>NC_067121.1:2775018-3975018 GCF_021347895.1 Acanthochromis polyacanthus
TATTATAACATACACATACAAATTACATGTACTAACCTGAATTCAGGGAGCTCTGTAGTAGTTTATGGTTGATTAATTTAAAAATACAACAATAATGTTGAATTTTACAGTATCAGTGCAGTGGGATTAAACATGTTAAATTTAATTGTACAATGTCATGTTCCAAGCAAAAGAACCTATAATTAAGTTATACCATTACACTTTTTGAAACAAAACCATCTGGACCTCTGAGGTCTTCAGGTCCTGGTCTGCTTTCAGTCCCTGGAGTTAGAACTAAACACGGTGAAGCAGCGTTTGCTTATTATGCTCCACATATCTGGAACAAAGTCCCTGAAAGCTGTAGGTCTGCTCCAAGTCTCACTTCTTTTAAATCACAGATCAAAACTTTTCTGCTTGCCTCTGCTTTCTTATTATAGCTTATTTTAAATTATTTTAAATGCAAATTGTAGTTTTATGTTTTAAATATATTTTTAATTTTCCTGTTCTTTTCTATGTTTTATCATATTTATTATTTAAATTGTGCTTTTTATGCTTATCTGAATACCTCCAGTGTTGCAGTGTTTTCATGTAAAGCACACTGAGCTGCCCTCGTGTATGAAATGTGCCGAGCAGAGCAGTTAAGCCACAAAAATACAGCATCCAAATGAGGTGGATCAAGACCTCCTGAAAGCAACAGGGCAAATGGAGAATGCATAGGCAGTTATGGACCAGTCCACATCAACTGCTTGAGGCCTCAATATATAATTTACAACAAAAAGAAAACAAAAAAACTTCTTTAATGCCGAGGTGAAAAGTCTGTGACATGCTTTGGTGAAAATACCCTCAAGCAGCACAGCACTCCTCTCCCTCTGTCTAAACAGCTTTGTTCAACATACTCTGTTTTAGTTTCCTGTCATAACTGATCCACTGCTGTCCTCTTCCATCTCTTCAGTCACTCAACATAATGCTAGTGTATCTGGTGCCTGTGAGAAAAACTGTGCACCTTCACAGTGATAGCTCTAAGTCTGTGGGTGAAAATACTGACAGGGGGCATGATGACATCCTCATGGAGACACTGATGTCACAGAGAGACTCAGAATCTAAACGGATCGTTGAATCGTGTGATTGTTGACCGAGTCTGCTCACAAAAAAACTCTGTAGGTTGTCTTACTTTGAACAGACACACTAGAGACCTATATTAAGTGTACAAGCACTGAAAAAGTGACATTTCCATGATATGCCCCCTCTGAATCCATCATTAGGAAATGGAAGGAAATCTGCCTGCAGCAGGTTGTCCTCACAAACTGAGTGACCAAGCAAGAAGGAGATAGTGATGTAGACCATCACTGGCTACCCTGAGTTAAAAGCTTCACAAATTATGAGATTGTTAGTATTGAGAAATGAGTTTCAATTAATTCATTTAACTATCATGTATTATAACTTTATACAATTACATTTCCAGCTGACAGCTGCCTTTCATTCTCTTCCTGCTCCCAGTCTCAGTAAAACCTGAGCTGTTCACAACAGAACCAGCCTTGAGTCCCCACCCTGACTATGCCCCTCCCCCACCCCACAGTTATGGAGCTAACTGGGGTTCAAGCTAATCTACCATGTTGTTACTGCTAGCTAGTAAAGCTGTCCCTGCTAGTGATACAGACAGCTAAAGATAATGTCTAAACCAACTTATTTTCCCATTACTGCTAATCTGAGTTAAAAAGCTTCAGGAGCTGAACACAGTTGTATATTGTACATGCTGGTGTGCACAAAAATACATAAACCTTAACTTTTACGTGCCCAAGAAGCTACAAGCTCTTATAGACTAAATGCAATGATAATATTAATTAATAAAAGAGTAATATAAATGGCACAAATTCAGAAATTGTTCATATTGAGAACAGAGTTCAATTTATTTCCCCCATTCACTGGCTATGAGCCAAACTGTACAGGCTGGTGGGCGAAGATGCGTTTGTTTTGTGAAAGGAGTGACCTGACAGTCTCTTCCTGCTTTGTGTACAACCATGCATTGTATTCAGTGGTGTAAGCTGTGTCATAAATCAAGCGCTCCTTTTCTCCTGAACTCCGCGGCAGTCTGAGGTCAAAGAGCAGCTAGCTCTCACTGCAGGTCTGAAGAAGATCTCTGACCACACTGAGCTAAAAGCTACACAGAAATGGTAAGAAAATATTTTTTTAAACTGACTCCTGACATAATCCAGAGTGTTCCCAAGAAGTATTTATAATTTAAATTTTTTTAGTGCTATTTGGTGGCCTCTGGTGCATTTTATTTGTGTAATTTAACATTTTTCTGGCACTTGGTTTTGTCATGTGATTTGTGTATTTAAGTACATTTCATCAAAATGTGATTTTTAAGTACACAATTTTCATGCAAACTGCACTTTCACCAGTAAGTATGTGTTCTGGTGTTATGCCCCTGTCTAGGGGTAGGGTGCACAACATAAAGTAAAAAAAGAAGAAAAAAATAACCCCGAATATTTCCCCAGTCCCCAAAGAAACAACAGTCTAACAAGTTCTAAAAGATACCAGAATTTATTTTGCAATATAACTACAACTTAAAGAGGCCACTGCATGGGCTGTTCATTCAAAACCAACAAAAGACGGATACAACTAAAGAGGCGTTTCTTGCTCTCAAACAAAGAAAATATCCATCCAAAAACATACCACAATAAGCAAAAAAAAAAAAAACTACTAAACCAAACAACAAAACTCCGCTACTCTAATCGATTCAAATATTTGGAGGCTGGGGAGACACACAAAGGGTGCTGCTGTCAAAGTGGCTCCTCCATCACTGCTGGCCGCCAGGATTTGAAATAACAGCCAGCCAATCAGCATCGTCCGCCAACCACGCCTCCTGCACACAAAGATTTACACAGAATCCACAGAGCACCCACTCCCAAACAATAAAACAGTTCGAACTACAACAACAACAAAAAAAAAAACAAATACGGCCACGGCCGTAACACCCCCATCACCAAAGAAACAAACATTTCCCCCATAATGTTTGTCTCTCAGGGAGGGAGATGCACACGGGACAGAGCATCGGCTATCACATTTTCACTGCCTTTCTTATGGTGGATCTCAATGTTAAAATCTTGCACCAGCAGTGACCATCTCATCAGCCGGCGGTTTTTGTTGCTCATCTGCGCCAAAAACACCAGGGGATTATGGTCGGTGAAGACCAGAACGGGCAGTGGACTAGGCACCAGGTACACTTCAAAATGCTGCAGAGCAAGCAACAATGACAGCGCTCCTGCTCGATGGTGCTGTATTGGAGCTGGTGTCTGTTAAACTTTTTGAGAAGTACGCCACCGGATGGTCAACACCACTGGCATCCTCCTGCAGCAGGACCGCCCAGCACCACGTGCGCTGGCATCCACCTCCAGCTTGAAGGGGCGCGCGAAGTCAGGAGCTGAGAGGACAGGTGTGCTGCACAGGAGCGCCTTAACTGACTCGAAGGATTTCTGGCATACCGAGTACCAGACGAATGGCCGAGAGACACTGGTCAGGCTTGTCAGAGGGGCAACTACATCAGCGAAATTCCTGCAAAAGCCTCGGTAATAACCTGCCATTCCGAGGAAACGGCGGAGCTGGCGGCGGGTCTGAGGCACGGGATAATCAAGGATGGCCTGAACCTTCGAGGAGAGAGCGCGCACCTGCCCCTGGCCAACCTCCTTACCCAAGTAAGTCACGGTGGCCCTACCGAATTCACATTTGGCCAGGTTGAGGGTGAGAGACGCTTTCTGCAGCCTGCCAAAAATAACACGAAGAGTGTTTACATGTTCACACCACGTGCTGGAGTAAGCAACAACATCATCCAAGTAAACCTCACAGTTACGAACATCAGATAGAACTCTATACATAAGACGCTGAAAGGTGGCAGGAGCATTCCGCAGGCCAAAGGGCATGACCGTATACTGCAGGAAACTGTCGGGGGTCACGAAAGCAGAGATTTCAGACGCACGAGGGGTTAACGGGACTTGCCAATAGCCTTTCAACAAATCTAATTTTGTTACGAATTTGGCTGAACCAACGCGGTCCACACAGTCCTCCATCCTGGGCAGAGGATACGAATCAGGCTTGGTTGCTTTATTAACTTTTCTGAAATCCGTGCAGAACCGAGGAGTTTTATCCGGCTTCGGCACGAGCAAGCACGGAGAACTCCACGCGCTGCAGCTAGGGATTGCCAAGCCATTCTCCAACAGGTAAGCCACCTCCTGCTGGAACAGAGCGCGTTTTGTGGGGTTCACGCGATAAGCATGCTGTTTAATGGGCGGATGATCACCAACGTCAATATCATGGGACAGAACAGTAGTACGGGAGGGAGTATCTGAAAATAGTGACAGGTGATCATTGATTAAACTGTAGACATCTTTTATAGCGGTGTCACTCAGGTGGGAAAGGTGGGATTTTAAGTCTGCCAAAATCTCTGAATTTTGGAGACGAGCACAGGAGTCAGCCACAGAGACACGAAGGCCGTCGCTCTCCGGGAAATACTGAGAAGGAGGCAGAGGGGCACTAGCAACAGAGAGCACGGCTGGGGATGACGAAGTGACATCTAAGTCACGGTTATAATACGCCTTCATCATATTGATGTGGCACACACACGAGTCTTCCTCCTCCTGTCTGGGGTTCCAACCACATAATCAGTTTCACTTAGTTTTTTCTGCACTGCATAGGGCCCACAAAATTTTGCTTGAAGGGCGGAACCAGGAGTCAGAAGCAGAATCAGGACTTTATCACCAATTTGGAATTCTCTTTTCACACTTTTTTTGTCAAATTGCTTTTTCATTTTCTTTTGGGATGCCGAAAGAGAGCTGCGCGCGGCATCGCAGGCTTTGTGAAGGCGCTCCCTAAAAGAACTCACATAGTCTAACACGTTTACAGGTGGGCCTGGAGTATCGGACAGGTATTTCTCACGGAGCCATCTCAGAGGCCCACGCACTGTGTGACCGAACACTATTCGGCGGGACTAAAACCGGTAGATTCCTGTACACTTTCACGCGCCGCGAGGAGGATAAAGGCAGCCCCTCATCCCACTCCTTGCCAGACTCGAGACAATATTTTTTAACATTGACTTTAACGTCTGATGAAAACGTTCCAGTGCACCTTGAGATTCTGGATGAAAACTACTGGCTTTTCTATGTTTTATGGACAGAGTGGAGAGAACCTGAGCGAACAGCTTGGATGTGAAATTGGTACCTTGATCTGTCTGGATGGATTTTGGCATACCGAATGTGGAGAAGAAATTTACCAGGGCTTTTATGACGGCTTTGGTTTTGATTGTGCGCAGCGGGATAGCCTCGGGGTACCGGGTTGCTGCACACATTAGAGTTAGCAGGTACTGATGACCGGACTTTGTTTTGGGAAGTGGACCTACACAGTCTATGATTATATGCTCAAATGGCTCACCGAGAGCCGGGATTGGCTGCAGAGGAGCAGGTGGAATAACCTGATTTGGTTTGCCGCTAAGTTGACAGACATGACAGGATCTACAGAAGGTGGACACATCACTCTTCAAACCTGGCCAAAAGAAATAACGCAGGATGCGGTGGTAAGTCTTTTAATTCCTAAATGACCAGAAAAGTTGTCATGTGCAAAACTAAGGACGTGGGGACGAAATTTTTGAGGCACAACCACCTGTTGAACCGAATTCCAACCCAGATCACCAGAAGGGGGGGCGTACTTACGCATTAGTATACCATTATCAATGCAGTACACAGAGGGCTTATCGGTGTTTGCGCTGGCAGCAGATGAGAGGCAGGTTGTCAGAGATGGATCAGTCTGCTGTGCAAGAGCAAACTCAGCCCTATCAACAACAAAGGACAGGTTAGCATCAGTTGGCAGCAAGTTTTCGGCTACACATTTATCAGATTTTCCAACATTTTTCTCTGTTCTCACAGGAACATCATCAGCACACATAAAAGAATCAGATAGATCCAATACATCACCAAACTTGCGCGCCTGGGTGCGCGTAACGGCACAAGCCGGGAACACAGAGGAGTCACTGACAGCAGCAGGGGCAGAAAAATCCACAATAGGATGTTCGATAACTTCGGGCGTCGGAAAAACCTTTTCACCCGCCAAGTCGTTTCCAAGAATGAGCGCAACACCGCGCACCGGTAAACGAGAACGAACGCCAATTTTAACCGGGCCAGAGACGAGAGGTGAGCGCAAAAAAACAGTGTGCAGCGGTGCTCGTAACACGCTCATTTTAACACCCCACAGAAGAGCATCAGAACCACAAAAGGATTCGTTAGAAAACGGCAAAACGCTCTGAAGAATAAGGGACTGTGTAGCCCCCGTGTCGCGCAAAATAGTGATGGGAACCTGGTTCTCCTCCTGACCCGCCAGCGACACCGAACCCTTGAGGATGAATGGGCGGTAAGCTTTATCCACCTCAGCAGGTTCACCTGTGCTGGGCGGAGAGGGAGCAGGAGCGGGCTGAACGAAACCAACACTTTTAGGGTTTTTAATATTTAGGTTCTGTCGTTTCCGCTGCAGAGCTGGGCAGTCCGAAATCACATGCCCAGATACACGGCAGTAAAAGCACTCACGTGTCTCAGTGGATGCGGCGTTTGTGCGTGGAGGAGTCTTAGGCGATGTGCGCTGGGATTTGCCCACACCGCCAGAGGAGACGTCACGTCGTATCGGAGGAAAAGAGACACGATGTGTTAACACAAATTCATCTGCAAGTACAGCGGCTTTGGACAGTGTGTCGACCTTTTGTTCATTTAAATAAACAACGATTTTATCAGGGAGACACGACTTAAACTCTTTCAATAAGAGCGATTCACGAAGCTGCGCAAAATCAGCTACTTTACTGGCAGCACACCACTTGTCCAGTAAAAGCGTTTTCTCTCTCGCAAACTCCACATAGGTTTGGTTGGCAGATTTTTCACAGTTGCGAAATTTTTGGCGATAAGCCTCCGGTACTAATTCATAGGCCCGCAACACAGTAGCCTTAACAATAGCATAATCCAGACTTTCATTAATGGATAAGGATGCACAAACTTCCTGAGCTTTCCCCACTAGTTTACACTGGAGCAGCAAACTCCACACATCCTTGGGCCAACTAAGAGTTGCTGCAATGCGCTCAAAAGCGTTAAAGTAAGAATCTACCTCAGCTTCCCTAAACGTTGGCACCAGAGCAATATGTCTACTAACATCAAATTTTTCAGCGACAGTGGCGGGAGGATTTAAAGGGCTAGACAAAGGAGAAGCCCTGCCCAGCTCTAACGCCCTTATACGGAGGTGCATGAGCTCAACCTCTCGGGTTCTTGTCTCCAGCTCCACCTCCTTCATACGAAGGGCCAGCTTCAGGTCCTCTGTATCGACTCCAGCCTGTAGGAGAGCGATAGGATCAGGAGAGGCCATAGCGGGTGTGGCAGCCTCCGCTCCCACATCCACCAGGCCGCTGGGGACCGGCTTAGCCGTGGTCGCCTCCGCCTTCATCGGACGTGGCACCTCCTCAGGAGCACCGATAGACACAGACTCTGCCGCCACTATGCCTTCCCTCACCAAATGCTGTGCCAGCTGAGCCTTAATCTCTGCCTTCTTGGCCATAAAGGGCAGAGAAACATTAAACAAATTGGCAATTAATAACAAATCTGCTTTGGTGCACTTATTTAACTTTTCCAGGGTAGGAGTTTGTGCAAACGCATCCAGATCCATACCCCAACACACAAAGAAAAAACTGCCAACCAACTAGAAAAAACCAAAAAAATACTCACCACGAACGCACAGGAGAAAAAACCAGATAGGACGAGCCCCCAAATTATGTTATGCCCCTGTCTAGGGGGTAGGGTGCACAACATAAAGTAAAAAAAAGAAGAAAAAATAACCCCAAATATTTCCCCAGTCCCCAAAAGAAACAACAGTCTAACAAGTTCTAAAAAGATACCAGAATTTATTTTGCAATATAACTACAACTTAAAGAGGCCACTGCATGGGCTGTTCATTCAAAACCAACAAAAGACGGATACAAACTAAAGAGGCGTTTCTTGCTCTCAAACAAAAGAAAATATCCAATCCAAAAACATACACAATAAGCAAAAAAAAAAACTACTAAACCAAACAACAAAACTCCGATACTCTAATCGAATTCAAATATTTGGAGGCTGGGGAGACACACAAAGGGTGCTGCTGTCAAAGTGGCTCCTCCATCACTGCTGGCCGCCAGGATTTGAAATAACAGCCAGCCAATCAGCATTGTCCGCCAACCACGCCTCCTGCACACAAAGATTTACACAGAATCCACAGAGCACCCACTCCCAGACAATAAAACAGTTCGAAACTACAACAAAAAAAACAAAACAAATACGGCCACGGCCGTAACACTGGTCTCTTAGTAAACCTCTGTAGTATGCTGTCTGGCTTGTAACATAACTGCATGTTTAGCATAGATGTTGTGCATCTTTCTGTAAGTTTGGTTTTGGGAAAATATTAATTAACCTAATTTAATGAGTATGTGTGAGTGACAGCTAGCTCTGAAAACAAAAAGTCATTGATATAATTGCGGCCTTGCAATTTTGTCCAATCACCGCAACTTTCCCGCAATTTTGGCCCGCCTCCCGTGAGTTCCACCAATCATAGCAGCTCCCAGCACAAACGTAATGCACGTACGTCACCGAATTCACTTCCTGTTTATGGTTTGAAGATGCAGACATGTGCGATACCATAGACATAATAAAGAGTAGACGCCGCATCGACCGTTACTGCCTATTGGGGCTGACGAGCGGTGGGGCCGCCATCTTGGACCGGTCAGCTGCTCCACTCAGCGCTGTTTGACAGCGCATTTAATCCATCTTAACTCTGAATATTCAACTAATAATGAGAAGCAGATAATGGCAGTAAAGTCAATTATTTTAATAATTTGAAGCGACAATATATGATTACGCTATATATACATATATAAACAAAATACTGACTAATGAACACATATTTCTATATAAAACAATAGATAGAAGTTATATATCAGAGAAAATGAATATATATAAATCATAGATGGAGTATCAACATCATTCACATATATATAATAGATAAAAGTTATATATCAGAGAAAATCATACTACATATATAAATCATGTATGGAGTATCAATATAATCAATATAATTCAAACATATATATTAAAAAAAGATATATCAGAAAATGATATATATATATAAATATATATATAGTTTTATATAGAAATATGTGTTCATTAGTCAGTATTTTGTTTATATATGTATATATAGTGTAATCATATATTGTCTCTTCAAATTATTAAAAATAATTGACTTTACTGCCATTATCTGCTTCTCTAACATATATTAGTGTGTGTGTGTTTACAGTGTTTGCAAAACACCTGTCTACAGTCGAGCTTAACATCAGAATATTCTATTACTGTTAATCCCTCTATGAATATTAAAATATGCCGAACCATTTGTCCTGTATCACAGATACATGTATGACGTTTGCAGCAAAAAAATAAAAATAAAAAACGTGTGAAAATCAGTTTAATATTCAGAGTTAAGATGGATTAAATGCGCTGTCAAACAGCGCTGAGTGGAGCGGCTGACCGGCCCAAGATGGCGGCCGTATTTCTCGCTGCGCAGCACCCCGAGCGGCGTCTACTCTTTATTATGTCTCTGTGCGATACTAATGTCTCTCATTTACTAATAAAATCTCATGATGCATGAGTATAAAACTTGATCACGGTGGCACATGCACACATTCATTATTGTTGTCTGCACAGTGTGAAATAAACTTTTACCCATTTAGCTGTTCCAAACAAAGAAAGAACTCTGCTGCATTTTCGCCTTACTACAGTAAATAACAGACTGGAGAAAATGTATGGTGCCGCTATCATATACCTATAGACAGCTACTGGAAGGTGGTGTGTTTGATGTTACTGAGTCCATGAGTCGGAATCATGGATCAATCAAACCACCTTGTAACTGACCATTGTGTCTGTTTTTATTGTCTCTCTTCCATGACATACTCGGTATCTTCTTCTTTTCCTTTCTGCTTTTCCCTTCAGGGGTCGCCACAGTGAATCAGTTGCCTCCATCTAACCCTGTCTGCTGCATCCTCTTCTCTCACACCAACTACCTTCATGTCCTCTTTAACCACATCCATAAACCTCCTCTTTGGTCTTCCTCTAGGCCTCCTGCCTGGCAGTGGGAAACTCAGCATCCTTCTACCAATATATTCACTCTCTCTCCTCTGGACATGTCTGAACCATCTCAGTCTGGCCTCTCTGACTTTATCTCCAAAGCCTCTAACATGTGCTGTCCCTCTGATGTCCTCATTCCTGATCCTATCCATCCTGGTCACTCCCAAAGAGAACCTCAGCATCTTCAGTTCTGCTACCTCCAGCTCTGCCTCCTGTCTTTTCCTCAGGGACACTGTCTCCAGACCAAACAACATGGCTGGTCTCACCACAGTTTTGTAAACCTTTCCTTTCATTTTAGCTGAAACTCTTCTATCACACATCACACCTGACACTTTTCTCCAGCCGTTCCAGCCTGCCTGTACACGCTTCTTCACCTCTTTTCCACACTCTCCATTTCTCTGGACTGTTGACCCTAAGTACTTAAAATCCTCCACCTTCTTGATCTCTTCTCCCTGTAACCTCACTCTTCCACTTGGGTCCCTCTCATTCACACACAGATACTCCGTCTTGCTGCGGCTAACCTTCATTCCTCTCCTTTCCAGGGCAAACCTCCACGCCTCTAGCTTCTCCTCCACCTGTTCCCTGCTCTCACTACAGATCACAATGTCATCTGCAAACATCATAGTCCATGGAGACTCCTGTCTAACCTCGTCTGTCATCCTGTCCATCACCATAGCAAACAAGAAGGGGCTCAGAGCTGATCCCTGATGTACTCCCACCTCCACCTTGAACTCCTCTGTTACTCCTACAGCACACCTCACCACTGTCTTACAGTCCTCATACATGTCCTGCACCACTCTAACATACTTCTCTGCCACTCCAGACTTCCTCATACGAAACCACAGTTCCTCTCTGGGCACCCTGTCAGAAGCTTTCTCCAGATCTACAAAGACACAATGCAGCTCCTTCTGACCTTCTCTGTACTTCTCTATCAACATCCTCAAAGCAAATATTGCATCTGTTGTACTCTTTCTTGGCATGAAACCATACTGCTGCTCACAGATGTTCACCTCTGCCCTTAGTCTAGCTTCAACTACTCTTTCCCATAGCTTCATCGTGTGGCTCATCAGCTTTATTCCTCTGTAGTTGCCACAACTCTGCACATCTCCCTTGTTCTTAAAGATGGGCACCAGTACACTTCTCCTCCATTCCTCGGGCATCTTCTCACGATCTAAGATCCTGTTGAACAACCCAGTCAGAAACTCTACTGCTACCTCTCTGAGACACTTCCATACCTCCACAGGTATATCATCAGGACCAAGTGCCTTTCCACTCTTCATCCTCTTCAATGCCCTCCTCACTTCATCCTTACTAATCTTTGCTACTTCCTGGTCCACAACAGTCACCTCTTCTACTCTTCATTCTCTCTCATTTTCCTCGTTCATCAACTCTTCAAAGTACTCTTTCCATCTTCCCATCACACTATTGGCACCTGTCAACACACTTCCATCCTTATCCTTTATCACCCTAACCTGCTGCACGTCCTTCCCATCTCTGTCTCTCTGCCTTGCCAACCTGTACAGGTCAGTCTCTCCCTCCTTACTGTCTAATCTAGCATACAAGTCATCGTAAGCCCCTTGTTTGGCCTTTGCCACCTCTACTTTCACCTTACGCTGCATCTCCTCCTTTTTGACAGATCTTCTAGTTAGGGCTGACTGGGTGACCCTGATGGGGTCAGCTGGAGTCTTCCTCTTGGACGTCCCTTAGTCATGCTGCTATAGGCCTATAGGCTGCTGGGGGACCTCTCTGGATGCACTGAGTCCTTCTCTATCTACCTTTAGATTTAATACATATACCGTTATTGCATTACACTAACTCTGTTTCTCCCTGTGTCCTTTCTCCGAGTGTCCCTGGTCCCAGAGCTGGATGCTTCAGATCTGCGGTTGCTGTCCCACCAACTGGTCTGGTCTCCATCATGTCCACTGTGGGATGCTGCTGCCGACCTTCCTCTAGCCCTCTGCTTCCAGCTGCTCATTTCCACCAGTCTACTCTGCATCACCCTCACTTTACTTGATATGCTCTTCTCCATACTGTTTGAATTTTACTACCATCTATACATGTAGTAGATTTAATACCAGAGCTGTACACCAGAACAGGAAACTGTGTGGCAATGCTACAAGGATTAATGTACTTTGGCTGATTACCAAATGACTGACAACGCCACCTGGGGGAATTTCACCCCCAGGAAATCCGATTAGAGGGAACGACCACTCCAATACAGGGAAACGTCACACAGGTACGTATGACACGAGAGACAGACGTGACTCAAATATACACAAAATAGAATTTATTAAAAATGTATTCTTTTTGTTAAAATGACAATGTCTCAATATAAAAATCTTAGTGGCGATGCCACGAGACAGCTCAATAATAAGTGGTCAAATAGAGATAATCTGTTAGGACCTCCAGGGTGCAGCCACCGAACATCTATATACGGAACTCAGGGCTTACCAAACCGGAATGACTGACTGACGAGGGAGGGAGAGGGTCCGGATGCAACACCACACGTGCAAACAAAAAAAAAGAAACCCACTAATGAACACCCAGTGCTCTACTGTACAGGGAGTGAGGGGACCACCACCTCAGGGGGAATCAGCTAGCCACTCGTCATACAGCCCAACAGCTCCTGTCCACAGAAAAAGAAATACGGTTAGCCACAGGAACAGAGATCTCTAGAACTACCCTGACACTACACTATACTGACCCTGGAGGTCACCACCAAAGCTAATAATTTACAAACAATAATGGGTGTGCCAGGCGATGGGCATACACACACTAAGATTGTCTTTAAAACCATAGAATAAGACCAATGCAGCAATTCCTGATAAGCAGAGAACTTGACAGCATATGAAGACAGAACAGCAGCGGCTTGCTTCAGATGTAGAGCCGCTCATCAATAAAACCGCAGCTCCTCAAGCATCAGCGGAAACAGCCGCACGATCACTGCCAACAGCAGTCATTTCACGTGCAGCCCAGCAAACACATTCAAAATGACAGGATTGAGCCAGCCTACCTCCAAAATCAAAAGCGATGCATAGGTTATGCCCAGCTCCGAGGCCACACACATACCCGGCTCCCAGCCTTCAGCCAAGGTACCAGCCGAATTCTGCTAAAAGCAGAGAGCAGGTCAAACACCGCACAAACGTCACTTGGAGACGCAGTGACCGCGTCGGAACATACCTAACAGGTAGGTAGAAAAATACTCCGCAAATACTTTGCCACGGCAAACCACGCGGCTGAGTGAACACCCCAGCTCCAGGTAGAGGACGCATGTGGAAAACACGCAGCCCTCTCTCAAATATACTGCAGTGTAGCACCGCCCAGTAAGCCAGGTGCATCAGGATAATGATTCCCAGCTGCACACACCTGATCTAATACACCTGTGGAGACGAACTGGGCTGTCCTGCCACATATGGATCAATTTACATGTTAGCTTCTACTTTGTATCGTCTGTCTTATCATGCATGTATCAAATTGTGTTTTATGTTCCCTGTTCCCCTCCCCCTCTTTACCCCTCTCTCCCTCTTCTGTCCCTCTCAACCCACCCACTCAATCAATCAATCAATCAATCAATCAATCAATCAATCAATCAATCAGACCTTTATTGTCGTTGTACACTTTCATATACAATGAAATTTCATTTGAGCTGTCCTGTCAATGGCAGCTCGGGCTGCAGCACCGTTGGGAGCACGCCTGTCTTGAGGAAAAAGAAAGAAAAACAAACATCTTTATCGGGGTATGGGATAATAGCAGAGTGTAAAATGAAGAGTTTAGAAGAGCTATCTCTTGGCCATGAAAAACTTCCAGAGGAGTTTGTTTTATTCCAGGGGCGCCGAAATGTTGTCAGTATCATTTTTTGTTTAGTCGGGGGAAGGAGCAATTTGACCTTCCTCCTGGTTGCTCAACTTGTTCGATCTCAGCTGTGGCAATTCTCACCCTGATGGCATCACTCTCCGACTCAAATCAACAGTCACACTTACGTTTGAGTTCGTCATTCCGGTCACCAGCAGCCTTAATCCGATCAATTGCAAGGATCAGCAGAGTTTGGACGTCGTTTCTCTCTGCGGTCCTCCTAATTTTCCAGAAGCTCAGGTCCACAATCAAGCCAATTATCAGCAGACCTGTCATCATAAATCCGAATATGTAGATGTCCTCCACGGATAGGGGTGCCAGGCACATGATCCCCTTCCCCTTTCCCCAGGTGATCACATAACCAGAGGCAAAACTCCCATCCGGGCAGGTAGGCTCCCCTAAGCCTGTGTTCTTTGTCAATCTTGTCAAACGCGTTGAGAGACCAGCTAATCAATTCCATGATCGGTGTTTTGAAGGTCCAGTGCCAATAGATCACTCCAAATCAGACAAGACAAGACAAAAATGCAGCAAGCAGAAACATGAGGGTATGGGGAGAACAGAGATAGAGACGGAGAGAGGAAAAATGCGACCGCCTCCTTCGAGAAGCTAGGGCAGAAGCAGCAGATGGTTCCCCCACATAAAGAGCCGGGTTCTGCTCAAGGTTTTTTTTCCCTGTTAAAAGGGTGTTTTTTGCCACTGTTGCCTTTGGGCTGCCCTGGGGATCAGGGATATGGGTTCTGTAAAGCATCTTGAGACAATTTCACTGTAATTGGTGCTATATAAACAAAATTGAATTGAATTGAATTAAATTGGTTATGTCTTTGATATCTGACTCAGAGATATTCTTGCTGGGGATCTTCAATGTTACATTCATTACTAAACAACTTGTAAATGTACGTCTGTTTAAATACATTCAAAACATTTCATGAAGCAGTCATGGAGCTGTACATGTTTTATTACAACTTTATTTCATGTCCAGATCTCCTCTGCTGCAGTGACACACTCTGTTGTGTCCTACTGTCACAATGTCTCTGTATCTCGTTTCCTCCTTTTACTTGAAAGACGGCAGAACTCAAGCTGAGTGGATTCCAGCAGTATGTTCACACCTGAACAGCCATGTTCTCTCAGCAGGATGTGAAAATGTTCCAAACAGCTACACAATATTTCCAATCACTGCTCTGCTGATGAAGGATGTCGTGATAGCAGAAATGAAGCAGTCTGTACCAATACCATATCCATCCAGACATTCAGTTTGGTTCTTCTGCCTGCTCCACCACCACCACAGTCCAGACTCCATCTGGTCTGATCATCAAGGATTGCTTACATACTTCCTCACAATTGTTGTTGAAGCACAGACTAAAGGTGCTTTAAATGTAAAACATCTACTTTTAACCTGTACCATTTCTTCCATGTTGCTTCAACCTTTGTTCTGACATTATGCTTCCACAGATGTTTCAGGATCACAACTTCTCAGCTGTGTGGATTCTCATGTGGGCTTTTAATCGATAACTACGGTTGAAGCTTTTTCCACAGGTTCCACAAGAATATGGCTTCTCACCTGTGTGACATCTCATGTGGACAGTCACAGAGCGCTGGTGACTGAAGCTTTTTCCACAGGTTCCACAAGAATATGGCTTTTCCATTTTGTGAACTGCCATGTGCTTATTATGTGCTGATGAACGAGAAAATCTTTTTCCACAAGTGTTACAAACATACGGTTTCTCACCTGTGTGACATCTCATGTGGCCAGTCAAATGGGACCGTCGTCTAAAGCTTTTTCCACAGGTTCCACAAGCATATGGCTTCTCACCTGTGTGACATTTCATGTGGTCAGTCAAAGAGCCCCGGTGACTAAAGCTTTTTCCACAGGTTCCACAAGAATATGGCTTCTCACCTGTGTGACATCTCATGTGGACAGTCACAGAGCGCTGGTGTCTGAAGCTTTTTCCACAGGTTCCACAAGAATATGGCTTTTCCATTTTGTGAACTGCCATGTGCTTATTATGTGCTGATGAATGAGAAAATCTTTTTCCACAAGTGTTACAAACATACGGTTTCTCACCTGTGTGACATCTCATGTGGCCAGTCAAATGGGACCGTCGACTAAAGCTTTTTCCACAGGTTCCACAAGCATATGGCTTCTCACCTGTGTGACATTTCATGTGGGCAGTCAAAGAGGTCCGGTGACGAAAGCTTTTTCCACAGGTTCCACAAGAATATGGCTTTCCCATTTTGTGAACTGCCATGTGCTTATGATGTGCTGATGAACCAGAAAATCTTTTTCCACAGGTGTTACAAACATACGGCTTCTCACCTGTGTGACATCTCATGTGGGCAGTCAAATAGGACCGTTGACTGAAGCTTTTCCCACAGGTTTCACAAGAATATGGCTTCTCACCTGTGTGACATGTCATGTGGGCAGTCAAATGGGTCCGTTGACTGAAGCTTTTCCCACAGGTTTCACAAGAATACGGCTTCTCACCTGTGTGACGTCTCATGTGGGCAGTCAAATAGGACCGTTGACTGAAGCTTTTCCCACAGGTTTCACAAGAATACGGCTTCTCACCTGTGTGGGTTCTGTGATGTTTGATTAATTTTGATTTATACCTAAAAGCTTTTCCACAGACCTCGCATGTTGCAGATTTTCTTGCCTTGTCATTATCACACTGTCTTTCTGACAATAGAGCATTGTCTACATCATTAGTGTGACTGCTGTTACTCTGATGTCTTGGTTTCTGCTTGATACATCGAGTTGATGCTGAGTCTACATCCTTGCATCCTTCCTGATCCGGGCTCTCAGGTACACAAGAGATGTGAAACAGGAGCTGATCACTGTTTGGTTTTGGTTCACTGTGGTCACTTTCCTCATCAGCAGGAGTCACCTCAAAGGTATCAGTCTCCTGTTTCAATCCAATTAACTCTTCCTCCTGAATGGAGTAGAGTTCATCCTGTTCCACTTTAATTTGTGGTAACCCTGGGTTTAATTGGTCCAGACTGGTGCACAATTCTTCCTGTTCCATTTTAATTTGAGAAATCTCTGGGTTTGATTGGTCCAGACTGGTGCACAATTCTTCCTGTTCCATTTTAATTTGAGAAATCTCTTTGTTTGATTGGTCCCAACTGGTGCAGAGTTCCTCCGGCTGATCTTTAATCCGTAGAGGCTCTGGGTCCTCATGGTCCACCATGGAGTTTCTCTCCTGGTCATGGCGCTGATGGTCAACAACAGTCTTCTCATTTTCACAGACATACGACTGTGGGAGCTCTGGAGGGACAAAGAGACAAAAGATAATGGTTACTACTGTGATGATGAGAGAACAAACATCTGTCACTTTGTCCAGGACTGGCTGTCTCCAACAAAATCAGCTCAAGAGTCGAATGTTTGATGCAAAAAGAATATGATGGTATATAATAGAAGTCTCGGAGCCATGACACAGCAGCAGGAATGATAGAAGCATCTCCAAATGACTGAACATTTCTATGAACACGTTGTTCCACAGTGGATACAGGATCACAAAGATTCTAATGGTAAACACCACTGGGTACTTTTCTACACACCACACAGACAGGTTTGATGGGGATCCAGTAAAATCTGTCTGAATAAAGCTGCTGTCCTCTTCAGCCTTCAAACCTGTCAGGACATTTGGATTTTAATGTTATTCTTATTTTACTGCTGGTTACTGTACTGTTGATTTGACTCATCAGTGAAACCCAACATGTTAATTGTGGAATGCAGTTGAACACATTACTTCTACACTCTCTAACTCTGTACGTGCACTTTCTTTAGATCATGAATGATCTCTATACATGGAATTATGTCTCAGGACTGAAATGATGGAATGACCGATTCCTCTGTCAGAGTTTTATTATTAAACTGTTTGATAACACAATGCAGTTGCTGTCAGTGTGGAGTAGTTCAGATAAACACTTCCAGCACCTCTGAACAGGAAACTTTGGTTCTTGCTTCCAGGGTTAATCAACAAAAAGATCACAATTTTAAAACTCCACAAACCTCAACTAACAGACACCATTAGGGCTGCACGATATATAAAAAATATCGTTTTTGCAATGATGGTAAATGCGATATCCATATCGCAAAGTTGCGCGATAATTTTATGATTATTTAGATGTATAAATCATGCTTTTTGCATGCATAGAAGTTTACTTGTGACCAATTGAGCGAGACCTTAAACCCCCCTCCCCCCACCCCGAAAGCACTTTTGCTACCAGCGCCACAACACAACATGGCAGGACACAAGAAAGACGACTGAAACGAACAACTTGTGCCTAAAAAACAGCACGCCTCCAAAATTTGGGAGTACTACGGTTTTAGGACACAGGACGAGTCACAGATGCAAGAACTTTGCAAGTCATGCCGAAAAATTGTGGCTGCGTCGCGAGGAAACACTACAAATCTGCACAGCCACCTCGAACACAAGCACAAGGAACTGTATGCCGTTATCTTACAATCGAAAACACCATGAGCTACTCCCATGAAGGCAGACAAAGGGAAGGCAAGCACACAGACAACAATTGGTGAAAGTTTTTCTTCTGCTACACTATATGAAAAAACTTCCAAGCACCACCAGGGTTTAACTGCGGCCATTACACGTTATATCGTGAAATGCACACTCTCCATTAATGTCTACAATTCTACAATTTCATTTAGCAGACGCTTTTGTCCAAAGCGACGTACAACACAAGCAAGAATTCAGACAT
The DNA here is from genome assembly GCF_021347895.1 of Acanthochromis polyacanthus. Classification (NCBI taxonomy): domain Eukaryota; kingdom Metazoa; phylum Chordata; class Actinopteri; family Pomacentridae; genus Acanthochromis; species Acanthochromis polyacanthus. Next base: position 2,793,735 of record NC_067121.1, read on the forward strand.
AAGGAAAAACCCATAGTAAGTGCAAAAAGTGCTTCAAGTGCGATTGGTCAAAGGTGTTGCCATCAAGTTGCAGAAGAAATTTCAAACCCCCCCCCCCTTTTATTTTCCAACTTTGTCAGCGCTAAATAAGTGCTGGGTTTTGGACCACCTGACTTATTCTACCCCTAAGGTGGAGTCAGATTAAGTGCCTAGGTGTTCTCTGAACAACTGAGTCTTCAATTGTCTCTTAAAAGTAGAAAGGGATTCAGCAGAATGCACAGAGTTTGGTAGTTTGTTCCACCATTTGGGAACAACAGAGGAGAAGAGTCTGGCTCGAGATTTCGAGCCATGCTGGGCTGGAAGCACCAGGCGTCTCTCACATGCAGAGCGAAGTGGGCGTGAAGGGGAGTAGACCTGGATCAGGGAATCCGGGTTGGCTGGGGCCGTTCTTGTAAATGTTTTGTAAGCCAGGAGGAGAGTTTTGAATTTGATTCTGGCTGCAACTGGAAGCTAGTGAAGGGAGATTAACAGGGGAGAAAAAAAAAACAGCATGACTTGGCAAGAGCAGGAATTGAACCGCCGACCCTTGGATGACCCGCTCTACCACCTGGGCCACAGACACCCCCTCCTATAGGGTGTGCAAAGAAGGTTTTTTGGATATGCTGAAAGAATTTGACTGCAGATGCAAAGTGCCATCACAGAACCATTTACCAAGTCGCCATTCCACAGATGTACGAGGTATGCTTGGGGTCTGTAAAAGCGGAGCTTAATAATGTGGATTTCTTTGCAAGCACCACAGATTTATGGTCCAGTCGTACTACTGAGCCCTACATCAGTTTTACTGTTCACTTTCTCACAAATGACTTTGAACTGAAAACACGCTGCTTGGAAGTCTCCTACTTTCCGGACCCCCACACCGGTGAAAATATAGCGACTGCCCTGTGGGATGTGTTGACGAACTGGGGGTTGCAAGAAGAGAAACAAGTGGCTATCACATCGGACAACGGCACTAATATCTAATATCGCAATATATATCGATATCGCAGTTCTTGACACCCATATCGCAGATCGCACATATTTTCAATATCGTGTAGCCCTAGACACCATATTATGAGCCCATCCTCTCTTGCTCACAATGTGTCTCAGTTCATCGTTAACTATTCTCCTGAACACTTCATGATGTTCTACATGTGTAGCGGAGTTAATGATTCCACTTGTCATCTCATATTACAGATTTGGTTCCCACGGTGACCACCGGATATGGCGTGGACGCACAACGTACGGGCCCCTGCAGACTTGGGGTGTGTTCCATAGTGTTCCCCCACATTACGGTCTCAGTCTGCTGTGTCCGGTTGCCGTGGTAAGATGACCAATTTAAGCTCCGCTAGCAAAATGCTAATTAAGTTTAACCTCTGTGCTGAATAAATTTTTTGTGTTTCTAGCATTATCTGGAGGTTACCACGTGCACGACTGTGAGAGTAATATCACTGTGTTTTACCAGCTCCTTCAAATAAATGGCGGATTTGATGCCAAAAGGGAAGATGCTCCGTGTTTGATTACCTACACAATGCAAGAGAGAGTACATAACCACTACAATGGTGCCGTGACCCCGTCTACTACCTGGGATTCCATCGTTTCATCATGGGAGTGTTGCAATTCTCTGTCTATCAAAGCCAGCGGCCCGACACAGTCTGAGTTGCCTCCGTGGATTGCAGTCGGCAAGAGGACATCTCTGGTGTTTTATTTCTGGCGGAAAATTTTACAAAATAAAATATAGTTAAAAAAAGAAAGAATGAACATCTTTAACGGTGGAAAATTTAGGTAAATGACGTTTATTGAGCGACTGTGAGTTTACAGGGTAAGAATATGTAGAGGTAACTGTACATTTGGTACAGTCTATATTTTACTAGAAATTACGTTCTGTCTTATGACATTTTGTTCTTTTATTGTTTTGAGTTTTGTGTTTCTTAGTAACAATGGATGAGTTCAACTTGAGTAGTTTTGACAGGGGTCGGAAATTGTGGGTCGTCTGCCGAATCATATGTGTCTCTCTGCTGGCAGTACAGTCATTGTGGAGCCAAGTGAGTCTCGAACAGTGTCTAGGACAGTTATGGTGGGATGGACAGTAACACCATTGTGGGGCGATGGTTGGGTCCCAGTGAGAGTCATTAACCCCTCCCATAAACCAGAGACTCTTAGATACAACTGCAAGATCACTGACGTGTCTCCCTGTGTCACCCTAGAAGACTTTGACATCGATTATCTGTATGAAAATGACAAAACTGACAATGTGAAATGCAATGTGACATAAGACTGCTGATCAGAGTGACACCGCTAGCGAGAAAAGTTTGACTGTTGACTCTGAATGCCATCTACACAGACCTACCAGTTCAGCCCTGTGTGACTTCGGACTGCAGGACATTGACTCGAGTGAGCTTTCTCCATTCTGGAAAACAAAATTAGTTGATTTGGTGGCCAAGAACGAATCCATCTTCTTCCGCCATAGTCTTGACTGTGGAAAGGCCAAACACTTTGTTCACCGGATCCGGCTGAGTGACAGCAGACCACTCAGGGTGCCCTATCAATGGCTGTCCCCTCCCCACTACGAGAAGTTATGTCTAGCTCTGAATGAAATGGAGGAGCGGGACATCATAAGGAAGTCTTCAGTGCGTCACCACTCGTACTGGTTTGGAAGAAAAATGGAGATCTGCGTCTTTGCACTAATTTTCATTGGCTGAATGCATGCACAATTAAGGATGTGCATCCCTACCTCACCAGGCCAATGCGTTTGCTGCTCTCGGAGGAAATGCATTCTTTTTGACCATGGACTTGACCTCCGGTTACTACAATGTCGAGGTCCATGAAGAAGACAAAAAGTTCACTGCATTCACCTCTCCTTTCGGGCTGTATGAATACAACAGGCTTCCACAGGGTCTCTGAAACAGTCCAGCTACATTCATGCGGATGATGATGGGCATCTTTGGAGATCAGAACTTCCTTAGCCTCCTTTGTTACCTTGATGACATTCTTGTCTTTGCTCCAAATGAACAGGTGGCTTTGCAAAGGCTGGAGATTGTGTTTGAGAGGCTAAAAGTGCACAACCTCAAGCTTGCTCCCAAAAAGTGCCACTTCACGCGATCATCTGTGAAGTTCTTGGGGCACATTGTAACCAAGGATGGCATCTCCACTGACCCAGAGAAAGTGAGAGCTACAGTGGACATCAGTGAGAATAACTTGATGGTCGATAACACCAGCGTTCCCTCTCCCTCCATGATAAGATCGTTTCTTGTAGGGATGCACCGATGCCGATATTGGTATCGGGTATCGATCCGATACCAGGCATGAGTACTCATACTTGTACTCATAAAATGGCCAACGATACCACGACACCGATACACTTGACTGCAACGCGGGCAGCGACAAGTCACGTCAGCAGTGTGGAACTATTTTCAGGTGAATGAGAGCGACAAAAACAAAGCAGAATGCAAATTATGTCCAGCAAAAGTGTCCAGAGGAGGAACAAAATCTACCACTTACAACACAAGCAACTTGATTAAACATTTGAAATCCAAGCACGAGGCAGAATATAAGGAGTTCATTTGCGACACCAACAAGAGACAACCAACTTTGCAGCAGATGCTGGCTAAGCAGGAGAAAATGTTCAGAGACAACCCACGTGCGGTCAAAATCACAGATGCCCTTGCCGAGTATACTTCCCTGGATGACCAGCCACTGTCCGTGGTCAAAAATTTGGGATTCCGGCGTCTTCTCTGCATACTGGAGCTGAGGTATGAGATTCCTAGCCATACCCATATCACAGATACAGTGCTACCGAAGCTGCACAACTTCGTGAAAAAACACATCCACAACCTACTGCATGATGTTAAAACTTTAAGCTTCACCACGGACATTTGGAGCAGCAGCGTCAGCTCAGTGTCTCTCATCAGCCTGACTGCACAGTCGATTGATGATTATTTTAAGCTGCAGAAGGCCATACTGCATGCAAAACAATTCAGAGGTTCGCACACTGGCCAAGCCATTGCAGATGAGTTTGATGTTATGCTTCAGACGTGGGCCATTAATAAAAGTGCAGTTCATGTTGTGCTACGAGATAACGCGAAGAACATGGTGAAAGCCATGCGTCATGTGGAGCTTCTGATCCTCCCATGTGTCGCACACACATTGCAGTTGGCTGTAAACGAGGGGCTGCTGGCTCAGAGAAATGTAGCCGATGCAGTGGCAGTGGGACGAAAAATTGTTGGACATTTTAAGCACTCCGCTTTAGCCTACTCCCAACTGGAGGACATACAAGTGTAACTCAACCAGCTCGTTAAAAGACTCCAACAGGATGTTCCGACTCGCTGGAACAGCACTTATTACATGTTTCAGTCTCTCATTGGGAATGACAACTTCATTGTCACTGCTCCCCAGTGGTCACTTTTTGAGAAAATTTTGTCTGTGCTTGCTCCGTTTGAGGAACTAACCCGAAAAATGAGCTCACGTGATGCACTTGCATCTGATGTTATTCCTGCTGTGATCGTGCTTATGAGACTTCTGACCAATGAAACGGACGAGGACCATGGCATTAAAACCATGAAGGAGACTTTGGCTGCAGCCGTCAAGAGGCACCTCGGTGACGGGGAAACAAACCCAATGTACTGCATCGGGACTCTTCTCAATCTGAGGTAAAGTGTGTGTCTGTCTGCCTGCATGTCTTTGTGTGTCCCTTTTAACCAGATAAAATATTACTGCTTTTTTAGGTACAAAGATCGCTTTTTCTCAAACAGTGACACTGCTACAGAGGCCAAGGAGATGCTGATGCTGCGCAGGATGTCCACAGGAGAGGCAGACAAGCAGGAGGATCTTGGAGATCCACCTGTCAGAAAGCTTCGTAAGGTGCAAGCCAGCAGCAGTCTGGACAGTTTGATGAGATAGCAGGTGAGCGGGAATCAACATCACCGGGCCTTTCACCAGTGGAAGCTGCCATTCAGTTAGAGACATATCTTGGAGAGACCTGGGGCCTCATTTATAAAACATTGCGTAGGATCCATACTAAAGTTTGCGTACGCCGAAAATACGAAAAGGGCGTATGCCCCTCGCCCCTGATTTACAAAACTTTGCGTAAGCACAGCTGCATGCAATTTCTTGATAAATCACACACCAGCTGGAAGATTGCACAGGTGGATCCACCTCACATTCCGCCCACAACACACCCACATTTTACCATGAATGGTCAATGCAAAGTAACTCATGAATGTATCTGTATATAAATAAGCTGCTGATCCACGGCATTTCACGCAGCGCCCCCTGCAGTCTTTTCACTGCTGTGCGTCAGGATGAATGAATCACGTGTTGATCCAGGCCACCCTGCCACTAAATTTGCTATGATCATGTCTGATGTACAAATAATTTGTAAACTGATTGAATGTACATTTTTTCGGTTCACATAGAGAAATTCATCTTCACTCGGGAGTTGTGGTGTGAAGCATGTGTGCCTGTACAGGGCTGATTAATGGTTGGACGCTCATCCCATTCGGCCGCATATGGATAAATAAACAAAATTCTTTACTTTTTTTTTTTTTTGCCGTTTTACTGTGATAGTTGCAGTGAAGAGTGACAGGAAATGGGGAGAAGAGTAGGAAGACATGCATAAAAGTGCCGCGGGCAGGAACCGAACCTGGGCCACTGCGTCGGAGACCACACCTACAAATGGATGAGCCATACAGGCGCCGGGTGATCAGTAAACAAAATTATTTCATAAAGATCACCGCACCGGCCCCAGATACCGGCCCTTCGGTCAAACGACCGAATGAAATAACGTTCAATCCGCTCCTGTTGATATATGAACATAGTTCTGCAAATACAGTCGTCGGCCGAATGGCGCACTATATGAACATCTACAACAATGAGGGTTTATGATTATCCGGCTCTACAAGTCTAATATGTGATAACAATAAAGGTTTGAGATCAATCTGGTTTCAATTCACCACTTCACCCTCCGGCACTGCCGTTCCTCTGTCTCCAAAATGTGCTTAAGCAAGCATCAAAGTTGGCGCACCGGTGCGCACATTCTCACGCCAAGTTTTTTTTAGAAATCACAACGAACACAGCGTACGCCACTTTCTACGCAAAGTTTGTGATTTACGCCCTGTTTTGTGCGTAAAGAAGCATCAAGAATCAAGGTTGGCGCACCGTGCGCACATTCTCACACCAAGTTTTTTTTAGAAATCACAACGAACACAGCGTACGCCACTTTCTACGCAAAGTTTGTGATTTACGCTCTGTTTTGTGCGTAAAGAAGCATCAACAATCAAGGTTGGTGCGCACATTCTCACGCCAAGTTTGTTTTTATAAATCACAACCTTTGCGTAGAAAGTGGCGTACGCCACTTTCTAGCCCTGTTTTGTGCGTACGCAAGCTTTATAAATGAGGCCCCAGAACTGCTCGAGAGGAAAACCCTCTACAATACTGGGGGGCTCACAGAGTGCGATTTCCAATTCTGGCTCAAATGTCAAAGAGATACCCGTCAGCCCCATGCAGCAGTGTGGACAGTGAACGTCTGTTCAGCTCAGTGCCCCACATTGTTGATGAAAAACGCAACAGACTCACAGCTGAAAATGCAGAGAAGCTTCTTTTGATCAAAAAGAACCTGCCCCTCACTTACACAAAGTAAGTTTAATCATCACAGACAGATGCTGTGATGACATGTTGATCGCTTGAGATACTCAGCCAGTTTTATGTTGGTTCTTGAATGAATATTTTGAGTAAATGTTGAAGTTAAATATGTGGCAAAGCTGTTAAAACCACAGAAGCAGAAAGTCACAATTTTACACTCAGGTCTTTTGGTGATGTGTGACAGTGGAATGTTTAAAACACTTTTGTTAAATGCCAGCACTCAGTATGTGACAATGTTTTACTGGAATCTTACAATATGTGTGGCAGTGTAATGTTTATAAAAGCACTAATGTTGAATGTCAGTATATGACAATTTTGTTAAATTTTGTTTGTACTGCAGTGAAACTTGTGACAGTCACCCATGTACAAGAAAATCAAATAACAGACGATATCTGTGGAAAAATTAAAAAAATAATCAAAATAACTATGTGTAATGGCGTAAGTACTCGGTATCGTGAGTACTCAAATCCAAGTACCCGTACACTACTCGTTTTGGAAAACAGTGGTATCGGTGCATCCCTAGTTTCTTGGTGTGGTTGGATTTTACCAGCAATTCTTTGAGGAATACTCATACATTAGTAGGCCCCTGTTTGCCCTGACGTCTGCCGTGAAGAGACCATGACACGCTAAAGGAAAAAGATGTTCATCTGTGACCAGAAAGTGCACTTCTGCTGACTGGACAACTGAATGTAGTGAAGCTTTTGTAAAGTTGAAACGGACTCTGTTGGATAACGCCACTCTAGATCACCCTGACTTCAGCAAGCCATTTTTGCTGTCCGTTGATGCCTCCTCCTTTGGCCTTGGTGCTGTGTTGTCTCAGCTAGCAGAGGTTGATGATGTTGCTCAACCTATAGCGTTTGCCAGCAAGTCTCTTAAATTTGCACAGTCTCGCCATCCAGCCCACAGACTGGAGTTTTAGGTGCTTAAATGGGCTGTTTGTGATAAATGCAGTCACTGGTTGAGAGCTCACTCTTTCATTGTGTGGACTGACAACAATCCACTGACCTACATCATCAGTAAGCCCAAACTCGATGCCTGTGAACAAAGATAGGTTGCGAAGCTTGCCCCTTTTGACTTTGACATAAAGTACATTCCAGGCCCTAAGGATGTAGTCGCGGATGCTCTCAGTCATGAGCCTTTTGCGCATCCAAGCATGCTCCATCATCTCACAAATGTCCCTTATGGTGCGCTCATGGAGGCAGCGAATGCTCTGAACTCTGTGTGCAGGATGTTTTTCACCATTCCTGTGATCCTCTAGCAATGCTACAGACGCATCATCAAGCAACTGTGGCGTCCAAAAATGTTGGGTCACAGGCTGTGGATTCGTGCATCTTGCAGCAGATGGTGTCTGCAGTTGTGGTTCGGTCTTTGGACCAAGAGCACCTGCTACCCCAAGTCTTCCTCCTGTCTCAGCTTGTTAAACCCATTCAACCTTCTGAGCTGTCTGAGGTTCGTCCCCTGCCGAGGGATAAATTGATGGCAATGCAGCGTGTTGATCTGTGTTTGAGCCATGTGCTTCAGTTTGTGGAGCGTCGGAGGCGCCCGTCTAGACGTGAACGTACACATGAACCAGCTGATGCTTTGCGCATCGTAAGGCATTGGGAAAAGCTCACAGTCAGATCAGGTGTGCTACCAAGGATGCCGTTACAGGGAGAAAGACGTACCGGTATGTTGTGCCCTTTGCACTGAAAGAGAGCGTTCTGAAGGGGGTACATGATGAGGCGGGGCATCAAGGCCAGAGACGGACGCTGTACTGGAGTAGGTGCTTTACCTAGTGCACTTTACTCAGGATTCAGCAAAATCTCACTGTCGAGACTGCAGCTAGTTCAGAACGCTGCTGCTCACCTTTTAACGGATCACAAAAATTCAATCGTGTAACTCCCATCCTCCAATCCCTCTACTGGCTCCCCATGCACCTCCATATTGATTTTAAAATTCTTTAAACTCCTAGGCTGTCTGTTGACTTGATGTTTGGGTCAGTTCTTCGAGATGACCGCATGGTGGACTATGACGCCTATGTGCAGTGCCTTAGGCGCGGTTTGGCCCAGGCTCTGAAAGTTGCTCAGATCTCTGCCACAAAACAGCAGCAGAAGCAAGCTGACCTTTACAACAGGAAGGTTAAGGTCCATGTGGATGTTGGAGACATTTCTGTGCTGTATGTGTTGTGTTGTTTCTGTGCTGTATGTGTTGTGTTGTTTCTGTATGTGTTGTGTTGTTTCTGTGCTGTATATGTTGTGTTGTTTCTGTATGTGTTGTGTTGTTTCTGTGCTGTATATGTTGTGTTGTTTCTGTGCTGTATGTGTTGTGTTGTTTCTGTGCTGTATGCGTTGTGTTGTTTCTGTGCTGTATATGTTGTGTTGTTTCTGTATATGTTGTGTTGTTTCTGTGCTGTATATGTTGTGTTGTTTCTGTATGTGTTGTGTTGTTTCTGTATGTGTTGTGTTGTTTCTGTGCTGTATATGTTGTGTTGTTTCTGTATGTGTTGTGTTGTTTCTGTGCTGTATATGTTGTGTTGTTTCTGTGCTGTATGTGTTGTGTTGTTTCTGTGCTGTATATGTTGTGTTGTTTCTGTACATGTTGTGTTGTTTCTGTGCTGTATATGTTGTGTTGTTTCTGTACATGTTGTGTCGTTTCTGTGCTGTATATGTTGTGTTGTTTCTGTACATGTGTTGTTTCTGTGCTGTATGTGTTGTGTTGTTTCTGTATGTGTTGTGTTGTTTCTGTATGTGTTGTGTTGTTTCTGTGCTGTATGTGTTGTGTTGTTTCTGTGCTGTATGTGTTGTGTTGTTTCTGTGGTGTATGTGTTGTGTTGTTTCTGTATGTGTTGTGTTGTTTCTGTGCTGTATATGTTGTGTTGTTTCTGTGCTGTATATGTTGTGTTGTTTCTGTGGTGTATGTGTTGTGTTGTTTCTGTGCTGTATATGTTGTGTTGTTTCTGTATATGTTGTGTTGTTTCTGTGCTGTATGTGTTGTGCTGTTTCTGTGCTGTATATGTTGTGTTGTTTCTGTATGTGTTGTGTTGTTTCTGTGCTGTATATGTTGTGTTGTTTCTGTATATGTTGTGTTGTTTCTGTGGTGTATATGTTGTGTTGTTTCTGTGCTGTATGTGTTGTGTTGTTTCTGTGCTGTATATGTTGTGTTGTTTCTGTGCTGTATATGTTGTGTTGTTTCTGTGCTGTATATGTTGTGTTGTTTCTGTGCTGTATGTGTTGTGTTGTTTCTGTGCTGTATATGTTGTGTTGTTTCTGTGTGTGTTGTGTTGTTTCTGTGCTGTATGTGTTGTGTTGTTTCTGTACATGTTGTGTTGTTTCTGTATATGTTGTGTTGTTTCTGTGCTGTATATGTTGTGTTGTTTCTGTATATGTTGTGTTGTTTCTGTATGTGTTGTGTTGTTTCTGTATGTGTTGTGTTGTTTCTGTGCTGTATATGTTGTGTTGTTTCTGTATGTGTTGTGTTGTTTCTGTGCTGTATATGTTGTGTTGTTTCTGTGCTGTATGTGTTGTTTCTGTATGTGTTGTGTTGTTTCTGTATGTGTTGTGTTGTTTCTGTGCTGTATATGTTGTGTTGTTTCTGTACATGTTGTGTTGTTTCTGTGCTGTATATGTTGTGTTGTTTCTGTACATGTTGTGTTGTTTCTGTGCTGTATATGTTGTGTTGTTTCTGTACATGTGTTGTTTCTGTGCTGTATGTGTTGTGTTGTTTCTGTATGTGTTGTGTTGTTTCTGTATGTGTTGTGTTGTTTCTGTGCTGTATATGTTGTGTTGTTTCTGTACATGTTGTGTTGTTTCTGTGCTGTATATGTTGTGTTGTTTCTGTATGTGTTGTGTTGTTTCTGTGCTGTATGTGTTGTGTTGTTTCTGTGCTGTATGTGTTGTGTTGTTTCTGTGGTGTATATGTTGTGTTGTTTCTGTATGTGTTGTGTTGTTTCTGTGCTGTATGTGTTGTGTTGTTTCTGTGCTGTATGTGTTGTGTTGTTTCTGTGCTGTATATGTTGTGTTGTTTCTGTGCTGTATATGTTGTGTTGTTTCTGTGCTGTATATGTTGTGTTGTTTCTGTGCTGTATATGTTGTGTTGTTTCTGTATGTGTTGTGTTGTTTCTGTGCTGTATGTGTTGTGTTGTTTCTGTGCTGTATGTGTTGTGTTGTTTCTGTGCTGTATGTGTTGTGTTGTTTCTGTATGTGTTGTGTTGTTTCTGTGCTGTATATGTTGTGTTGTTTCTGTGCTGTATGTGTTGTGTTGTTTCTGTGCTGTATGTGTTGTGTTGTTTCTGTGCTGTATGTGTTGTGTTGTTTCTGTGCTGTATGTGTTGTGTTGTTTCTGTATATGTTGTGTTGTTTCTGTGCTGTATATGTTGTGTTGTTTCTGTGCTGTATGTGTTGTGTTGTTTCTGTGCTGTATATGTTGTGTTGTTTCTGTGCTGTATATGTTGTGTTGTTTCTGTGCTGTATATGTTGTGTTGTTTCTGTATATGTTGTGTTGTTTCTGTATGTGTTGTGTTGTTTCTGTGCTGTATGTGTTGTGTTGTTTCTGTGCTGTATGTGTAGTGTTGTTTCTGTGGTGTATATGTTGTGTTGTTTCTGTGCTGTATGTGTTGTGTTGTTTCTGTGCTGTATGTGTTGTGTTGTTTCTGTGCTGTATATGTTGTGTTGTTTCTGTGGTGTATGTGTTGTGTTGTTTCTGTGCTGTATATGTTGTGTTGTTTCTGTATGTGTTGTGTTGTTTCTGTATGTGTTGTGTTGTTTCTGTATGTGTTGTGTTGTTTCTGTGCTGTATATGTTGTGTTGTTTCTGTATGTGTTGTGTTGTTTCTGTGCTGTATATGTTGTGTTGTTTCTGTATGTGTTGTGTTGTTTCTGTGCTGTATATGTTGTGTTGTTTCTGTATGTGTTGTGTTGTTTCTGTGCTGTATATGTTGTGTTGTTTCTGTATGTGTTGTGTTGTTTCTGTGCTGTATATGTTGTGTTGTTTCTGTGCTGTATGTGTTGTGTTGTTTCTGTGCTGTATATGTTGTGTTGTTTCTGTGCTGTATGTGTTGTGTTGTTTCTGTGCTGTATATGTTGTGTTGTTTCTGTGGTGTATGTGTTGTGTTGTTTCTGTGCTGTATGTGTTGTGTTGTTTCTGTATGTGTTGTGTTGTTTCTGTGCTGTATATGTTGTGTTGTTTCTGTATGTGTTGTGTTGTTTCTGTGCTGTATGTGTTGTGTTGTTTCTGTATGTGTTGTGTTGTTTCTGTGCTGTATATGTTGTGTTGTTTCTGTATGTGTTGTGTTGTTTCTGTGCTGTATATGTTGTGTTGTTTCTGTATGTGTTGTGTTGTTTCTGTGCTGTATATGTTGTGTTGTTTCTGTATGTGTTGTGTTGTTTCTGTGCTGTATATGTTGTGTTGTTTCTGTATGTGTTGTGTTGTTTCTGTGCTGTATATGTTGTGTTGTTTCTGTGCTGTATGTGTTGTGTTGTTTCTGTATGTGTTGTGTTGTTTCTGTATGTGTTGTGTTGTTTCTGTGCTGTATGTGTTGTGTTGTTTCTGTGCTGTATGTGTTGTGTTGTTTCTGTGCTGTATGTGTTGTGTTGTTTCTGTATGTGTTGTGTTGTTTCTGTGCTGTATATGTTGTGTTGTTTCTGTATGTGTTGTGTTGTTTCTGTGCTGTATATGTTGTGTTGTTTCTGTATGTGTTGTGTTGTTTCTGTGCTGTATATGTTGTGTTGTTTCTGTGCTGTATGTGTTGTGTTGTTTCTGTATGTGTTGTGTTGTTTCTGTATGTGTTGTGTTGTTTCTGTGCTGTATATGTTGTGTTGTTTCTGTGCTGTATATGTTGTGTTGTTTCTGTGCTGTATATGTTGTGTTGTCTCTGTATGTGTTGTGTTGTTTCTGTGGTGTATATGTTGTGTTGTTTCTGTGCTGTACATGTTGTGTTGTTTCTGTATGTGTTGTGTTGTTTCTGTGCTGTATATGTTGTGTTGTTTCTGTGCTGTATGTGTTGTGTTGTTTCTGTATGTGTTGTGTTGTTTCTGTGCTGTATGTGTTGTGTTGTTTCTGTGCTGTATATGTTGTGTTGTTTCTGTGGTGTATGTGTTGTGTTGTTTCTGTGCTGTATATGTTGTGTTGTTTCTGTGCTGTATATGTTGTGTTGTTTCTGTGCTGTATGTGTTGTGTTGTTTCTGTATGTGTTGTGTTGTTTCTGTGCTGTATATGTTGTGTTGTTTCTGTATGTGTTGTGTTGTTTCTGTATGTGTTGTGTTGTTTCTGTGCTGTATATGTTGTGTTGTTTCTGTATGTGTTGTGTTGTTTCTGTGCTGTATATGTTGTGTTGTTTCTGTGCTGTATGTGTTGTGTTGTTTCTGTATGTGTTGTGTTGTTTCTGTGCTGTATGTGTTGTGTTGTTTCTGTGCTGTATGTGTTGTGTTGTTTCTGTGCTGTATATGTTGTGTTGTTTCTGTATGTGTTGTGTTGTTTCTGTATGTGTTGTGTTGTTTCTGTATGTGTTGTGTTGTTTCTGTATGTGTTGTGTTGTTTCTGTGCTGTATGTGTTGTGTTGTTTCTGTGCTGTACGTGTTGTGTTGTTTCTGTGCTGTATATGTTGTGTTGTTTCTGTGCTGTATATGTTGTGTTGTTTCTGTATGTGTTGTGTTGTTTCTGTATGTGTTGTGTTGTTTCTGTATGTGTTGTGTTGTTTCTGTATGTGTTGTGTTGTTTCTGTGCTGTATGTGTTGTGTTGTTTCTGTGCTGTACGTGTTGTGTTGTTTCTGTGCTGTATATGTTGTGTTGTTTCTGTACATGTTGTGTTGTTTCTGTATATGTTGTGTTGTTTCTGTATGTGTTGTGTTGTTTCTGTGCTGTATATGTTGTGTTGTTTCTGTGCTGTATGTGTTGTGTTGTTTCTGTATGTGTTGTGTTGTTTCTGTATGTGTTGTGTTGTTTCTGTATGTGTTGTGTTGTTTCTGTATGTGTTGTGTTGTTTCTGTATGTGTTGTGTTGTTTCTGTGCTGTATGTGTTGTGTTGTTTCTGTGCTGTATGTGTTGTGTTGTTTCTGTATGTGTTGTGTTGTTTCTGTGCTGTATGTGTTGTGTTGTTTCTGTATATGTTGTGTTGTTTCTGTATATGTTGTGTTGTTTCTGTATATGTTGTGTTGTTTCTGTATATGTTGTGTTGTTTCTGTATATGTTGTGTTCTTTCTGTATATGTTGTGTTGTTTCTGTGCTGTATGTGTTGTGTTGTTTCTGTATGTGTTGTGTTGTTTCTGTGCTGTATAAGTTGTGTTGTTTCTGTATGTGTTGTGTTGTTTCTGTATATGTTGTGTTGTTTCTGTATATGTTGTGTTGTTTCTGTATATGTTGTGTTGTTTCTGTATATGTTGTGTTGTTTCTGTGCTGTATGTGTTGTGTTGTTTCTGTATGTGTTGTGTTGTTTCTGTGCTGTATGTGTTGTGTTGTTTCTGTGCTGTACATGTGTTGTTTCTGTATGTGTTGTGTTGTTTCTGTGCTGTACATGTTGTGTTGTTTCTGTATGTGTTGTGTTGTTTCTGTATGTGTTGTGTTGTTTCTGTATATGTTGTGTTGTTTCTGTATGTGTTGTGTTGTTTCTGTATGTGTTGTGTTGTTTCTGTATATGTTGTGTTGTTTCTGTATGTGTTGTGTTGTTTCTGTATGTGTTGTGTTGTTTCTGTATATGTTGTGTTGTTTCTGTATGTGTTGTGTTGTTTCTGTGCTGTACATGTTGTGTTGTTTCTGTATGTGTTGTGTTGTTTCTGTGCTGTATATGTTGTGTTGTTTCTGTATGTGTTGTGTTGTTTCTGTATGTGTTGTGTTGTTTCTGTATATGTTGTGTTGTTCTGTATGTGTTGTGTTGTTTCTGTATGTGTTGTGTTGTTTCTGTATATGTTTGGTTGTTTCTGTATATGTTGTGTTGTTTCTGTATGTGTTGTGTTGTTTCTGTATATGTTGTGTTGTTTCTGTATATGTTGTGTTGTTTCTGTACATGTTGTGTTGTTTCTGTACATGTTGTGTTGTTTCTGTACATGTTGTGTTGTTTCTGTACATGTTGTGTTGTTTCTGTACATGTTGTGTTGTTTCTGTACATGTTGTGTTGTTTCTGTATATGTTGTGTTGTTTCTGTACATGTTGTGTTGTTTCTGTACATGTTGTGTTGTTTCTGTACATGTTGTGTTGTTTCTGTACGTGTTGTGTTGTTTCTGTACGTGTTGTGTTGTTTCTGTACGTGTTGTGTTGTTTCTGTATATGTTGTGTTGTTTCTGTATGTGTGGTGTTGTTTCTGTATGTGTTGTGTTGTTTCTGTATGTGTTGTGTTGTTTCTGTATGTGTTGTGTTGTTTCTGTATATGTTGTGTTGTTTCTGTACATGTTGTGTTGTTTCTGTATATGTTGTGTTGTTTCTGTACATGTTGTGTTGTTTCTGTACATGTTGTGTTGTTTCTGTATATGTTGTGTTGTTTCTGTACATGTTGTGTTGTTTCTGTATATGTTGTGTTGTTTCTGTACATGTTGTGTTGTTTCTGTATATGTTGTGTTGTTTCTGTACGTGTTGTGTTGTTTCTGTATATGTTGTGTTGTTTCTGTACATGTTGTGTTGTTTCTGTGCTGTATATGTTGTGTTGTTTCTGTACATGTTGTGTTGTTTCTGTGCTGTATATGTTGTGTTGTTTCTGTACATGTTGTGTTGTTTCTGTGCTGTATATGTTGTGTTGTTTCTGTACATGTTGTGTCGTTTCTGTGCTGTATATGTTGTGTTGTTTCTGTACATGTGTTGTTTCTGTGCTGTATGTGTTGTGTTGTTTCTGTATGTGTTGTGTTGTTTCTGTATGTGTTGTGTTGTTTCTGTGCTGTATGTGTTGTGTTGTTTCTGTGCTGTATGTGTTGTGTTGTTTCTGTGGTGTATGTGTTGTGTTGTTTCTGTATGTGTTGTGTTGTTTCTGTGCTGTATATGTTGTGTTGTTTCTGTGCTGTATATGTTGTGTTGTTTCTGTGGTGTATGTGTTGTGTTGTTTCTGTGCTGTATATGTTGTGTTGTTTCTGTATATGTTGTGTTGTTTCTGTGCTGTATGTGTTGTGCTGTTTCTGTGCTGTATATGTTGTGTTGTTTCTGTATGTGTTGTGTTGTTTCTGTGCTGTATATGTTGTGTTGTTTCTGTATATGTTGTGTTGTTTCTGTGGTGTATATGTTGTGTTGTTTCTGTGCTGTATGTGTTGTGTTGTTTCTGTGCTGTATATGTTGTGTTGTTTCTGTGCTGTATATGTTGTGTTGTTTCTGTGCTGTATATGTTGTGTTGTTTCTGTGCTGTATGTGTTGTGTTGTTTCTGTGCTGTATATGTTGTGTTGTTTCTGTGTGTGTTGTGTTGTTTCTGTGCTGTATGTGTTGTGTTGTTTCTGTACATGTTGTGTTGTTTCTGTATATGTTGTGTTGTTTCTGTGCTGTATATGTTGTGTTGTTTCTGTATATGTTGTGTTGTTTCTGTATGTGTTGTGTTGTTTCTGTATGTGTTGTGTTGTTTCTGTGCTGTATATGTTGTGTTGTTTCTGTATGTGTTGTGTTGTTTCTGTGCTGTATATGTTGTGTTGTTTCTGTGCTGTATGTGTTGTTTCTGTATGTGTTGTGTTGTTTCTGTATGTGTTGTGTTGTTTCTGTGCTGTATATGTTGTGTTGTTTCTGTACATGTTGTGTTGTTTCTGTGCTGTATATGTTGTGTTGTTTCTGTACATGTTGTGTTGTTTCTGTGCTGTATATGTTGTGTTGTTTCTGTACATGTGTTGTTTCTGTGCTGTATGTGTTGTGTTGTTTCTGTATGTGTTGTGTTGTTTCTGTATGTGTTGTGTTGTTTCTGTGCTGTATATGTTGTGTTGTTTCTGTACATGTTGTGTTGTTTCTGTGCTGTATATGTTGTGTTGTTTCTGTATGTGTTGTGTTGTTTCTGTGCTGTATGTGTTGTGTTGTTTCTGTGCTGTATGTGTTGTGTTGTTTCTGTGGTGTATATGTTGTGTTGTTTCTGTATGTGTTGTGTTGTTTCTGTGCTGTATGTGTTGTGTTGTTTCTGTGCTGTATGTGTTGTGTTGTTTCTGTGCTGTATATGTTGTGTTGTTTCTGTGCTGTATATGTTGTGTTGTTTCTGTGCTGTATATGTTGTGTTGTTTCTGTGCTGTATATGTTGTGTTGTTTCTGTGCTGTATATGTTGTGTTGTTTCTGTATGTGTTGTGTTGTTTCTGTGCTGTATGTGTTGTGTTGTTTCTGTGCTGTATGTGTTGTGTTGTTTCTGTGCTGTATGTGTTGTGTTGTTTTCTGTATGTGTTGTGTTGTTTCTGTGCTGTATATGTTGTGTTGTTTCTGTGCTGTATGTGTTGTGTTGTTTCTGTGCTGTATGTGTTGTGTTGTTTCTGTGCTGTATGTGTTGTGTTGTTTCTGTGCTGTATGTGTTGTGTTGTTTCTGTATATGTTGTGTTGTTTCTGTGCTGTATATGTTGTGTTGTTTCTGTGCTGTATGTGTTGTGTTGTTTCTGTGCTGTATATGTTGTGTTGTTTCTGTGCTGTATATGTTGTGTTGTTTCTGTGCTGTATATGTTGTGTTGTTTCTGTATATGTTGTGTTGTTTCTGTATGTGTTGTGTTGTTTCTGTGCTGTATGTGTTGTGTTGTTTCTGTGCTGTATGTGTAGTGTTGTTTCTGTGGTGTATATGTTGTGTTGTTTCTGTGCTGTATGTGTTGTGTTGTTTCTGTGCTGTATGTGTTGTGTTGTTTCTGTGCTGTATATGTTGTGTTGTTTCTGTGGTGTATGTGTTGTGTTGTTTCTGTGCTGTATATGTTGTGTGTTTTCTGTATGTGTTGTGTTGTTTCTGTATGTGTTGTGTTGTTTCTGTATGTGTTGTGTTGTTTCTGTGCTGTATATGTTGTGTTGTTTCTGTATGTGTTGTGTTGTTTCTGTGCTGTATATGTTGTGTTGTTTCTGTATGTGTTGTGTTGTTTCTGTGCTGTATATGTTGTGTTGTTTTCTGTATGTGTTGTGTTGTCTTCTGTGCTGTATATGTTGTGTTGTTTCTGTATGTGTTTCGTGTTGGTTTCTGTGCTGGTATAGTGTTGTGTTGTTTTCTGTGCTGTATGTGTTGTGTTGTTTCTGTGCTGTATATGTTGTGTTGTTTCTTGTGCTGTATTGTTTGTGTTTTTCTGTGCTGTATATGTTGTGTGTTTCTGTGGTGTATGTGTTGTGTTGTTTCTGTGCTGTATGTGTTGTGTTGTTCTGTATGTGTTGTGTTGTTTCTTGCTGTATATGTTGTGTTGTTTCTGTATGGTTGTGTTG
This sequence comes from Acanthochromis polyacanthus, assembly GCF_021347895.1. NCBI lineage: Eukaryota > Metazoa > Chordata > Actinopteri > Pomacentridae > Acanthochromis > Acanthochromis polyacanthus. Next base: position 2,811,688 of record NC_067121.1, read on the forward strand.
TTTCTGTGCTGTATGTGTTGTGTTGTTTCTGTATGTGTTGTGTTGTTTCTGTGCTGTATATGTTGTGTTGTTTCTGTATGTGTTGTGTTGTTCTGTGCTGTATATGTTGTGTTGTTTCTGTATGTGTTGTGTTGTTTCTGTGCCTGTATATGTTGTGTTGTTTCTGTATGTGTTTGGTGTTGTTTCTGTGCTGTAATGTTGTGTGTTTCTGTATGTGTTGTGTTGTTTTCTGTGCTGTATATGTGTGTTGTTTCTGTGCTGTATGTGTTGTGTTGTTTCTGTATGTGTTGTGTTGTTTCTGTATGTGTTGTGTTGTTTCTGTGCTGTATGTGTTGTGTTGTTTCTGTGCTGTATGTGTTGTGTTGTTTCTGTGCTGTATGTGTTGTGTTGTTTCTGTATGTGTTGTGTTGTTTCTGTGCTGTATATGTTGTGTTGTTTCTGTATGTGTTGTGTTGTTTCTGTGCTGTATATGTTGTGTTGTTTCTGTATGTGTTGTGTTGTTTCTGTGCTGTATATGTTGTGTTGTTTCTGTGCTGTATGTGTTGTGTTGTTTCTGTATGTGTTGTGTTGTTTCTGTATGTGTTGTGTTGTTTCTGTGCTGTATATGTTGTGTTGTTTCTGTGCTGTATATGTTGTGTTGTTTCTGTGCTGTATATGTTGTGTTGTCTCTGTATGTGTTGTGTTGTTTCTGTGGTGTATATGTTGTGTTGTTTCTGTGCTGTACATGTTGTGTTGTTTCTGTATGTGTTGTGTTGTTCTGTGCTGTATATGTTGTGTTGTTTCTGTGCTGTATGTGTTGTGTTGTTTCTGTATGTGTTGTGTTGTTTCTGTGCTGTATGTGTTGTGTTGTTTCTGTGCTGTATATGTTGTGTTGTTTCTGTGGTGTATGTGTTGTGTTGTTTCTGTGCTGTATATGTTGTGTTGTTTCTGTGCTGTATATGTTGTGTTGTTTCTGTGCTGTATGTGTTGTGTTGTTTCTGTATGTGTTGTGTTGTTTCTGTGCTGTATATGTTGTGTTGTTTCTGTATGTGTTGTGTTGTTTCTGTATGTGTTGTGTTGTTTCTGTGCTGTATATGTTGTGTTGTTTCTGTATGTGTTGTGTTGTTTCTGTGCTGTATATGTTGTGTTGTTTCTGTGCTGTATGTGTTGTGTTGTTTCTGTATGTGTTGTGTTGTTTCTGTGCTGTATGTGTTGTGTTGTTTCTGTGCTGTATGTGTTGTGTTGTTTCTGTGCTGTATATGTTGTGTTGTTTCTGTATGTGTTGTGTTGTTTCTGTATGTGTTGTGTTGTTTCTGTATGTGTTGTGTTGTTTCTGTATGTGTTGTGTTGTTTCTGTGCTGTATGTGTTGTGTTGTTTCTGTGCTGTACGTGTTGTGTTGTTTCTGTGCTGTATATGTTGTGTTGTTTCTGTGCTGTATATGTTGTGTTGTTTCTGTATGTGTTGTGTTGTTTCTGTATGTGTTGTGTTGTTTCTGTATGTGTTGTGTTGTTTCTGTATGTGTTGTGTTGTTTCTGTGCTGTATGTGTTGTGTTGTTTCTGTGCTGTACGTGTTGTGTTGTTTCTGTGCTGTATATGTTGTGTTGTTTCTGTACATGTTGTGTTGTTTCTGTATATGTTGTGTTGTTTCTGTATGTGTTGTGTTGTTTCTGTGCTGTATATGTTGTGTTGTTTCTGTGCTGTATGTGTTGTGTTGTTTCTGTATGTGTTGTGTTGTTTCTGTATGTGTTGTGTTGTTTCTGTATGTGTTGTGTTGTTTCTGTATGTGTTGTGTTGTTTCTGTATGTGTTGTGTTGTTTCTGTGCTGTATGTGTTGTGTTGTTTCTGTGCTGTATGTGTTGTGTTGTTTCTGTATGTGTTGTGTTGTTTCTGTGCTGTATGTGTTGTGTTGTTTCTGTATATGTTGTGTTGTTTCTGTATATGTTGTGTTGTTTCTGTATATGTTGTGTTGTTTCTGTATATGTTGTGTTGTTTCTGTATATGTTGTGTTGTTTCTGTATATGTTGTGTTGTTTCTGTGCTGTATGTGTTGTGTTGTTTCTGTATGTGTTGTGTTGTTTCTGTGCTGTATAAGTTGTGTTGTTTCTGTATGTGTTGTGTTGTTTCTGTATATGTTGTGTTGTTTCTGTATATGTTGTGTTGTTTCTGTATATGTTGTGTTGTTTCTGTATATGTTGTGTTGTTTCTGTGCTGTATGTGTTGTGTTGTTTCTGTATGTGTTGTGTTGTTTCTGTGCTGTATGTGTTGTGTTGTTTCTGTGCTGTACATGTGTTGTTTCTGTATGTGTTGTGTTGTTTCTGTGCTGTACATGTTGTGTTGTTTCTGTATGTGTTGTGTTGTTTCTGTATGTGTTGTGTTGTTTCTGTATATGTTGTGTTGTTTCTGTATGTGTTGTGTTGTTTCTGTATGTGTTGTGTTGTTTCTGTATATGTTGTGTTGTTTCTGTATGTGTTGTGTTGTTTCTGTATGTGTTGTGTTGTTTCTGTATATGTTGTGTTGTTTCTGTATGTGTTGTGTTGTTTCTGTGCTGTACATGTTGTGTTGTTTCTGTATGTGTTGTGTTGTTTCTGTGCTGTATATGTTGTGTTGTTTCTGTATGTGTTGTGTTGTTTCTGTATGTGTTGTGTTGTTTCTGTATATGTTGTGTTGTTTCTGTATGTGTTTGTGTTGTTTCTGTATGTGTTGTGTTGTTTCTGTATATGTTGGTTGTTTCTGTATATGTTGTGTTGTTTCTGTATGTGTTGTGTTGTTTCTGTATATGTTGTGTTGTTTCTGTATATGTTGTGTTGTTTCTGTACATGTTGTGTTGTTTCTGTACATGTTGTGTTGTTTCTGTACATGTTGTGTTGTTTCTGTACATGTTGTGTTGTTTCTGTACATGTTGTGTTGTTTCTGTACATGTTGTGTTGTTTCTGTATATGTTGTGTTGTTTCTGTACATGTTGTGTTGTTTCTGTACATGTTGTGTTGTTTCTGTACATGTTGTGTTGTTTCTGTACGTGTTGTGTTGTTTCTGTACGTGTTGTGTTGTTTCTGTACGTGTTGTGTTGTTTCTGTATATGTTGTGTTGTTTCTGTATGTGTGGTGTTGTTTCTGTATGTGTTGTGTTGTTTCTGTATGTGTTGTGTTGTTTCTGTATGTGTTGTGTTGTTTCTGTATGTGTTGTGTTGTTTCTGTACATGTTGTGTTGTTTCTGTATATGTTGTGTTGTTTCTGTACATGTTGTGTTGTTTCTGTATATGTTGTGTTGTTTCTGTACATGTTGTGTTGTTTCTGTACATGTTGTGTTGTTTCTGTATATGTTGTGTTGTTTCTGTACATGTTGTGTTGTTTCTGTATATGTTGTGTTGTTTCTGTACATGTTGTGTTGTTTCTGTATATGTTGTGTTGTTTCTGTACGTGTTGTGTTGTTTCTGTATATGTTGTGTTGTTTCTGTACATGTTGTGTTGTTTCTGTATATGTTGTGTTGTTTCTGTGCTGTATATGTTGTTTCTGTACATGTTGTGTTGTTTCTGTATATGTTGTGTTGTTTCTGTGCTGTATATGTTGTTTCTGTACATGTTGTGTTGTTTCTGTATATGTTGTGTTGTTTCTGTACATGTTGTGTTGTTTCTGTATATGTTGTGTTGTTTCTGTGCTGTATATGTTGTTTCTGTACATGTTGTGTTGTTTCTGTACATGTTGTGTTGTTTCTGTACGTGTTGTGTTGTTTCTGTATATGTTGTGTTGTTTCTGTACGTGTTGTGTTGTTTCTGTATATGTTGTGTTGTTTCTGTACATGTTGTGTTGTTTCTGTATATGTTGTGTTGTTTCTGTGCTGTATATGTTGTTTCTGTACATGTTGTGTTGTTTCTGTACATGTTGTGTTGTTTCTGTATATGTTGTGTTGTTTCTGTACATGTTGTGTTGTTTCTGTACATGTTGTGTTGTTTCTGTGCTGTATATGTTGTTTCTGTACATGTTGTGTTGTTTCTGTACATGTTGTGTTGTTTCTGTACATGTTGTGTTGTTTCTGTACATGTTGTGTTGTTTCTGTACATGTTGTGTTGTTTCTGTATATGTTGTGTTGTTTCTGTACATGTTGTGTTGTTTCTGTACATGTTGTGTTGTTTCTGTATATGTTGTGTTGTTTCTGTACATGTTGTGTTGTTTCTGTATATGTTGTGTTGTTTCTGTACATGTTGTGTTGTTTCTGTACATGTTGTGTTGTTTCTGTATATGTTGTGTTGTTTCTGTACGTGTTGTGTTGTTTCTGTATATGTTGTGTTGTTTCTGTACATGTTGTGTTGTTTCTGTATATGTTGTGTTGTTTCTGTGCTGTATATGTTGTTTCTGTACATGTTGTGTTGTTTCTGTACATGTTGTGTTGTTTCTGTACGTGTTGTGTTGTTTCTGTATATGTTGTGTTGTTTCTGTACATGTTGTGTTGTTTCTGTACATGTTGTGTTGTTTCTGTGCTGTATATGTTGTTTCTGTACATGTTGTGTTGTTTCTGTACATGTTGTGTTGTTTCTGTACATGTTGTGTTGTTTCTGTACATGTTGTGTTGTTTCTGTACATGTTGTGTTGTTTCTGTACATGTTGTGTTGTTTCTGTACATGTTGTGTTGTTTCTGTACATGTTGTGTTGTTTCTGTACATGTTGTGTTGTTTCTGTACATGTTGTGTTGTTTCTGTACATGTTGTGTTGTTTCTGTACATGTTGTGTTGTTTCTGTATATGTTGGTTGTTTCTTCATAAATTAAACCCAATGCAGATTGAAGTGAAACAAGTTCTCTGGCTTCATCCTCAGACGGGTTTTCTTTTTCAGTTAAGTTCATCATCTTTGTAACAACATGGATTTCTTTTTCTCTTGTTGTTTTAGACATTTTTATGTCCAATGCTAAAGAAAATCTTCTTGTTTCGTATTTTATTTTTATTTCCAGACAGGCTGGTAATCATTGCTTGTCTCCAGTTCTTCTCAATGAGCTTTTTATTTGGTTTTGAAAGTCATAGTCTGAATTAGTGTTTTGTTTAATTTCCAGTAGTCTGTGTTAATTTGTGGTCTTTTAGACAGGTTTATCCTAATTGAAATTGCTTTATGGTCTGTGAAAATAGTGGGTTTAATCTCTGTTCTCTCTACATTATCAGTTATGCCGGCTGAGAGCAGCCAGAAGTCAGTACGAGGCTGTAAGGATTTATCTTTATTACTCCATGTATACCTTTTATCATCTGGATGTTTATGCCTCCATATGTCAGTTAACTTTAACCTGTTACAGAAGTTATCTAACTCATTCATTGCTCCTTTATTTTTGATCGGGAGTCTATCAGTTCCATCTTTCATAACTGTATTAAAATCCCCACCCCAGATAATCTTAGCTAAAGGAAATGTTGACAACCGTCCATTGATTGCATCTTCTGTAGCCAGAAATAAGTGAACATTTTCTTTTTTATTACTGGTTGCATAGATGTTTACCAAAATAAATTGTGAGTGATCTGTGTTTAGTAACAACATAATCCACCGTCCCTTATCATCTGAAAGCTGTTTAATAATTTGGCCTTTCAAGTTTCCTTTTAGGACAGCGCCCCCTGCTGACTTGTTTGTACCAAATGAAAACCAGATGTCTTTCCTCCATTGATTTTTCCAGAATAAACTGTCTGGCTTTTCGGCATGCGTTTCTTGGATGAAGTAAAAATCTGCTGGTTTCCCTGACAAAACAAAAACACCACTTTCCTTTTTAAATCATTTCTAATCCTCCTCGAATTTATGGACAAAACAGAAATAGACATGACTGGACTAAGGACTTAAAAACACAAACAGAACAAACAAAAAGAATCTGGATCCTCTCTTAGGTCGAGATAAAAGATAAAGCTGCACCCTCTCAGTGTTAAGCCACAGGGCTAAACCAAAATGTTGCTCTGTGTAGTTAGTAATATCTATTCAGTATTTTAGTAAAGAACCAAGAAAAGCTTTAGTGTATACAGAGAGGAGGTCAGAGCCCTGACATCTTAGTGTCCTGACCTCCGTCTGAATGTCAGCAAAACTAAGGAGCTGATAGTGGACTACAGGAAGAGACAGAGGGATGAACACGCCCCCTCTCTCCATCAACGGGACTACGGTGGAGAGAGTCAGCAGCTTCAGGTTCCTCGGGGTTCACATCAGTGAGGACCTGTCCTGGTCACACCACACTGACAGCGGCTCTTCTTCCTCCGCAGGATGTGGAGGCTCAACATGGACTCCAGAATCTTCTGCAGCTTCTACAGGTGCACCATAGAAAGTATCCTGACCGGCTGCATCACCTCCTGGTACGGCAGTTGCACCGTCCTCAACCGTAAGGCTCTACAGAGGGTGGTGAAGACTGCACAGCACCAGGACGATGCTGCCATCCATGGAGGAGCTCTACACCCAGATCATTAGGGACTCTCACCACCCCAGCCACAAACTGTTCTGCCTGCTGCCTTCTGGCCGTCGGTACCGCAGCATCGGTGCCCACACCAGCAGGCTCAGAGACAGTTTCATCCCCCAGCCCATAAGACTTTTAAACTCCAAATAACCTGAACATTTTGCACAACCCCTCATTTGCACATTTTATACTATTCTGTCTATCTTGATTGTTGTGTGTTCTTTTTGCACTGTTATTGGGAATGAGAGACGCAAGCCTTTCACTGCCAGTAATTGTTTTACGTAATTTCTAGTATGTGAAAATAAAACTCTTGAATCTTGGATCTACAGCATTGTGTTTACATGTGTGTCATAGTTTCTATACTTAATGTGATCTTACGTTACGTAGTCACTCTTTGTCAGTCGATGGAGGCGAATGCCCCCCTGAAGCCGGCTCTTTTGCCCTCCTTGCTCCACCTGGGGCCACAGCTTGTTTCGGGCATCCTTCACCTGTTGCGTAAGGTCTTCAAAGACCCTGATCTTGCGCTCCTTGAGCACCGTTGCTGTCCTGGCGTCTCTCCAGACGTGGTCCCGGTGGGCTCTGGATATGAAGAGCACAATGATGTTACGGCTGGACCTCTGCTCCCCGGACCGGGGGCCCAGCCGGTGTGCGACATCCACCCTCAGCTCCAGCTGCTCCTTGATTCCTGGGGAGACCTGTCCAAACAGGTCTGTGATGATCTTCCTGGTGTCTTCACCGGTTGGCCACCCGAAGGTTCCAGCTCCTCCTATATGCCTCCAGCTCGTCGTATTTCTCCCCCAGCTCTGCTTTCTCCTTTTGTAGTGCGGTGACTGCCGCCTCCAAGGTTTGAACTTTTGTTGTGACTTCTTCCAGCTGCTTCTCCATGCCATCCAGAGAATCTTTGACCTCTTTCACAGTATTTTCCACCGAATGAGGGCCTTCAAGCGTTTCCATCTGCAGCCGTTCAATTCGTTCAATTGCAGCAGAAATGAGGGCGTTGGTGACGTGCCCGTCATCGTCCTCCACGCTGGCTAAAGTTTTTCATTCTTTAGATGGCCTGTTAGGTTGGATGGCAGTGCCTGAAGCATCTGTAGTTAAAGTTTTCTTGAGCTCCTCGTCCATTTTTTCCAATTGTTCGTCCATAACTTTTCTCGCATAAGAGTGTATATCCTGAATATTACTCATAATTATCCAAAAACAGAAAATAAAGTCCAAATGAGGCTTGTGTCGCCAAAGTGCGGCGTTCAGGATCACCCACACAGGTGCGTTCGTTTAGCCCAATCAGCACAGCGGCTCCATTTCTTGGTTTTAAACCTCTTTAAAAGTTTCTTTTGGTCTTTCAGTCCTTCTCAGTAAAGTCTTTGCAGCTTATTAAAGCCCTTTCGAGGTAAGGCAAATGTCAGTTTACCGAGTTAGGTGCATTACGGTTTCTCACACAACCGGCATGCTCGCAGCTGGCTCTGGGTCAACATCCAAAGAGTCTGCCGTATCTACTCTTCATATCTGTGCCCTGCAGACTTGGGGTGTGTTCCCCACATTACGGTCTCAGTCTGCTGTGTCCGGTTGCCGTGGTAAGATGACCAGTTTAAGCTCCGCTAGCAAAATGCTAATTAAGTTTAACCTCCGTGCTGAATAAATTGTTTTGTGTTTCTAGCATTATCTGGAGGTTACCACGTGCACGACTGTCAGAGTAATATCAGTGTTTTACCAGCTCCTGCAAATAAACGGCGGATTTGAAGCCAATAGGGAGGATGCTCCCAGTCTGATTATCTACACAATGCAAGAGAGAGGACACAACCACTACACATGCTTCTTCTTCTTCTTTTCAGCTTTTCCCTTCAGGGGTCTCCACAGTGAATCAATTGCCTCCATCTAACCCTGTCTGCTGCATCCTCTTCTCTCACACCAACTACCTTCATGTCCTCTTTAACCACATCCATAAACCTCCTCTTTGGTCTTCCTCTAGGCCTCCTGCCTGGCAGTGGGAAACTCAGCATCCTTCTACCAATATATTCACTCTCTCTCCTCTGGACATGTCTGAACCATCTCAGTCTGGCCTCTCTGACTTTATCTCCAAAGCCTCTAACATGTGCTGTCCCTCTGATGTACTCATTCCTGATCCTATCCATCCTGGTCACTCCCAAAGAGAACCTCAGCATCTTCACTTCTGCTACCTCCAGCTCTGCCTCCTGTCTTTTCCTCAGGGACACTGTCTCCAGACCAAACAACGTGGCTGGTCTCACCACAGTTTTGTAAACCTTTCCTTTCATTTGAGCTGAAACTCTTCTATCACACCTGACACTTTTCTCCAGCCCTTCCAGCCTGCCTGTACACGCTTCTTCACCTCTTTTCCACACTACAACCACTACACATGCTATAAGTGGAATTCTTCATACACACCTATGGGCTGTAAGGGGATGTGTGGTTTCCAGATGACATCCAGCAGTCTGCGCTGACGATCGATCTCCTCCTGGTACTGGACGATGGTTTTTTCAAACTCTGTGAATATTTCTCCAGCAGCAGCAGCTAGTCTGTCGCTGATCAACTCTCTCAGATACTCAACTGAACACATCGTTACTTTCTCGCTCTGATATTTCTCATTCATACTATAATACAGCCGTTTTATAGCTCAGTCCACACAGCAGTGAAGCTAACTCTGCTCATGCTTCTTTGTTTACATCCGCCGGGTGTCACACTGTGAAGTTCCGGCAGAAACACTGACTTACTTTCTTCTTCCTCATTGAATTAGGCGGACTTGACGCGTCACTGGCGTATTGCTGCCACCTACTGGATGTTACTCACAGTCCTTAGAGAATCCTCCATATTTTCTTATGCAGTCCTGTGGTCATGAGAAAGTTCAGAAGTTTCTTCATATTTGTCCACTCCTCCATGTTAAGTAGAAAGCAAAGATTAAAAACAGTTCGTCCAGCTGCTCCTAGTCTCTAATGTTTCTTCTGTTGGCATGAGTAGACCTTACACTTCAGAAGAACATTTCTCACAGTTTCTAGTTCACCACACTCACAGTTCCTCTCTCTGTGCTTCCCAATCAAAGCCAGTCCACTTTTCAGACTGCAGTGTCTGAGTCTTAGCCAGGTTAGAACAATTGAGTCTCTTCTAGCACCACTGAAGTGCCTTCTTACTTTTCCATTTTACCTTGAATAGCAAAATCAGTCCCCCTCTTCTTTTGTCTCCTGAACCCTCTGCCATATTTCTTGGACTAGTTTGTTAATGACAGAGTCATAATCTGACCCTCCGTGTGCTAAATCAAATTGTATTCTTTCCTCCTTGGTTGCTCTTTGTGCCTAGCTATCTGCTTCCTCATTACCCTCCACATCACATGTGCTGGAACCCAAATAAAACCCTCACACCCTGCTCTGTGGATTTGAAACAGTGCTTGAAATATTTCTAATCAAAAATTGGGTCTGGATTTGGAGTTTGCTTCTTTATTGATGTCAACACGGCTGATGAATCGCTACATAATTCTGACCAGTTTGTTGTCCATCACCCATCAAAGTCCCAAAATGATCCCTGATATCTCTGCAGTGAATGCTGTCATCTGGAACTCTAAAGCCTTTTCTGATCTTGAAAACTGGAAAGAATAAACCAACAGTGACTTCATCATTATCAGCATTGTTAGATCCGTCTGAGTAAGTTTGTATCTGAGAACCCCATTCTTCTTCAGTATGGGCCTTGATGATGTTATTCATGAATTCTGACTCCTTCTGAATTTAGATTCCATTTCTATACTTCATGTGATCACACCACTTAGTACTGTTTGCACCGTATCATTAGGGTCATTCCGTGTGGTTTCACCAGATGGTGGTTGCTGCACCATTTTCAAATTAGTCCTAAATTTGTATTCCATTAGACAGTCACAAAAGTACTTTCTATGCTAAATTGTAGGCCTGTAGCTCAAATAGTTTCTGAGTTGTGGGGGTCTGAAATTTTCATAATTTGGGCTATAAAAAGCCTCACCAGCGTTTTTTTTGCATCTTTAAGTAGTTATTTCTCAGCCTCTAGACATACCAGAGAGCTGTGAGTTGGTAAACAAGGCCTCTGCATGGAGCTAGTGCCCCACAAACATCCCCAGGTGTTTCCCTACACCAGGGGTCGGCAACCCGCGGCTCCGGAGCCGCATGTGGCTCTTTCAGCCCTCTGTTGTGGCCCCCTGTAACTTTGGAAAATAAATTGTTCTGCCTTTCAGGTGCGTTTCAATGCATTTTAATATAGAGAGTTTTATTGTGAAATTACCGCTCTTGTTTTGACGTGTCACTCCACCGGATGTGCTGCCGGGGTTTTCCCCTGTGACAGAGAGCGCAAATTGATGCAGAGAGACAACACGGAGCTTCCGATTCCCACACGTTTCATGCCTTTTTTTGTTTTACTCCTGGAGAAGTAGTGATGGCGAGATGAAGCTTCATGAAGCACTGAGGCTTTCCATCCAGTTGGTTCACTCATGGGTCGAAGCTTCATGGTGCTTCATTTGCTCTACTGCGCCATCAAGTGGACAAATAAAAGTAAAACAGGCAGAGTGCCTATAATGACACACTGGCTTTGCTATGTGAAGCTTTGAATTGTGTTTAAATGATAATGCCAATAAACACATAATATACTTAATATAGTGTCTGTTTTTCCTGACAGCAGAGATAGAGAGGAAAGTGGAAACAAATGGGGAGAGATTTGAGATCTGTAGTTTGACTGCTTGATTGAGGTCAGGTTCTGGATCTCTGTAAAGTGTTTAGATACTTTTAATTGTAATAAGGGTGACATGAATAAAATGTGCTTATGCTTCTTTTTGTTTTGTGACTGTGTTTGTGGTACCATTGAAAACTAAAGTAGGGACAGCATTTTATTTGATATTATTCAAAAATATGAGAATTATTCCACAGAGCTGGGATTTAGGTGGTTTCTTTTTTTTGGACAATATTTCTCCAGCTCCTTGGAACACCTCACCTTTAATAAAATCATACATATTAGGACTGATAGTTCAATATATGGCAGGTATCCAATATATTATGAGTTTTCACACATAAAAACCTTATTATGAGTAGTCAACTCAAAATGCTCCCACACGGGTGAGGGCTTCCTCTTTCTTCCTTGCTCCATCTGTGAGAGAGTATTTGTGATACAACCAACAAACATGGAACTGGCAGGAATTTGAATGTTCTTACAGTGGTTTCTTGTAAAATCACTGTCACCACAATATAAATATAAATATATATATATATGCACCATCACATGAATCAATCATTACCCAACATCAGTGTATAGCTTACAGCTCATTTTATTAATAATAAATACAACTTTTGTTCATATTTCACTTACACATGTTGTCTTTCAGAATAGGTAACACACAAACTAACACATGCTTTGCAGGCCCTGCTGTAGAACTGTGGCTCCCAGTGGCTTCTTTACATACACGTCAGTGTCTAGTTCCCATGTGACTGAAGAAGGTGACAGAAGGTGCAGACACCAAATACAGGAGTGACATTTACAAATGGTAAAACTGACACACACAAACACCCATAATTTTACACAACCCATAAACCAATGTAAAAGAAAAATATATATAATATCTCACATCAAAGCACTGCAGTTGGGAAATAATCTAAACTGCTGCTCTTCCTACACTTCTCCTACTCCTCCAGCTACTGCTCTGGTATTTCACACCGAATAATACTAACTAATAATACTTACTGAATAATACTAACTACAACTCGCTCTCACTCCTCTCTCCACAAACGCCAACAACACCCACAGTGGGGCTCGAGATCTGAAACGTTTTTATGGGACAGCGATACGTTGAACGAACCAATCACGTGATCTGCACAAACCGAGGCCTCGTTTGTCATCGGTCACGTGACTTTTTCAGAAGCGACCCAAGCCTCGAAGCGAAGCTTCATCTGACACGCCCACTTTTACTCGAGACACGCCTCGATGCCTCGGTTCATTTGTCCCATCACTATGGAGAAGCAACGCCTGTAGTTTCACATCGTTTTGTACTCAAGAATGGCAAGCCTGTATATTAAAGCTCCACTCCAAGAAAGACACGTCTGTCTTTGAGTCAAAAGTACCGTATTTTCACGACTATAAGGCGCACATAAAAGTCTTAGATTTTCTTCAAATTGTGCGGCGCGCCCTATGGTGCAGTGCGTCCTGTGTGTGTTGTTGTAAGGCGGACGTAGAGCAGGTGTTTTTTTCCACGCATCACCATCGCTGTTGATCTGTGACTCTATGCGTGCCCATCTCACAGCCGATGTGAAAAAACAAGTGAAGCAAATGAACTCTGAGCTTGCTGTCATTCCGGGAGGCCTGACAAAGGAACTCCAACCGCTGGACATCGGTGTGAACCGGCCGTTCAAAGTAAGGCTGCGAGCGGCGTGGGAGCGATGGATGACCGATGGAGACCACAGTTTCACTAAGAGTGGAAGGCAGCGCCGGGCGAGTTACGCCACAATTTGCCAATGGATTGTAGATGCTCGGGCTAACGTGTCTGCTGGCACTGTTGTTCGAGCTTTCGCAAAAGCCGGCATCATTTCCGAGGCGCCGCACGGCACGGAAAGTGACTCTGACAGTGAAGAAAGTGAGCCTGGCATGTTTGATGGAGGTTTAGTGCAGCTGTTCAATTCAGAAACAGAGGATGAGGACTTCCATGGGTTTGATTGATGACGATTACCGGTAAAAAAAATGTGAATACCAAACTCAGTTTTGCTCCCGCTCTATTTTTAAATACGCACACTTGTGTGCTTGTGTGTGTGTTGTTGTTGTTTTAAGGCCGACGTAGTAGAGGACACCATGAGAACGTTAAAGGGGGAAGTGTGGGCGTGGATTGTATATAAAACCCTCGCCATATAATCAGGTGCGCCTTATGTGTGTGTTAAATACAGTAATGGCACACATAACTGAGACTGCGCCTTTTGGTCGTGAAAATACGGTACACATGATAGGGTAATACACGTTACTCGCAAGAACACGGCTCGATGTCCAGGCAGCAGGTCAGAGAGTCAGAGGAGTGTCGTCTTGGAAAATAGAACAGCGACTTACTGGAGAAAAGTTATTAGCTTAAGATAAATAGATTTTACAAGTTAAATAGACATTCACAAAATATTGATTTCCAGCTAACATTACGTAACAAATGAGGTCCAGGAGCAAAAATGACATTAACCAAGTAAGATAAATATTAGTGGAAGGACACAATTTAAAAAATGAATCTATCTAATTAGAGGCTTTGTAATTAATTAATCACGACTGATTAACAAGGGCATAGAGGTAAAAAAGCGATATATGCAGTGTTGTCTTCATTTTAAATGCCAAAAGGATTTTGCGGCTCCCGGTGTTTTCTTTTCTGTGAGAAACGGGTTGAAATGGCTCTTTGAGTGTTAAAGGTTGCTGACCCCTGATCTACACTCTGTAGGCCATGAGGGCTTGATAAAAATGCTAAAAAATTAAGAGACACCTACTCGCGAGTGGGGTTTGGGACCTTAAAAGTACTAGAAATACTGCACAGAAGTGTTCTAACACCCCTGGGTTCCATTCTACACAAACTTGTGTGATAACTTAGCAAACTGGAGCTTTCTAGGTACCTCAGTTTGGAAAATATGAGCTCCCAAAGTTGGACGAGATTTTTAATTGGCTATTTTGGGGGGCAAAAATCTCAGTGTGGGACAGGTACCAGAGACCCCAAATGTTTCTACAAGACAGTTCCATCTGTCTTCTATCACTGTACAAAAAGCAGCAGGGTTATATTTGTAGTTACTGAGATATTCTTACTCAGAATGGCATGGGTGATGTCAAAATCGGTTTTTGCTTTTCACTACTTTAAATTGGGATACAAGTATTAGTAGTCATTCCAATGGTAGTATTATGTATGTTTGGTTCTTTGTTAAAAGTGACTACCTTCAAAAAGTGTAATGCCCTTTTTGTGTCAGGTCTAGTTTAGAGCCATACCTGTAGATATCATGACATGTTGACACCCATTTGCAATGCATCCATGTAATTATAACATACACATACAAATTACATGTACTAACCTGAATTCAGGGAGCTCTGTAGTAGTTTATGGTTGATTAATTTAAAAATACAACAATAATGTTGAATTTTACAGTATCAGTGCAGTGGGATTAAACATGTTAAATTTAATTGTACAATGTCATGTTCCAAGCAAAAGAACCTATAATTAAGTTATACCATTACACTTTTTGAAACAAAACCATCTGGACCTCTGAGGTCTTCAGGTCCTGGTCTGCTTTCAGTCCCTGGAGTTAGAACTAAACACGGTGAAGCAGCGTTTGCTTATTATGCTCCACATATCTGGAACAAAGTCCCTGAAAGCTGTAGGTCTGCTCCAAGTCTCACTTCTTTTAAATCACAGATCAAAACTTTTCTGCTTGCCTCTGCTTTCTTATTATAGCTTATTTTACATTATTTTAAATGCAAATTGTAGTTTTATGTTTTAAATATATTTTTAATTTTCCTGTTCTTTTCTATGTTTTATCATATTTATTATTTAAATTGTGCTTTTTATGCTTATCTGAATACCTCCAGTGTTGCAGTGTTTTCATGTAAAGCACACTGAGCTGCCCTCGTGTATGAAATGTGCCGAGCAGAGCAGTTAAGCCACAAAAATACAGCATCCAAATGAGGTGGATCAAGACCTCCTGAAAGCAACAGGGCAAATGGAGAATGCATAGGCAGTTATGGACCAGTCCACATCAACTGCTTGAGGCCTCAATATATAATTTACAACAAAAAGAAAAACAAAAAAACTTCTTTAATGCCGAGGTGAAAAGTCTGTGACATGCTTTGGTGAAAATACCCTCAAGCAGCACAGCACTCCTCTCCCTCTGTCTAAACAGCTTTGTTCAACATACTCTGTTTTAGTTCCTGTCATACTGATCCACTGCTGTCCTCTTCCATCTCTTCAGTCACTCAACATAATGCTAGTGTATCTGGTGCCTGTGAGAAAAACTGTGCACCTTCACAGTGATAGCTCTAAGTCTGTGGGTGAAAATACTGACAGGGGGCATGATGACATCCTCATGGAGACACTGATGTCACAGAGAGACTCAGAATCTAAACGGATCGTTGAATCGTGTGATTGTTGACCGAGTCTGCTCACAAAAAACTCTGTGGGTTGTCTTACTTTGAACAGACACACTAGAGACCTATATTTAAGTGTACAAGCACTGAAAAAGTGACATTTCCATGATATGCCCCCTCTGAATCCATCATTAGGAAATGGAAGGAAATCTGCCTGCAGCAGGTTGTCCTCACAAACTGAGTGACCAAGCAAGAAGGAGACTAGTGATGTAGACCATCACTGGCTACCCTGAGTTAAAAGCTTCACAAATTATGAGATTGTTAGTATTGAGAAATGAGTTCAATTAATTCATTTAACTATTCATGTATTATAACTTTATACAATTACATTTCAGCTGACAGCTGCCTTTCATTCTCTTCCTGCTCCCAGTCTCAGTAAAACCTGAGCTGTCACACAGAACCAGACCTTTGGAGTCCCCACCCTGACTATGCCCCTCCCCCACCCCACAGTTATGGAGCTAACTGGGTTCAGCTAATCTACCATGTTGTTACTGCTAGCTAGTAAAGCTGTCCCTGCTAAGTGATACAGACAGCTAAAGATAATGTCTAAACCAACTTATTTTCCCATTTACTGGCTAATCTGAGTTAAAAGCTTCAGGAGCTGAACACATGTTGTATATTGTACATGCTGGTGTGCACAAAAATACATAAACCTTAACTTTTACGTGCCCAAGAAGCCTACAAGCTCTTATAGACTAAATGCAATGATAATATTAATTAATAAAGAGTAATATAAATGGCACAAATTCAGAAATTGTTCATATTGAGAACAGAGTTCAATTTATTTTCCCCATTCACTGGCTATGAGCCAAACTGTACAGGCTGGTGGGCTGAAGATGCATTTGTTTTGTGAAAGGAGTGACCTGACAGTCTCTTCCTGCTTGTGTCACAACATGCATTGATTCAGTGGTGTAAGCTGTGTCATAAATCAAGCGCTCCTTTTCTCCTGAACTCCGCGGCAGTCTGAGGTCAAAGAGCAGCTAGCTCTCACTGCAGTGACTGAGAAGATCTCTGACCACACTGAGCTAAAAGCTACACAGAAATGGTAAGAAAATATTTTTTTACTGACTCCTGACATAATACCAGAGTGTTCCCAAGAAGTATTTATAATTTAAATTTTTTTAGTGCTATTTGGTGGCCTCTGGTGCATTTTATTTGTGTAATTTAACATTTTTCTGGCACTTGGTTTTGTCATGTGATTTGTGTATTTAAGTACATTTCATCAAAATGTGATTTTTAAGTACACAATTTTCATGCAAACTGCACTTTCACCAGTAGTATGTGTGTCTGGTGTTATGCCCCTGTCTAGGGGGTAGGGTGCACAACATAAAGTAAAAAAAAGAAGAAAAAAATAACCCCGAATATTTCCCCAGTCCCCAAAAGAAACAACAGTCTAACAAGTTCTAAAAAGATACCAGAATTTATTTTGCAATATAACTACAACTTAAAGAGGCCACTGCATGGGCTGTTCATTCAAAACCAACAAAAGACGGATACAAACTAAAGAGGCGTTTCTTGCTCTCAAACAAAAGAAAATATCCAATCCAAAAACATACACAATAAGCAAAAAAAAAAAAAAACTACTAAACCAAACAACAAAACTCCGCTACTCTAATCGAATTCAAATATTTGGAGGCTGGGGAGACACACAAAGGGTGCTGCTGTCAAAGTGGCTCCTCCATCACTGCTGGCCGCCAGGATTTGAAATAACAGCCAGCCAATCAGCATCGTCCGCCAACCACGCCTCCTGCACACAAAGATTTACACAGAATCCACAGAGCACCCACTCCCAAACAATAAAACAGTTCGAAACTACAACAACAACAAAAAAAAAAACAAATACGGCCACGGCCGTAACACCCCCATCACCAAAGAAACAAACATTTCCCCCATAATGTTTGTCTCTCAGGGAGGGAGATGCACACGGGACAGAGCATCGGCTATCACATTTTCACTGCCTTTCTTATGGTGGATCTCAATGTTAAAATCTTGCACCAGCAGTGACCATCTCATCAGCCGGCGGTTTTTGTTGCTCATCTGCGCCAAAAACACCAGGGGATTATGGTCGGTGAAGACCAGAACGGGCAGTGGACTAGGCACCAGGTACACTTCAAAATGCTGCAGAGCAAGCAACAATGACAGCGCCTCCTGCTCGATGGTGCTGTATTGGAGCTGGTGTCTGTTAAACTTTTTTGAGAAGTACGCCACCGGATGGTCAACACCACTGGCATCCTCCTGCAGCAGGACCGCCCCAGCACCACGTGCGCTGGCATCCACCTCCAGCTTGAAGGGGCGCGCGAAGTCAGGAGCTGAGAGGACAGGTGTGCTGCACAGGAGCGCCTTAACTGACTCGAAGGATTTCTGGCATACCGAGTACCAGACGAATGGCCGAGAGACACTGGTCAGGCTTGTCAGAGGGGCAACTACATCAGCGAAATTCCTGCAAAAGCCTCGGTAATAACCTGCCATTCCGAGGAAACGGCGGAGCTGGCGGCGGGTCTGAGGCACGGGATAATCAAGGATGGCCTGAACCTTCGAGGAGAGAGCGCGCACCTGCCCCTGGCCAACCTCCTTACCCAAGTAAGTCACGGTGGCCCTACCGAATTCACATTTGGCCAGGTTGAGGGTGAGAGACGCTTTCTGCAGCCTGCCAAAAATAACACGAAGAGTGTTTACATGTTCACACCACGTGCTGGAGTAAGCAACAACATCATCCAAGTAAACCTCACAGTTACGAACATCAGATAGAACTCTATACATAAGACGCTGAAAGGTGGCAGGAGCATTCCGCAGGCCAAAGGGCATGACCGTATACTGCAGGAAACTGTCGGGGGTCACGAAAGCAGAGATTTCAGACGCACGAGGGGTTAACGGGACTTGCCAATAGCCTTTCAACAAATCTAATTTTGTTACGAATTTGGCTGAACCAACGCGGTCCACACAGTCCTCCATCCTGGGCAGAGGATACGAATCAGGCTTGGTTGCTTTATTAACTTTTCTGAAATCCGTGCAGAACCGAGGAGTTTTATCCGGCTTCGGCACAAGCAAGCACGGAGAACTCCACGCGCTGCAGCTAGGGATTGCCAAGCCATTCTCCAACAGGTAAGCCACCTCCTGCTGGAACAGAGCGCGTTTTGTGGGGTTCACGCGATAAGCATGCTGTTTAATGGGCGGATGATCACCAACGTCAATATCATGGGACAGAACAGTAGTACGGGAGGGAGTATCTGAAAATAGTGACAGGTGATCATTGATTAAACTGTAGACATCTTTTATAGCGGTGTCACTCAGGTGGGAAAGGTGGGATTTTAAGTCTGCCAAAATCTCTGAATTTTGGAGACGAGCACAGGAGTCAGCCACAGAGACACGAAGGCCGTCGCTTCCGGGAAATACTGAGAAGGAGGCAGAGGGGCACTAGCAACAGAGAGCACGGCTGGGGATGACGAAGTGACATCTAAGTCACGGTTATAATACGCCTTCATCATATTGATGTGGCACACACACGAGTCTTCCTCCTCCTGTCTGGGGTTCCAACCACATAATCAGTTTCACTTAGTTTTTTCTGCACTGCATAGGGCCCACAAAATTTTGCTTGAAGGGCGGAACCAGGAGTCAGAAGCAGAATCAGGACTTTATCACCAATTTGGAATTCTCTTTTCACACTTTTTTTGTCAAATTGCTTTTTCATTTTCTTTTGGGATGCCGAAAGAGACCTGCGCGCGGCATCGCAGGCTTTGTGAAGGCGCTCCCTAAAAGAACTCACATAGTCTAACACGTTTACAGGTGGGCCTGGAGTATCGGACAGGTATTTCTCACGGAGCCATCTCAGAGGCCCACGCACTGTGTGACCGAACACTAATTCGGCGGGACTAAAACCGGTAGATTCCTGTACACTTTCACGCGCCGCGAGGAGGATAAAAGGCAGCCCCTCATCCCACTCCTTGCCAGACTCGAGACAATATTTTTTTAACATTGACTTTAACGTCTGATGAAAACGTTCCAGTGCACCTTGAGATTCTGGATGAAAACTACTGGCTTTTCTATGTTTTATGGACAGAGTGGAGAGAACCTGAGCGAACAGCTTGGATGTGAAATTGGTACCTTGATCTGTCTGGATGGATTTTGGCATACCGAATGTGGAGAAGAAATTTACCAGGGCTTTTATGACGGCTTTGGTTTTGATTGTGCGCAGCGGGATAGCCTCGGGGTACCGGGTTGCTGCACACATTAGAGTTAGCAGGTACTGATGACCGGACTTTGTTTTGGGAAGTGGACCTACACAGTCTATGATTATATGCTCAAATGGCTCACCGAGAGCCGGGATTGGCTGCAGAGGAGCAGGTGGAATAACCTGATTTGGTTTGCCGCTAAGTTGACAGACATGACAGGATCTACAGAAGGTGGACACATCACTCTTCAAACCTGGCCAAAAGAAATAACGCAGGATGCGGTGGTAAGTCTTTTTAATTCCTAAATGACCAGAAAAGTTGTCATGTGCAAAACTAAGGACGTGGGGACGAAATTTTTGAGGCACAACCACCTGTTGAACCGAATTCCAACCCAGATCACCAGAAGGGGGGGGCGTACTTACGCATTAGTATACCATTATCAATGCAGTACACAGAGGGCTTATCGGTGTTTGCGCTGGCAGCAGATGAGAGGCAGGTTGTCAGAGATGGATCAGTCTGCTGTGCAAGAGCAAACTCAGCCCTATCAACAACAAAGGACAGGTTAGCATCAGTTGGCAGCAAGTTTTCGGCTACACATTTATCAGATTTTCCAACATTTTTCTCTGTTCTCACAGGAACATCATCAGCACACATAAAAGAATCAGATAGATCCAATACATCACCAAACTTGCGCGCCTGGGCGCGCGTAACGGCACAAGCCGGGAACACAGAGGAGTCACTGACAGCAGCAGGGGCAGAAAAATCCACAATAGGATGTTCGGTCACTTCGGGCGTCGGAAAAACCTTTTCACCCGCCAAGTCGTTTCCAAGAATGAGCGCAACACCGCGCACCGGTAAACGAGAACGAACGCCAATTTTAACTGGGCCAGAGACGAGAGGTGAGCGCAAAAAAACAGTGTGCAGCGGTGCTCGTAACACGCTCATTTTAACACCCCACAGAAGAGCATCAGAACCACAAAAGGATTCGTTAGAAAACGGCAAAACGCTCTGAAGAATAAGGGACTGTGTAGCCCCCGTGTCGCGCAAAATAGTGATGGGAACCTGGTTCTCCTCCTGACCCGCCAGCGACACCGAACCCTGGAGGATGAATGGGCGGTAAGCTTTATCCACCTCAGCAGGTTCACCTGTGCTGGGCGGAGAGGGAGCAGGAGCAGGCTGAACGAAACCAACACTTTTAGGGTTTTTAATATTTAGGTTCTGTCGTTTCCGCTGCAGAGCTGGGCAGTCCGAAATCACATGCCCAGATACACGGCAGTAAAAGCACTCACGTGTCTCAGTGGATGCGGCGTTTGTGCGTGGAGGAGTCTTAGGCGATGTGCGCTGGGATTTGCCCACACCGCCAGAGGAGACGTCACGTCGTATCGGAGGAAAAGAGACACGATGTGTTAACACAAATTCATCTGCAAGTACAGCGGCTTTGGACAGTGTGTCGACCTTTTGTTCATTTAAATAAACAACGATTTTATCAGGGAGACACGACTTAAACTCTTTCAATAAGAGCGATTCACGAAGCTGCGCAAAATCAGCTACTTTACTGGCAGCACACCACTTGTCCAGTAAAAGCGTTTTCTCTCTCGCAAACTCCACATAGGTTTGGTTGGCAGATTTTTCACAGTTGCGAAATTTTTGGCGATAAGCCTCCGGTACTAATTCATAGGCCCGCAACACAGTAGCCTTAACAATAGCATAATCCAGACTTTCATTAATGGATAAGGATGCACAAACTTCCTGAGCTTTCCCCACTAGTTTACACTGGAGCAGCAAACTCCACACATCCTTGGGCCAACTAAGAGTTGCTGCAATGCGCTCAAAAGCGTTAAAGTAAGAATCTACCTCAGCTTCCCTAAACGTTGGCACCAGAGCAATATGTCTACTAACATCACATTTTTCAGCGACAGTGGCGGGAGGATTTAAAGGGCTAGACAAAGGAGAAGCCCTGCCCAGCTCTAACGCCCTTATACGGAGGTGCATGAGCTCAACCTCTCGGGTTCTTGTCTCCAGCTCCACCTCCTTCATACGAAGGGCCAGCTTCAGGTCCTCTGTATCGACTCCAGCCTGTAGGAGAGCGATAGGATCAGGAGAGGCCATAGCGGGTGTGGCAGCCTCCGCTCCCACATCCACCAGGCCGCTGGGGACCGGCTTAGCCGTGGTCGCCTCCGCCTTCATCGGACGTGGCACCTCCTCAGGAGCACCGACAGACGCAGACTCTGCCGCCACGATGCCTTCCCTCACCAAATGCTGTGCCAGCTGAGCCTTAATCTCTGCCTTCTTGGCCATAAAGGGCAGAGAAACATTAAACAAATTGGCAATTAATAACAAATCTGCTTTGGTGCACTTATTTAACTTTTCCAGGGTAGGAGTTTGTGCAAACGCATCCAGATCCATACCCCAACACACAAAGAAAAAACTGCCAACCAACTAGAAAAAACCAAAAAAATACTCACCACGAACGCACAGGAGAAAAAACCAGATAGGACGAGCCCCCAAATTATGTTATGCCCCTGTCTAGGGGGTAGGGTGCACAACATAAAGTAAAAAAAAGAAGAAAAAATAACCCCGAATATTTCCCCAGTCCCCAAAAGAAACAACAGTCTAACAAGTTCTAAAAAGATACCAGAATTTATTTTGCAATATAACTACAACTTAAAGAGGCCACTGCATGGGCTGTTCATTCAAAACCAACAAAAGACGGATACAAACTAAAGAGGCGTTTCTTGCTCTCAAACAAAAGAAAATATCCAATCCAAAAACATACACAATAAGCAAAAAAAAAAAACTACTAAACCAAACAACAAAACTCCGCTACTCTAATCGAATTCAAATATTTGGAGGCTGGGGAGACACACAAAGGGTGCTGCTGTCAAAGTGGCTCCTCCATCACTGCTGGCCGCCAGGATTTGAAATAACAGCCAGCCAATCAGCATTGTCCGCCAACCACGCCTCCTGCACACAAAGATTTACACAGAATCCACAGAGCACCCACTCCCAGACAATAAAACAGTTCGAAACTACAACAAAAAAACAAAACAAATACGGCCACGGCCGTAACACTGGTCTCTTAGTAAACCTCTGTAGTATGCTGTCTGGCTTGTAACATAACTGCATGTTTAGCATAGATGTTGTGCATCTTTCTGTAAGTTTGGTTTTGGGAAAATATTAATTAACCTAATTTAATGAGTATGTGTGAGTGACAGCTAGCTCTGAAAACAAAAAGTCATTGATATAATTGCGGCCTTGCAATTTTGTCCAATCACCGCAACTTTCCCGCAATTTTGGCCCGCCTCCCGTGAGTTCCACCAATCATAGCAGCTCCCAGCACAAACGTAATGCACGTACGTCACCGAATTCACTTCCTGTTTATGGTTTGAAGATGCAGACATGTGCGATACCATAGACATAATAAAGAGTAGACGCCGCATCGACCGTTACTGCCTATTGGGGCTGACGAGCGGTGGGGCCGCCATCTTGGACCGGTCAGCTGCTCCACTCAGCGCTGTTTGACAGCGCATTTAATCCATCTTAACTCTGAATATTCAACTAATAATGAGAAGCAGATAATGGCAGTAAAGTCAATTATTTTAATAATTTGAAGCGACAATATATGATTACGCTATATATACATATATAAACAAAATACTGACTAATGAACACATATTTCTATATAAAACAATAGATAGAAGTTATATATCAGAGAAAATGAATATATATAAATCATAGATGGAGTATCAACATCATTCACATATATATAATAGATAAAAGTTATATATCAGAGAAAATCATACTACATATATAAATCATGTATGGAGTATCAATATAATCAATATAATTCAAACATATATATTAAAAAAAGATATATCAGAAAATGATATATATATATAAATATATATATAGTTTTATATAGAAATATGTGTTCATTAGTCAGTATTTTGTTTATATATGTATATATAGTGTAATCATATATTGTCTCTTCAAATTATTAAAAATAATTGACTTTACTGCCATTATCTGCTTCTCTAACATATATTAGTGTGTGTGTGTGTTTACAGTGTTTGCAAAACACCTGTCTACAGTCGAGCTTAATATCAGAATATTCTATTACTGTTAATCCCTCTATGAATATTAAAATATGCCGAACCATTTGTCCTGTATCACAGATACATGTATGACGTTTGCAGCAAAAAAATAAAAATAAAAAACGTGTGAAAATCAGTTTAATATTCAGAGTTAAGATGGATTAAATGCGCTGTCAAACAGCGCTGAGTGGAGCGGCTGACCGGCCCAAGATGGCGGCCGTATTTCTCGCTGCGCAGCACCCCGAGCGGCGTCTACTCTTTATTATGTCTCTGTGCGATACTAATGTCTCTCATTTACTAATAAAATCTCATGATGCATGAGTATAAAACTTGATCACGGTGGCACATGCACACATTCATTATTGTTGTCTGCACAGTGTGAAATAAACTTTTACCCATTTAGCTGTTCCAAACAAAGAAAGAACTCTGCTGCATTTTCGCCTTACTACAGTAAATAACAGACTGGAGAAAATGTATGGTGCCGCTATCATATACCTATAGACAGCTACTGGAAGGTGGTGTGTTTGATGTTACTGAGTCCATGAGTCGGAATCATGGATCAATCAAACCACCTTGTAACTGACCATTGTGTCTGTTTTTATTGTCTCTCTTCCATGACATACTCGGTATCTTCTTCTTTTCCTTTCTGCTTTTCCCTTCAGGGGTCGCCACAGTGAATCAATTGCCTCCATCTAACCCTGTCTGCTGCATCCTCTTCTCTCACACCAACTACCTTCATGTCCTCTTTAACCACATCCATAAACCTCCTCTTTGGTCTTCCTCTAGGCCTCCTGCCTGGCAGTGGGAAACTCAGCATCCTTCTACCAATATATTCACTCTCTCTCCTCTGGACATGTCTGAACCATCTCAGTCTGGCCTCTCTGACTTTATCTCCAAAGCCTCTAACATGTGCTGTCCCTCTGATGTCCTCATTCCTGATCCTATCCATCCTGGTCACTCCCAAAGAGAACCTCAGCATCTTCAGTTCTGCTACCTCCAGCTCTGCCTCCTGTCTTTTCCTCAGGGACACTGTCTCCAGACCAAACAACATGGCTGGTCTCACCACAGTTTTGTAAACCTTTCCTTTCATTTTAGCTGAAACTCTTCTATCACACATCACACCTGACACTTTTCTCCAGCCGTTCCAGCCTGCCTGTACACGCTTCTTCACCTCTTTTCCACACTCTCCATTTCTCTGGACTGTTGACCCTAAGTACTTAAAATCCTCCACCTTCTTGATCTCTTCTCCCTGTAACCTCACTCTTCCACTTGGGTCCCTCTCATTCACACACAGATACTCCGTCTTGCTGCGGCTAACCTTCATTCCTCTCCTTTCCAGGGCAAACCTCCACGCCTCTAGCTTCTCCTCCACCTGTTCCCTGCTCTCACTACAGATCACAATGTCATCTGCAAACATCATAGTCCATGGAGACTCCTGTCTAACCTCGTCTGTCATCCTGTCCATCACCATAGCAAACAAGAAGGGGCTCAGAGCTGATCCCTGATGTACTCCCACCTCCACCTTGAACTCCTCTGTTACTCCTACAGCACACCTCACCACTGTCTTACAGTCCTCATACATGTCCTGCACCACTCTAACATACTTCTCTGCCACTCCAGACTTCCTCATACGAAACCACAGTTCCTCTCTGGGCACCCTGTCAGAAGCTTTCTCCAGATCTACAAAGACACAATGCAGCTCCTTCTGACCTTCTCTGTACTTCTCTATCAACATCCTCAAAGCAAATATTGCATCTGTTGTACTCTTTCTTGGCATGAAACCATACTGCTGCTCACAGATGTTCACCTCTGCCCTTAGTCTAGCTTCAACTACTCTTTCCCATAGCTTCATCGTGTGGCTCATCAGCTTTATTCCTCTGTAGTTGCCACAACTCTGCACATCTCCCTTGTTCTTAAAGATGGGCACCAGTACACTTCTCCTCCATTCCTCGGGCATCTTCTCACGATCTAAGATCCTGTTGAACAACCCAGTCAGAAACTCTACTGCTACCTCTCTGAGACACTTCCATACCTCCACAGGTATATCATCAGGACCAAGTGCCTTTCCACTCTTCATCCTCTTCAATGCCCTCCTCACTTCATCCTTACTAATCTTTGCTACTTCCTGGTCCACAACAGTCACCTCTTCTACTCTTCATTCTCTCTCATTTTCCTCGTTCATCAACTCTTCAAAGTACTCTTTCCATCTTCCCATCACACTATTGGCACCTGTCAACACACTTCCATCCTTATCCTTTATCACCCTAACCTGCTGCACGTCCTTCCCATCTCTGTCTCTCTGCCTTGCCAACCTGTACAGGTCAGTCTCTCCCTCCTTACTGTCTAATCTAGCATACAAGTCATCGTAAGCCCCTTGTTTGGCCTTTGCCACCTCTACTTTCACCTTACGCTGCATCTCCTCCTTTTTGACAGATCTTCTAGTTAGGGCTGACTGGGTGACCCTGATGGGGTCAGCTGGAGTCTTCCTCTTGGACGTCCCTTAGTCATGCTGCTATAGGCCTATAGGCTGCTGGGGGACCTCTCTGGATGCACTGAGTCCTTCTCTATCTACCTTTAGATTTAATACAAATACCGTTATTGCATTACACTAACTCTGTTTCTCCCTGTGTCCTTTCTCCGAGTGTCCCTGGTCCTAGAGCTGGATGCTTCAGATCTGTGGTTGCTGTCCCACCAACTGGTCTGGTCTCCATCATGTCCACTGTGGGATGCTGCTGCCGACCTTCCTCTAGCCCTCTGCTTCCAACTGCTCATTTCCACCAGTCTACTCTGCATCACCCTCACTTTACTTGATATGCTCTTCTCCATACTGTTTGAATTTTACTACCATCTATACATGTAGTAGATTTAATACCAGAGCTGTACACCAGAACAGGAAACTGTGTGGCAATGCTACAAGGATTAATGTACTTTGGCTGATTACCAAATGACTGACAACGCCACCTGGGGGAATTTCACCCCCAGGAAATCCGATTAGAGGGAACCACCACTCCAATACAGGGAAACGTCACACAGGTACGTACACACGTGGACAAAATTGTTGGTACCCCTCAGTTAAAGAAGGAAAAACCCACAATTCTCACTGAAATCACTTGAAACTCACAAAAGTAACAATAAATAAAAATTTATTGAAAATTAAATAATCAAAATCAGCCATCACTTTTGAATTGTTGATTAACATAATTATTTAAAAAAACAAACTAATGAAATAGGGCTGGACAAAAATGATGGTACCCATAACTTAATATTTTGTTGCACAACCTTTTGAGGCAATCACTGCAATTAAACGATTTCTGTATTTGTCAATGAGCGTTCTGCAGCTGTCAACAGGGATTTTGGCCCACTCCTCATGAGCAAACAGCTCCAGTTGTCTCAGGTTTGATGGGTGTCTTCTCCAAATGGCATGTTTCAGCTCCTTCCACATATGTTCAATGGGATTCAGATCTGGGCTCATAGAAGGCCACTTTAGAATAGTCCAACGCTTTTCTCTCAGCCATTCTTGGGTGTTTTTGGCTGTGTGTTTAGGATCGTTGTCCTGTTGGAAGACCCATGACCTGCGACTGAGACCAAGCTTTCTGACACTAGGCAGCACATTTCTCTCCAGAATGCCTTGATAGTCTTCAGATTTCATCGTACCTTGCACACTTTCAAGACACCCTGTGCCAGATGCAGCAAAGCAGCCCCAAAACATTACTGAGCCTCCTCCATGTTTCACCGTAGGGACAGTGTTCTTTTCTTCGTATGCTTGGTTTTTGAGTCTATGAACATAGAGTTGATGTGCCTTACCAAAAAGCTCCAGTTTGGTCTCATCTGTCCAAAGGACATTCTCCCAGAAGCTTTGTGGCTTGTCAACATGCATTTTTGCAAATTCCAGTCTGGCTTTTTTATGAGTTTTTTTCAGCAGTGGTGTCCTCCTTGGTCGTCTCCCATGAAGTCCACTTTGGCTCAAACAACGACGAATGGTGCGATCTGACACTGATGTACCTTGGCCTTGGAGTTCACCTTTAATTTCTTTGGAGGTTGCTCTGGGCTCTTTGGATACAATTCCAACGATCCGTCTCTTCAATTTGTCATCAATTTTCCTCTTGCGGCCACGTCCAGGGAGGTTGGCTACTGTCCCGTGGGTCTTGAACTTCTGAATAATATGAGCCACTGTTGTCACAGGAACTTCAAGCTGTTTAGAGATGGTCTTATAGCCTTTACCTTTAAGATGTTTGTCTATCATTTTTTTTCGGATGTCCTGGGACAATTCTCTCCTTCGCTTTCTGTTGTCCATGTTCAGTGTGGTACACACCTTTTCACCAAACAGCAGGGTGACGACTTGTCTCCCTTTAAATAGGCAGACTGACTGATTATGAGTTTGGAAACACCTGTGATGTCAATTAAATGACACACCTGAGTTAATCATGTCACTCTGGTCAAATAGTTTTCAATCTTTTATAGAGGTACCATCATTTTTGTCCAGGCCTGTTTCATTAGTTTGTTTTTTTAAATAGTTATGTTAATCAACAATTCAAAAGTAATGGCTATTTTTGATTATTTAATTTTCAATAAATTTTTATTTATTGTTACTTTTGTGAGTTTCAAGTGATTTCAGTGAGAATTGTGGGTTTTTCCTTCTTTAACATTCAGTCAGTCATTTCACGTGCAGCCCAGCAAACACATTCAAAATGACAGGATTGAGCCAGCCTACCTCAAAAATCAAAAGCGATGCATAGGTTATGCCCAGCTCCGAGGCCACACACATACCCGGCTCCCAGCCTTCAGCCAAGGTACCAGCCGAATTCTGCTAAAAGCAGAGAGCAGGTCAAACACCGCACAAACGTCACTTGGAGACGCAGTGACCGCGTCGGAACATACCTAACAGGTAGGTAGAAAAATACTCCGCCAGCATCTCGCAACTGCCACGGCAAACCACGCGGCTGAGTGAACACCCCAGCTCCAGGTAGAGGACGCATGTGGAAAACACGCAGCCCTCTCTCAAATATACTGCAGTGTAGCACCGCCCAGTAAGCCAGGTGCATCAGGATAATGATTCCCAGCTGCACACACCTGATCTAATACACCTGTGGAGACGAACTGGGCTGTCCTGCCACATATGGATCAATTTACATGTTAGCTTCTACTTTGTATCGTCTGTCTTATCATGCATGTATCAAATTGTGTTTTATGTTCCCTGTTCCCCTCCCCCTCTTTACCCCTCTCTCCCTCTTCTGTCCCTCTCTTTTTTTTTTTTTTTTTTTTTTTTTTTTTCTGTTTGTCTGCAAGTCCGCTCAAAAAATGACACCAACCACTCATGGTGCCACTGCTTAAGCTTCATGTGCAATTTTTTTTCTTCTTTGTGACTGTGACCATCACCGGCCCTCATGGCAAATTAACCTATCATGTTTATTTCAAGCTGTTTTCTACATTATGCCATTGAGGGCTGTGCACACCCAAGTGAAACATAAAACAAACACAGGACAGACAGAAAGGTGAGGCATAGACAGTGTTCTAAGAGAAAAGGTGCATTTTATTTGTTTGTACTCTTTAATTCATACCTTAAAACCATTTACAAATCTAAAACCCTTCACAAACACCTAATACGACAAAGTCCCAACGGATCAATCATGAAGATGTCAGGAGGCCACAAGAAGGATAGATAGAGCAGAGTGAGATCCACAGATACTAACCCAGCAACCTCCACTGACTCAGCAACCGGAGGAACACACACTATTGAGTTTTGGTAGGTGCCGGTGTGGTGGGTCTGACATGCATGAAAACCTCCACCAAAAGGAGGGAGCTGTCCCCTCCAGCCCAAGGAGGTCCACCCAGCCCCCCCGCAGGAGCCACCAAGCGGAGACCCAGCCCAGGAGCCCGGAGCGACCCCCCCCCCCCGACACAGACAGAGCCCCAAGGCCCGGGCAGCAGAACGGGCCATAGCGGACCCCCACGGCGCCCCACCGGCCCACAGCCCCACCTCCCCCACGACCACCCGCCCTCCCCCCGTCCCCCCCCACAACCCGACCCCCCCGCCCCCCAGACCCCAAACCCCCGCCCCCCCCACCGTCCCACCCCCCGCCACCCCCCCTCCCCCACCATGCCGCCCACCCACAACCCACCCCCAACACCCCCCCCGCCCCCCACCAAGCCACCCCCCACCCCTCGCCCAGCCACCCCACCCCACCCCATCCAACCACACCACCCACGCCACCCCTCCCACACCCAAATCCGGGAGGCCACCCGCTCACCGGAAAACAGCACCAAGG
Organism: Acanthochromis polyacanthus; assembly: GCF_021347895.1. NCBI lineage: Eukaryota > Metazoa > Chordata > Actinopteri > Pomacentridae > Acanthochromis > Acanthochromis polyacanthus. The sequence continues at coordinate 2,841,695 of NC_067121.1, forward strand.
GACCGGGCAACGGCACCGAAAGGGCAGACGAGCCCCGCCCAGAGAGACGTGACCCTGAGGGAGGGAGGGAGGGAGGGGAGGAGGGAGGGAGGGGAGGAGGGAGGGAGAGGAAGGAGCACCAGGGGAGGCGCAACAACCCAGGCCCTCGGGCCCGGCAGGGAGAGGCCCCGGAGATCACGCCAGTAAAACTATTGTGAGTTGCCCTGTTACTGAGTTCACCAGTTCCCCAACTGGTGAATACTCGCCCTGCACCGTGAATGTGACCCACCCAAGTGTATATACAAGTATGTGTGGTGTCTTAGGATTGGGGGGTCGGTGAGGCAGAGCACAGGGTAACGAAACCCCCACTCAGCCTCACCGCAAGCCCAAAATGTGAATGTGTATGTGGTGCGTTAAAATTGGGGGAAGAAGTGTCAGGGTGGGGGCATAGACGGGGGGCCACAGCACAACACTGCACTGGGGCCCATCCCGTCTAATGACGTCCCACCCCATAACCACCCACCCCCCAGGTAGTGTGGTGCATTAAAATTGGAGGGGAATTGTGGAGTAGGAATATGACCTCTCCACCCCCCCCCCCGAGGGATATGTTGTGTGCCCTATGTGTATATTTACAAGTTGTATTGTGCGAAGTTTGTGAAGTGATTTAAGAGGAGCGATCAACGGGGCCCCACCCAGCCAGGCGGAGGGAGGTGCGCGCGCGCCCAGTGCCCCCCCATACCCTCTTCTGTCCCTCTCAACCCACCCACTCAATCAATCAATCAATCAATCAATCAATCAATCAATCAGACCTTTATTGTCGTTGTACACTTTCATATACAATGAAATTTCATTTGAGCTGTCCTGTCAATGGCAGCTCGGGCTGCAGCACCGTTGGGAGCACGCCTGTCTTGAGGAAAAAGAAAGAAAAACAAACATCTTTAACAGGGTATGGGATAATAGCAGAGGGTAAAATGAAGAGTTTAGAAGAGCTATCTCTTGGCCATGAAAAACTTCCAGAGGAGTTTGTTTTATTCCAGGGGCGCCGAAATGTTGTCAGTATCATTTTTTGTTTAGTCGGGGGAAGGAGCAATTTGACCTTCCTCCTGGTTGCTCAACTTGTTCGATCTCAGCTGTGGCAATTCTCACCCTGATGGCATCACTCTCCGACTCAAATCAACAGTCACACTTACGTTTGAGTTCGTCATTCCGGTCACCAGCAGCCTTAATCCGATCAATTGCAAGGATCAGCAGAGTTTGGACGTCGTTTCTCTCTGCGGTCCTCCTAATTTTCCAGAAGCTCAGGTCCACAATCAAGCCAATTATCAGCAGACCTGTCATCATAAATCCGAATATGTAGATGTCCTCCACATCCTCCACGGATAGGGGTGCCAGGCACATGATCCCCTTCCCCTTTCCCCAGGTGATCACATAACCAGAGGCAAAACTCCCATCTGGGCAGGTAGGCTCCCCTAAGCCTGTGTTCTTTGTCAATCTTGTCAATCGCGTTGAGAGACCAGCTAATCAATTCCATGATCGGTGTTTTGAAGGTCCAGTGCCAATAGATCACTCCAAATCAGACGAGACGAGACAAAAATGCAGCAAGCAGAAACATGAGGGTATGGGGAGAACAGAGATAGAGACGGAGAGAGGAAAAATGCGACCGCCTCCTTCGAGAAGCTAGGGCAGAAGCAGCAGATGGTTCCCCCACATAAAGAGCCGGGTTCTGCTCAAGGTTTTTTTTCCCTGTTAAAAGGGTGTTTTTGCCACTGTTGCCTTTGGGCTGCCCTGGGGATCAGGGATATGGGTTCTGTAAAGCATCTTGAGACAATTTCACTGTAATTGGTGCTATATAAACAAAATTGAATTGAATTGAATTAAATTGGTTATGTCTTTGATATCTGACTCAGAGATATTCTTGCTGGGGATCTTCAATGTTACATTCATTACTAAACAACTTGTAAATGTACGTCTGTTTAAATACATTCAAAACATTTCATGAAGCAGTCATGGAGCTGTACATGTTTTATTACAACTTTATTTCATGTCCAGATCTCCTCTGCTGCAGTGACACACTCTGTTGTGTCCTACTGTCACAATGTCTCTGTATCTCGTTTCCTCCTTTTACTTGGAAGACGGCAGAACTCAAGCTGAGTGGATTCCAGCAGTATGTTCACACCTGAACAGCCATGTTCTCTCAGCAGGATGTGAAAATGTTCCAAACAGCTTCACAATATTTCCAATCACTGCTCTGCTGATGAAGGATGTCATGATAGCAGAAATGAAGCAGTCTGTACCAATACCATATCCATCCAGACATTCAGTTTGGTTCTTCTGCCTGCTCCACCACCACCACAGTCCAGACTCCATCTGGTCTGATCATCAAGGATTGCTTACATACTTCCTCACAATTGTTGTTGAAGCACAGACTAAAGGTGCTTTAAATCTAAAACATCTACTTTTAACCTGTACCATTTCTTCCATGTTGTTTCAAGCTTAGTTCTGACATTATGCTTCCACAGATGTTTCAGGATCACAACTTCTCAGCTGTGTGGATTCTCATGTGGGCTTTTAATCGATAACTACGGTTGAAGCTTTTTCCACAGGTTTCACAAGAATACGGCTTCTCACCTGTGTGACATCTCATGTGGTCAGTCAAATAGGTCCGTCGACTAAAGCTATTTCCACAGGTTCCACAAGAATACGGCTTCTCACCTGTGTGAAGTCTCATGTGATCAGTCAAATTGGTCCGTAGAATGAAGCTTTTTCCACAGGTTCCACAAGAATATGGCTTCTCACCTGTGTGACGTCTCAAGTGGACAGTCAAAGAGCCCCGTTGACTGAAGCTTTTTCCACAGGTTCCACAAGAATATGGCTTCTCACCTGTGTGACGTCTTAAGTGGACAGTGAAAGAGCGCCGGTGACTGAAGCTTTTTCCACATGTGCCACAAGAATATGGCTTTTCCATTTTATGAACTGCCATGTGCTGCTTATGTGCTGATGAATCAGAAAATCTTTTTCCACAAGTGTTACAAACATACGGTTTCTCACCTGTGTGACGTCTCATGTGGGCAGTCAAATTGTTCCGTCGACTAAAGCTTTTTCCACAGGTTCCACAAGAATATGGCTTCTCACCTGTGTGACATCTCATGTGGTCAGTCAAATGGGAACGGTGATTAAAGCTTTTTCCACATGTGCCACAAGAAAACGGCTTCTCACCTGTGTGACGTCTCATGTGCTCAGTCAAATGGGTCTGTTGACTGAAGCTTTTTCCACAGGTTCCACAAGAATATTGCTTTCCCATTTTGTGAACTGCCATGTGCCTATAATGTGCTGATGAACCAGAAAATCTTTTTCCACAAGTGTTACAAACATATGGCTTCTCACCTGTGTGACGTCTCATGTGGACAGTCAAATTGTTCCGTCGACTAAAGCTTTTTCCACAGGTTCCACAAGAAAATGGCTTCTCACCTGTGTGACATCTCATGTGGTCAGTCAAATGGGAACGGTGACTAAAGCTTTTTCCACATGTGCCACAAGAAAATGGCTTCTCACCTGTGTGAAGTCTCATGTGGGCAGTCAAATAGGACCGTTGACTGAAGCTTTTCCCACAGGTTTCACAAGAATACGGCTTCTCACCTGTGTGGGTTCTGTGATGTTTAATTAATTTTGATTTATACCTAAAAGCTTTTCCACAGACCTCGCATGTTGCAGATTTTCTTGCCTTGTCATTATCACACTGTCTCTCTGACAACGGAGCATTGTCTACATCATTAGTGTGACTGCTGTTACTCTGATGTCTTGGTTTCTGCTCCATACATCTAGTTGATGCTGAGTCGTCATCCTTGCATCCTTCCTGATCTGGGCTCTCAGCTACACAAGAGATGTGAAACAGGAGCTGATCACTGTTTGGTTTTGGTTCACTGTGGTCACTTTCCTCATCCACAGGAGTCACCTCAAAGGTATCAGTCTCCTGTTTCAATCCAATTAACTCTTCCTCCTGACTGGAGTAGAGTTCATCCTGTTCCACTTTAATTTGTGGTAACCCTGGGTTTGATTGGTCCAGACTGGTGCACAATTCTTCCTGTTCCATTTTAATTTGAGAAATCTCGGGGTTTGATTGGTCCAGACTGGTGCACAATTCTTCCTGTTCCATTTTCATTTGAGAAATCTCGGGGTTTGATTGGTCCCAACTGGTGCAGAGTTCCTCCTGCTGATCTTTAATCCGTAGAGGCTCTGGGTCCTCATGGTCCACCATGGAGTTTCTCTCCTGGTCATGGGGCTGATGGTCAACAACAGTCTTCTCATTTTCACAGACATACGACTGTGGGAGCTCTGGAGGGACAAAGAGACAAAAGATAATGGTTACTACTGTGATGATGAGAGAACAAATATCTGTCACTTTGTCCAGGACTGGCTGTCCAACAAAATCAGCTCAAGAGTCGGATGTTTGATGCAAAAAGAATATGATGGTATATAATAGAAGTCTCGGAGCCATGACACAGCAGCAGGAATGATACAAGCATCTCCAAATGAGCGAACATTTCTATGAACACGTTGTTCCACAGTGGATACAGGATCACAAAGATTCTAATGGTAAACACCACTGGGTACTTTTCTACACACCACACAGACAGGTTTGATGGGGATCCAGTAAAATCTGTCTGAATAAAGCTGCTGTCCTCTTCAGCCTTCAAACCTGTCAGGACATTTGGATTTTAATGTTATTCTTATTTTACTTCTGGTTACTGTACTGTTGATTTGACTCATCAGTGAAACCCAACATGTTAATAGTGGAATGCAGTTGAACACATTACTTCTACACTCTCTAACTCTGTACGTGCGCTTTCTTTAGATCATGAATGATCTCTATACATGGAATTATGTCTCTGGACTGAAATGATGGAATGACCGATTCCTCTGTCAGAGTTTTATTATTAAACTGTTTGATAACACAATGCAGTTGCTGTCAGTGTGGAGTAGTTCAGATAAACACTTCCAGCACCTCTGAACAGGAAACTTTGGTTCTTGCTTCCAGGGTTAATCAACAAAAAGATCACGATTTTAAAACTCCACAAACCTCAACTGACAGACACCATTAGGGCTGCACGATATATAAAAAATATCGTTTTTGCAATGATGGTAAATGCGATATCCATATCGCAAAGTTGCGCAATAATTTTATGATTATTTCGATGTATAAATCATGCTTTTTGCATGCATAGACGTTTACTTGTGACCAATTGAGTGCGACCTTAAACCCCCCTCCCCCCACCCCGAAAGCACTTTTGCTACCAGCGCCACAACACAACATGGCAGGACACAAGAAAGACGACTGAAACGAACAACTTGTGCCTAAAAAACAGCACGCCTCCAAAATTTGGGAGTACTACGGTTTTAGGAGACAGGACGAGTCACAGATGCAAGAACTTTGCAAGTCATGCCGAAAAATTGTGGCTACGTCGTGAGGAAACACTACAAATCTGCACAGCCACCTCGAACACAAGCACAAGGAACTGTATGCCATTTTCTTACAATCTAAAACACCACGAGCTACTCCCATGAAGGCAGACAAAGGGAAGGCAAGCACACAGACAACAATTGGTGAAAGTTTTTCTTCTGCTACACTATATGAAAAAACTTCCAAGCGCCACCAAGGTTTAACTGCGGCCATTACACGTTATATCGTGAAATGCACACTCTCCATTAATGTCTACAATTCTACAATTTCATTTAGCAGACGCTTTTGTCCAAAGCGACGTACAACACAAGCAAGAATTCAGACATAAGGAAAAACCTGTAGTAAGTGCAAAAAGTGCTTCAAGTGCGATTGGTCAAAGGTGTTGCCATCAAGTTGCAGAAGAAATTCCAACCCCCCCCCCTTTTTTTCCCAACTTTGTCAGCGCTAAATAAGTGCTGGGTTTTGGACCACCTGACTTATTCTACCCCTAAGGTGGAGTCAGATTAAGTGCCTAGGTGTTCTCTGAACAATTGAGTCTTCAATTGTCTCTTAAAAGTAGAAAGGGATTCAGCAGAATGCAGAGTTTGGTAGTTTGTTCCACCACTTTGGAACAACAGAGGAGAAGAGTCTGGCTAGAGATTTCGAGCCATGCTGGGCTGGAAGCACCAGGCGTCTCTCACATGCAGAGCGAAGTGGGCGTGAAGGGGAGTAGACCTGGATCAGGGAATCCATGAAGGCTGGGGCCGTTCTTGTAAATGTTTTGTAAGCCAGGAGGAGAGTTTTGAATTTGATTCTGGCTGCAACTGGAAGCTAGTGAAGGGAGATTAACAGGGGAGAAAAAAAAACAGCACATGACTCGGCGAGAGGGGGAATCGATCCGCCAACCCTTCGATCATTGGTTGACCCGCTCTACCACCTGGGCCACAGCCATCCCCTCCTTGTTGTGTGCAAAGAAGGTTTTTTGGAGATGCTGAAAGAATTTGACTGCAGATGCAAAGTGCCATCACAGAACCATTTACCAAGTCGCAATTCCATAGATGTATGAGGCATGCTTGGGGTCTGTAAAAGCGGAGCGGATTTCTTTGCAAGCACCACAGATTTATGGTCCAGTCATACTACTGAGCCCTACATCAGTTTTACTGTTCACTCTCTCACAAATGACTTTGAACTGAAAACACGCTGCTTGGAAGTCTCCTACTTTCCGGACTCCCACAGCACTGAAAATATAGCGACTGCCCTGTGGGATGTGTTGATGACCTGGGGGTTGCAAGAAGAGAAACAAGTGGCTATCACATCGGACAACGGCACTAATATCTAATATCGCAATATATATCGATATCGCAGTTCTTGACACCCATATCGCAGATCGCACATATTTCCAATATCGTGTAGCCCTAGACACCATATTATGAGCCCATCCTCTCTTGCTCACAATGTGTCTCAGTTCACCGTTAACTATTCACCTGAACACTTCATGATGTTCTACATGTGTAGCGGAGTTAATGATTCCACTTGTCATCTCCTATTACATATTAGGTTCCCACGGTGACCACCGGATATGGCGTGGACGCACAACGTACGGGCCCCTGCAGACTTGGGGTGTGTTCCATAGTGTTCCCCCACATTGCGGTCTCAGTCTGCTGTGTCCGGTTGCCGTGGTAAGATGACCAGTTTAAGCTCCGCTAGCAAAATGCTAATTAAGTTTAACCTCTGTGCTGAATAAATTGTTTTGTGTTTTTAGCATTATCTGGAGGTTACCACGTGCACGACTGTGAGAGTAATATCACTGTGTTTTACCAGCTCCTTCAAATAAATGGCGGATTTGATGCCAAAAGGGAAGATGCTCCGTGTTTGATTACCTACACAATGCAAGAGAGAGTACATAACCACTACAATGGTGCCGTGACCCCGTCTACTACCTGGGATTCCATCGTTTCATCATGGGAGTGTTGCAATTCTCTGTCTATCAAAGCCAGCGGCCCGACACAGTCTGAGTTGCCTCCGTGGATTGCAGTCGGCAAGAGGACATCTGTGGTGTTTTATTTCCGGCGGAAAATTTTACAAAATAAAATATAGTTCAAAAAAGAAAGAATGAACATCTTTAACGGTGGAAAATTTAGGTAAATGACATTTATTAAGCGACTGTGAGTTTACAGGGTAAGAATATGTAACTATTCTCTAGAATAGGTAACTGTACATTTGGTACAGTCTATATTTTACTAGAAATTACGTTCTGTCTTTAGGACGTTTTGTTCTTTAATTGTTTTGAGTTTTGTGTTTCTTAGTAACAATGGATGAGTTCAACTTGAGTAGTTTTGACAGGGGTCGGAAATTGTGGGTTGTCTGCCGAGTCATATGTGTCTCTCTGCTGGCAGTACAGTCATTGTGGAGCCAAGTGAATCTCTAACAGTGCCTAGGACAGTTATGGTGGGATGGACAGTAACACCATTGTGGGGCGATGGTTGGGTCCCAGTGAGAGTCATTAACCCCTCCCATAAACCAGAGACTCTCAGATACAACTGCAAGATCACTGACGTGTCTCCCTGTGTCACCCTAGAAGACTTTGACATCGATTATCTGTATGAAAATGACAAAACTGACAATGTGAAATGCAATGTGACTAAGACTGCTGATCAGAGTGACACTGCTAGCGAGAAAAGTTTGACTGTTGACTCTGAATGCCATCTACACAGACCTACCAGTTCAGCCCTGCGTGACTTCAGACTGCAGGACATTGACTCGAGTGAGCTTTCTCCATTCTGGAAAACAAAATTAGTTGATTTGGTGGCCAAGAATGAATCCATCTTCTACTGTCATAGTCTTGACTGTGGAAAGGCCAAACACTTTGTTCACTGGATCCGGCTGAGTGACAGCAGACCACTCAGGGTGCCCTATCAATGGCTGTCCCCTTCCCACTCCAAGAAGTTATGTTTAGCTCTGAATGGAGGAGCGGGACATCATAAGGAAGTCTTCAGTGCATCACCACTAGTACTGGTTTGGAAGAAAAATGGAGATCTGAGTCTTTGCACTGATTTTCATTGGCTGAATGCATGCACAATTAAGGATGTGCATCCCTACCTCACCAGGCCAATGCGTTGACTGCTCTCGGAGGAAATGCATTCTTTTTGACCATGGACTTGACCTCTGGTTACTACAATGTCGAGGTCCATGAAGAAGACAAAAAGTTCACTGCATTCACCTCTCCTTTCGGGCTGTATGAATACAACAGGCTTCCACAGGGTCTCTGAAACAGCCCAGCTACATTCATGCAGATGATGATGGGCATCTTTGGAGATCAGAACTTCCTTAGCCTCCTTTGTTACCTTGATGACATTCTTGTCTTTGCTCCAAATGAACAGGTGGCTTTGCAAAGGCTGGAGACTGTGTTTGAGAGGCTAAAGGTGCACAACTTCAAGCTTGCTCCCAAAAAGTGCCACTTCACACAATCATCTGTGAAGTTCTTGGGGTACATTGTAACCAAGGATGGCATCTCCACTGACTCAGAGAAAGTAAGAGCTACAGTGGACATCAGTGAGAATGACTTGATGGTCGATAACACCAGCGTTCCCTCTCCCTCCATGATAAGATCGTTTCTTGTAGGGATGCACCGATGCCGATACTGGTATTGGGTATCGATCCGATACCAGGCATGAGTACTCGTACTTGTACTCATAAAATGGCCAACGATACCACGACACCGATACACTTGACTCCAAGGTGGGCAGCGACGAGTCACGTCAGCAGTGTGGAACTATTTTCAGGTGAATGAGAGTGACAAAAACAAAGCAGAATGCAAATTATGTCCAGCAAAAGTGTCCAGAGGAGGAACAAAATCTACCACTTACAACACAAGCAACTTGATTAAACATTTGAAATCCAAGCACGATGCAGAATATAAAGAGTTCATTCGCGACACCGACAAGAGACAACCAACTTTGCAGCAGACGCTGGCTAAGCAGGAGAAAATGTCCAGAGACAACCCACGTGCGGTCAAAATCACAGATGCCCTTGCCGAGTATACTTCCCTGGATGACCAGCCACTGTCCGTGGTCAAAAATTTGGGATTCCGGTGTCTTCTCTGCACACTGAAACTGAGGTATGAGATTCCTAGCCATACCCATATCACAGATACAGTGCTACCGAAGCTGCACAACTTCGTGAAAAAACACATCCACAACCTGTTGCATGATGTTAAAACTTTAAGCTTCACCACGGACATTTGGAGCAGCAGCGTCAGCTCAGTGTCTCTCATCAGCCTTACTGCACAGTCGATTGATGATTATTTTAAGCTGCAGAAGGCCATACTGCATGCAAAACAATTCAGAGGTTCGCACACTGGCCAAGCCATTGCAGATGAGTTTGATGTTATGCTTCAGACGTGGGCCATTAATAAAAGTGCAGTTCATGTTGTGCTACGAGATAACGCGAAGAACATGGTGAAAGCCATGCGTGATGCGGAGCTTCCGATCCTCCCATGTGTCGCACACACATTGCAGCTGGCTGTAAACGAGGGGCTGCTGGCTCAGAGAAATGTAGCCGATGCAGTGGCAGTGGGACGAAAAATTGTTAGACATTTTAAACACTCCGCTTTAGCCTACTCCCAACTGGAGGACATACAAGTGCAGCTCAACCAGCCTGTTAAAAGACTCCAACAGGATGTTCCGACCCGCTGGAACAGCACTTATTACATGTTTCAGTCTCTCATTGGGAATATTTGGGTCAGACTACGACCTTCCTGACAACTTCATTGTCACCGCTCACCAGTGGTCACTTTTTGAGAAAATTTTGTCTGTGCTTGCTCCGTTTGAGGAACTAACCCGAAAAATGAGCTCACGTGATGCACTTGCATCTGATGTCATTCCTGCTGTGATCGTGCTTATGAGACTTCTGACCAATGAAACGGACGAGGACCATGGCATTAAAACCATGAAGGAGACTTTGGCTGCAGCCGTCAAGAGGCACCTCGGTGACGGGGAAACAAACCCAATGTACTGCATCGGGACTCTTCTCAATCTGAGGTAAAGTGTGTGTCTGTCTGCCTGCATGTCTTTGTGTGTCCCTTTTAACCAGATAAAATATTACTGCTTTTTTAGGTACAAAGATCGCTTTTTCTCAAACAGTGACACTGCTACAGAGGCCAAGGAGATGCTGATGCTGCGCAGGATGTCCACAGGAGAGGCAGACAAGCAGGAGGATCTTGGAGATCCACCTGTCAGAAAGCTTCGTAAGGTGCAAGCCAGCAGCAGTCTGGACAGTTTGATGAGATAGCAGGTGAGCGGGAATCAACATCACCGGGCCTTTCACCAGTGGAAGCTGCCATTCAGTTAGAGACATATCTTGGAGAGACCTGGGGCCTCATTTATAAAACATTGCGTAGGATCCATACTAAAGTTTGCGTACGCCGAAAATACGAAAAGGGCGTATGCCCCTCGCCCCTGATTTACAAAACTTTGCGTAAGCACAGCTGCATGCAATTTCTTGATAAATCACACACCAGCTGGAAGATTGCACAGGTGGATCCACCTCACATTCCGCCCACAACACACCCACATTTTACCATGAATGGTCAATGCAAAGTAACTCATGAATGTATCTGTATATAAATAAGCTGCTGATCCACGGCATTTCACGCAGCGCCCCCTGCAGTCTTTTCACTGCTGTGCATCAGGATGAATGAATCACGTGTTGACCCAGGCCACCCTGCCACTAAATTTGTTATGATCATGTCCGATGTACAAATAATTTGTAAACTGATTGAATGTACATTTTTTCGGTTCACATAGAGAAATTCATCTTCACTCGGGAGTTGTGGTGTGAAGCATGTGTGCCTGTACAGGGCTGATTAATGGTTGGACGCTCATCCCATTCGGCCGCATATGGATAAATAAACAAAATTCTTTACTTTTTTTTTTTTTTGCCTTTTTACTGTGATAGTTGCAGTGAAGAGTGACAGGAAATGGGGAGAAGAGTAGGAAGACATGCATAAAAGTGCCGCGGGCAGGAACCGAACCTGGGCCACTGCGTCGGAGACCACACCTACAAATGGATGAGCCATACAGGCGCCGGGTGATCAGTAAACAAAATTATTTCATAAAGATCACCGCACCGGCCCCAGATACCGGCCCTTCGGTCAAACGACCGAATGAAATAACGTTCAATCCGCTCCTGTTGATATATGAACATAGTTCTGCAAATACAGTCGTCGGCCGAATGGCGCACTATATGAACATCTACAACAATGAGGGTTTATGATTATCCGGCTCTACAAGTCTAATATGTGATAACAATAAAGGTTTGAGATCAATCTGGTTTCAATTCACCACTTCACCCTCCGGCACTGCCGTTCCTCTGTCTCCAAAATGTGCTTAAGCAAGCATCAAAGTTGGCGCACCGGTGCGCACATTCTCACGCCAAGTTTTTTTTAGAAATCACAACGAACACAGCGTACGCCACTTTCTACGCAAAGTTTGTGATTTACGCCCTGTTTTGTGCGTAAAGAAGCATCAAGCATCAAAGTTGGCGCACCGGTGCGCACATTCTCACACCAAGTTTTTTTTAGAAATCACAACGAACACAGCGTACGCCACTTTCTACGCAAAGTTTGTGATTTACGCTCTGTTTTGTGCGTAAAGAAGCATCAACAATCAAGGTTGGTGCGCACATTCTCACGCCAAGTTTGTTTTTATAAATCACAACCTTTGCGTAGAAAGTGGCGTACGCCACTTTCTAGCCCTGTTTTGTGCGTACGCAAGCTTTATAAATGAGGCCCCAGAACTGCTCGAGAGGAAAACCCTCTACAATACTGGGGGGCTCACAGAGTGCGATTTCCAATTCTGGCTCAAATGTCAAAGAGATACCCGTCAGCCCCATGCAGCAGTGTGGACAGTGAACGTCTGTTCAGCTCAGTGCCCCACATTGTTGATGAAAAACGCAACAGACTCACAGCTGAAAATGCAGAGAAGCTTCTTTTGATCAAAAAGAACCTGCCCCTCACTTACACAAAGTAAGTTTAATCATCACAGACAGATGCTGTGATGACATGTTGATCGCTTGAGATACTCAGCCAGTTTTATGTTGGTTCTTGAATGAATATTTTGAGTAAATGTTGAAGTTAAATATGTGGCAAAGCTGTTAAAACCACAGAAGCAGAAAGTCACAATTTTACACTCAGGTCTTTTGGTGATGTGTGACAGTGGAATGTTTAAAACACTTTTGTTAAATGCCAGCACTCAGTATGTGACAATGTTTTACTGGAATCTTACAATATGTGTGGCAGTGTAATGTTTATAAAAGCACTAATGTTGAATGTCAGTATATGACAATTTTGTTAAATTTTGTTTGTACTGCAGTGAAACTTGTGACAGTCACCCATGTACAAGAAAATCAAATAACAGACGATATCTGTGGAAAAATTAAAAAAAATAATCAAAATAACTATGTGTAATGGCGTAAGTACTCGGTATCGTGAGTACTCAAATCCAAGTACCCGTACACTACTCGTTTTGGAAAACAGTGGTATCGGTGCATCCCTAGTTTCTTGGTGTGGTTGGATTTTACCAGCAATTCTTTGAGGAATACTCATACATTAGTAGGCCCCTGTTTGCCCTGACGTCTGCCGTGAAGAGACCATGACACGCTAAAGGAAAAAGATGTTCATCTGTGACCAGAAAGTGCACTTCTGCTGACTGGACAACTGAATGTAGTGAAGCTTTTGTAAAGTTGAAACGGACTCTGTTGGATAACGCCACTCTAGATCACCCTGACTTCAGCAAGCCATTTTTGCTGTCCGTTGATGCCTCCTCCTTTGGCCTTGGTGCTGTGTTGTCTCAGCTAGCAGAGGTTGATGATGTTGCTCAACCTATAGCGTTTGCCAGCAAGTCTCTTAACTTTGCACAGTCTCGCCATCCAGCCCACAGACTGGAGTTTTTGGTGCTTAAATGGGCTGTTTGTGATAAATGCAGTCACTGGTTGAGAGCTCACTCTTTCATTGTGTGGACTGACAACAATCCACTGACCTACATCATCAGTAAGCCCAAACTCGATGCCTGTGAACAAAGATAGGTTGCGAAGCTTGCCCCTTTTGACTTTGACATCAAGTACATTCCAGGCCCTAAGGATGTAGTCGCGGATGCTCTCAGTCATGAGCCTTTTGCGCATCCAAGCATGCTCCATCATCTCACAAATGTCCCTTATGGTGCGCTCATGGAGGCAGCGAATGCTCTGAACTCTGTGTGCAGGATGTTTTTCACCATTCCTGTGATCCTCTAGCAATGCTACAGACGCATCATCAAGCAACTGTGGCGTCCAAAAATGTTGGGTCACAGGCTGTGGATTCGTGCATCTTGCAGCAGATGGTGTCTGCAGTTCTGGTTCGGTCTTTCGACCAAGAGCACCTGCTACCCCAAGTCTTCCTCCTGTCTCAGCTTGTTAAACCCATTCAACCTTCTGAGCTGTCTGAGGTTCGTCCCCTGCCGAGGGATAAATTGATGGCAATGCAGCGTGTTGATCTGTGTTTGAGCCATGTGCTTCAGTTTGTGGAGCGTCGGAGGCGCCCGTCTAGACGTGAACGTACACATGAACCAGCTGATGCTTTGCGCATCGTAAGGCATTGGGAAAAGCTCACAGTCAGATCAGGTGTGCTACCAAGGATGCCGTTACAGGGAGAAAGACGTACCGGTATGTTGTGCCCTTTGCACTGAAAGAGAGCGTTCTGAAGGGGGTACATGATGAGGCGGGGCATCAAGGCCAGAGACGGACGCTGTACCTGAGTAGGTGCTTTACCTAGTGCACTTTACTCAGGATTCAGCAAAATCTCACTGTCGAGACTGCAGCTAGTTCAGAACGCTGCTGCTCACCTTTTAACGGATCACAAAAATTCAATCGTGTAACTCCCATCCTCCAATCCCTCTACTGGCTCCCCATGCACCTCCATATTGATTTTAAAATTCTTTAAACTCCTAGGCTGCCTGTTGACTTGATGTTTGGGTCAGTTCTTCGAGATGACCGCATGGTGGACTATGACGCCTATGTGCAGTGCCTTAGGCGCGGTTTGGCCCAGGCTCTGAAAGTTGCTCAGATCTCTGCCACAAAACAGCAGCAGAAGCAAGCTGACCTTTACAACAGGAAGGTTAAGGTCCATGTGGATGTTGGAGACCGAGTCCTGTTGGCTAACAAAGGTGAACGAGGTAGAAGGAAACTGGCTGATCACTGGGAGAACCACCTCTACACTGCTGTGGGGAAGCATGATAACACTCATATCTTCAGGATCAGGAACTGTGCTACAGCGGAGGAAAAGGTGGTTTACAGGAACCTCTTATTACCCGTTAACTTCCTGCCTATTTCCATGAAGCCTGAGGTTGAGGATTTATGTGTCAGTGATCTGACCACAGAAGCTTCCAATGGCTCGCTGCTGAATGATGGTGTTGCAGGCTCTGTTACATTGCCTGTTTGTGACCCTGAGGACAGAACTGCCTCGTGGAGAACAGCTGACTGTTTCATGTGATGTTCCTGTGGCTGTTGACTCTGAGGGGACTGCTGACAGATCTGACTGCTCTGTTTCCTGTGACTTACCTGCTGAGACTTTTTGTCCTGACGACCAACCTGGGATCTGTTGCTACTGTGACAGCATGTACTGCGTAACCTTCTGTTGAGGGTTCTGTGGACAGGCCTGGTGTTGGACATGCTCTACTTACCTCTGCCTCCAGTAGCAGACTGCTAAGCACAATGACGAAGGATGGGAGAGTTGTCAGGGCTGTCGTGTGACTTATTCAACAGATGCACCAGAAGATTCTTAAAGTTATTTAATGTTCTTGTATACTGTATGTGGATTTGTGAAATGTGTTTATGATGTTTTATGGGGATCTGCTTTCTTTATGAAATGAACACCAATCTGTGAATTCTGCTAGTAGGATCCAGGTGATTTGTAATTGTACTGTGTTTATTATGGGATATCTGGCAACCTGACATGTACACAGGCATGTTTTTCCTATGAGTATTGAGAGGATTCACGACCCTTTTCTCATTCTAATTCTTCAGGAATGGTCATTGACTGGAACGCTTGATATCGGTAATGTGAACAGTACTGTATTGTTTTCTTTATCTTCCTCCATGCATTCTTGTATGTAGTTGATACCTGATATAGTGTTCCATGATGCTCTCACAGCGCATATCTGTTTTTTTTGTTTTCTTTATTTTTTTATTTTTGCTGTTCTTATGGTGATTTTGTTTTCATTGGGATGTGCAAGTGGAGATCAGTAGGGGGGAGTGTAGGAGTTAATGATTCCATTTGCCATCTCAAATTACATATTTGGTTCCCATGGTGACCACCGGAAATGGTGTGGACGCACACGTCCGGGCCCCTGCACACTTTTTATTTATCTTTTAACACAAAGAGGTTATACAGGGTGTTAACTGAGAATGGCATAGAGAATAACACAAAATGGAAACAACAACTTATTCATATTACAGTGCAAACACAAAGAGTCATATAAAGGGAGAATTACAACCATATGGTAACAGATCATATTCGTCCATATTGTGAGCAGAAGAGGATGAAATTCACTAATAATTAATAACATAAACAAATTTATATTAAATCAGGGAATTTTAAGTATTTAATACACAAGTCTGATATTTTTATGTCTTTGCTGTTTGATGATGATGTTATTGTATTAAAGTATTGTTTACGTTCATTTTCAAAGTATTTTCCATTTGTTTTTTTCTTTGCCCATTTTGTTTTGTGAATATGAAATTCACCCAGCATGATGATAAACTAACAAAAGGGAAAGATCGTGAGTTATGGAGGGATTTTCAAACTAAAAGAGGATGTGGCTCTCCTGGAGGCTGATCCTGTGTCTGGTTTTGTTCTGGATTAGGTTTTGTAGATGATTCCAGAGGTTTTTACTGTATGAGCATTGATAAAAGAGGTGGATGATGGTTTCTGGTTCTGTTTGGCAAAAGTCAGTTATAGTCTATATTTAATTTAAACCTCTCCGGGTTTTTTTTACGGATATACATTGTGACAGATTCTGTATGATATTTCTTTGACCTTATTGTGAACGAGCAGCTTCTCTCCAACCAGCCAGTTTATTTCCCCGTACAGTGAACTCCAGTCAGAGTTGGCTGCCGGTCGATTGGAGGGTTGAATGAGATTCCTGATGAATTTATTTGAGCAGACTTTGGTTGTTATCTGTGTTATGGATGAATAATTTGGCCTCATTTTTCTGAGTCAGAGGGTGGAACCTTTCAGGAGCTGCAGAATTTCTATTGGTATTGTGTTGGAAATTGTAGTGTATTCTGTTTGTGAGATTGTGAGATGGTATTTGTTAATAAACTGGTTGTACGGTAAGATTTGTCCTTTTTCGTCGATTAACTGATTGATCCATAATAGTCCCTGATCAAAGCAAGATATGTACAATTCGGTTTTGTTTCTGTGTAAGTTGTGTTGTTCCTGTGTAAGTTGTGTTGTTCCTGTATAAGTTGTGTTGTTCCTGTACGTGTTGTGTTGTTTCTGTATGTGTTGTGTTGTTTCTGTATAAGTTGTGTTGTTTCTGTACATGTTGTGTTGTTTCTGTATAAGTTGTGTTGTTCCTGTATAAGTTGTGTTGTTCCTGTACGTGTTGTGTTGTTTCTGTACGTGTTGTGTTGTTTCTGTACGTGTTGTGTTGTTTCTGTACGTGTTGTGTTGTTCCTGTATCAGTTGTGTTGTTCCTGTATAAGTTGTGTTGTTCCTGTATAAGTTGTGTTGTTCCTGTATAAGTTGTGTTGTTTCTGTACGTGTTGTGTTGTTCCTGTATAAGTTGTGTTGTTCCTGTATAAGTTGTGTTGTTCCTGTATAAGTTGTGTTGTTCCTGTATAAGTTGTGTTGTTTCTGTATCAGTTGTGTTGTTCCTGTATCAGTTGTGTTGTTCCTGTATAAGTTGTGTTGTTCCTGTATAAGTTGTGTTGTTCCTGTATAAGTTGTGTTGTTTCTGTACATGTTGTGTTGTTTCTGTACATGTTGTGTTGTTCCTGTATAAGTTGTGTTGTTCCTGTATAAGTTGTGTTGTTCCTGTATAAGTTGTGTTGTTCCTGTATAAGTTGTGTTGTTTCTGTACGTGTTGTGTTGTTCCTGTATAAGTTGTGTTGTTTCTGTACATGTTGTGTTGTTCCTGTATAAGTTGTGTTGTTCCTGTATAAGTTGTGTTGTTCCTGTATAAGTTGTGTTGTTCCTGTATAAGTTGTGTTGTTCCTGTATAAGTTGTGTTGTTCCTGTATAAGTTGTGTTGCTCCTGTATAAGTTGTGTTGTTCCTGTATAAGTTGTGTTGTTCCTGTATAAGTTGTGTTGTTTCTGTACGTGTTGTGTTGTTCCTGTATAAGTTGTGTCGTTCCTGTATAAGTTGTGTTGTTCCTGTATAAGTTGTGTTGTTCCTGTATAAGTTGTGTTGTTCCTGTATAAGTTGTGTTGTTCCTGTATAAGTTGTGTTGCTCCTGTATAAGTTGTGTTGTTCCTGTATAAGTTGTGTTGTTCCTGTATAAGTTGTGTTGTTCCTGTATAAGTTGTGTTGTTCCTGTATAAGTTGTGTTGTTCCTGTATAAGTTGTGTTGCTCCTGTATAAGTTGTGTTGTTCCTGTATAAGTTGTGTTGTTCCTGTATAAGTTGTGTTGTTTCTGTACGTGTTGTGTTGTTCCTGTATAAGTTGTGTTGTTCCTGTATAAGTTGTGTTGTTCCTGTATAAGTTGTGTTGTTCCACATGGAGCAGCTGGTAGTTAATCAGCCTCCAGGAGACCAACGCCTGTTTATGGAAGTCTGAGAACTGAATTGGTATTTTGTCTACTTTATTCTTACATTTCAGTAAAAAATGAATTCCTCCTAATTTTCTGAACACATAATTTTTATTGTATTCCACATTTTAACATTTTCTCTGATGAGGCGACATAACCAATTAATTCTGAACATATTATTCATAGTTTAAAACCCTCCATTTCCTCTCTGCTTACAGAGAATCTCTTTTTTAGATAATGGGCTTTATTTCTCCGTATGAAATTAAAAAGCATTTTATCCAGTTCTTTACATGTTTACAGGTAAATCCACTGACAAAGACATGGATACAGACCCTGATATTCCTTCAGCTTTAGCTAATAAAACTCTACCGTAAATGGACAAATCTCACATTAACCACATGTTAAACCTTTTCTTTACTTGGCTGATGATGGAGCTGAAGTTCAGATCAGATGGATTGGGTTGGTTGTTTACTGTCAGCCCAAGGTAAGTAACCGTGCTTCTGACAGGAATACCACAGACTTCTGGCAGGATACAAGTTTTCAGTGCAGCAGCAGATTTTCCTAAATTCACAGTGAACCCAGATCCATCAGAGAATTCTCTAATACAATTTACTGCTTTACTTACTTCTGTTTGCGTCTTAATAAAAATGACAGTGTCGTCTGCCAGCTGTGATATTTGAAATTCTCTGTCAAAAGCACAGATACCGTAGCCTAGCCACGCTAGACAACCCACGGCAACGAATTTAATTCTCTGCCAGGGTGAGTCTAGTTACCCTCCATAAGGCTCGAGGCTGGATGCTCCTAAAACTGGCCGGACCAATCACCATGAAGTGTAGAGTCAGAAGGCGGGCGTAGCTAAGTGACGACAGAGGCGTGACGATTCTGACAGAAACAACCGGCGCACAATAAACGGTTATCTTTGGACTCGGCTTTGGCCACAGCCCTTAAAGATTTGAAGCTAAAATTCAACTTGAAAGATAAACAAAGGACGGCACTGAAGTGTTTCATTGAGAAGAAAGACGTATTTGGACTTATGCCGACGGGATATGGCAAATCCTTAATATACCAGTTGGCTCCGCTGGTTGGGAAGCTAATGGGACTTAGCCACAATCCAGCGCTCTAGGAACTACGTCAGCCTATTCGTTGCACTGATTGGTTGTATACCTACCCAATTGCTGCAGAGAGATTTGAAAGACAACCTTTTAGCCCGCCTCCCTCCCTGTCGAGAGTTCCTAGACCCTTGTGTCTTAAGAGCTGGGTCTAGCGTGGCTAGGCTAGTAGTTTGTGTTAATTTGTGGTCTTTTAGACAGGTTTATCCTAATTGAAATTGCTTTATGGTCTGTGAAAATAGTGGGTTTAATCTCTGTTCTCTCTACATTATCAGTTATGCCGGCTGAGAGCAGCCAGAAGTCAGTACGAGGCTGTAAGGATTTATCTTTATTACTCCATGTATACCTTTTATCATCTGGATGTTTATGCCTCCAGATGTCAGTTAACTTTAACCTGTTACAGAAGTTATCTAACTCATTCATTGCTCCTTTATTTTTGATCGGGAGTCTATCAGTTCCATCTTTCATAACTGTATTAAAATCCCCACCCCAGATAATCTTAGCTAAAGGAAATGTTGACAACCGTCCATTGATTGCATCTTCTGTAGCCAGAAATAAGTGAACATTTTCTTTTTTATTACTGGTTGCATAGATGTTTACCAAAATAAATTGTGAGTGATCTGTGTTTAGTAACAACATAATCCACCGTCCCTTATCATCTGAAAGCTGTTTAATAATTTGGCCTTTCAAGTTTCCTTTTAGGACAGCGCCCCCTGCTGACTTGTTTGTACCAAATGAAAACCAGATGTCTTTCCTCCATTGATTTTTCCAGAATAAACTGTCTGGCTTTTCGGCATGCGTTTCTTGGATGAAGTAAAAATCTGCTGGTTTCCCTGACAAAACAAAAACACCACTTTCCTTTTTAAATCATTTCTAATCCTCCTCGAATTTATGGACAAAACAGAAATAGACATGACTGGACTAAGGACTTAAAAACACAAACAGAACAAACAAACAGAATCTGGATCCTCTCTTAGGTCGAGATAAAAGATAAAGCTGCACCCTCTCAGTGTTAAGCCACAGGGCTAAACCAAAATGTTGCTCTGTGTAGTTAGTAATATCTATTCAGTATTTTAGTAAAGAACCAAGAAAAGCTTTAGTGTATACAGAGAGGAGGTCAGAGCCCTGACATCTTAGTGTCCTGACCTCCGTCTGAATGTCAGCAAAACTAAGGAGCTGATAGTGGACTACAGGAAGAGACAGAGGGATGAACACGCCCCCTCTCTCCATCAACGGGACTACGGTAGAGAGAGTCAGCAGCTTCAGGTTCCTCGGGGTTCACATCAGTGAGGACCTGTCCTGGTCACACCACACTGACAGCGGCTCTTCTTCCTCCGCAGGATGTGGAGGCTCAACATGGACTCCAGAATCTTCTGCAGCTTCTACAGGTGCACCATAGAAAGTATCCTGACCGGCTGCATCACCTCCTGGTACGGCAGTTGCACCGTCCTCAACCGTAAGGCTCTACAGAGGGTGGTGAAGACTGCACAGCACCAGGACGATGCTGCCATCCATGGAGGAGCTCTACACCCAGATCATTAGGGACTCTCACCACCCCAGCCACAAACTGTTCTGCCTGCTGCCTTCTGGCCGTCGGTACCGCAGCATCGGTGCCCACACCAGCAGGCTCAGAGACAGTTTCATCCCCCAGCCCATAAGACTTTTAAACTCCAAATAACCTGAACATTTTGCACAACCCCTCATTTGCACATTTTATACTATTCTGTCTATCTTGATTGTTGTGTGTTCTTTTTGCACTGTTATTGGGAATGAGAGACGCAAGCCTTTCACTGCCAGTAATTGTTTTACGTAATTTCTAGTATGTGAAAATAAAACTCTTGAATCTTGGATCTACAGCATTGTGTTTACATGTGTGTCATAGTTTCTATACTTAATGTGATCTTACATTTTCCACCGAATGAGGGCCTTCAAGCGTTTCCATCTGCAGCCGTTCAATTCGTTCAATTGCAGCAGAAATGAGGGCGTTGGTGACGTGCCCGTCATCGTCCTCCACGCTGGCTAAAGTTTTTCATTCTTTAGATGGCCTGTTAGGTTGGATGGCAGTGCCTGAAGCATCTGTAGTTAAAGTTTTCTTGAGCTCCTCGTCCATTTTTTCCAATTGTTCGTCCATAACTTTTCTCGCATAAGAGTGTATATCCTGAATATTACTCATAATTATCCAAAAACAGAAAATAAAGTCCAAATGAGGCTTGTGTCGCCAAAGTGCGGCGTTCAGGCTCACCCACACAGGTGCGTTCGTTTAGCCCAATCAGCACAGCGGCTCCATTTCTTGGTTTTAAACCTCTTTAAAAGTTTCTTTTGGTCTTTCAGTCCTTCTCAGTAAAGTCTTTGCAGCTTATTAAAGCCCTTTCGAGGTAAGGCAAATGTCAGTTTACCGAGTTAGGTGCATTACGGTTTCTCACACAACCGGCATGCTCGCAGCTGGCTCTGGGTCAACATCCAAAGAGTCTGCCGTATCTACTCTTCATATCTGTGCCCTGCAGACTTGGGGTGTGTTCCCCACATTACGGTCTCAGTCTGCTGTGTCCGGTTGCCGTGGTAAGATGACCAGTTTAAGCTCCGCTAGCAAAATGCTAATTAAGTTTAACCTCCGTGCTGAATAAATTGTTTTGTGTTTCTAGCATTATCTGGAGGTTACCACGTGCACGACTGTCAGACTAATATCAGTGTTTTACCAGCTCCTGCAAATAAACGGCGGATTTGAAGCCAATAGGGAGGATGCTCCCAGTCTGATTATCTACACAATGCAAGAGAGAGGACACAACCACTACACATGCTTCTTCTTCTTCTTTTCAGCTTTTCCTTTCAGGGGTCTCCACAGTGAATCAATTGCCTCCATCTAACCCTGTCTGCTGCATCCTCTTCTCTCACACCAACTACCTTCATGTCCTCTTTAACCACATCCATAAACCTCCTCTTTGGTCTTCCTCTAGGCCTCCTGCCTGGCAGTGGGAAACTCAGCATCCTTCTACCAATATATTCACTCTCTCTCCTCTGGACATGTCTGAACCATCTCAGTCTGGCCTCTCTGACTTTATCTCCAAAGCCTCTAACATGTGCTGTCCCTCTGATGGACTCATTCCTGATCCTATCCATCCTGGTCACTCCCAAAGAGAACCTCAGCATCTTCAGTTCTGCTACCTCCAGCTCTGCCTCCTGTCTTTTCCTCAGGGACACTGTCTCCAGACCAAACAACGTGGCTGGTCTCACCACAGTTTTGTAAACCTTTCCTTTCATTTGAGCTGAAACTCTTCTATCACACCTGACACTTTTCTCCAGCCCTTCCAGCCTGCCTGTACACGCTTCTTCACCTCTTTTCCACACTACAACCACTACACATGCTATAAGTGGAATTCTTCATACACACCTATGGGCTGTAAGGGGATGTGTGGTTTCCAGATGACATCCAGCAGTCTGCGCTGACGATCGATCTCCTCCTGGTACTGGACGATGGTTTTTTCAAACTCTGTGAATATTTCTCCAGCAGCAGCAGCTAGTCTGTCGCTGATCAACTCTCTCAGATACTCAACTGAACGCATCGTTACTTTCTCGCTCTGATATTTCTCATTCATACTATAATACAGCCGTTTTATAGCTCAGTCCACACAGCAGTGAAGCTAACTCTGCTCATGCTTCTTTGTTTACATCCGCCGGGTGTCACACTGTGAAGTTCCGGCAGAAACACTGACTTACTTTCTTCTTCCTCATTGAATTAGACGGACTTGACGCGTCACTGGCGTATTGCTGCCACCTACTGGATGTTACTCACAGTCCTTAGAGAATCCTCCATATTTTCTTATGCAGTCCTGTGGTCATGAGAAAGTTCAGAAGTTTCTTCATATTTGTCCACTCCTCCATGTTAAGTAGAAAGCAAAGATTAAAAACAGTTCGTCCAGCTGCTCCTAGTCTCTAATGTTTCTTCTGTTGGCACATATATATATATATATATATATATATATATATATATATATATATATATATATATATATGTCATTGTGTCTGCGTATATATGTCTATGAGAAGCTGCAGCAGAACAACAACAACAGAATATTATAACAATTAGTACTACTACCAGGATTTACCAGTGAGAGTGAGGATATTCAGCTGGGATAAATATTGAAATTTTGAAGTAGATGGTTTGTTCTGACAGCTTTCTTATTTTTACAGTCTTTAATTGTAGCAACGTATTGCTGCAGTTCCAAAACAAAGAGATCAGCATTTGGTTTGACATCTGTCCATTTTTTCTTATGAATGTTAAATTTCCCAAGCATCAGGATTAGTTGTACAAAAAAGACTGTGTCATTGTCTAGGTTTTCTTCAGAATAAATAACAATGTCCCTTTCTTGCAGAAGAATGACTTGTCCTGTTATTGTCCTTATAGAATGCTCTACATCGGTCCAGAATGCTTTTGAAAATTCACATTGATAAAGGTATTGGTGGTATTCATTTGATATTGGTGGTTTTCTCTTTTGATTTGTTCAGTTTTTTTCTGTTTGTTTGTTTGTTTTTTCTTTCTTTTTGGGGGAGGGGGGTGATTGTGGATGTTTGTTTGTCTGTATGTATATATACTGTATATATGCTCTGTCTGAGGCAATAATAATAAAAAAAAGAACAACAAAAGTAAACGAAGAAGAAGCAAGACAAGCAGCAGCACCACAGAAGAAGAACGAGGAGGAGGAGGAGGTCCGGTGTGTCTGAGCTGCAGGACTTGGCGTCTCCGATGAACCTCTGGATGTCTGCAGTCAGGATGAGTTCGGTCCAGAAGCTCAGGGATGTGGTCAGGGAGCGGCTGGTCGCTGCTGCTCAGCAAATCTACACCGAGTTTGAAAAAAGCGTCTTCCGGTTGGAGGAGGAGCTGGACCATCAACGGAGACTGCTGGAGCTCACCTGGAGACCACCGAGGAGCTGCCAGGATCCAGGTGAGTCCACGCAGAACCCACAGAGTGAGGAGGACACGGGAGAAGGCAGCAGGACGAGCAGCAGGCAGCTAACGGGCTAACAGGCTAACATGCTAACGGGCTAACAGCTGACAGCAGGCCGGGTTCTGGTCTCCTCAGGGTTCTAAACTAGAACCCGTCCAGATGTTTTGTTAGACACAGCAGCGACAACAGGTGGATCTCCTGGTTTATCATCCAGCAGCAGATTAGAAAACATAAAGGCAGAGTTCTGGACAGAATAAATACTGAAGCTAACATCTGTGATGGTCTGCAGGAGGAAAATACAAACATCTGTCCAGATGTCCTTTGTCTGCCTGTGATCATCGAGTTCCATCGTCCATTGATATGTGGATTGTTTAAGGAGGAATACATCAGTTCTTCCTGCTTTACAGAATGAGTGGTTAGATAGAAGATCTCTGGTTCATGTCCCAGCATTCCTGAGATACTTCTGCATGGAGTCTCCAGGTTCTCCCTGCTGGGTTCTCCAGGTTCTCCCTGCTGGGTTCTCCATGTTCTCCCTGCTGGGTTCTCCATGTTCTCCCTGCTGGGTTCTCCAGGTTCTCCCTGCTGGGTTCTCCATGTTCTCCCTGCTGGGTTCTCCATGTTCTCCCTGCTGAGTTCTCCAGGTTCTCCCTGCTGGGTTCTCCATGTTCTCCCTGCTGGGTTCTCCAGGTTCTCCCTGCTGGGTTCTCCAGGTTCTCCCTGCTGGGTTCTCCAGGTTCTCCCTGCTGGGTTCTCCAGGTTCTCCCTGCTGGGTTCTCCAGGTTCTCCCTGCTGGGTTCTCCAGGTTCTCCCACAGTCCAACAACATGCTGAGGATCATCAGTGATTCTAGATGATCTGTAGGTGTGAATGTCTCTGTGACAGACTGTTACCTGTCCAGGTGAACCTTCAGCCTCAGTCAGCTGGGATAGACTCCGCCCCCCATGACCCTGATGAGGATAAATGATGGATGTTTAATAAAATGTGTTTATTTTGGTCTTCAGATTTCTTGATTTATTTATGAGCCACAGATAAAAGTTCAGCATCATGGAGCAGTAAAGACCCCAGAAACCCTCAGAGACGTTCCTCTTTGTTCTTCAAACCGGTGAACAGTTAGTTCATGAAAAAGGTCCTCAGATAATCAGTGAATTAAAGCTGCAGGCCTGATTAAAGTAGACGTTTCTTTGGTCACAGTCATTCAGTTTAAACGTTCAGCTGAAGCACAAACATCTCCTCCAGAGAAGCTCCTTTTCTTTTGTCTGTTGTATTTAGTGTGCAGTGGACTGTTTCTGTCAGGTTTCTACAGCGGTGGTGTTACGGTGAGAACTGAATCTTCTCAACAGTAAAACAGTCTCATCGTGAAAGCACGGTTCACTATCAGCTGCTGCTTCGGTTTAGACTGTTTTCTACTGTCTGGACCGTCTCCAGACCATAGTGCTGCCGGGTTTCTGGTCCCAGTGGACTCCTGGGTGTCTGCTGTGATGTCCAGGTCAGTGATGGGGATCTTCCATCCAACACGGTGATTATCAGAGAAACTGCATTTAGACGTTTTCTACTGATTCTTCAGCCTGAGTTAAACTAGAAAACCTCTGGATGTTTGTTTTCTTCCTCCTCTGCACCTTCCTTTGGAGGTTTTCCAGACAAGTCCAAATGGTAGGAGAGTCCTGGTGGACCCAGAACTTCTTGAAGGGCTTACCTTGGACCTCCAGGAGGAGCTGGAAGTCTTCTCTGGAAGGAGGACGTCTTTTTAACTGGCAGTCTGACTCACTGAGGTACTAACCTCTTTCTTATGTCCTTTTTTGACTGCAGACTTTCCAGAGGAGGAGGTTCTCTCTGAGCAGCATCTCTGTAACCAGCAGAGGAACTCCAGGTTGGACCAGGAGGACCAGGAGGACCAGGAGGACCCTCAGCCTGTACAGGTCAAAGAGGAACAGGAGGAGGTCTGCCCCAGTCTGGATGGATCACAGCTGGTACCAAACCAGGAGACGTACTCCTTTATGCTGCTCCAGTGCAGGTCCAAATGTGAAGAATTCTCTGCAGAAATATTCAGAATCTTTGAAAAAACCATCGTTTGGTACGAAGAGGAGCTCGATCGGCGGCGCAGAATGCTGGATGTCCTCTGGAAACCCGACATGACGTCTGACGCAGCAGGTATGAGTAAAACGAGTCCAGCAGGACGTCATCAGAGCGCTGCGTTACGTCTGGCTTTAGGTTAACTTTAGTAAACGGCGTTAGTGCTTCTGCTTTGTAAACATTAAGTCAGACTGCAGCAGTGTTTCCTTTAAACTACTGACCTGGGGTGATTGGGCTTAAGATTCAGGTTTTCATGTTGATCTGTGTCTGTAGGACTTTGGATAGTTTCTGAGTAACCGTTCCTGTGTGGCAGCAGAGCTGTGAGCGTTCTGTCCACATCCTCACAGCTCCACCAGCCTTCAGCTTCCTCTGCTCACATCAGCTGATGCTTTAAAAAGGTTTTCCTGGAACCAAATTCCAAATGAGCGGCCGTTTTTTTTAAAAGTATCTAAAATTCTGCTGTTGGAACATTTAATGTGTTGTTTTTCTAATGTTTTAATTAAATACTATAAGTTTTTTCTTTCTTTCTTACACAGAAATGTGGTTCTATGATTCCAACAAATTTCTACTGTTAATATAAAATATTTTGACCCCCGATAGAAACGTCTTTTATCTCAGTTTATTTGACAAGAATCTACAAAAAGACTCTTCCCTGTCAGAGATAAACGGGTTTTCTTCAGAGGAATTTAGTCTGACAGTTCATTACTTGTGAGGTCAGTGATGGTAGGACAGAGACTGCTGGATGTGGAGGTCCAGTCTGTGGTGGATCAGAACTCCTGGATGGAACCATGGAGGCTAAAGAACACACTGCAGAACCTCACATCTCACCAAGTCTGTTTGAGTCTAAATGTGTCATCCCACTGGATTGAAAGAGACATTTCAGCAGACGGAGGGCCGAGTTTGAAGACCAATAAATACGCAAAATAAATGTCTTGTTAAGTCAAACAATCTTTAAATTATCTTCTTTTGAGTTGTTTTTTACAAGAAAACTCAAAGTAAGTTTAAAACATCTCACATTAGGAGGCTGAATGAAAGCAAAAATCTAATTTTGAGAGAAAAAAATGTTTTGTTTTTTTTTTTGTTTTTTTTTTAAGCATGTCTGGGTTATTTTAAGACACCTAAGCCTGACAGTCCTGGTAAAATATCGCTTAAAATAAGTTTCCCAGCTAATTTTAAGATCTTAATATTCTAAATATCACATCTTATTTCCAGAAGTCTTACCAAGGCGTTTTTCACTTCTTCTATGGGCAGATTGTTTCACTTATTTCAGGGTAAACGTTTTTTGAAATAAGTTTTATTTTCTTGTTTTTAGAAGGCATTTTTCCAGTGCACTCACCCTCTGCTCTCAAACAATTACTTTCATTTTTCACCCTGAAAGGTTTGAACTAGCTCAGCTGCAGACAGACTGACAGACGTTTGTTTTCCCTGCAGACCTCCCTCAGAAACATCTCTATGTGCAGCAGCAGCTCAGCAGCCAGGAGAAGAAGTCCAGTCTGGACGAGGAGCAACCAGAACCTCCACAGATGAAGGAGGAGCAGGAGGAGCAGCTTGGACTGAAGCGGGAGACGGATGCCTTTATAGTGACTACTGTTGATGAAGAAAGTGAAGCAGACAGTGAGCAGCTCCTCTCTCACTGCTCTGCTGCAGCTCAGAGTCCAGATCAGGAAGGAATGAAGCCTGCAGACTCGGAATCAGCTGGAAACACGGAGCTGAAGCCAAAGAAGAGACGTGACAGAAACAGCAGCAGCGTGGACGGTCCTCCCGTGTTAGAGAGCGGCTGTGATGCTGACACACCAAAAAAGACTTTAACATGTGACTTCTGTGGAAAAGCCTTTAAACATAAGTCCAATTTAAAGATACATCAGAGGATCCACACAGGTGAGAAGCCGTTTACCTGTGAAACATGTGGAAAAAGTTTCAGTCAGAGTAATCATCTGATCGTTCACATGAGAATCCACACGGCCGAGAAACCGTATTCCTGTACCACCTGTGGGAAGAGGTTTCCAGACCCTTCAGCATTTAAGAGGCACACAGCAGTCCACACAGGTGAGAAGCTCTACACCTGCAGCATCTGTGAGGTGAGTTTCAGCTACAGCCAGTCCCTCAAAGTCCACATGAGGACTCACACAGGTGAGACACCGTACCTGTGTAACATCTGTGGGAAGAGGTTCAGCCACCTGTCAGCCTTTAAAGCGCATACAACCGCTCACACAGGAGAGAAGCTGCATTCCTGTCAAACCTGTGGGAAGAGTTTCAGCCAAAGCGGTGATCTGAAAGTCCATGTGAGGATCCACACGGGTGACAAGCCGTACCCCTGTGGAACCTGCGGGAAAAGGTTTTCTTCCACATCAGCCGTTAAAAAACACACAATGATCCACACCGGAGTGAAGCTGTTTTCCTGTGAGACCTGCGGGAAAAGCTTCAGTCAAAGGGGGAATCTGAAAGTCCATTTGAGAATTCATGCAGGTGAGAAGTCGCTGTCCTGAAACATTAGAAGAAGAAATAATCAGAGAACTGCGGCTGGAACACGTCCAGTGATGATAGAAAGTATTCAAGGTCCTTACAGGTTTGCCTCTTTTATTTCTTTAGATCACGGTCAGTTTGACTTTTTTGACAAGAATTTACAAAACAGACTCGCATGTCAAAATGAAAACAGATTTCCACTAAATAATGTCAGTACATATAAACCATAAACCAGTGACTCCATCAGTGTTCTCCTTCCAGTCAGGATCTAGTAGATGAACCTTCAGGTCCATCATGGATCCTGTTGGTCTCCATCAGTCTGAACATCTGAACTTTCTCCTCCTTCTTTATAAACTGTTAAACTCTGTCAGGTTCCTCAGGGATCCTGACCTACAGAACCTTTCAGGTCCAGACTCTAGTTCTCAGCTGGATGGAGGTCTGGACTCTGACTCCTCCAGAACTTCTACCTTGTTGTCTTCCAACACCTCTGAGGATCTTTGTTTGCTTCGACTCATCATCTGGATCTTCTCCACGTCTCAGTTCTCTTCAGACTGCATCAGGTTGTCCTCCAGGATTTATTTACCCTCTACCTTTACCAGCCTTCCAGGGCCTGCTGCTGAGGAACATCATGATGCTGCCACCACCATGCTTCACATCATGATGCTGCCCCCACCGTGCTTCTCAGTGGGGATGGTGGGTTTGTGATGATGTTCAGTGTTTGGTGTCCATCAAACATATCATCTAGTCTGATGGATATAAAGCTCCATCCTGGTCTCCTCAGACCAAATAACCTTCTTCCAGGTGTCTTCAGAGTCTCCACATGTCTTCTGGTGAACTCTAGTCCAGATTTAATTGGAGCTTTTTCCATCAGAGTCTTTCTCTTTGTCTCCATGAAGCTTTGACTGGTGAAGAACAGACAACAGTTGTTGATGAACAGTCTGAAGCTGGAACTCCTTCAGAGGAGTCATAGAGTCTTTGTGGCCTCCCTCTCTCGTCTCTTTCTCCTTCAGAGGAGTCATAGAGTCTTGGTGGCCTCCCTCTCTAGTCTCTCAGGTCTTGAGGACGTCCTGCTCTAGTCAGATTTATTCATGTTCCATCTTCTTCCATTTCTTAATGATGGATTTAACTGGACTCCAGGAGATCTTCAGGAACTTTAAATGTTCTTGTATCGTCCTGACTGATGCTTTCCAACAACCTTTCCTCAGAGTTTCTTGGTTCTTCGGTCTTCATGGTGTAGTTCTATCCAGGAGTTCTGATCCACCAGAGACTGGACCTTCAGATCCAGGAGTCTTTATCCTCCAATCACTGACCTCAGATCAATCATTACTGACTGATGACTTCTTGCATTCCCTGGCAGCTCCTTTGTTGACTGTGGAGAACAGTAAATGGTCTTTACTTGTTGCATTTTATTTCCCTGGTGTTTCTTTAAGCATCTTACAGAGTTTCTCATTCACAGCTACCAGGTGAGTCATCCAAAGGGAGGACCACTTCTTTTACATTTTATATTTAATTTAATGTTTAATTTGCAGACATCAGTTTTAACTTTGACATGAAAAAATGTTTTATGATAAATTATTGTCCAAATCAAGACCAATTAACCATGATTCAATGTTGAGAAGCAATAAAAGAGGAAAACTACCGAACTAGCTGAATGCTTTGTTTAAACACCGTAGAGACCTCCTCAATCTTCTCGTAGCCGTGCTGTCGTCCGCCCTCTTTAGTAAACTAACAGTAAGATGTGGTGAACATCACAGTAAGATAACCAAAGCCACGATCCTTTCCTAAGTACCTAAATACTAAAATAAAAGTAAAGTCAGTGAGTGAAATAAAAAGACAAAACAAGAGTTCAGCTAAAACTCCGGCTTCAGTGACAATAGGAGTCAAACTCTGTTTGCCTGGCTGAGTGTCCATGAACCTCTGTAGGTTCCACCATCATTAATGAGCCTCTGATGACCTCCTGAGCCTGGTAGAAGATGGAGGAGGTCCCTATGTGCTGATAGGCCTCCCCACATCATGATGATGATGCCACCACCATGCTTCATGGTAGGATGGTGTGGAGGAGGTTCCTGTTTCTGGGAGTAATATCCATTTAATGTTCTGATGACGTCCTGAACAGGTGGTCTGAATGTGCAGTAAATGTTTTCACACTGGGAATGAACCAGATCATGTTCCAGGTTGATCTGGAACGAGTCCTCGTCTTCAAACAGAGCCGTGGTTCAGAGAAGAGGCTCAGATCAAACTGAGATGTTCGGACCATGAGTCGGATGTGAAGGATCTCTGCATATGTACAGGGCGTCCCAGAAAATGTGACATCATGTCACAGGCCAATAATTTTGGCAATTCTTGTTGAATTAACCTCAGATTTTCACAGAATGTACAGAAACAGATGAAGATTTTATATGTAATGTTTAATTTTTGTTCTGTTTTCAGGTTGAGCCACGCTGTTCAGTTCCAGAGAGGAGTCATCCTGGAACATGCTGATGTGGATCCTTTAGCCCTGCAGAAGCAGCCTTCCTCTTCACATTTTTGGTACCAAATCCAAATTTGTTTGCCAGCTGTTGAAGTTTTTCCAAGTTTTGCATTGAAGACATGCTGCACAGTTTGGGTGACTGTGTGAGCATATTCCAAAGTGACTTCTCTCTGGGAGTGAACGGCATGGCTCAACCTGAAAACAGAACAAAAATAAAACATTTAATAT
This sequence comes from Acanthochromis polyacanthus, assembly GCF_021347895.1. NCBI lineage: Eukaryota > Metazoa > Chordata > Actinopteri > Pomacentridae > Acanthochromis > Acanthochromis polyacanthus. The sequence goes on from NC_067121.1 coordinate 2,873,177, forward strand.
GAAATCTTGATCTGTTTCTGTACATTCTGTGAAAATTTGAGGTTATTTCAACAAGAATTGCCAAAATTATTGGCCTGCGAAATGATGTCACATTTTCTGGACACTCTGCATAAATAAGTAAATCTGTAGAGTACCTTCAGACTGGACAGCTGGCGTGGAGGTTTACTGCCTGCCTCGCTCTGATTGGTCTGATTCCAGCAGACTGCAGTCAGACGAGATCAAACATCTGCTGGATTTATGCTGAATCTGACAGAAGGACGTTGCATTTTACTTCTTGGTTGTTGTTTTTTTAGCCTGCTTTTGTTTATAGTTTGAAAAAGGAAGCGCACCAGGTTAGCTTGTTGCTTATTAGCTTGACGGCTATCACAGAATTCCATCAGATCGCTACCAAACTGTAGACGCCTCCTGAAAGGTGGAAAAGTCTCCGAATGTCCTTCTTCTTTTGTAAACGCAGCGTCCTAGCCGTGGTTAAAGCTGTAAATACCATGAAGACACCAGAGGACTTCTCCTGTTCATCTCCTCCAGGTCTTTGTCCTCTCAGCTGAACTCTGAACTTTACAGACAATCATCACTGGTGTATTCTGCCTTATTTCCTGTCAGATTCTGGTTTGTCAGTTTTGTCATTTGTTTCCTCCTGTCGAGTAAAATCCGATGTGTTCAGAGCTTGTTGTTGCTTTTTATATTTCTTTGTATTTTAATATTTTTTGAAGGCAACACTACCACATTGTAGAAGAAGCTCGGTGTAAATGGAACCATATTCATAAACACAAAATGATTTTTGTAGCCAAACGCATCGTCAGCATAAATGTTGGTATTTAACACCGTGATCATCATCATTATTAAAGGAACGAGCACTTTTAATAAACACAGCTGAAAGATTTCACTGATCCAGACCTGTGTCCACAGTCTTTGGTTTGATAGATACTTTATGATGTGGTCTTCATTGAGGAGATGCCGTGAAATGATGCTTTCCTTCCTCCTGGTTGTAGCTTTAAGATACATCATAATTTCACCAAGAGAATCAAAGATATACAACTGCATTTGACATGTTTGTAGGTTCTCTGAGTTGATCCATTTCGCTGTGAAAACCTAAATATATTCACATCTCTGCTCAGACATCTTTCCTCCACTAGGGGTCACTGCAGCATTTTCAGACTGAAGCATCTCAGCTGATCTAGACTCAACATGAGCTTCTAGAAAAGCAGCCGAATGGAGAAGAATCTGCAAAAAGAAATGTTATAAAATGTTTCTTAAGAACGTCCACATAAAAAAAATTTCTCCATCTGCTGACACAGAACAGCCACAAAGAGAAACAAAATGGCAAAAAAAAAAAAAAAGTCAAAACAGCCACAAAAAGATTCAAAGCAACCACAAAAGACACAAAATAACAACAGACTCAAAGCAGCAAAGAGACACTAAATGACCACAAAAGACATTAGATCATAAACAGAGAATTTCTTTAAGTCGTTCTGGACAATTTTGAGTCACTTTGGACATTTTAAATAATTTGTTTTTAATGCATTGGACATTTTGTTTTGTTTTTATTGATTTTATGCCAAGTTTTCAGTCGTTCTGGACATTTTAAAATACATTTTTTGTTATTGTATTGGACATTTAGATTTTTTATTGACCTCTTTTCAATTATTTTGGACAATTTCCGGTTTTGTTTTGTGATGTTTAGTTTGAAAGTCAGCACCGGAAGTGAGTGTGCTGGTCGTTGGGAACTTGTCGGCTCTGCTCGGTGCCTCAGTCTGGACGCGGATCAGCAGCAGAGAGACACGGACACACCGGGGAGGACCGGGAGCCAGGTGTTTGTTCCACCTGAGGCCGACATGGAGAGGTTCCTGGTGGTCTGCTGCTGTCTGTGGACGCTTCCTCTGCTGGTGAGTTCTTCTGCTGGTGAGTTCTTCTTCTTCTGCTGGATTCCTGAACTTAGAGGCAGAACATCCCCTGAAGGACTCCAACACAGGCTGGTCTGACGCTGCGTAAAAGCCGTTAGAGTCCATGGATCATCTATCTGTGGACTCTCCTCTGTCTGGTCTGAAGCAGGTCAGGGAAAGGTGGCAGCTGCTCCTCACAATTCTCCACAGTCCAGTAAATAAATAAAGGAATCCTCTTCTGTTCAATCAGCTCCGGAGTTAAAGAGGGGAAAAAACTGAAATGAACAGCAGAGATCTCAGACTTGCTCTTTTCTCAGACTCCACCTGCGATTCTCTGAACTCTTGTAATCTATTTTTGTATTTTTCTCTTCTGTTTGTCCATAAATTGACACCATCAGACTTCATTTTGACTTTTCTGCACCTGTTACGGAACTCAATAATCACAACTTCTGCTTCAGATAAGAGTTTGAAAATGCAAAGTTTAAAAGGTTCAGTCGTTCTTTTCTCCACAGAATCACTGCTTTCATTCCTGCAGGTGGAGTTTTCATTAGAAGTTGTTTTACTGCAAACATGAAATTAAAATTAGCCAGAATATTAGTAATATTTAATAATCCTGAAGGAATTCTAGTTCCAGTTTGTGAATTTGAGTTTTCCACCAGACTGTAACAGATGTTTTTTTTATAACATTACAGATGTTAAATATATTTATAATAACTTTGGCCTGTCTTTTAGCCAGGTTAAGGGTTCATAACAAAACCATCAAAATAGAGAAAAGTGTAATTACATAAATCCAAATCAGATGAGTTGATCAAAGTGTTTAATAAAATGTTTTCTGAGCTCTGCAGAAAAAAGATTTAAAATCCCAAGAAAAACATGTTTAAAAGATGTAGGCCTGGGGGGGGGGACTCGCAAGAGAGCGTCTGGTGGCCGAGCCTTGGGGTCCCGTGGGGCTCGGTCGGGCACAGCCCGAAGAAGAAACACGGGGCCACTGCCCAGTAGGCCCACCACTTACAGGGCAGCAAGTCGGGTCGGATGCTATGTCCACCGGGCACTAGGCAGGAGCAGGTGCCTGGGCGTGCTGCCCCCTGGTGGTGTAGACTGGTTCTGGGGACGTGGAACATCACCTCACTGGCGGGGAAGGAACCTGAGCTGGTGCGGGAGGTGGAGCGATACCGGGTAGATATAGTTGGGCTCACCTCCACGCACAGCAAGGGTTCTGGAACCAGAATCCTGGAGAGGGGTTGGACTCTCTCCTACTCCAGAGTTGCCCAAAGTGAGAGGCGCCGGGCGGGATACTCACAAGCCCCCGACTGAGTGCCACTTTGTTGGAGTTCTCCCCGGAGAACGAGAGGGTTGCAGAGGGGAAAACTGACTGTTGTCTGTGCTTATGCGCCGAACAGCAGTTCAGAGTATTCGGCCTTCTTAGAGTCTCTGGGTGGTTCCTGGAAGGGGTACCGCCCGGGGATTCCATAGTTCTCCTGGGAGACTTCAACGCTCATGTGGGCAACGATGGAGAAACCTGGAGGGGGGGTCATTGGGAGGAACGGCCCGCCCAATCTGAACCTGAAGGATGTTTTGTTATTGGACTTTTGTGCTGGTCATGAATTGTCCATAACAAACACCATGTTCAAGCATAAGGTTGCTCATAAGTGTACCTGGTACCAGAGCACCTTAGGCCAAAGGTCGATGATCGACTTTATAGTCATATCGTCAGACCTGCGGCCATATGTTTTGGACTCTCGGGTTAAGAGAGGTGCAGAGCTGTCAACTGATCACCACCTGGTGGTGAGTTGGACCCGATAGCGGGGAAGACTGCTGGACAAACCTGGTAAACCCAAACGTGTAGTGCGGGTGAACTGGGAACGTCTGGTGGAGGACCCTGTCCGTAGGGTTTTCAACTCCCACCTCCGGAAGAGCTTCTCCTACATCCTGGGGGAGGTTGGGGACATAGAGGCTGAATCCCAAACCGCCCCCTACACACTCCCCCTACACTACCGAGTGTCACTCCAAAAGAAGTCACACTCGCAGCTGTGGAGGGCATTTTAACTGAAGGGGGAGGGTATAAATACGATCGTCAGGAGTGGGATGCCCTGTCGCCTCACCGGAAAACGGAAGACGGCATCGCCATGGTAACACAAAGACGCCTACTGTGCATGGCTGTAGCACTGTGGCACAGGTTGCAACTAACAAGGATCGCTGCTGCTTCCAGAAGACGAAAGCGTCCCACTTTTTTTGCACTCACATGTTTTCCAATCCTATTATCTGGCATTTCAAATCCAACAAATGAATGAATAAATGAATGAATTCTGTCAGTTGTGTTCAAATTTTAAGGTGTCAGGGGGTGCACAATTAAATCAAACGTCAGCAGAGAAGAAGATTTGTTTCTTTTGTTTTATATTTTTACACCACTCTTTTTGTGATGTTCTGTCAGTGTGAAAAAGGCGTGGGAGAAATAAAGGACGCATGTGGAACTTACATTGATATGTTGTTTCCTCCTCCATTTCGACGTTGCACTTCCTGAAAAAGTTGTCCAGAGTGAGCATCGATGCAGACTCGCTATTTAAGGGCTGAACAGTCCACTCCCCCTCCGCACTACGCGGTTTGGGACGGCCCTTAATAATATGGAGGACCCTCCGCGGGAACGTGCAAATGGAGGGGTAGTGTGTAGGGATAGTGTGTAGGGGGCGGTTTGGGATTCAGCCGGAGTCTTAGTGGTCCATGTTCAAAGCTTCCATTGCAGAAGCAGCTGCTCGGAGCTGTGGTCTGAAGGTCACTGGTGCCTGTCGCGGCGGCAATCCAAAGACCCGCTGGTGGACACCAGGGGTGAGGGAGGCCATCAGGCTGAAAAAGGAGACTTTTCGAGCCTGGTTGACTCAGGGGTCTCCCGAAGCAGCTGACAGGTACCAGCTGGCCCAAAGGGCGGCAGCTGTGGCAGTTGTGGAAGCCAAAACTCGGGTGTGGGAGGAGTTCGGGGAGGCCATGGAGAAGGACTTTCAGTCGGCTTCGGGGAAGTTCTGGCAAACCGTTCGACACCTTAGGAAGGGGAGGCAGGGCTTTGCTCAGGCTGTGTAGAGTCGGGGTGGAGAACTGTTGACCCGTTATGAGAATATCTTCGAGCGGTGGAAAGAGCACTTCGAGGAACTCCTGAATCCGGTAAACACATCCTCTATGGAGGAGGCACAGCCTGAAGACTCGGGGGGATCTTCGTCCATATCCGTGGCAGAGGTCACCGAGGTAGTTAAGAAGCTCCTCGGTGGCAAGGCGCCAGGTGTAGACGAGATCCTCCCTGAGATGCTGAAGGCTCTGGACATTGTTGGACTGTCTTGGTTGACACGTCTATACAATGTCGCGTGGGCATTGGGTACAGTACTTGTGGAGTGGCAGACCGGGGTAGTGGTCCCTATTTTCAAAAAGGGGCACCGGAGAGTGTGTGCCAACTACCGCAGTATCACACTTCTCAGCCTCCCCGGGAAAGTTTACTCTAGGGTGCTGGAAGGGAGGATCCGACCGATAGTCGAACCTCAGATTCAGGAGGAGCAATACAGATACCGTCCCGGTTGTGGAACAGCGGGCCAGCTCTTTACCCTTGCGGAGCTGCTTAGGGGGTCATGGGAGTTTGACCTGCCAGTCTACATATGTTTTGTGGATCTGGAGAAGGCCTATGTCCGTGTCCCCTGAGGGGCACTGTGGGGGGTACTACAGGAGTATGGGGTACCAGGCTTGTTGATATGAGCTGTTTGGTCCCTATACGACCAAAGTGAGAGCTGTGTCCGCATACTTGGCACTAAGTCAGACACATTTCCGGTGGGTGTTGGACTCCGCCAGGGCTGCCCCCTGTCTCCGATCCTGTTTGTGGTCTTCATGGACAGGATCTCAAGGCACAGTCGTGGTGGGGAGGGTGTCCGGTTTGGGGACCTCAGGATTGCAGCTCTGCTTTTTGCAGATGATGTGGTTTTGTTGGCGTCCTCAGACCGTGACCTCCAGCACAAACTGGAGCGGTTTGCAGCCGAGTGTGAAGCGGCAGGGATGCGGATCAGAGCCTCCAAGTCCGAGGCCATAGTTCTCTGCCGGAAACCAGTGGATTGCTCCCTCTGGGTTGGAGGGGAGTTGCTTCCCCAAGCGAAGGAGTTCAAGTATTTTGGGATCTTGTTCACGAGTGATGGGAAAATGGAGCAAGAGATGGACAGGCGGATTGGTTCGGCGTCAACAGTAATGCGGGCATTGTACCGAACCGTCGTGGTGAAGAGGGAGCTGAGCTGTAAAGCGAAGCTCTTGATTTACCAGTCCATCTACGTTCCAACCCTCACCTATGGTCATGAGCTTTGGGTAGTGACCGAAAGAACAAGATCGCGGATACAAGCGGCCCAAATGAGCTTCCTCTGTAGGGTGGCTGGACTCAGCCTTAGAGATAGGGTGAGGAGCTCAGACATCCGGAGGGAGCTCAGAGTAGAGCCGCTGCTTCTTTGTATCGAAAGGAGCCAGTTGAGGTGGATTGGCCATCTGATTCGGATGCCTCCAGGGAGACTTCCTTCGGAGGTTTTCAGAGCACGTCCGTCTGGGAGGAGACCCCGAAGTAGACCCAGAACTCGCTGGAGGGATTATATATCTCGTCTGGCCTGGGAACGCCTCAGGATCCCCCAGGAACAGTTGGAAAGCGTTGCTGGGGGGAGGGACGTCTGGAACGACCTGCTTCGCCTGCTGCCTCCGCGACCTGGCCCCGGATAAGCGGAAGAAAATGGATGAAAAGATGTAGAATATACCAAACTGATCTAAATAAAGTGAAGAACAAACCAGACTGGTTTATTAGAATTATTGTATTATTTTATCAGATTAGTAAAGCAGCTGAGAGCAGATTTTATAATAAAACTATAAATAAAGTTCAGTTAAATCCTTAAAGTCCACATTCAGAAACTGGGAGGCGTTCAGATCAATAATCAGGAGATGAATCAGTAAATAACGTTTGTGTTCAGACGAGCGATGACAACAATCATTCACTAATGAAGGTCATTTCATCGTGTCTGTATTTTCTCCTGATCTCCATCCTCCTCTATCTGGAGCTGGATTCATGTTTCTGAACACCTGACGTCAGACCAGGTCTCTGGGTTCAGTTTGGTTCATTTCTGCTGTTTGCTGTTTGCTGTTTGCTGCTATATAGACTCGACTCCTCTGGAGTCGAGTCTATATAGCAGGAGTCATGAGGCTGATAGAAATGCTGTTTAATTGGTGCATTAGTCCAGTATATTACATTTTAAAGGTCGCCATGTCTTTACCATCTAACATTAAATGAGTTCTGAGCTGCTTCAAAGGAACATAAAAATAGTACAGTGTGTATTTACAGTACCAATCTGGTATAGAGCTATCAGATGCTACCCTCGTCGGTACCATCTGATAGCTACCACCTTTAGGATCTACGAAACTATTGTTTCGCATACAACTCTGCACTTTAACTTTGTACTTTTGCACTCTGTTTTTGTCATTTGAATGCATTTTAAATATATTGTAATTGGTTTGAACACAGTCTTCCTCGTTATACTTTTGTATTTTGATAATTGTACTATAAACCAACAACGTTGCATACATATTTGTAAATATTTTAATACTGATTTTGATTTTGTCTTACTTTGTTAATGTATTGCGTTTTATATGCATTGTTTTAAATAATGAATGTTTGTTTTTTATGGACCAAGGACTACAGCTGGAAATTAGCTTGAAGCTAAATCTGGTGCAGCCATCTTTTTAATGTAACTGCACGCTGTCCTTTTTCAAATAAACTTGAAAGAAAGAAAGAAAGAACATTTGATCATCAGTTGGCCTCCAACAGCAGGTCTGGTTTCAGAGTCCAGGGACCAGGATGAGTCACTTCATATAACCCGTTTTTATTCTATTAATGTTCATGTTTAGAATGCTTTTGTTCACTGTAGCTTCAGGATTTATCAGGTTTTAAACGTTAGCTTAGACAGACAACGCTGGTTTATGTTAGCTGTATGACCATTAGCTAGCTAGCATGAAGCTTGGCTGAGGTTCTAACCGGGTTCCATCAAACGGACCTGGCAAGAAAAACAAGAAAACATTTGATAAACAGGAAAAAACAGCTCAGAGGCGGTCACAACGCCAAGAAACCCACAGCACAAAGAGAAGATGAAGTCTGACTTCAGAAAGTCAGAGCTCAGGACCAGAGGAATCTCTACTGAGGACCTCCATTACTGCTCTACTGAGGACCTCCATCACTGGAGAACATGATGGACTTAGAAACACTAGAAAGTCTTCCTCTGAAGCAGACAGAATAAAGAAAGCCAGGAACATCTGAGCAGAATGAAAACATAACCATCTTTATGAGGCGACGTCATCAGAAACTTTCAGTTTCAGCGTTTGGTCTGATTTAAACATTAATGGAGCAGCAGCAGCATCTTCAGCAGAAGATCATCAAGAAACGGTTTGAACTGAGCTCATAAATAATAAATATCAGCCTGAAAGTTACGGTCTGCTGAAAAGGAAAACGTTTCTAAAGAAGAGTTTATTTTACAGCTGATAGGACTGAAGGGACTGGAGGCACTGACGTCGACTCCACGAATCGACGAATAATCAATCCCATGAATGGTCCACGGTGGGTTGAGATGATCCACGGTGGATTCAGATGATCCATGATGGGTTCAGATGATCTACAGTGGGTTCAGATGATCCAGAACCTTCAGCCTGGGGGCCAGAGGGTTCCATCCAGAAACCTGTAGAAGCTCAGCTCCAGCCTTCTTGTGTTTTCTGTAGATGGAGTGAAGCAAAGCCAGCAGGTCTGACAGAAGACTGGTGCTGCATCTGGTCACAGAACATTAATGTTTGACAGTTTTACGAGAGGGAAGTCGGGGCTTCCAGCTTTTCAAACAAGGCTTCAAACAGCAGAGGTCTGCAGAGCGTCAGCAGCAGCTCAAAGAACCGTTCACTGGCTCTTCTAGCACTCAGTAAATACACTCCTCCATCTATCTGACACCAGGTCCAGTGTTTCTGAAAGTACAGGATGATAGAAACGCCGTTAAACTGAGGAGTAGAGTTTAAACCTGAGGAATACGTGATGATGAATATCTATAAATCCATCATGTTCTGATGGCTTCTGTGGAGGAAAGAAGGTCATGGAGCAGTGAGGATGTCTGGAAGGTTGGAGGAAGATCAGAAACGTATTTTTGGTGTGAAGACAAATCATATGGTTTATAGAAAATGAAATAAGGAGAAGTCAGAACATAATGGTGTAAACTAAAGGCTGTTAAAATATATATCAGAAACAGAACAGCACGTGATAGTGTAACATGCATGAAGACTGTCACAAATGACGAGATCTGACCAGTAGATTTACAACATCAGAGCTGTCTGTCCATGAAGAGTGTATTATGGGACACCGTTCAGCTTTTCTAGGTCTCATGAATTGGATCATTTTCAAGCAATTTGGGACAATTTTCATTTCATTTTCAACAAATTTCCTGTAGTTTTGATCATTTTTTTGTCATTTTGCACTAATTTTGAGTCATTTTCTGTCATTTTTGAAGCATTGTGGACTAATTTTGTGTTGTTCTGCAAATCTTCAGTTTGCATCATTTTTGAGTATTTTTGGTTGAATTCTGACTCATTTTGGAAAAAATTCTTGACATTTTCAACCAGTTTTTGGAACTTTTCTTGTCATTTCAGACCATATTTATGTCTTTGGGATGATATTTGAGTCATTTAGGACAAATTTCATATCATTCTGAACATTTTTTTGTAATTATGAATCATTTTAATGTCATTCAGGTTCTCATCTGGATGGAACTGATCTGGTATCAGTTTTTTCATCCAGATTTATCACTTTTTAATGGACTTTTTCCATCAATTCTGAGCCTCAGATAGAACCATGACATTTAGGAGGAGAAACATCTGAGTTCTGGTAAAAACTGACACCAGATCAGTTTAAATTCATCCAGGAGTTTCAGTCTGAAGAATAAATCTTACAAATATCAAGTATTTCAGAAAAATATGAATAATTCTGGACAACTTTAATAACATTCTGGATCAGATTCTATGACACTTTTGCGTTTTTGAGTCATTTGATGGAATTTATGTTATTTTGAGTATGTTTGGAAATGTTAGTGTAGTTTTGGACAACTTTTGTCACATTTTGACCAATTTTTGCTGGATAAAAACACACCAGATCAGTTCTACATCAACCAGGAGTCTCAGTCTGAAGAATAAATCTGGTTTCTGTTCCTTTTCTCCAGAACCAGCTGTGGTCCTGTTCCTTCATGCTGCAGCTTGTAAACATATTTAGTCAGAAAGTTTCTGTTCCAGAGATTCATCTGTGGAATGATTTGGATCCAGCAGGTCTTACAGAGTGACTGTTGGACCTGCAGTCAGTGAACTGAGCTCACGTTGTGTAGAAGGAATGAAACATTAAATATCTTCTCATCCAGCTTTATCACCACCCTCACACCTGCCTGAGCTGGACCGGAGACTTTCAGCCTTTTTTCCATGCCAGGAGCTGTGGAGCCTGAAGCAGGAGGACCATGGTGTCCAGGACCTCAGCACTCAGACAGGTGATGCACCTGAAGATAATCCTGACTTCAAACAGCAGCAGGAGATGAAAAGCAGACAGAGACGTTAATGGAGGAGGAGGAGCCGCTAAAAGCAGCCGCTGACATGGATTGATTTTCTGTGACTCCATCCGGCTGGAAGATCTCATTTCCTGCTGGTTCAGGTTCTTCAGGAGTTCAACCCGTTGAAGGATCTACATCAAACTGTCAGAGGAAACCTGGAGACAAAGAATCAGCAGCTTAGAAGAGGACTTGGTGGTGAAAAGAACAACATGACTGAAACTTTAACATCTCTGGTGTTTCTCTCCTCTGTGACGTCAAACTGAAGATCTTTAAACTGAACCAGATGTCTGAGGAACCTCCTGGTTCTCTTAGAGTTCCACAAATAGACTGTCAATGAGGTGAATGTGTACGATGAGCTTGAAACTGGTCCTCTGATTTATCCTGGTAGTTACTATGCAGTTAGATCTCCATGGTAACTGGTGCTCCACAGCTGACCTGCTCTGGAGGTTCTGTCAGAGTTCTGGATGTGAATCTTCTCTTACCAGATCTTCTCTCTCTAACCAGATCTTCTCTCTGTAAGCAGATCTTCTCTCTCTAAGCAGATCTTCTCTCTGTAAGCAGATCTTCTCTCTCTAACCAGATCTTCTCTCTGTAAGCGGTCCTTGAACTAATCGTAGGATGTTTGGTGACGTTCATGAAATCATTTTATTCTAAGTTTTCAGAAAACCTTTCGCTCTATTCATCAGACAGAACAAAGTCATCGTCTGCATACGTTCAGCAGATAAACGGTTCTTCTCTGACTCCTGCTGCAGGTTTTCTGTCGACATCCGACCTGTAACTTCCTGCTGGAGGTGGAGAAGGACCAGGCGGAGTGTGTGAGGAGGCTGAAGGAGGAGGAAGCAGCCGGCCGACAGAAAGGTCAGTTAGAAACACAACCATTATATTTATATGTCCAACAAAAAACCTTTAATGTGGACCAGAGCTGGAATTAAAGGATCATTCAGGCTGGTTAACCTGAAATATCTCTGGTGTAGCTCCATGAGTGTAACGTTGCTCTGTCCAGATGGGCCAATCCAGCCTCCATGTTCTTTCAGAGAAGTTTTCAGATTTTATTTTTAAAGATGTGCTTTCAGAATATGTTTTATTTTGTCTGTAGTTTCCTGCAGGTTACATTAAATCTGTAGGACAATAATCAGTGACGACAATAGACTGTATATAAAGATGGACGTAGCATCTGGCTCCAGAATTGAAGCCCACACAGAAGTGTCAAAAACTTACAATATCACGCCGTCCGCTAGGGTTGGCTCCAAAAAGCTTTTGCTCCATAGACCCCAATTCATTTTTGGAAAAAATAATATGTGATAGACTGATGTTCTACAGCTCAGGATTTTTTTCCCGTTAGTTTTCATGGTCAAAATGAGAGATCAGGTGGCCGATCTTAAAATAAATCAATACTGAATTTTAAATAAATCGTTAAAGTTGGCGGAGCCAGGGGGCGTGGCTATACTTGATAGACAGCAACAGAAGCCTCTGCGGTAAAATGTGGGCGGGATAAGAGAGTCCTCAGCCAATCCTGCCCCTAGTTGCTCTCCGGTCCAGCCTGTTTGATGACGCTTTTTACGTCACTGGCTCCAAAAAATCCAAAACGGTGACCAGGAAGTAGCAAAATCCGGGCTTCATTTTCTCGCCATTGAAACCAACGGGTGACGTCACGGTTAGTTCACGCCTGGTGACGACACTTCGACTTCCAACTCTGACTTTACTGACATTTATGAAGATTCAGCTGCTGTTCTTCACCTTTTTGTAAACCTGTCCAGTTTTATCCTGGAAGAGTTTCAGCATGTCGAAGAATAAAGTGACTAAATACACAGTTTGAATATCTCATAGAGACACAACGGCAAACACTGAGGAGCTGTCTGTAAATAAGGAACGTTATTAAAACACACAACCAGGGTTCTGACTTTTACGCTGTAAAAAAGTAACAAAATACAAAAACTGTAAAAACAACGTAAGAAATGCATTTTGAAAAAAATGTTTAAAAAAAATTATAAATGTAAAAAACTGTAAAAACAAAAAATAAAGAAGTAAAAAAGCCTGCAAAATTGTAAAGAAAAATAAGAAACTGTACAAACATTTAAAAACTGTAAAACCGAAATACTGTAAAAAGAACCTGTAAAAACTGTAAAAACAAAAAAATAAAAAGCTGTAAATACTGTTAGAAAACCTGTAAAAAATGTAAAAACAAAAAGTAAAAAACTGTAAAAACTAAAAAAAATTAAACTGAAAAGACTGTAAAAACTTGAAAACTATAATAACTGCCAGCAAGCCTGTAAAAACTGTAAATACTATAAAAAACTAAAATACTAAAAAAATGCGATATAAAGTTAAAAAAAGTAAAAACTGTAAAACATAAACTGTAAAAATGTAGAAAGTAAAAACTGTTTTAAAACTAAAAAAAAACTATAAAAAATAACTTTCAAACCCTGTAAAAAGGTATAAAACTGTAAAAAATAAAATAAAATAAAACTGTTTACGAAAACAGTGATTCCCAACCTGTCACTACCAAATTTTTCTGACCTCTGTTTGGAGTCGACTCCCGGTAAACGTTAAATAACTGACCTGTCCTTGTCGGGTTGTACCAACTGTAAAATGTGGGGGTGTTCACTGTTGCTCCAGAGATGATGGCTTATTCCTGGACGTAGAAACTCTCCTCCTGATGAAGGAAACAGCAGAAAGTGATGAACTAATGCTGTTTTCTGTGACAGTTTGTTGAATGTTAAAGCTGGCAGAGACCCAGAGCAGCTTTCAGGTGAAGATAAACTCCCAGCTTTAATCTGTTTCCTGCTCTAAATGAAAAACTGAAGGTTACTTCAGGTCACTTTGTCTGATTGAACAGATTCATGATGTGGAAATGAGACACCTGAGCTGACCTGCTGCTGGCCGGATTAATCCAGAAATGAGATTATTGGACAGAAACAATTAGAAAGCTGCTGTTGTGTGTTAAACCTGCTATCTATGCAGTAGTACTACAGTGTAGCAGTACTATAGCAGTAAACCAGCAGAATACTTATTCCAAGAATGAAAACAAGCGTTACATTTTGCTCTTATTCAATAACACGGACCTTCAAACTCTTTGGTTTGTTAAATTTACATTATTCAAAAGGAATTTCTTACCAAACAAATCTATGTGAGCGTCTGCAGGTCAAAGCCAAAACATTATTGTTAATATTACTTTATTAATAATGGATGTTTGAGTTTATGAATAACTTTAGCCTCCGATTCCCATAATAATGTGAGATATGCTATGCTAGGCTAAGCTAAGCTATGATATGATACACTACGCTATGCTAGGCTAGGCTAAGCTACAATGTGATATGATACACTATGCTAGGCTAGGCTAAGCTACAATGTGATATGATACACTACGCTATGCTAGGCTAAGCAACAATGTGATATGATGTACTATGCTATGCTAGGCTAAGCTAAGCTACAATGTGACATTATGCACTATGCTAGGCTAGGTTAAGCTACAATGTGATATGATACACTACACTATGCTAGGCTAGGCTAAGCTACAATGTGATATGATACATTGTGCTATGCTAGGCTAAGCTACAATGTGATATGATACACTATGCTATGCTAGGCTGAGTTACAATATTATACACTACGCTAAGCTACGATATACACTAGGCTAAGCTATGATATGCTATGTTGATCTAGGCTAAGCGACAATATGATGCACTACACTATGCTAGGCTAGGCTAAGCTATGATATGATACACTATACTATGCTAGATTAAGCTAAGCTGCAATATAATACATTGCACTATGATAGGCTAGGCTAAGCTACGATATGATACACTACGCTATGCTAGGTTAAGGTAAGTTCCGATACAATAGGATATGATACACTACACTATGCTAGTCTAAGCTAAAATACACGCGATATGATACGATACGCTACATTATGCTAAGCTAAGCTAAGGCAGGCTAAGCTAATATACAATCAGATAAGATAAAATATGCTGGGCTAAGCTAGAAAAAAAAATTCTGTGCCTCTCAGCACAACTGGAAAACCACGACTGACTCAGCTGAGAACAGCAGTCATGTAACACAGATTCAGAGAATTTCAGGTTGAACTGCAGAACATGTTTCCACAGAGAGACTGAGAGGAAAACTAAAGTTACTGGATCAATAAAAAGCAATAAAACCACCAGAAGACAAGAAAAATGAGACACGAAATGACAACAATGAGACGCAAAGCAGCAGAAAGGAGACAAAACTGACAACAAAAGACCTGATATGTCAGAAAAAACAACAAAAACAAGACAGAAAATGACCACAAAGACTAAAAAACTGTCCCAAACTTACATGAAATGATAGGCAAGTTGTTGGAGATCCATTCAGCACGGTGAAACAAATTGACTTAAAATGTCCAAAATTACAGAAAAAAATGTCCAAAAGAAGAAACATCTTTGGTATGCAAAGGCAACACATGAAAAAAACAGAACAGAGCTGGAAAACTTCCATAAAAATGAATGAGATGAGATAAAACAACAGAACAGAGTTGTTGATTTGCAGCTGCAGGAATTCCACTTATTAAACAGAGGCTGACCTTTGTGGAAATGTAATCAGAGTACAGAGTTTACTGGTTCAGACGTCGTTAATTCAACACTTTTTACACAAACCTGGACAGGAACCGCAGACAGCTCATAATACTCCTGCTTCTCTGAATCAAAACATTTATCTCTGCCGTTTAAACACCATAAATACTTGGAAGTTGCTGTGAATCCCAAAACCTGCCACCATTTATCAGAGCCGCAAAACAGAGTTCAACTTTCTGACTGTCCTTGAACTACTCATGAGGAATATTTCATTAAAGTCGCTTTATTTTACATTTGATTTAAAAATAAGCTTTTTTCTTTAACCAGGTTCTGTAAGAAGTTAAAAATAATGGTGACAAGGTTCCAGTTTTTCCATGTTTAGACTAAATGTTGATGTGGACTCATTGGTAGGAACCAGAAGCTACGTCTAGATATAGGTGAAGCCACGACTGACCTGCAGAAATCACAGGTGTGGCGTCATTTCGTCTCATTTCTACTTCAGATGTGTAATTTTACTTTGTATGATCTGAACCTGAGAGAAATGAGCTAACAGCTGAATGTCTGTGAAGATTCTCAGTCATCCAGGTCCCGGTAATGGAAGCAGCTTCAGGAGAAACCAAGTGGAGGTTCTGGAAGACGTTTCTAGAAACCCTCACTGGCTTCCCTCCATCAGGGTGAGCCAGGTTCTGGTAAACTTGGAAACTCGTGGAACTGCAGCTGAACCTGCAGGACCCTGAAAGACGTCGACGTGTCAGACTAAGTGCTGAAAACGTTCACTTAGTGCAGAATGAGAGTAAAAAGCCGATGGCTGCCCTCCAGATGTGCTTTCCATGCCTCTGAAGCGTTCCTGTGGAAGGACGGGTCACTTAGCGGAGTTCCTTCACGCTCCGACGGCTTCACCCCAAAGACACGTCGGCCGTTCTTTCATTTCCTCTCCCTCTCCTCCATCCAGTCTAAAAATAACTTTTGATGGAGTCTGAGTGGAGCTCCTTCACTGTTCAGGCCGTTCCTGAAGAGACCAGAATAAGCTTCGGTTTCCACGGTAACGGACACCGAGTCAGCCTTCAGGTGTTCCTGGTTCACGAATAGAAGGGTTGACTCTGGTCAGAGAGGATTAATAGGACAGAAACGAGCCTGGCGACACGAGCAGAAAGTTAGAGGAAGCTAATCAGGAAGAAGAAAAAACAGAGAGGAAATAGTGAAAGACAGTTTACTCATGGAGCAAAAGAAAAACGGTGTAAATAAAGGTAAGACCAGGTGGAGTTAGGGGATGCAATCAGTGTCACTGCGTCTCTGTCTAATGTTTTGGATGAATTTTGAGAGTTTCTGATGTTTTCAGACCTTCAAAAGAACCTGTGATTCCATTTTAAAGGTTCAGTCTGTTCAGAAATAAGACAAACATGAAATTTGGTGAGAACTGTCATCAGAATGATTGAATGGATCCAGCAGGGGACAAAATGTTCATTATTGGAGCTTGAAAATGGAATGAAGGTTCAAAATCTCCAATCTGGTCTAGTGTCTCTATAAAGCTCCTGTTGGTGTTTATCTGTGGATGGATCCACGTTTCTACTCAAATCCAGTCTCTGGTCCACATTTCTCCACCTGCTGAGGCTCTAACATCAGTAGAACCTGATGGTTAAAGTTTTTAGATGTTTTACCAAAGTGACTCACACTGAACATGTTTCATGTCATCTGAGACCGTTTTTGAACCATTTCTGAACATTTTGTCGTGATTCTGTGCCATTTTAAGTAATTTTGCACATTTTGAAATACTCCTCATTAAATACTAAAAAGCCAATGAACACACACACACACACACACACACACACACACACACACACACACACACACACACACACACACACACACACACCAAATTAAGGCCAGAAAACAGGTTTTAATTCTGCAGAATGTTCCTACTTTTGTCCTCCTGCAGTCAGAATACTTCCACAGGTTCTTCTCGTTAATTCTAGTCTTCTTGTGAAAACTTCTGCAGTTATACTAAATATTTGTCATTTAACAAACTAATCTGTATGAAATTATAAAAACAGCATTTTTTATTATTCTCTAAACTATGTAAATATAGAAAGGTGTGAAAAATTAAACCTGAATTTAATTTTGTCAGTGGTTAAATACATAGAAAATATTTTATAAATTAGGACACATTTATTAATGTATTTATGGATTTCACTGTTTTTATTGTAGCTTTAAATATTTGTTTTCTTTTATTCTACAGTTTTTGCTGCTCTAATATTTCTGTTTTTAGTGTGTTTTATTCACTGACTTCTTTCTAAGCAGAACAGTCTCTTAAATGTTTTTTAATGTAAAGTTCTACTCATGAAACTGTTCGGTTCTGACAGAACCCGGATGCAGAGGAACTTGGGACAGCATTGCATGCTGGGAACCGACTGGGTTTGGAGAAACCGTCACCATCGAGTGTCCTCGAGTCCTCAGGACCGTGTTCGGGAGAAACGGTGAGTTCAGGATCTGGTCCACCGGACGGCGGGGGGGGGGGGCGTGGCCGGTCTGACGGATCTGTCAGATCCATCAGACCGGCCACATGATGAAAAAGACACGTCAGCACACGGCAGATGAAACATGTCAACAAGGTAAAACATTCTTCTTTCACTGATTCGTCGGTGTAGAAACAAACATTAGAACACCGAGTTCATCTGCAGTTTGAGGAGTAAATTCACCCGTTAAAGGTCCAGTCTGTAAATCACACGCCGACTCAGAAGAAGAAAGAAAAGATCCGTTAAACGCTTCAGATGAGTTCAGTTTCTGTAACTTTACCTCCAGTGAAGCCTCCCATGTGAATCCATTGGTTCAGCGGCTCATTCAGAACTGGAGGACGTTTTACATCCAATAATCCATGTTTTAAACCCTTAAACATCAGTAGTGAGTAAATGTTCTTATGCTGAGACCAAATCTATAAAAACTAGGGGAAAAAATAAAATATCAGAGAAGTCTGGAGTTCTCCTAAAATACCATTTTTCTCTGAATCTCTAATAAATCAGTTAGAATCTAATGTAAATGTCCTTTTATTGGTTTTATTTTTTCGTTCATGTCTCTGTATTTGTGGGAACATTTTTTAACCATCATAATATTTTAAATAATAATTATTATTCATGGAACATGTTCCACAACATGCTAGCAGAACCTGTACATGATGTTTTTGTTGCTTTCTGTCATAATTATCTAATTATCTAATTATTAACCGTTCTACAGCTGAAATGCTGCTAGTTAGCTTCACAGTTAGCTAAAAAGCTCTGACAGGCAGTGAAGTTAGCTTTAACTTCTCAGCAGTAACTTTAACTCTGCACTCACTCATTTTATCAGTTAGGAAGAACAGCTGGCGTGTTTTATTTGTTCACATTTCTGTACTTAGACGTCTTTTACTAATCCTTTGGTTTGGACGTTAAACTCAGACAGTTTAGTTAAATCTAAGTCCTGCTCAGTGGTTAAAAGCTGTGGAAGAAAAGCCAGAATATAATCAGAATTAGGTCCCACTCTGATCAGTCCTACCAGAAACCAGGGCTCTGAACGGTTGGTATTGAATCTGATCAAACAGCGTTGGGGGATGGATACGCTGTCTGCAGTCTGGATGGAAGTGACTGGATGAGGATTTGTGACTTTAGACGTGGAGGGTTAATTTCTCTGACAGGAAGTCAAACGTCTCTGCTGATCTAAACGCTCGTCTTCCATAAAGAGTCAGGAGCGTTTCTTAACGTTGGATCGTGGAGCCGCCGGGCGCTCACAGCACGTTTAGTCATCGACACGACGGCCAGAAACAGGAAGGATTCAGGAGGGAATCCAGCAGGATCAGAAACAGCCTCGAGACGTTTAACGTCAAATTAAACTGCAGCAGAACTCTGGACAGCAGCAAAACTTCAATCATCCAGTCCATCAGCGTCATGCAGCGTGATCTTTTCTGACACTGATGTGAAAAATGTGCCAAACAACAAGAGAAGCTAAACTCTGGTTTTACTGAGCAGCAGCTGAATGGACGTTTGTTCCATTTATGCTGAAGAAACAGAAAAAAAAGGCCAGATTTCAATCAGAGACAAAGGAAACTGAAGATGACTTTTAAATAACACGATGTAAAAATAATTAGAAAACATGGTGATGATCCAGATTCCATTTCTGGAGATATCTGGGTCATTATTCCAGAACTGGAGGACATCTGAGCTTCTAAATGTGTGAAAACTAAACCTTCTCTTCTCCAGTTTTCTGCTCCACAGTGATCAATAATAGGTTTTGATTGTCTCATCTTTATTCCATGTTTCTGTGTTGTTGCTAACCCTACTCTAATCCATGCTAATGTGATCTTTTTCTCAGCAGTAGAAGCTAAATATTTAGCTAGCTGTTACTGCTGACCACTGATGGAAAACAGTCCAAAGAATGAGTCTGATCCTGATCATATGAAGTAGAGAGAGACATTCAATCAAGACTGACAATGGATGAAAAGATGGAAAATAGAAGAGAGGACATAGCTTTGCTCTACTCATTCTGTAGGAACACTGATGGAGGATGGAAATGACAAAAACAAGACAGAAAATGACAAAAGACCTGACAGAAAATGATAAAAACAAGACAGAAAACGACAAAAATAAGACAGAAAACGACAAAAGACCCGACAGAAAATGATAAAAGCAAGACAGAAAACTACAAATAAAAAGCAGTTCATTACATGTATAAATATGTGTGTAGCAGCTCTACTCAGTGGATTGTGTTTAGAACAATATTCACCCTGTTTATGTCTGGGCGTTTTTAATTCTTAGTCAGACGTCAAACTGCACATCGTTCCCTGTAGATGTGTAATGACAGTAAAGCTAAATCCAGTCTAGAACAGTTCACTAAAGCCTGATGAGTCTTTCTCTTTGTTATTCATGAGCTCGGAGCGTCCTCGTCGTCACACTGCTGCTCTGTGGTGTTTAGCTGGTTTCTACTGATGTGTTCGTCCTGAATCAGGCTGTAAATCTCTGCTAGCCTCAGCTGTGTTTAGTCTGCACGGACGTTCAAGTGTGTTACTTCCAGTCAGTGAGCAAATAGAGCTTTTTAACCGGGATTCTTTCCAAAGGGAGCTGAAGTTCCAGCGTCCTTCAGGATCTGGAGTCAGGAGTTTACTGTCGCTGGACGTGGAGCTCAGTCAGAACCAGAACCAGAACCAGAGGACGATGAGTTAGTCTGATCCTGGAGGGTTTAATGCAGACCTTCTCCTGCTGCTCTGGTTGGTCCTTTCAGAGCTGATGTTCATGTCGTGGGAATGACTTCATTTATTTTTTAACGGCTGCAGACGGCGCAAAAGTTTTAGAATCCGGAGTCGGTTCAGTAAAAAAGTCGTATCAAAGGAGATCTCCGAGCATGAAGGTGGTTTGTTCTCCTGACACACAGGAGGAACTGTGCATCAGTGAGCTTCTCTCCTGCTCTCTGTGCTTAATGAGCTGGATTTACCGATAATAAGCTGCGTCTTCAGGGACGCTCATAGGAAGTGCTCCATGTGGTAATGCCACTGTTCAGAGACGACTCCTTCACTATGTGCTGGAAGCTGCTCCTCCGTGTTCTGGGTTACCATGGTAACGACTCCCACCCCATCCAGTGTGTGATTGGCTGTCTGAGGAGCAGCACAACGCACCGATCTGAAACATATTTGAGCAGCGTGGTGCAGATGAAAGTAAATCTGTGGAAACTGAGCGGCTGATAGATTCACTGAACACGTCAAAGATGAACTCAGACAGATGTGGAGGACAGGAAGTGACCCCAACATGACCGGGACAGTAGTTCTGTAAACGCATCGTGTATCAGGGTCCAGCACACGTGAAGTATGCGTGTTCACATTCAGTTTTATCAGCATTTGGTACAAATTCACTGTTTCATTCAGTTTAAGGATTAATCTGAACAAACATTGATCCTAAATGACTAAAACCTGGAGCAAAGTCATCCAAAATGATTCAAAATATGTCCAGAATTACTAAAAACCTGACCAAAATGATGTTAAAATCGCCCTAAATAACCTAAAACGGACCATAAGTGACCCAAGAAGTGTTTAATATGAGCTTAACTTAAAGTTTTCTGTCTTCATTAAATAACGCTAATAATGCTAAATTAGCTTTTGGTACATCTCCACTAATCTGAATGATTTATTCTATAGAAAATATATTTTGAATGACTAAAGCCTATTCCAGACGACTTAAAATATGTCTGAAATGACTTTTACCTAAAACTCATCCAAAATGACTAAAACTCATCATGAGCGTTTCTATCTTCATGAAATAATGCTTCTTTTACCTTTACAGTGATAAAACAGTGATGCTTCATCAGATCAACAGTGCTGCAGAGCGTTAACTGGGGATGTTATTGATCGATCGATTCATAATTAAAAATACATGAACTGCTGAGGATGAGGACTGAAAAGAACACGGTGCATAAAAACCAACAGTTTTAGGACAGATAGAAGGAAATACTGAAGGAAATAAAAGAGTTCAGAGGACATTAAACTTGTGTCAAATCAGGATCAGCAGCTTATGAAGAACTGTTTAACAGAAGAATACGTAAAAGAGAAGAGATGAATGTTTGAATCATGAGCAGAACAGATGAAACAGATTTAAAAGTCAGACTTCCTCTGACTGCTCAGTAAAACTCCTTTTCAGGAGTTTGTTTCCATGATTTAACCCGGGAAACCTTAAAGTCCTCAGATGTATTTCTACATGTTGGAAGCAGAAACTGAAGAATAAAAATGATTCTATGGAATAAAAAGAGACAGAACCAGTAAATCAGACTGTTCAGGCTGAATGCTGTGATTTCAGTCATCACTTAATCCCTCACCTCCTCCTGCTGTTTGATAGATAAACACAGAGACTTTTCCTTCTTCTGCTGTGTTTTGTAGAAGCAGAGTCTGTTTTTGGTTGATCTGCTGCATCTGTTCTTCAGGAAACATCAGCAGAAACTGCACGGCTGCCGGATGGTCGGAGGTTTTCCCCAACATCAGCAGCGTCTGTGGGTCAGACACCAGCCAGAACAAGGTACAGTAATGATGGTAATAACACAGTAAAGCTGTCTGACAATGTGACCTGATGAGTTCTGACTGCAGCAGGAACAGAAGCTGCTGCACAACGGAGACCATCAGAGGATGGAAGTGACGAAGCCTGCAGGGCTGCTGCTTAATGAGCAGCAGCTAGTGGAGAAAGCTGCAGCTGTAGAAGGTCACTGGTGTGTGTGTGTGTGTGTGTGTGTGTGTGTGTGTGTGTGTGTGTGTGTGTGTGTGTGTGTGTGTGTGTGTGTGTGTGTGTGTGTGTGTGTGTGTGTGTGTACTTTCCTATCTATCAGTGATGTCACACACTCACTAAAACTCCCCCCTTGGTCCTGCTTTACGTCCTGCTAAAATCATGTCTAAGCTTTCTGGTGAAGTTTTGTGCATGAAAGTAAGAAACCAAAGCAGCCAGGTCAAGGATTTGGATGAGAAATGAATTAAATAATTGGATCAAGTGATTTTTACAGTATCTGTAAAAGGGTGAAGGATCTGGATGTTTAAAACATCAAAGTAATGCTTTTAAAGACCAGGGGCCTCTTTTATAAAACATTGTGTAGGATCCATACTAAAGTTTGCGTACGCCGAAAATCTGAAATGTGCGTCTGCCCTTCACCCCTGATTTATAAAACTGTGTGTAAGCACAGCTGTACGCAATTTCTTTATAATCACACACCAGCTGGAAGATTGCACAGGTGGATCCACCTCACATTCTGCCCACAACACGCCCACATTTTACCATGAATGGTCAATGCAAAGTAACTCATGTATCTGTATATAAATAAGCTGCTGATCCACGGCATTTCACACAGCGCCCCCTGCAGTCTTTTCACTGCTGTGCGTCAGGATGAATGAATCATGTGTTGACCCAGGACACCCTGCCACTAAATTTGTTATGATCATGTCCGATGTACAAATAATTTGTACACTGATTGAATGTACATTTTTTCGGTTCACAGACAAATTCATCTTCACTCAGAGCCCTTACAGCAACATGAGCGCAGTCAGTTACGCCGATTACATTTGGGAAACCGGACATCGCTGCAAATTGGCGTTTAATGTTGGTCTGTTCACCCACAGTGTAAGGAAACCTGATGTACTGACTGGTCATGTTTATAATGTCATCCAAACAGCTGGCATTATTGTGCTGAGGGATGGTTGTGATATCCAGACCTATAGGACATCATTTAACTGTATATCAGACCCAGATAGGATTTAGACAACAAATGTAACCTCATATATTCTTCATATTAAACACAGACCTGCCGGCCACTTAACGCTGGAAGGAGCCGGTGTCACCAGAAACCCCCGAGTCGTCAGCTCCTGTGTCTGTACCGGGATGGTTTGGGTGGGGGGGTCTGTCTAAGACGGCCCAGTTCAGCACATAGATCCAAGAGCACTGCTCTAGGGAATCTGAATCGGCTTATTAGCCAGTCATCATCGTCCAGGAAATCTCCTTTATCCCTAAAATCTCTCTCCATTCTTAACGTGATCTTCCAGCAATGCCAGCTCATCCATTGTGCCACATTACACACGGCTGTCACCCGCTATTTATCTGCTTGATCAGCGATTGGACTGATTGTCACAGGCCTTTTCCAAATCAGTAATCAATCAGTGCCACTCACCGCTCTGTATCATTTGAAGATGGAAGTTTGATATATGAACATAGTTCTGCAAATACAGTCGTCGGCCGAATGACGCACTATATGAACATCTACAACAATGAGGGTTTATGATTATCCGGCTCTACAAGTCTAATATGTGATAACAATAAAGGTTTGAGATCAACCTGGTTTCAATTCACCACTTCACCCTCCGGCACTGCCGTTCCTCTGTCTCCAAAATGTGCTTAAGCAAGCATCAAAGTTGGTGCACTGGTGCGCACAGTCTCACGTCAAGTTTGTTTTTAGAAATCACAACGTACACAACGTACCCATGGTACGCCACTTTCTACGCAAAGGTTGTGATTTACGCCACTTTCTAGTCCTGTTTTGTGCGTAAGCAAATCAGGCCCTGGTCATTTACATTAACGCACACAGTTCCCTTAAATGAGGATCCCTCTTTGATCTGTAAACACTGCTCCAGGCTGCCTCTCTGCTGTTTTATAAAATTTAACAAAAATGAAAATTTACAATTATTTAAAAAAAAAATGCTTGAAACAAAAATAATCTGTGATTTTTGCTTTATGAAAATAATCCCTCTTGACAAACCTGCTCAGTCAGTTATTAAAGATAAAACGTGTTCTCATTTTATGTTTATTTTTGTGTTGTTGTGACGTAAAGCTACATGTGGTCAGAAATATCTCCAGTTAGCTTTACTGTTTATGAGCTCTAAGATGGAACTTTTACATTTTTTGTTGTCCTTTTTCATCTCCCCATAATCAGTTGATGTGATCTACTCTCTGATATTCCAGGTTCTGAATCAGTGACGTGATGAGAATAACAGAGAAAGTTTCAGGTTTTATCTTTAATAGTTCCTCAGATGCTGTTGTTCAAACAGATTTAAATGTGAGAGAAAAAAACAGCTGAAAGTTTGTTTTTGGGCTCATTTTCAACAAAAAATAATAAATCTAAAATCTCACAAACTGTTTGGATTTTATGAAAATCAGAGATGAAGCAGAAACCGTTCTAAAAATCAGATGATTAAAGATGAGCTAGATGTTTGTTTTTCCTAATGAATGCATGTTTGTGAACTTTCAGCTTTAAACTTTCTCTCAGGTTGTTGATTTAACCCTAAAAATGTTTTTGTCTCTAACAGCTCCTCAGATATTGTTGCTCAAACAGACACAGATTTAAATGTGAGAACAAACCTGCTGGAAGTTAGTTGACAGGGAGTGAAAAACAAATGTTTATTTCAGAAAGTGTTTGATATATGAGGCTTAAATTTCAGCAGTCCCTCCAGGAATTCGCGATGTTGTGATCGCAGGAATTCACACGAAATCAACCAATCTCCGTGAATTTTGCGCAGCCTTGCAATTTTGTCCAATCACCACAACTTTCCCGCAATTTTGGCCCGCCTCCCGTGAGTTCCACTAATCAGAGCAGCTCCCAGTGCAAACTAATGCACGTATGTCACCAAATTCACTTCCTGTTTCTGGTTTGAAGATGCAGACATGTGCGATACTAATGTCTCTCATTTACCAACAAAAATTACTGCTGAAGACCGTGATAAACAATTAATTCACTGATGTTCTTCACCAAAGCGGAGCTAAACTGTTTTACACCCGTGCAATACTGTGGTGGAATACAATAAAAAAAAAAAATCATCCATTGATACACTTAAAAAAACATGAAACATATTAGAACGGCTGAAATGATCAGACAACAGACCACATAAATCACCATGATGGAAACTGTTGCATCCAGATCCATTAGAGCTCTGAAAGAATGAAGGTAAATTAGATTAATTATTCCACCAAAGAACACGGTGGAGTTATGTGACGATCAGCGTGTGTGAATCCTTCCTCTGTGACCAACATCACTCAAAAACAGACTCAGAGATTTAAATGAAGTTTTCAGGGTCGGTCAGAAATGACACAAGGACCAAATGATTAGACTTCAGCAGTGATACGGCTTAAAGTTTGGATCCACGGATTTGTTAAGGATTCATAGCGGCACGGCGTCTGATAGCGGCACGGTAACCATGGCAACAAGCTACCTCAGCGGCCTGCTGACGATCACATGATTGTTATCCTACAACAAATCTATCACTGTGGACGAATGGGAAATGATACAAGAACAACTGATTAAATTGTGGGGGTGTTTCTGAGTCCCATCAATTCCCGTCGCCGGCTACATGTTTAGGTCACGTGATTCGGTACTTAAACATGCAGAAGGAGGACTGCGCTCTCAGTGCTGTTCTTGTTAGTTGACGTGACAAGCCGTGAGTGTGTGTGTGAACACGCGTGTGCCAGGATGTCAAATTAACTTTTTAAGCCACTGACAGATATGTTCAAATATGATTCATTCAATAGTAAATTAGTATTTTGTGCCGCAAATCTACCAACCACGTCATATTAAACCAGGCGTGAACTAACCGTGACGTCACCCGTTGGTTTCAACGCCGAGAAAATGAAGCCCGGATTTTGCTACTTCCTGGTCACCGTTTTGGATTTTTTGGAGCCAGTGACGTAAAAAGCGTCAAACAGACTGGACCGGAGAGCAACTAGGGGCAGGACCAGTCTATGGGACTGTCAATCAAGTATAGCCACGCCCCCTGGCTCCGCCAACTTTAACGATTTATTTAAAATTCAGTATTGATTTGTTTTAAGATCGGCCACCTGATCTCTCATTTTGACCATGAAAACTAACGGGAAAAAAATCCTGAGCTGTAGAACATCAGTCTATCAAATTTTATTTTTTCCAAAAATGAATTGGGGTCTATGGAGAAAAAGCTTTTTGGAGCCAACCCTATCAGATGGCGTGATATTGCAAGTTTTTGACACTTCCGGGTGGGCTTCAATTCTGGAGCCAGATGCTACGTCCATCTTTATATACAGTCTATGTATTAAACCAGTATCTGTCTGCTGCTAATGTCCCACCGTGGTGTGCCAGCTTTTGTGGAAATGGGTTGGAACGTTAAATAATTAATTTCTGAATAAATATTGTCATTTACAGCATTGAAACATGTTCTACAAGCTGGAAAAATGCAGCTTTTTAGCAACTATCACTGTCTCCCGTAATTTCATCACAACAAATAAGCTTAAAACATCACAACTTTTATCGCAATTTGTTAGAAAAGCTGCCGTGAATTCAGGCATTTTCAGCCTCAACAATCACGAAAAACGCCCGCGAAATCCTGGAAGGACTGATTCACAGTTTTTTTCATTCATGTTTATATTTTAGTGCTTTAAAGTTTTCAGCCAAATCAGATTGAGATTGAGAAAACTAAAACTAAAATCAGAGCATAAATTGTCGTAAAACTGTGATGAACGGAGATGGAACGGTTCAGTTACAGGTTTACTTCTTAAACTCAACGTCTGCAGCTTTAAGTTTGGAAAACAATGACAAAGTTTGTTTGTGGTGTTCGATGATGCTTTTTGTGGTGTTTGTGGTGTTTTTATTGGATTACAGAGATATTTAGCAAAATGATGAGAACAGGATTTTTATTTCATCAAACAAAAGAGGAAGAAAATCAGTTTTCTGTGACTGATACCAAGGAAAACTGGCCTTTTTAAGACGTAACCGTGCTGTCAGAGCACATGAGGTTTTAACTATGAACACATTTAAATGCAGATTAAATCATAGTGAATGACTCAGAACGCTGCTCCTCAGCCTCCTTCAGTCCAGCAGACGTCTGTAACTCGGTAGCTTGGTTCTGATGAGTGTTTTTATTCCTCTGTCTGTTCTGGGAAGCAGCAGAAGCAGAGTTTTGGGTGTTCAGGGTTCTGCTCCCGTCATTGTGCTGTTGTCCTCTTTCACCAGCTCAATCTGGGTCACGACTGCTCCGGTCCTCAATCAGCCTTTGTTCTTGTTTAGCCCTGTATCGGTTTCTGTGGTGTCTAACTTCTGTCTGATCTTCAGGCCTCCATCTCAACACGAACCACACGAAACCTCGACGTGATCCACACCAACAGAAGTGCATATTTACTCATCAGACTGTTCATTCATCGCTGCTGTTAGTGAGAGAAGTACAGAACCACGTGAATGTGTGAACTTCTACAGCACAACGGAACGAGAAATGTTGTGGAAAAAGTCACACAGAGTTTAAAATTACAATGAGGATCAAAGTTTTATCCTCTTTCAGCAGCACAGTGAAAGTGAAAGACTTCTGAATATGGAACCGCAGCCTGTCAACGAAATAACACAGAAAACTGAAAGTTGTCCAACAGTAAAAGCCTGTAAATGCTGAGGACTCACAGGTATTTTACTCGCTCATTTTATCCAAACAGGAACACAGAGTTTAGCTGGTGGTCCTCTGCTGTTTGTGGCGTTTCTAATGTCGGCTTCGTCATCGTTTGTTGTGTGACCTTCAGAGGTCTGCTGTGAAGCTTTTAGGAGGATCACAAACTATTTTCTTCATAGTTGTGTTTTATTGGTGTAAAATCAGGATCTTTGTGTTTCGTAGCGAGTCCTTTACGTCTGCACAGTTCCAGCAGAAGGGACAAAGCAAACACTGAACTTATTGTGTGTTTTTGTGTTTCTGTGGGTTTTATTACACACTTATAAAGTTACGCATCGCTAAACCAGACCAGTTTAACTTTGAAGATAAAACCTATCTGTTCATTTACAGATTGTGGATATTTTAAGTGATTGGAGGGAAATATAGATTTTTTTTATTTTTCTTAATTCTCCATCTGAACTCATCATCAGGGTTCTTCTGCTCCACGTTTCTGATTCACTTAGAGCTTATTTCTTATTATAAACTCTGGATATTTAAAACGGTGTCTGGGAAATTCCAGATCAACGTGTCAAACACTTTAGAGAGTATGTTTTTGTTTAAAAATTAGAATGAAAGGTTTTCTCTGTCATTGAATTTTGAGGCTGTTTGGACCCACTGAGGACAGAAAGCTGACGTTTCCTCTGTTGTTTCTGGTGGTTTTGCTGATCCTGGGTCTGTTTTCTGCAGCTGCTCTTCTACCTGGTCGTACAGACGTTGTACACTCTGGGCCACAGCTTGTCTCTGATCGCCCTCACCACCGGCAGCACCATCCTCTGCCTCTTCCGGTAAGACTGAACGGATCGTATCGCTGAAGCAGATAAAGCCGGAGAAGTGATTCTATACAGCAGATAGATATAAACTGTCAGCCACAGAAGCAGACTGACGGCTGCTGGTTCCAGCTCAGTGTGAAGCTTTTGTGTTTCTGTCCTAAAAAGTTTAGGTGAAGCTCTGCATTACACAGCTTCACGTTAACGACACGTATTCAGTTTGTTTCTCTGTTTGCTGAGGACATGTCGGCCAGCCTCACACTTTGGTGAAAACTTGTTCCAGGGTTGAACTTGTTTCCTGTGAGCTGCAACCTGGAAGTAAAAATCAAAGTTCATTTTCTGCAGCAAATTAGTTCAGACTGAGCAGAGAACAGAGTTTGTTGCAGGTTATTTAAAGACACAGCGACAGTTTTGGTTTGTACTTAAGATAAAACCTTTAAAACTGTGAACTGCCTGCCTGCTGTCAACAGGACACAGTAGAACTCCTAACTGCACTGAAAACTGGATCATGTTTCAAAGGTTCATTCTGTGTAATCCAGGTTTTATCTCTAGTTATCATTTGGGATATTTTATACCCCTTAGGCCAGTTTATACCCCCAAAACCAAGTATTTAAGATTTTCTCTCCAATGCAAACTAATAGAATTCATGATCTGAACAAATATGTGATGAACTTGGTGCAAACATACTGATTTTATCAAGAAAGGGGAGAAAAATATTTTAGCAACTTTTACAGTTTTGTAACCTGCTGGTAAAATGTTACTTTTATGTATTTGCTCTGAGCTTAAGAATAGTTAAAGTTGTGACAGACTAAGCTCTTCCAACAAACACAGTCATCAGGAATATAAAGATGTTCTTTTAAGATTCTCTTCTGTGGAAATGAAAGCACACTTTTTTCTACAAAAACCACTACAGCTCTGCTGGAAGCTGAAGGTGTTTGGACACCACAAGATGATGTCATGCAGAACACTGTTTATTTTATAGCCCCAACAGAAGATGTACCCCTAGTTACCCCTGTTTTCTACTGCCCTCTGTGTTGCAGTTATTTTTTCATAACTTTGGGTATTGAACTAAAGACTCATTAATGTAAACAGAAGCTGGTAAAAGCTGACAAAGCGCACCCCGAGGTATGGAGCTGCCTGTGCTCTTTAATACCCCGGGGTATATTCTGGTCCAGAAAAGCCGGGTAGAGTTTGTTTGTTTCTGAACCTCTGAAATGAAAATCAGGGCTGTAAATAAAAAGTCTTGATCTGCAGCGTCATCACCAAAATGACTTCCTGTTCCTGTTTGTGTGCAGGAAGCTCCACTGCACCAGGAACTACATCCACCTCAACCTGTTCGTCTCCTTCATCCTGAGGGCCGTGGCGGTGCTGGTGAAGGACGACATCCTCTTCAACCGGACCTCGCAGTGCTCCAACCAACTGTCACTGGTGAGGTCACCGCCCCACCAGTCAGGTTGTATATTCATGTTATAAGAGAATGAAAACAGCTGCAGTTAGGAAATATAATGAAACTGTATACAGGGGGTCCTCGGTTTGTGACATCATCGACCTGCAACGTCTCATCGTTACATCACAACTGGTAACATGGAACTAGTTGACAAGTGGATGAATACGTCACACGGTGCTATCAGACGGCTTTGTATCCATTCTCTGGTTCTACTCCACCTTGGATTGTGCTACATTCACTAACTTTTTACCTTCATTATGGCTCCCAGCGTAAGTCAGACTCTTCTGATGCTTTAAGAAAAGGAAAGCGTCTCCATGGAAGTGAGATTAAAATAAAACACTGGGAACAGAAACACCGACCAACATGGGTCATTGTAAAAACAGGTCAACATGTTGTAGTGACCCTCTGTGATGAATGAGTGAGACTTTATCTGGTTCTCTGCTGGTTTACTGAACCTTCACACAGGATACTGTGGGCCGTAGCCAGAATAACTAGAAAAACCCCATAACTTAGCTCCAGAAGAACTAGAAAAACCCCATAACTTAGCTCCAGAAGAACTAGAAAAACCCCATAACTTAGCTCCAGAAGAACTAGAAAAACCCCATAACTTAGCTCCAGAATAACTAGAAAAACCCATCATTTAGCTCCAGAATTAGCCACCGTTCCCAGCTCTCTCTACTGCTGACTCTCAGCCAATCAGAGGGGAGCTAACTAAACATGACACGTTCACTGACATTAGGTAAATCTGGAACTGAACAGTAAACATTGAAACCTCAGCATCAACAAAAATAACAGTCTGTTACAGTGTTCTGTTATCTTCTCTTCAAAAGAACTGATTGATACTATGATGCATATCGCGGCTTTGTTTACATCAAACATCAGCTGACATCCATTCATAGGAATGGAACCTCAACGTAAATCGAGGACCTCCTGTAACAGGTTTGTGCAGAAACGTGGCCTGACATATTTCAACCTACATGATTATGATAACAGAATGTAATTCACAACAGATTATCTCCTTCATTTTCTCCTCTCTACTCACAGTGATTCACTTCTGGTACCAAAATCCATCGCTGTGTATTTTCAGTGCAGATCCAGTCTCTTGGGACTCTCAGTTCAAACTAACTGGTGGGGAGGGATGACTCAGGTGTTCATACATGTAAAACTACTCAGAGAGGGATATTCAAGTTGTGGTCTTAGTTGTTGTATAACTGCTCACTTAAGGACAACTTAAGGTGCTGATAGCCGTAGAACGGTCTGGTTAGTGAGGCTTAAGGTGCTGATGGTGGTGAAACTGACAGGGAACAATGATCAAAGTGTTAAATCCACTAAAACTGCTGGGGTTTGATGGGTCACGGTGATAAAACTGGTAGAAAAAACTGAGAAGATCTCTGAGAGGAGAGTGGAAGCTCTTAAGATCACACTGTATTCTTTGTCTCTTCGTTTTAAATGTTTTATTTTCTTTATATTTATTCTACTTTGCAGTTCTAGTGGAGATAGAGAGACACAGAAATCAGTTGTGAAAATATGAGTACAACTTTATCAAAGCACTTCTGTAGCGTCACTGTTTCACATGTTGGGTTTAGTGCTGAGTCCGTTGTGTCTGCTATGAATTTTTAATCCACAGAGCTTCTATATTTGTAAAACCTCCTCAGTCTCTGGAGAGCTTTATTTTTGTGAGAGTCTTTGATCAGAGCAGAATGTTCCCAGAAACAGCACTGAGCTCATCACAAAGCTGCAGAACCTTCAGGGAAGCAGGACTTTCCTCATAACTCTTGCATCAGACTGCGTTAGTTTTAGGTGGAACCGATAAACTGAGTTTAAACTGTGGGTCCATTTGCAGCTCTTTCCGTTTGATCCTTTGCTTCACCAGAGTGTCTCCCTGCAGCGTTCCTTCATTTGCTCACATCTTGAAGTGGAAATGTCTGCAATAATTACAGGAACACAGTGGAGATGTTGTGATCATTTTACACCCGTGGACTCACTGCTTCTAACGCTGTGATCTCCAAATTAAACTGTATCTTCCCAGTAAACTTGCTGATTACCCTGGAGGAAGAACAGGAACGTAGACCCACATATCACAGTAATTAGCGTGATAGCTTCTTCACCCCCAGCATCCCCGTGGATGGACTGCACCCAGATACACCGAACAGGCAGAACATTATGGCCACCTGCCTGATGTTGTGTTGGTCCCCTGATGTCATCAAAAATCCTCTGAGCCACTGGATCGGGACCAGAGGACGTCTCGAAGCGTCCTATGGGGTTTGGACCAGAAGACGTCTCGAAGCGTCCTATGGGGTCTGGACCAGAAGACGTCTCGAAGCGTCCCATGGGGTTTGGACCAGAAGACGTCTCGAAGCGTCCTATGGGGTCTGGACCAGAAGACGTCTCGAAGCGTCCTATGGGGTCTGGACCAGAAGACGTCTCGAAGCGTCCTATGGGGTCTGGACCAGAGGACGTCTCGAAGCGTCCTATGGGGTCTGGACCAGAGGACGTCTCGAAGCGTCCTATGGGGTCTGGACCAGAGGACGTCTCGGGGTGTTCTATGGGGTCTGGACCAGAGGACGTCTCGGGGTGTTCTATGGGGTCTGGACCAGAGGACGTCTCGGGGTGTTCTATGGGGTCTGGACCAGAGGACGTCTCGAAGCGTCCTATGGGGTCTGGACCAGAGGACGTCTCGAAGCGTCCTATGGGGTCTGGACCAGAGGACATCTCGGGGTGTTCTATGGGGTCTGGACCAGAGGACGTCTCGGGGTGTTCTATGGGGTCTGGACCAGAGGACGTCTCGGGGTGTTCTATGGGGTCTGGACCAGAGGACGTCTCGGGGCGTCCTATGGGGTCTGGACCAGAGGACGTCTCGGGGCGTCCTATGGGGTCTGGACCAGAGGACGTCTTGGGGCGTCCTATGGGGTCTGGACCAGGACGTTGGGAGTGGATCCTTTGATTTCTCCAGTGGTTCCTTTGGGAATCAAACTTGTTCTACTGCATCCTGTTGATGTTTGATCAGAATGGGGTGTATGAAGTTTGGAGGTCAAACCAACATCTTGGGTGATTGTCGTGTTCCTCCAGAGGTTCCTGATTGTTTGATGTTCTTGTGATGTGGTGGGGAGCATCTTCCTGTGGGGGTAGACCAGTGACATTGAGGATTTTCGTTTGCATGAAGGGGTGTTCTTGTTCTGGGATAATGTTTATTTAGTGTCTAAGTCTTGTCAACACGGACACCAGAATCCAAGGTTCTCCAGTAGAACCTCATAGAACCACAATGATCGATGCCAGTGGTCTGAACATTGTGACTGATCGGTGTCCAGTCAGTGAGTAGAAATGACCTGAGGTTTGGTTTTCATGCTAAGATCTTTACCCTTCAGGTGGTTCTCTGATGTTCTTCTTCAGGTGGGATGCAAAGCCAGCCTGGTGTTCTTCCACTATTTCATCATGGCCAACTTCTTCTGGCTGCTGGTGGAGGGTCTGTACCTCAGTGCTCTGCTGATGTTCATCTTCTCTGCAAACCGACACTTCATCGTCTACATGTTCATCGGCTGGGGTGGGCTCATGTTTTATTCCCTCCGTTTAACACCAAATCAAAGAGCTGCATTTAGTTTTCCTTTCAGTTATCAGCGACTCGCAGCCATAAGAGTTTGTTTGCTGCCTTGTTTGCTTCCACAAACACAAACCCCGGCACCAAACATGGATAAATTCACTGCTGAAAATAATCCCCAACACATGTAGTGTTTTCTGACCAGAAAGATTTGTCCTGACAGTCTGATGTTGAAAGAAGGGACGTCCTGATCAAGAGGGTTTGCTTCTGATCCGGTCTGTTAAGTTTTCTTAGATAAAACACGTTTGACTTCATCAAAATATATGTTTTACTACTGAATATCTGAAGGCATTAAATACTGCATTTCTGCTTCCAGCTGATTCATTCATGTTCTGTAGATATTCAGGAATGTTGTAGTAAAGGTCCAGTGGAACACAGTTTAAATGTAGTACTAGAGGGTAAATGTAGTGTTAGAGGGTAAATGTAGAGTTAGAGGGTAAATGTAGAGTTAGAGGATAAATGTAGTATTAGAGGGTAAATGTAGCATTGGAGGGTAAATGTAGCATTGGAGGGTAAATGTAGGACTAGAGGGTAAATGTAGTATTAGAGGGTAAATGTAGAGTTAGAGGGTAAATGTAGCATTAGTGGGTAAATGTAGTGTTAGAGGGTAAATGTAGTGTTAGAGGGTAAATGTAGGACTAGAGGGTAAATGTAGGACTAGAGGGTAAATGTAGTATTAAAGGGTAAATGTAGCATTGAAGGGTGATTGTAGGACTAGAGGGTAAATGTAGTGTTAGAGGGTAAATGTAGGACTAGAGGGTAAATGTAGCATTGGAGGGTAAATGTAGTATTAGAGGGTAAATGTAGCATTGAAGGGTGATTGTAGGACTAGAGGGTAAATGTAGTGTTAGAGGGTAAATGTAGGACTAGAGGGTAAATGTAGGACTAGAGGGTAAATGTAGCATTGGAGGGTAAATGTAGTATTAGAGGGTAAATGTAGCATTGAAGGGTGATTGTAGGACTAGAGGGTAAATGTAGTATTAGAGGGTAAATGTAGAGTTAGAGGATAAATGTAGTATTAGAGGGTAAATGTAGCATTGGAGGGTAAATGTAGTATTAGAGGGTAAATGTAGCATTGGAGGGTAAATGTAGGACTAGAGGGTAAATGTAGGATCAGAGGGTAAATGTAGTGTTAGAGGGTAAATGTAGCATTGGAGGGTAAATGTAGCATTAGTGGGTAAATGTAGTGTTAGAGGGTAAATGTAGTATTAGAGGGTAAATGTAGCATTGGAGGGTAAGTGTAGGACTAGAGGGTAAATGTAGTATTAGAGGGTAAATGTAGAGTTAGAGGATAAATGTAGTATTAGAGGGTAAATGTAGCATTGGAGGGTAAATGTAGAGTTAGAGGGTAAATGTAGCATTGAAGGGTAATTGTAGGACTAGAGGGTAAATGTAGCATTAGAGGGTAAATGTAGAGTTAGAGGGTAAATGTAGCATTGGAGGGTAAATGTAGGACTAGAGGGTAAATGTAGCATTAGAGGGTAAATGTAGAGTTAGAGGGTAAATGTAGAGTTAGAGGGTAAATGTACTATTAGATGTTTTGAGTCATTTTGTTTTTCATTTTTGTCATTTTGGATAATTTTTGAGTCACTTTGTACAAGTTTCAAGTCATTTTAGGCACGTTTTAGGTCATTTGGGGCACTTTTGAAGTAATTCTGGACACATTTTAGTTCATTTTTGACACGTTTTGGTTCATTCTGGGCACATTTCACGTAGTTGTTTTTACAAATATGAAGTCATTCTGGACAGTATTGGATCCATACAGTAACAACCAGATTTACGATAACACCTGTCGTTTAATGAAATCGGTGAAGTTCTGTGGATCCAGATGTAATCAGGATGTTTTATTGCGCAGGAATCCCCACTGTGTTCGTCTCTGTGTGGGCGGTGACGAGGATTTACCTGGAGGACACGGGGTGAGTAGCAGCCAATCAGGTCCGTTTGTAATCTTCTTCAGACGCATTAAACGGATTAAATCATGACTGATGTGGGTCTGATCTGAGGAGGGTTTCTGTGAAGTGTTAGTTTCCAGTCCTCCCAGTAAAAGTGGACGTCTAAAACCTGCAGCATCTCAACACATGCTTCATCTGAGTGTTTCATTATCAGGACAGAACTGGTAGAAGCTCCATGTTCTGCTGCTGCGCTCCACGTTTCCTTCAGCCAATCACAGAGCTGCTGTTTGTGTTTCAGCTCTCATTCTGACCAACTTTAAAGTCATTATTAATGTCATTTTCAGCATTTTTTTGTTCATTCTGGACAATGTTTATGTCATTCTGTACAGATCTGGACATATTTTCTGTCATTTTGTACAATTTTAAGCAATTCTGGACAGATTTTAATTAATTTTTGACATTTTTGGGTTCGTTCTGGGTCATGTTTATGTTGGTCTGGACAGGTTTCAAGTCATTTTCACAAATATTAAGTCATTATGGACAATATTTAAGCCATTCTTGGTGAGTTTCTCGTCATTATGTACAGATTTTAAGGCTATCTGAGCATATTTTTGTAATTTTGTACAATTTGAGTTATTCTTTGATACGCTCAGTCATTCTGGACAGATTTTAAGTCATTTTGATTTTATTTTCTAGATTTTGGACAATTTTCGAGTAACTTTGCACAAGTTTTAAGTCTTTTTTTTTTCTTTACTAATTTTAGGTCATTTTGGACAATTCCTGTCAATTTGAGCCCTTTTCAAGTCATTCTGGACAGATTTTAAGTTGTTTTTGACATATTTTGGTTAATTCTGGGCAAATGTTAAGTCATTTCTTACAAATATGAAGTCATTTTGGACAAATTTTTCAGTAGTTTTGTACAATTTGAGTAATGCTTGACAAGTTAAAGTCATTTTGTAAATTTTTTATGGGATATTTTGGACAATTTTTGTAACTTTGTTCAAGTTTCAAGTCACTTTTATCATATTTTAACTCAATGTTTTGAATCATTTAGATTTTAAGTCTTTTTCAAAAAAGTCGGTCAATTTGGACAATTTTTGAGAAACTTTGGGGAAGCTTCAAGTTATTATATACAAATTTTAAGTCATTTTGACCATATTTTTGTGATTTTGGACAATTTTGTAATAATTCTGAGGATGTTTCCGGTTACTTTAAAAAAAAAAATGTCATCATTTTGTTAATAAGTCTGACAAATAGGCTGCATTGGGACCATGGAAAAAGTGCCTAGAAAGTGAATTTCGTTCCACTCACGTGGATCTACATGAACTCTGCTTTATAAGATATATCTATTGCTAATTAGTACCAAAAAAAGTTTCTACTCACTGTTTCCAGTCATTTTTTAATAATTACTGTTTTTGTGTCGGCGCCATGTTGTTTTGATCTGAAACCACAGCAACAGAACTGGGCTCCTATTGGTCCACGTGACCAAAAACCGCTGCACGCACTGCAAATCCTAGTCCGCCCGTGTAAATATCACTACGCCACAGTAAAAAAAAGACCGACACAAAAACGGTAATTATTAAAAAATGACTGGAAACAGTGAGTAGAAACTTTTTTTGGGTACTAATTAGCAATAGATATATCTTATAAAGCAGAGTTCATGTAGATCCACGTGAGTGGAACGAACCAACACAATCTCGTTCAGCCAATACAACCTAAAAGTTTTGAGTCATTTTGAATGTTTTTGGGTCTTTCGGACACATTTAAGTCCGTTTTTTGACAGCCTGACCTTATTTCCTCACCTTTTCCTGATTTGTGTCCTGCTGACAGAAGACATCTCTGAGTTCTCTCCTTCTTCATGGTGTTGTGGTTCCACAGAGCTGCAGGACTTCAGATTGAAAATGATTCACAGTGAGTTCAAATGAGACGGGAAGAGAAAACACTACGTTTACTTTCCTGTTTCTGTAGGTGCTGGGAGAGGAACGACAACCCCATACCCAACTGGGTGATCAACGGACCCATCGGATTCTCCATCTTGGTAGGCTGGACTTCTTCACCTGAAGGTTCTCCTGCTGGTTGGTCCAAGGAACGTTCAGGTGTTTTCAGCAGGAAGAATGAATGACATGAAGCTGATCAAGCCTAAAGCAGACCGATCCATCATGTTAGACTCTGTTCTGTAATGCTTCACGTCTTTTATTTAGTGGATTTTATTACCTGTATTGGACCACACGGACTCAGCAGAACAAACATCCTAAATGTCTGCAGAGCGTTTTCCACAGGAAGAAGATTCATTACGTGGTTGTTTTTCCTTGGACTTTAGGCTCCTGTAAACCCTGATAACAGTGTTGGATGAATTCAATTCAATTCAATTCAATTTTATTTATATAGCGTCAATTACAGTCAAATCGTCTCAAGACGCTTTACAGAACCCATATGCCTGACCCCCAGAGCAAGCCCAAAGGCGACAGTGGCAGGAAAACACCCTTTTAACAGGGAAGAAACCTCGAGCAGAACCCGGCTCTAAATAGGGGGGACCCATCTGCCTGCTGGCCGGGCGGGTTGAGAAGGACAGAAGAGGGCAAGGGGGAGGGATGGGAGAAGAGGGAGGGGTGAGAAAGCAAGGAAAACACAACACACATTTGAATACATGCATGACAGGATATGTGACACAGACAAAGTATAAGCTAACATTGAAAACTGACTCATAGTTTACTCTGATGATGTACGGCTCTGACATTAAACATACTCCTTATATAGCTAGCAGTAAAATTCAAACAGTATGTAAGTTAGCATAACAGTATAGTGAAGGCAATGCAGAGTTGACTGGTGGAAAAAGGGAGCTGGAAGCAGAGGGCTGGTGGAAGGTCAGTAGCAGCATCCCACAGTGGACATGGTGGAGACTGGACCAGCTGGTGGAACATCAACCGCAGATCTGAAGCATCCAGCTCTGGGACCAGGGACACTCGGAGAAATAGCACAGGGGGAAACAGAGTGAATGTACTGCAATAACGGTATACATATTAAATGTAAAGGTAGATAGAGAAGGGCTCAGTGCGTCAAGAAAAGTCCCCAGCAGCCTAGGCCTATAGCAGCATGACTAGGGGCAGAACGAAGGGACGTCCAAGAGGGGGTCAGCTGTGCAATGAAGACACAAGCCGAACCTCTGTGGGTCACCCAGTCAGCCCCAACTATAAGATTTGTCAAAAAGGAACGCTTTAAGCCTGGTCTTAAAAATGTGATTGTAGCGGTGTGTTAGCGGTGTGTTAGCGGTGTGCTAGCGGTGTGTTAGCGGTGTGTTAGCGGTGTGTTAGCGGTGTGCTAGCGGTGTGTTAGCGGTCTGTTAGCGGTGTGTTAGCGGTGTGTTAGCATGTCTGTTAGTGGTGTGTTAGTGGTGTGTTAGCGGTGTGCTAGCGGTGTGTTAGCATGTCTGTTAGCATGTCTGTTAGTGGTGTGTTAGTGGTGTGCTAGCGGTGTGTTAGCATGTCTGTTAGCGGTGTGTTAAATCATTCTGTACTGATTTTGAGCCATTTGGACATTTTTTTCTGTAATTTTGTACAATTTCTGAGTAATTCTGTGTTTCAAAACTTTTTGGAGAGATTCAGTTTCATTTTTGATGTTTTTTTGGTTCATTCTGGACAATCTTGGTTATTTCTGGGTAATGTTTGTTATTCTGGGCAAACTTCAAGTAATTTTAACTAATATTAAATTATTTTGGACAGTATTTGAGTCACTGAACATATTTTTGTGATTTTTGAGTGATTCTGGACACATTTAAAGTCATTTTGAACAAATTTCAAGTCACTCTGGACTGGACAGATTTTGATTATATTTTAATGTTTTTTGTTTTAATCTGGACAATGTTTGTCATTCCCAGCAAGTTTCAACTCTTTCTTTGTTTGTTTGTTTTTACAAAGAATTAGTCCTTTTGGGAGCTGCACAGTGTTAGCACTTTCACCTTGCAGCAAGAAGATCCCCGGTTCAAATCCCGGGGTGGGTCTGGGATCTTTCTGCATGGAGTTTACATGTTCTCCCTGTACATGCGTGGGTTTTCTCCGGGTACTCCGGCTTCTTCCCACAGTCCAAAAACATGCTGAGGTTAACTGGTTACTCTAAATTGTCCGTAGGTGTGAATGTGAGTGTGATTGTGTGTCTGTATATGTAGCCCTGTGACAGACTGGTGACCTGTCCAGGGTGTCCCCTGCCTTCACCCGAGTCAGCTGGGATAGACTCCAGCACCCCCCACGGCCCTAGTCAGGATAAAGCGGTGTATAGAGAATGGATGGATGGATGGATGGATGGATGGATAGTCATTTTGGACAATATTTGAGTCAATATTGATGAGTTTCAAGACATTCTGGACTGATTTTTATTCATTTTGGATGCTTTTTGGTTAATTTTGGTTAATTTAATCATATTTTAGCTGTTTTGAGTCATTTTGTTGTTTTTTTGACAACTTGGAAGTAACGTTGTTCAAGTTTCAAGTCACTTTGAACGTATTTTTGTGATTTTTGACAATATTGAATAATTCTGGAGATGCTATGGGTCATTTTGAACAAATTTCCAGTCATTCTGGACAGATTGGAATTAATTTCGGACGTTTATCGGTTCATTCTAGACAGCGTTTGTCATTCTGGCCAAATTTAAAGTGATTTTTTACGCACATTAAGTCATTCTGGACAATTTTGTGTAATTCTGTACAGGTTTAAAGTCATTCTGGACAGATCTTTGTGATTTTTAACATGAGTAATTCTGGACATGTGGGTCATTTTGTACAGTTTCAAGTCTTTCATAACAGATTTGAGATCATTGTTGACGTTTTTTATTCCTTCTAGACCATGTTCTGTTCAATTCATCGCTTCCTGTGTGTCTCTCAGGTGAACTTCATCCAGTTCATCAGCATCATCTGGATCTTGGTTCAGAAGCTCAGGTGTCCTGATGTGGGCGGCAACGACCAATCACAGTACAGGTATGAGGCTCAGACGACCAATCACAGTACAGGTATGAGGCTCAGACGACCAATCACAGTACAGGTATGAGGCTCAGACGACCAATCGCAGTACAGGAATTAGTCTCAGCTGTCTTCATCTGGACGTTTGGGTTTTAGCTTTAACTTTCCATTCACTGTTTGATTGAGTTCAGGAAGCAGAACTTTATGTTTGGTTGGTTGACAGCTGCTCAGTTAGCTTGGTTAGCTGTAGTCTCGTTTTTGTTGGTATGTATCTCGTTTTTGTTGTTTTGTGTTTCATTTTTGTTGTTTTGTGTCATGTTTTTGTCATTTTGTCTCTTGTTTTTGTCATTTTGTGTCATGTTTTTGTAGTTTTATGTCGTTTTTATCGTTTTTGTTGTTTTGTGTCATGTTTTTGTCATTTTGTCTCTTGTTTTTGTCATTTTGTGTCATGTTTTTGTAGTTTTATGTCGTTTTTATCATTTTTGTTGTTTTGTGTCTCGTTTTTGTCATTTTGTGTCATGTTTTGTAGTTTTATGTCTTGTTTTTATCGTTTTTGTTGTTTTGTGTCATGTTTTTGTAGTTTTATGTCTTGTTTTTATCGTTTTTGTTGTCTTGTGTCATGTTTTTGTAGTTTTATGTCTTGTTTTTATCGTTTTTGTTGTTTTGTGTCATGTTTTTGTCATTTTCTGTCTCGTTTTTGTCATTTTGTGTCATGTTTTTGTAGTTTTGCGTCTTGTTTTTATCATTTTATGTCTCGTTTTTGTTATTTTCGGTTAGCTTTAGCAGCCTGGTATCGTAGAAAGACATTTTTAATTAGCCGGACAAATTATTGGCGTCTTGTAGTGGACAAGTGATCCTGAACAATCTCATGTTTCATGGAAATGTCATAAAGAGACGAAAATCATAAAAAGACCCTCAGAGGGGGAAGACGTGTTTTATTTAGACATAATTCCATTTATTTCACCTTAGTACAGCCTCCACATTTTCTGAGTTAACATGGTGACGAGTCCCGCCCATCCGACTTCTGATTGGTCGGCTGATGAGGCACGACAGTGAACTAAATAAAGAGATGTGAGGTATTCGTTGGTTTGAAGAGGATTTGTGGAACGTTATAAACTCTAGCAGTTTAATAATAATAATACATTTTATTTCACAGCGCCTTTCATAACTCCCAAGGACACTTTACAAAGGATAAAACACAATAAAATAAACAAATAAAAACAGACACAAGTTACACAACAGTTAAAAACAATGAATGAATTATAATGAATACGCAGATTTGAAGAGATGACTTTTGAGTCGTGGCTTAAACTGGTTTAAAGAGGGAATGTTTCGGATGTCTGGTGGGAGAGAATTCCAGAGTTGGGGAGCAGAGCTTTCAGCCGCTCTGCTCCCCATGGTTTAGTTTAGTTGTATTATACCTGAATTTGTTGAGGCTGAGTTGCCGTAGCAACAGTCACCTCCATGTTTCATCCGCTGCTCGTATTTATTCTGTTATTATAATCCTGATTTATGCACAGCAGCAGTAGCTTCATCAGGTACCTGCAGGTATAACTGATCTTAGATGAGGATCTAACAGGACTTCAGTTCATCAGAATGAATCATGTGTGACTCAGCAGATTTATCGGTGAGTTTTGCTGACGTCATGCTAGTCCCTGGTGTCTACCAGAGCGTAAATGTTGGGTTTCTTGTGCTGGATGGATGTATAAATCAGTGCTTTCTGTCAGGAGGCTGGCTAAGTCCACGTTGCTGCTCATCCCTCTGTTTGGGATCCACTACGTGGTCTTCATCACGCTCAGCGAGTCCATCGCCGAGGACTACAGGATCTTCTTCGACCTGGCCCTGGGATCCTTCCAGGTGTGTTCCTCTGCCTTCAGCCTGTGGTGTCTCTAAATGATGAGTCATGACGGTGTGATGTGACTGCTTGTGTTTCCTGTCCAGGGGCTGGTGGTGGCCATCCTCTACTGCTTCCTGAACAGCGAGGTGAGTTCTCAGCAGAACATTCATAGATTTCATATATTTAGCTGTAAGAGGTTCCTGTGGACGTTTCAGAACAGCTTCAGTGACTGTTTAGTGTCTTCTAAGAGTCCTAATGCTCTGCCAAGGTCTGTCTGTCCGTCCGTCTCTGTCCGTCAGCAACATTATTCAAAAACAGAACAGGATTTGGATGAAATTTTCAGGGAAGGTCAGAAATGAGACAAAGACCAAGTGATTAGATTTTGGCAGTGATGCAATTTGTAGTCTGGATCCACAGATTTGTGTCTTGGTTTTGTTGTTTTGCTTCTTGTTTTAGTTGTTTTGTGTTGTTTTGTAGTTTGTGTCTTGTGCTAATTGCTTTGTGTTGTTTTTGTTGTTTTGTATCTCATTTTAGTTGTTTTGTGTTGTTTTTGTATTTTTGTGTCTTGTTTTTGTTGTTTTGTGTCTCATTTTTGTTATTTTGAGTCTCGTTTTTGTTGATTTGTGTCTTGTTTTTGCCTGCATAGTTTGGATCCATGGGTTAGTTAAAGATTTCTGTATCATTTCCAGATAGCAGCACAGCATCACTGTAACCATGACAACCAGTGAACACTACAGCTGCTTTCACAGCGGCTAATGCTATGCTAATGGCTAGCGGCTAAGCTAGGAGGCAGCTACAGATTAACTTGAAACACAGCCTGGAAAATAATAATTAATAAAGCTTTAAGATCTGGACCTTGGTGGGAAGTAAAAGAGAGAAAACAGAGATCTGGTGTCAAACAGCAGAACGTGTTGGCATCATGTAGATCCCTTCTGTTGTTACTGCACAGATCCAGGTATTATAATCCATATTTATGAAATGCTCTGGTTATGAATGATAATATTTCTGCTATTAAATGCTAATAATACACATCGGTTCCAAATATCGCTCTCCTTGTTTATGAAAAAACTGTATGGACCCTGAAACAGCCATAAAATAGACTAAAAATGAGAAAAACCATTGAAGTTATTTCTTGTTCTTTTGTTTCCCAGGTTCAGGCTGAGCTGAAGAGGAAGTGGCGCAGCATGTGTCTGAACTGCCGTCTGAGCAGAAATCATCGCTTCAGCAGGAACTTCGCCTCCAGGAACGGGTCAGAACACATGGTCCAGTTTCACCGCGACTCCAGAACCCAGTCCATCCTGCAGTCTGAGACCACGGTGCTGTGAGAACGTTCCACCAGCACCGCCGTCGCCCCGGTCCAACACTGGCCCTGAATCCTAGAGAACACGCTGTACGCTGAGACGATGCACGGCTTTCTA
The DNA here is from genome assembly GCF_021347895.1 of Acanthochromis polyacanthus. Classification (NCBI taxonomy): domain Eukaryota; kingdom Metazoa; phylum Chordata; class Actinopteri; family Pomacentridae; genus Acanthochromis; species Acanthochromis polyacanthus. The sequence goes on from NC_067121.1 coordinate 2,917,027, forward strand.
CGGTGGCTAGGATTCTGGTCTCTGCAAGCCTTCAAGAGTCCCTCAAGTGGACCAAAACCTGTTTGCATCCAGAGGTCCACCTCAGGTTTCTTTTCCAGCATAGAGATGTTTTGATTGGGTTTGTAGGTGAACGTAGCTGCATGGACCAAGAAAGACAGCTTCATGTTTGTCCTGTTCTTCTGGGATCTGTGTTCATGGTGCAGGGATCAGATGTCTGAATGTTGCATGCATTAAATGGATGTTTTTTTAAACTGGTGACATCTCGGACTTTAGATTGGGCTCGTTGCAAAAAACAGGACGGTTAATCGTCACCATCTTTAACAGGAACAAGGTCGCTGTGTCGATACTCAGATGTCTCGTTAAACAGTCGTGATGGTGTGATCGAATGATGATGAGAACAGAAGATAAAGAAATAAAACAAAGTCAGTCTGGGCGGTTTGCAGCCAGGATCAGACTCCATGTCTGCTGCCCATCAGTAGCTCGTTGGTGCTCCAAGCGAAGGAGTTTCTGGGAATGAAAGATGGAAAAATGTCACGTAAGACGGACAGATGGATTGGAGCTTCTTCAGCAGGAATGAAGGTGTCGTACCGGACTGTTGTGGAGCAGAACCAGAGCTCAGTAGAACCCTGACATCTGGTCAGGAGCTCTAGATAGCGACAGGAAGATCCTCTGTAGGATGACGGGACTCATCAACCTGCCCTCAGAGGATTCCTGGAAGCTGGGAGGAGATCCTGGGGCAGATCTACAACACTCTGGAGGGATTTTATATCTCATCTGGCCTTGGAACACGTCTGGACCTGAACCTGAACCCAGCCTGGTGCCACCCAGTCCAGCTGAGGACAATCAGAAGAAGGTGGATGGATGAATATTAGGAAGGAAGAACCTGTCGTGCAGTGGTTAGTTAATGTACCTGGTCTGGATGTCATAGCAGCCTTTAGTTTACAGACCATAATGTAGAAGAAACAGACAGCGCCCTCTAGTGGTCGCAGCACAAAGCAAGACTGAAACACGACAAAGTGCTGTTCATTTCTGGTTTCTTCAACCAGCCGTTTCACAAAGAGACGTTCAGGTGTTTGATTTGGATGATGTGATGAGACGTAAAGAGTTCCACCTTTAAAGACGTCCTTTGGGTTTGGACATTTGATCAACGACAGTCTGATGCTGCTGGAGGTAAAAGGGAGTTCCTCCTGAGGAATCATTGAATTTCTGTCTCTAACAATAACAGTAATAATAATAATAATAATGTAGGACTGTAGCAGCTATCAGAACCAGCAGCAGCTTCTAAACACCACAGCTGTTTGTGTTTGATGAAGTGAGAAGTTTTAACTTTTCCCTACAGTGAAGCGTTTGGTTGAAATCCACCCAGTAGCTCTTCATATTACTGTAGAGAACGATTCAGAAATGTGTTCTGACCGGGTCCGGCTGTCTGTTCATCATTTTAAAACATGTATGAATGACCTGCTGTCTCTAAGAGGTTCTGAACATGATCCACACTGAAGATGTCATTTAGAAAAGAAACCAGACCTTTTGTCCTCCGGACCGGTCAGGATTTATTTCACACATCTGCAGTTAAACAGAAGCTCTTTACTAATTCCTCAGCTGATTTATAAATGCAGGATTAATGTGGAGATCCTTCAGGAGGTTTGGGTTGAACCAGTGAAGCACCTGAAGACGATGAAACATGAAGGAACTGTATTTGTCCAACAGATATCAGGTTATTGTTTCTCAGAAAGATTCATTCAAGAGCATTAATGTGTTTAAACTTTATCTGAAGGTTGTGCTTTCTTCCTGAAGTTCTCAACAGAAGCTCCGGATCTCCTTTAGATCTACATCTCCTTCTGATTCATCTTCAGCTCCAAACTGTTCACTCAGTAAAGTCTTTTGTAGAAGAACCGTAGATCCGATTATTTACCACTCAGTGGGCCTTCTGTCATCTTTTATCTGCTTTTAATGAAGTGGTGACTACGGTAAACGTGTTTTTGGAAAACATTTTACATATCACAAAACAAAAGTTCTGAAACAAATTTACATTTCAGAAAACAATGCGAAACACTTTTTCAATCTCCGACACAATTTTACAAGTGGCGAAACACTTTTGCAAGTTCAGAAACAAATTTACAAATGAAAATCAACCGGTATATCTGAACATTCTTTGCTTTGCAGAAACTGAGGCTGCTGTGTCTGTGGAGGATGTTTTGATGTTTGCAACTGGGCTGACATCACTCCCCCCTTCTGGCTTGGAACCACAAATACGGTTCCTGGATGACTCTCCATTCCCGATGGCAAATACGTGCTCAAACTTGCTGAAATTGCCACTCCTGGATTCATACAGTGTGTTTAAGTCACAAATGGACTTTGGAATTCAAAGTAGTCCAGGATTTGGCTGTTTTTAAACCATATGACTGGATGACCTCTAGAGCTTAGACCAGGCGTGAACTAACCGTGACGTCACCCGTTGGTTTCAACGCCGAGAAAATGAAGCCTGGATTTTGCTACTTCCTGGTCGCCGTTTTGGATTTTTTGGAGCCAGTGACGTAAAAAGCGTCATCAAACAGGCTGGACCGGAGAGCAACTAGGGACAGGATTGGCTGAGGACTCTCTTATCCCGCCCACATTTTACCGCAGAGGCTTCTGTTGCTGTCTATCAAGTATAGCCACGCCCCCTGGCTCCGCCAACTTTAACGATTTATTTAAAATTCAGTATTGATTTGTTTTAAGATCGGCCACCTGATCTCTCATTTTGACCATGAAAACTAACGGGAAAAAAATCCTGAGCTGTAGAACATCAGTCTATCAAATTTTATTTTTTCCAAAAATGAATTGGGGTCTATGGAGAAAAAGCTTTTTGGAGCCAACCTTAGCGGACGGCGTGATATTGCAAGTTTTTGACACTTCTGGGTGGGCTTCATTTTTGGAGCCAGATGCTACGTCCATCTTTATATACAGTCTGTGGCTTAGACTCTGAAAATGTTTTGTTCTAAACACACTGTTGTTCGTGCACTTAAAGGTGCGGTTCGGTCTCAGTCAATTGTTTTAGATCCATGATTTTAAACTGTGGTTGTTTATGAACCACTGTTTTATTCATGTATTCAGATTCATTTTAGAATGAGAAAAAACCCCAAAAAGATTTCAGGAGATTTTGTTCTCTATAAAATGTAATAAACATAATAAGAGGTTATTACTTTGCTGTATTTTTTATTCATCCATTTCCCACATTGAATTGATGAAGCCATAGGGGGCAAATTCTGACACGTTTGTGTACATGTTGCACCATTCCAGTAAATGTCTCTTCCATTCATAGCTCAGCAATTTCTTTTAGTCTTAGATACAGTTGAGTTGCAGACTGCCAATACTCTGGCTTCTCTAAATAACTGTTCTCCATGGCCAGGTCCAGATACTCCTGCATGCTGGCGTCCTCACATGGAGCTCTTGTCAGGCGAGCCTCGGGACAGGCATCAGTTCAGCTTGTTCAATTTTAAATCCACAGTGTCTGGAGCCAAACCTGTGTTAAACAGAAGACATAATTACATTTATTAAAATTTAAGATCAAAGGAAAACAAATACAAACTTCAGTCTCTCACCAAAGTATTACCTGTGTGGTCAGTAGTAGAGCTCATCGGCACACCTCCTGGACATGATGCTGTTCTTTAGGGCTGAATCCTGTGACTGTTCCACAATCTCACACACTCATCCAAGTCCTTCTGGATAACATCACCAAAGCAATATCTCAGTAGACACTGGTGCTCATGACCCCATTGAAGTATCCAGCATCTCTTAGGTCTGCAAATAGCTCCATCCAGAACTGAGACCTAAGGAAATCAATAAAATAATTAAGCATATACATGTTTAAATGAATAAAATCAAAGGTTACACATAACTAAATGACTTGATGAAGGCCACTTACCTTCCCTTTCTGAAGATGGACCACCAATCAGTCCTCTGGTTGTTTGTGGATGAGCCATACATGTGGCTGGATGCTCCAGAGAAGTGTTCACTGTGGTGGTGGCGTAGGGTGCACTGAATTGCGGCCATGGTCCTGTTCTCTGTGCCTCATTCAGTCCTCAGTCTCATGGGAGTGACACCAAGGTTTGGCACACATGACAGAAAGTGGTGAGCGATCACACTTGGGTCATTATTTGTCGGTCCGCATGCGAGCCACTTTATGTGAAAATCCATCGATACGGCCTGAAATAGCCTAACCGAATGGCTTAAGTTTATCATAACCATCCGCGTGCTACATGTAGTTCGGTCCCATGGAGTGGAGTTCTTCAGACAAACCTTCTGCGTGTTCTCCTCTCACACCCTCGAGGATTGAACTCCTGGAGCAAATTCATCACTTGATCCCTCTTCACTCTCAAATTGTATTTTTGTTTAAGTGCCTGTCACATCATGCGGTAGCAAACAGCTGTCCAGGTCCCTCATTATGGCGTTTGTAGAGGAGTAATCCTTTCTGCGATATAAACCGGCTTCATTCAGTTTGCTTGACATCAGACAACATGACATCAGATCCACGATTACAGCGTACGAGTGTCCCTCATTAAAATATCTTACACACTGCTGCAGCATATCTGCTCTGTCGGTCTGGTCTGCCCCATTTAAAAACTCCAAAGACCGACCACACGAAAAACAAAACCGCCGTCCATGTTGGGTCACGATCAACTTCAACAACAACAATAACTCGTATTGGCCGGTCTTCACTGTCACTGCCGGTTCAACCCCAGAGTTGGGACATTCCCTTTCCGGCTGATTTTCATTTGTAAATTTGTATCTGAGACTGTAAAAGTGTTTCGCGTCTTGTTAAATTGTTTTCTGAAATGTAAATTTGTTTCAGAACTTGTAATTTTTTTTGTGATTGTAAAATGTTTCCAAAATGTAACTTTGTCTTAAACTTTGTAAAAGTGTTTTACATTTTATAAATTTGGTTTGCAGCTCTCGGCCAGATGACAGAGTTTCACTTGTTCACATCTGAAGTGTGACAGAAGTTAAGGTGTTCAGAAGCAGGAACTGTTTTAAATCTGGTTCTAACTGGAACAACATACTGCTGCACAACAACAAGCAGAAGGTTTGTGTTTAGTTCAGATGAAACCATGTTAAGGAGCAGAACAGAACATTTACTCCTTTCTTTCACACTAAAAACACTTTTTATCTGTTGAACGGTGCAGACACTGAAAGCTGCAGTACCACCAGAAGATTCACAAGAACAGTGAAGCTTCAGCAAACCCAGGAAGTCTTTTTATAAATGTATGGTTACCCTGATGACCTGAAATAAAGTCCGTTCATTAGTGGTTGTGATGTAACGACAACAGCAAAGACTGAGGAGATAAAAAGCAGCTTTCTGTTTATTAAAGTTACTAATGAAGCCTCAGCTGGAAGCTACTCTCACACTGATAACTGAGTTATTTCTTCTTATGCTGGTAGTTTCATTTCCAAAACAAGAAAAGTCCTCAGAGAGCTCAGTCCTCCAAGGCTGCTCATTTCCAGCGGATGAAATCATGAAAAAGTCACGGCAGAAATCACATCATCACAGAATGTGTCCATTTAGTACAGATGTACCTGTAAACTAAATGACCTCACACTGAGCACAGGCGTGTGTTCTGCATGTACAGATACCGGATCACGTGACCTGAACATGTAGCGGGCGGCTCAGAAACACCCCCACAGTTTAATCAGCTGTTCCTTGGATCATTTCTGATGGATAAGTCCTGATAAGTCCTCAGAGGTGGATTTGTAGTAGGATCACAATCAGCTGATGTAGTGTTCACTGGTTGTCATGGTTACAGTGACACCGTGCTGCTTTCTGGCAACGACACAGAAATCTTTAACTAATCCATGGATCCAGACTAAAAGCTGCATCACTGACACAATCTGATCACTTGGTCACACAAAACTACAAAAACAGACAGAAAACAACAAAAACGAGATACAAAGCAGCAAAAACAAGACAGAACTCCATGGATCCAGACTATCAGCTGCATCACTGCCAGAATCTGATCAGTTGTGTCATTTCTGACCTTCCCTAAAAGTCTCATCCAGATGTGTTAATCTGTTTCTAGTGATGCTGCACACAGACAGATGTCTCGGCTGTAAAATCGGTGTGTTTTGTGGTTAATCTGCTCTGAGCTTCAGTGATTCGGTTCCTACAGACGACAGGAAGTTGTGGTTGTGCTGGTGCTCTGCTGTGGTGTTTGAACCTTTAAATGATGTGTGATTTGTGATGCTACATGTTGACTGAGCAGCTGCAGTAGATGAACATTTTTCCCCTGCTGTCGCTAAACGGTTGTTCATGTGTTGATTTCTTCTAACAGACATTCTGTTGCTTGCTGTGTGCAGTGTGCTGCGTTTTCATTTTTCATGTCATATTTAATTATCACCATAAGAAAAGCTCCTGGTGACACTTAGCTTAAGGAACAGAGCTCGTTCAGAGGAACCGCTTTCTCACAGCCATAACTGTTTCATCTTCTGTTTATCCTACCTTTAAAGAGTAAAATGATAACACCATGTCAAATATGAATCTTTTTTAATACCAGACAAGCATTTTATTAACACTGATGAGGAACCAGACCTCACTGTGCCTTCAGAGCTGTTAGAGGTCTGGACCAAAGAAACAAATGAATTCTTAGTTGTGTTTTAGAATCTGATGGATCAAAAAAAAGAAAAATACGACACATTTTTAGTGAAAAGAAAAATGTGTGCAGCATTGAGGCAGCTGAGAAATTTCCAGTTTTGTAGAAACAGCAGAGCATCGTCTGCATATCAGAGAATATCACGTATTTTAGATGAGCCTTTTTAAAATGATTATTTACAAAATTAAAGCTTGAATGAAAAGATTTAAATACAGCGTTTAATTGTACTTTTACTGCTTCCTGTCATGTTTCAGTTAAAGAAGACAGAACATCAGTTTTTGGTCACAGGGGTCACATATGATCGACAGAAACAGTCCTCATCTAGACCCCGTCTGTCCGAGTTTAAATATGTTAGAAGTTATGTTGTTCAAATACACACTGAAATGGGATCATCTGCTCAAAGATATTCATTTGATATTAGTATTTAAGAAGCAGGACCTGAGGAATGATTGGACGGTGAACCTCTGCTGACTTTCATTTTCTCTCCATCGGCTCATGAGTTAACAGACAAATACTTTTAACTGATATGTTCTGTTCTGTCCAGCTCCTTTTAAAAGCTCCCAGAAACACAAACATTCATCTCTAACAAACTCTGAATTGTAGTTTAATGGAATAATATCCATGTGGCAGTTTAAAGCTGTGCGCCTTAAGAACAGTGTCGCCGTAGACGTGTTGATCAGAGAACATTCAGACGTCCTCCTCAGTGCTGCTGGTGGAGCAGCTTCATCCTTAATGTTTGAACTGAGACTCCATGAAAGTCCTGATGAGGACTCAAAGACTCTCTGTAGAACTAAAGGGTGTGTTTTCTGACAGTCATGACAGGTTTCATCAGATCATTTAAAATAAACCTGAGCCTCATTTAAAGGAGGAGGACCAGGTTTCAGACGGAGGTCAAGATGTTTCCTAGTCATGAAACATAAAACAGAAGAGTCAGATCTGTCTCCAAACATGACCTCCACGATGAGTCGGGTTTTATTCATTTAATAACCTCATACTGATTATTCTCATTGATTAGTTGTCTCACCTCAGTAGCTCATGGATCATTCCAGAACTGGAGGACGTTTTACATCCAATAATTCACGTATTAAATCCTAAATCATCAGTAGTGTGTAAATGTTCTTGTCCTGAGACCAAATCTTTAAAAACTAGCAGAAAGAATGTTTGAAAATATATATTAAATATATTAAATCTCCTTTTTCTGGTTGTATTTTTTCATTCATGTCTCTGTAATTGTGGGAACATTTTTTTAATCAACATAAAATTTAAAATAATTATTATTTATGGAACGTGTCCCACAACATGTTAGCACAACCTGGTGATGACATTTCTGTTTTTCTGTCTTCTTTTTGCCGTTTTCCGTCTTTTTTGTCATTTTTTGTCGTTTTTATTATTTTACGTCTCATTTTTGTCGTTTTCTCTTTTGTTTTTGTCGTCTCCATCCTCCATCAGTGTTCCTACAGAATGTGTAGATCAAAGCTATGTCCTCTCTTCTGTTTTCCATCTTTTCATCCATTGTCAGCCTTGATTGAATGTCTCTCTCTACCTCATATGATCAGGATCAGACTCATTCTTTGGACTGTTTTCCATCAGTGGTCAGCAGTAACAGCTAGCTAAATATCTAGCTTCTACTGCTGAGAAAAAGATCACATTAGCATGGATTAGAGTAGGGTTAGCAACAACACAGAAAACATGGAATAAAAATGAGACAATCAGTACCTATTATTGATCACTGTGGAGCAGAAAACTGGAGAACAGAAGGTTTAGTTTTCACACATTTAGAAGCTCAGATGTCCTCCAGTCCTTCAATGATCCATCCAGTCCAGTCCTGCAGTGTTCTCTGTACTTCTGTTGGGTTGAATCCCTGAAATGAAAACTATCAGGTCTGATCACACCTCACATACTTTAGTTCAGGCTTTAACTGACTTTACTCTTTAATCTGGATTTTGATTCGTCTTCTGTTGGATTTCTTTTCTAATTTTTTACTTTTGTCTTATTGTAAAGCTCTTTGTAACTTTGCTTTAAACTAAAGTCAGTATTATGAATAAATCAGTGTAATAAGGAAACTTGTAGACAGTCCTCCACCTGAACCCCATGCAGACATCATTTACACCACGTTTTCCATCATTATTCACTCAGACGTCACAATAACAGAGAAACACATCTGAAAACTAAATCTAACGACAGCTTATTGAACCACAGAACTAACTGGGTTTATTTCTTTCTGAAATAATAAAGATCCAGCTCTTGATCTGCCTGCAGCTGATAAAGGATCTGAATAAAAGCAGCTGGAAGCACCGAGCAGCTCCTGTTAGCGTCCTCATCCACTGAGTATTTATTTAACTGTGAATTTTTATTTAAGTGGTGAATATTTTGGACTTTTACTTCAGTTTGCAGCTGAACAGATTTAACATGATGGATGGATGAATGGATGGATGGATGGATGGATGGATGGATGGATGGATGGATGGATGGATGGATGATGGATGGATGGACGGATGGATTATAGATGGATGGATGGATGGATGGATGATGGATGGATGGATGGACGGATGGATGGATGGATGGATGGATGGATGGATGGATGATGGATGGACGGATGGATGGCTGGATGGATGATGGATGATGGATGGATGGATTATAGACAGATGGATGGATGGATGGACGGATGGACGGATGGATGGATGGATGGATGATGGATGGACAGATGGATGATGGATGGACAGATGGATGGATGGATTATAGATGGATGGATGGATATAAACATTATGGAATGAAACGAGGCTAAAAGATGAGCTGAGATGTTTTTATTTTGGTTTTTTCGATGTTTCTGGATGAATTTTGTTGCTGAAATGTGAAAAAAAATCCTTCAAACTAAACTTCAAACATCCTGTTTCTGTTAATGTTCAGTTTTAACGTGTGCTGACTGTTAAGTAATAATAATAAACCAATAAATCATTGAGGGTGGATCAAACAGTGGAGAGAAAATCCTATAAAAAAATAGTCTGCAAAAAAAAGACATTTAAAAAGAACGTTTAAAGCTGCAAATAGAGAAAAGAACAGAAAAACGTGAAACACAAAAAACTGAAAGCGCTTTTAAAAAAGTGGTTTATGATTTGTTGTTTGTTATGCATAATTTATTATTGATGATTATTATTATTGTATTAATAATAACGTTTGTAGAATAATAAATGTATTATTACTATTATCATTATATTTTATTTGAAATGTAACAAAACTGGGAAAAACCCTGAAAAACAACAGTTTGAAAATGATTTACAAGTTTTCTTTCAAATCAGAATTTTACAAATATCTATACAATAGAATCACTTCAGCCGATTTAAGTAAAATTTGAACAATAGTGTAAAAAATAACAGATTTTAAATGAGTAAATGAAAATGCTGTTTTTCTGTGAACATCATTTTCCTTTGAAACAACAAGTATCAGTGAAATAATGACGTTTAGACGAGGACAAACGGTGGAAATTCATATTATAAAGGACATGATTCACAGTTTTGTCCTGTTTATGGTTTGTTTTAATTTTTTCCTGTAATTTTACTGTTTTTCTTTTCTGTACAATGATTGATTATGTTCTTAATGTAACAATATACCAAATATTTACTTTAAATAAAACATTTCTGTCAAAGAATTCTAGTTTTTGCTGATTTAAGACATTTGAACATGTTGGATGTTAGAGACAGTTTAGACCTGATAACATTAAACTAGTAAATAAAGAAATAATGTGTGATTTTACAGTAAACTAGTAAATAAAGAAATAATGTGTGATTTTACATTAAACTAGTAAATAAAGAAATAATGTGTGATTTTACAGTAAACTAGTAAATAAATAAAATAATGTGTGATTTTACAGTAAACTAGTAAATAAAGAAATAATGTGTGATTTTACAGTAAACTAGTAAATAAAGAAATAATGTGTGATTTTACATTAAACTAGTAAATAAAGAAATAATGTGTGATTTTACATTAAACTAGTAAATAAAGAAATAATGTGTGATTTTACATTAAACTAGTAAATAAAGAAATAATGTGTGATTTTACAGTAAACTAGTAAATAAAGAAATAATGTGTGATTTTACAGTAAACTAGTAAATAAAGAAATAATGTGTGATTTTACATTAAACTAGTAAATAAATAAAATAATGTGTGATTTTACAAAACGGAAAATCTGCTAAATAAAAACAAAAGGCAGTTTTAATGTCCTCAATATTCAGAAGTTTTCCTTGAAATCAAATTATTTTTTCTGATTGAAACTTAATAAAAATCTTCTAATTTCACAGTCAGACGTTGTAAAAACATTTCTGTCCATCAGGTTTTCTGCTGTTCACTAGTAAATTAAGACCTTTTAATCAGTGATTTTATAACTTATATTATCTGTAATTAAAGTCACACATGCTGATTTGAACACTGAAATGTCTGTTTATTACAGTCAACATGTTTGTGCTGCAGTGTGAAATATGAATGAGTGAATAATGAATCAGCTGCTCGCTTCACTAACCAATGTGCTGCAGGACTTCTCACTAATTAGGATGATTTCACTCCTCAGATAGAAACAGAGAGGAGGATGAGCACTGACCTGAGCAGCTTCATGTCAGCGCCTCCAGCTTCTACACAACATTATACTGTATTATATTTACAGAATGAAGGCAGAACTTCTTTTTTGTCAGTTTGGTTCATTTACATCGTTTTGCTTCTTTTTGTGCTGTATTTTGGTCATTTTATGTCTTTCAGTTCATTTAGCATCAGCGTCTCCTCTTGCATGTTTTTTTTGGTATTTTTTTGGTTAAGCATCCTTTTGACGCCTTTGTGTTAAATTTGGTATCTTTTGTGTCAATTTATAAATATTTAAGCATCATTTTGTGTCTTTTTGCCATTTTTTCATTATTGAAGCATTTTCTTGTACCATTGTGTTGTTCAAGATTGTTTTGTCGTTTTTTTGTGTTATTTTGGTGTAAATTTGGGATCATTTTTTATTGTGTTTTAAAGGAGAACAATGAGGAACAGAAACATTTCTGATGGTAAAAAAATGCTACTGGAGATGATGTCAGATAGAGATAATGTACTTATTTCACAATCAATGCTCCTGATTATTAATCACTGATAGCTGCACAATAAAACTATCAGACTTCACATATTAAACATGATGTCCTGAAGGAAACGAAGGTCTGCAGTTCTGGATGTTCTGAGTGAGACTAAATCTAAAGACTGGAAGCAGGAAAGAAGAACGACCCGTGGAGAAAGTTCTAGAGTAGACCTACCGACAGCTGGAGAAAGTTCTAGAGTAGACCTACCAACAGCTGGAGAAAGTTCTAGAGTAGACCTACCAACAACCGGAGAAAGTTCTAGAGTAGACCTACTGACAGCTGGAGAAAGTTCTAGAGTAGACCTACCGACAACTGGAGAAAGTTCTAGAGTAGACCTACCGACAGCCGGAGAAAGTTCTAGAGTAGACCTACCGACAACTGGAGAAAGTTCTAGAGTAGACCTACTGACAGCCGGAGAAAGTTCTAGAGTAGACCTACCGACAGCTGGAGAAAGTTCTAGAGCAGACCTACCGACAGCTGGAGAAAGTTCTAGAATAGACCTACCGACAGCTGGAGAAAGTTCTAGAGTAGACCTACCGACAGCTGGAGAAAGTTCTAGAGCAGACCTACCGACAGCTGGAGAAAGTTCTAGAGTAGACCTACTGACACCTGGAGAAAGTTCTAAAACAGACCCACCGACAGCTGGAGAAAGTTCTAGAATAGACCTACCGACAGCTGGAGAAAGTTCTAGAGTAGACCTACTGACAGCTGGAGAAAGTTCTAGAATAGACCTACTGACAGCTGGAGAAAGTTCTAGAGTAGACCTACTGACACCTGGAGAAAGTTCTAGAATAGACCTACTGACAGCTGGAGAAAGTTCTAGAGTAGACCTACTGACACCTGGAGAAAGTTCTAAAACAGACCCACCGACAGCTGGAGAAAGTTCTAGAATAGACCTACCGACAGCTGGAGAAAGTTCTAGAGTAGACCTACTGACAGCTGGAGAAAGTTCTAAAACAGACCCACCGACAGCTGGAGAAAGTTCTAGTGTAGAATTTTCTCCAGGGGACGTTCTCCTCTGTGGTCTTCAAGGACCTGGAACTCTGGAAATATTCCCAGTATGAAGGTAGAACTCTGATCATTGATAAAGTTACTGCAGATGAAGAACCAGACGGTTCTTCGTGGTAATGTTGCTTCTTTTGGTGGAGATTGTCATTTTGTGGTAGTTTTATCTGTTTTTGGTCTTTCTGTGCTGATTGTTTTGTATTTCTTTGTGGCAGTTTTGACCCTTTGGTTTCTTTCTGTGTTGATTTTCCAGTTTCAGTTTTTCCCAGAACTCAGATGTTTCTCCTCCTAAATGTCCTGGTTCTATCTGCTGGACTGATGAAGTTCTGAGGATCCGAAATGATGGAAAAAGTCCATTAAAAGGTGATAAATGTGGACCCACCTCTATGGAACTCTGGAAATATTGCCAGCATGAAGGTAGAACTCTGATCATTCATAAACTAAAGTCTTCTTCACTGAATGACCCAAATGCATCTTCAGTCGGACTAAAAACCACCTTCACAGCTGATAAATGTTCCGTCTCATTCTGCAGAGCTTCACTTAGTTCTTTTTTCCAGAGCAGAACCAGTAGTTCTGTTGTCTAGACTCTGTCTTTAATCCAAACACCTTCATCGTGACAGAAAACATCAGAGACCTGCTGAGGTTCTTTATCCATCCTGGTGCATCTCAGTCTGAAGCTCCTGGTGTTCACAGAACGTATGAGTCCTATGAGCTGCAGAATTACTGATCCCAGCTCTATTTCTGCTCGGATCATCCAGGAAACCCGACGTCTCTGCTGAGGCTCACAGCGTCTCGTGTCCTCAGAGTTCAGCCATCAGACGACGGCCACCATGATGGGAGCTGACAGAGAAGCTCCAGGCAGAGAAGCTCCAGGCAGAGACGGCGTTTACCAGAGGAGGACGGCGCTAATAAGAGGAGGACGGTGCTAATAAGAGGAGGACGGCGCTAATAAGAGGAGGACGGCGCTAATAAGAGGAGGACGGCGCTAATAAGAGGAGGACGGCGCTAATAAGAAGAGGACGGCGCTAATAAGAGGAGGACGGCGCTATTAAGACCGATCATCATGATGCTGCCACCACCGTGCTTTATATCATGATGCTGCCACCACCGTGCTTCATCATGATGCTGCCTCCACCGTGCTTCACATCATGATGCTGCCTCCACCGTGATTCACATCATGATGCTGCCTCCACCGTGCTTCACATCATGATGCTGCCTCCACCGTGCTTCACATCATGATGCTGCCTCCACCGTGCTTCACATCATGATGCTGCCACCACCGTGCTTCACATCATGATGCTGCCTCCACCGTGCTTCACATCATGATGCTGCCTCCACCGTGCTTCACATCATGATGCTGCCTCCACCGTGCTTCATGTGATGATGCTGCCTCCACCGTGCTTCACATCATGATGCTGCCTCCACCGTGCTTCATGTGATGATGGTGCCTCCACCGTGCTTCACATCATGATGCTGCCACCACCGTGCTTCACATCATGATGCTGCCTCCACCGTGCTTCACATCATGATGCTGCCTCCACCGTGCTTCACATCATGATGCTGCCACCACCGTGCTTCACATCATGATGCTGCCTCCACCGTGCTTCACATCATGATGCTGCCACCACCATGCTTCACATCATGATGCTGCCACCACCGTGCTTCACATCATGATGGTGCCTCCACCATGCTTCATCATGATGCTGCCTCCACCGTGCTTCATGTGATGATGCTGCCTCCACCGTGCTTCACATCATGATGCTGCCTCCACCGTGCTTCATGTGATGATGGTGCCTCCACCGTGCTTCACATCATGATGCTGCCTCCACCGTGCTTCACATCATGATGCTGCCACCACCGTGCTTCACATCATGATGCTGCCTCCACCGTGCTTCACATCATGATGCTGCCTCCACCGTGCTTCACATCATGATGCTGCCTCCACCGTGCTTCACGTGATGATGCTGCCTCCACCGTGCTTCACATCATGATGCTGCCTCCACCGTGCTTCATGTGATGATGGTGCCTCCACCGTGCTTCACATCATGATGCTGCCTCCACCGTGCTTCACATCATGATGCTGCCTCCACCGTGCTTCACATCATGATGCTGCCTCCACCGTGCTTCATGTGATGATGGTGCCGCCATCGTGCTAATATGGAATGAATCTAAGCAGGGCAAAGCTCCCAGATCTTTATTTACCTGTAAAAGGTGTTTTAAAGTTCTGTGTTATTTCCTTGGTTAAACAGGACAGTATAACAGCTGCAGAGTTTGTTTCTATACATTTGTTGCGTGTGCTGCCCACTAACAGAGATAAATACATGTGTCCATTTAAAGAGCCGCTGCAGCAGCTTCTCATTTGTCTTCGGAACATCTCCATTAGGTCTGCTGTCCTTCAGGCTCCTCTGATTCCACTCTGGAAGTGGGCTTAGAAAATGTCAAACTGCTACAGTACATCTGTGGAGCAGCTCCAGACCTGTCAGAGTGAATCGGTCTAATGCTGGCACCATCCAGGAGGTGGAGGTAAACCCCTGGTGGAAGGCCGAGGCTGATGCCACCTGGACGTTCCTGCTCCATGCTCTGTTTTTTTGCAGTTGTAGAACAGACGTGGTGGAACCTGCTGGGTGTCTACATGAAGCTGAGCTGCTGTAAACACATTTATCTACTGAAGTCTGACCACTTGGTTTCACTCTGGACCTTCTGTTCCGTTCATCTTTACTCCCCCAGTTCCAGATTAAACTATAGATGGGCTCTGAAGTTCTGTCAGACGTCTGGAGGTGGAGTTCTGCCTCCTCAGAATAAAACTGCAGATCATTTAAATTAGATTTCTGACTGCAGATGTCCGTTAATCAGAGCAGCTGACGAAATGTGACCTGAAGTCTCTGAAGAATGGAGCTCTGGTTCTCCTGATGAGAACAGTCCAGATATTTTCATCTTTCAGATCTGCATTAGATCCATCTGGACCTTTCACTGCTCATCAGTGCTTCTGGGAGAAAATCTGATGTAAATGAAATGAAAAGCGCTCGTTTGCGTCATTCGTTTCTGATGAAAGAAACTCAAAGCGGCACGTTTGACTTATTTCCAGGAGGACGTGAGTCAGAGTGACAGAAGTGTTAAAGCTCCAGTAGACGTGATGGACGGCTGAATGAAGCTGCTGCTGGATCCTCTATCTGCTGCACATCCGTCACTCAGCTGATGGGCGTTATCAGCAGATATTAGACGTCTGCAGCTCCTCCGTCCTGCAGGGCTCAGCTATCCTCCACCAGGTTCTGCTCCTGATCCACTGTATAACCTGTAATCTTATTTTTATACTCGCACTATTTGTATTTTTTCACTGTGTACAGCACTTTGGTCAACAGTGTTGTTTTTAAAGGTGCTTTATGAATAAAGTTGGAGTTGGAGGAAAGTCCAGGTTCCTCGGTTTAGTTCCTAAAGTCACAATAGCAAATATTTGGTGCTAAAATTTAAAACTGTAAAACCCTGTGGTCTCCCTCCAGCTGAAATTAGTTGTACACTGTTAGGCAACTGTAAGTAGCTGTTACTGTTAGCTAACGAGTTGTTACTTTTAAATAACTATTTGTTACTTTTAGCTGATTAATTGCTACATTTAGCTGACTAGTTGTTAATTTTAGCTGTTTGTTACACTTAGCTAACTAGTTGTTAATGTTAGCCAACTATTGTTGCTATTTTTTTTTAGCTAAACATTTGAGCTTTATCAAACTTGCTTAATTTTGTAGTTTTGATATTTTGTTGTTTTGCCTTTGTCCCGATTGTTGTGTCTCTAGTTGTAAAAACTGCTTATCTGTGAAATCTTTGTTCAAGATCATTAAATAAATGAGTAAATAAACTGTCAAACTATGATTAGAATCTGGCAGAAAAACTCTGTTACCCGATGGTGGATTACTGTAGTGTTCTAAAGCTTTAAAAATAAGACATAAATCTCATATTTTTGTAGTCAAACACTGTAAAAGAACAAATTACTGCTTGTTAAAATGCAGATTGTTGATTTGAATGTTATTTACAGTTTTGGTCTGCTTTATTTACAGTCAAAATGTCGATTGATAGTTTTTTTTTGCGATTTTACTGAATATCATCAATACTTTAACAGAACTGATATTTTTAAAGAACTTATCAGTCTGTAATGTAGACATGATGTCAAATAAGAGCAAATATCTGCTGTATTTTAATGTTTCAAATGCAGTAATTTACAGTCAAACACTGTAAAAATGTGCTTATTAAAGCTAATAATTCAGATGTGTTTGTTTTTATAGGAAACATGATATTTTCCTCTGATTGTCTGCATATTATCAGTAAACTGAGCCCTGAAAAGCGCTGTTCCTTCCTGTTACTGTCTCTGTGTCCTCCACCTGTCCCTCTGAGGGACGAGACGCTGCCGTCTGATTGGCTGACAGCGTTGGGTCAAGGTGGCGACCAGAGGGCAGCTGTCAATCAGAAGAGATGCTGTCGTCCAATCAGACGTCTGGATGAAGGTCAGACTGGTCGACCTTCATCCTGTCAATCCGTCTGAGTTTAGAGGAGCTGCTGGTGATCAGGAGGTTCTGGAGGGAAAACAGACAAATACAGTTAAAAAAAACAAAGCTGCAGATCACATGTAAATATTTTTTTAAACTAAAGCTGCAGATCACTTACAAATAAATCAAAACAATAAAATGCTATCATTAATGGTGTGAATTTAATGAATACTGCAACTCCAGGGTGGGGAAGCAAAAATGTCCTGTCAGGTAAAAACAACTATAAATGGGTAGAACTTTTTTATTCTTTGGAATTTTGAACTGAAGAAGACAAATGTAAAGCTTTCAGAGCATGTTTATTTAATCTGTCCTCCATCAGCCATGATGAAGGCGTCAATACAGCCTCTGAAAGAGGAACAGACCCTCCTGATATCCTCCTTGGGGTAGGCCTCCCATTCCCTGGAGAATGCAGCCTTCAGTAAATCCATATTGGCATGAGGGGGGGCATTAGTCCTCAACTCAATGGCGCCCCATCAGAAAAAATCCAGGGGCTTTAGATCAGGTGAGCTCGGGGGCCAAATGCCTTTGGGCCAGAAGTTCTCCATATTCTACTCACAGAACCTTTGGACCTTGATTGATGTGTTATCAAAAACTGTCTGTACTTTGATTATCAATCACCTTATGTCTCGATCATCCTTGCATTCAATCACATGAGTAATAAGTAAAATAAAGCATAAGCTCCCTCTTATTGATTCTGGACTTTTCTTTGTTTCCTTACAGTCACACCGTGGTAATGATGCTCTTCACCTTCCTGTTCCTCAGACCCAATACAACTCTTAAATATGCACTCTGAGCAAATTATAAAAACACCACTTCCCACAAACCAACGTTATCCTGAAAGATTCAAATTTGTTTTTTTAAATCATTTTTCTTAGAAAATTTCAGGTTGTTCCTCATGTTTTGTTCCGTCTGTTCTTCTGTCATCTGCTGCATTTTTGTAAAGATTTCTATGTACGTCTTTTACTCCACTATTTAGTTATTTTTCATTCTTTATTCAGCCGCCATGGAACATTGTGAGAACATTATATAGATGGGTTCTAAAACTCCTTTAGAACATCACAGGCAGAAAGTTCCTCCTTTGGTAATATTTCACATTACAGGAACCTTTTCTAAAAATCCCCTGAGGCCTCGATCACAGCATTGTTTGAATGTTGGTTTGAGAATGTTCTTTCTTTGTTACGTCTGTGTTCCTGAGAACGTTCTCCAGACAGTGTCTGAATGTTGGTTTGAGAACGTTCCTTCTTTGTTATGTCTGTGTTCCTGAGAACGTTCTCCAAACAGTCCCTGAATGTTGCAGCTCAAAGCATTTAACCTCGTTGGGAATTCCAGTTGTCCGTAAAACGTTCTCCAAACATTCGATTAGAACTTGACATCATTAGAACTTGTAGGTTCTCATGTTAGACAACGTTGTGGGAACGTTCCCTGACAGCTGAGAACAACGTGGACGCCGTTCTGGGATTTATTGCCACAGTTGGAATCGGCTGACTGACAGGACTGGAACTGTGAGACGTTCTGCGGTGTTCTCGGTTCCTGGAGTTCCTACTGGTTCTCCTCACTGTGCAGCAGCGTGAACCCGGCAGGACGTCATGAATGTGGATGATGAGACTCTGACCCACATCTGACTTTAAAATGAGCTCCATGCTGCTTCCACCTGCAGAGCTCACAGAGCCGTCGATGTTCTGGTGGGATGAACTCTGAGAACGACGGAGAACGATAGAGGATGACGGAGGACGACGGAGAACGACGGAGAACGTAGGAGGACGACGGAGAACGTAGGAGGATGACGGAGGACGACGGAGAACGTAGGAGAACGACGGAGAACGTAGGAGGATGACGGAGGACGACGGAGAATGACGGAGAACGTAGGAGAACGACGGTGAATGACGGAGAACGATGGATAACGACGGTGAATGACGGAGAACAACAGGCAGAACAGTCAGACATTTAAAGCTTTAATAATGTTGAGTCATTTGAGGGAACCTTCATGCAGACGTTTGTTTCTGAGTCTTCAGCTCGTCTTTCTGGAGGGTCTGATGATCGTATTGTCTCTGTGAAGTTTATCTCCAGCGTTCTAAGTTCTCCTAAATCTGAACTCTGCACTGATCATCGTCCTCAGCTGTACTTCCTGGTTAGCTAACGTTAGCACGTTAACTGTCCCTCTTAACCAACCGAACCTTCACCTCACTGGTCTTTAAATCAGTGAACTAGAGATTAATCCTCTGACAGGATGATGGAAAACACGTGAAAATTAAAAAAAAAAAAAAAACTTTAAAAAGTACTACTTTAAAATTCTGTACTGAGTTAAAATATGGAAAATAAATTGGATCACATCATGAAAACAACGTTAAATTATTTATTTAAAAATGATTTTCTTCAACTATCAGCTGCCAACAGATTAGATTCAGTGGAAAACTTTTGCTTATAAAAGCTCAACAGAAATAACTTTACTCATCTCTGTGACCAAATATTTCATATTAAAGTATTTTATGTGTTTAGTATTATTGACCTGCAGCTACATGTGGTTCATTTTATTATTCATGAGCTCAAAGATGGAACTTTTCATGACGTCGTTCATATTTCATCTCGCCAACAATCAGATATTATTGATCTGATTGTCCGATATTCTGGATCTGTGACTTGATGAGAAACAAGAGAGGAAGTTTCAGGTTTTTATCTTTAATCGTTCCTCAGATGTTTTTGTTCAAACAGACAGACAGATAAAATAAAACGTTATTTCAGAAGGTTTTTAATAAATCGAGCTGAAACTTCAGACGACTTTATAAATGTCCACGTTTTATGCTGTGAATATAAAATAGATATGCAGAAATGTAAACAACATTAAAAGCAGAAATGATCGTAAACGTCTGATTTGAGGTGAAACGACTCCAACTGAAACCAGTTCTTGTCTTAAAGATCTGGACTCTGACTTGTGGCTTTTTTTTCTTCATTTCTCTTTAGAATACAGCAGAAAGGCTTTTTTACTGCCAGTGCCTGTGTTCAGTCTACAAACCGAATTCCAGCGTTGATCTAATCCCTTTAAGAAGACAACATTAGATTTACAGCGCTCAGATGGAGATGAACGGTTTGATTAGAACGTCCTCTGGAACCTCATTTATCTGCTGGATGTTGAGGAACGACTTCATGAATGCCTCATCATCTCTCTCAAATATAGAGTCATGAAATAATGATCAGACCACCTCGTTTTCTTCAATTTCTTGTTCATTTTAATGGCTGGTACTGCTAAAGGTTTATTATCTGCAGAATAGAATGAACAGGACTTTAAATGCAGCGGATTCCAGACTACTTTATGT
This sequence comes from Acanthochromis polyacanthus, assembly GCF_021347895.1. NCBI lineage: Eukaryota > Metazoa > Chordata > Actinopteri > Pomacentridae > Acanthochromis > Acanthochromis polyacanthus. Next base: position 2,937,597 of record NC_067121.1, read on the forward strand.
CCTATCTGACATGCTGAAGCTTTGCTGTATTCCAGGGTCTATAAGAGGACATTTCAAAGGTCTAGAGTGGTTTCCTGCTGACATTCAAGCCATAGAACAACTCAGAAGCTGTCAGCTCTCACATGACGCCTAAAACTAAAGAATTATGTGAAGCCACAAAGGCAGCCATCATGAGAGAGAGACAGGTAGAGAAAAAACTGAAGATCTCCAAGACAGACGTTCATCACACCAAGAAAAAACAAACCCAGCATGGTTCTACCAAACTGCTAGCTGGTCAGGAAACGTCTTTCTACCACCAGATGAAGAACGACAAAAACGACACACAAAATGACAAAAAGAAGACACAAGACACGACCGAAAGCCAACAACTGGACAGCTGTCAGTAGGTCTACTCTACAACTTTCTCCAGCTGTCGGTAGGTCTGCTCTTGAACTTTCTCCAGCTGTCAGTAGGTCTACTCTACAACTTTCTCCAGCTGCCGGTAGGTCTACTCTAGAACTTTCTCCAGCTGCCGGTAGGTCTACTCTAGAACTTTCTCCAGTTGTCGGTAGGTCTACTCTACAACTTTCTCCAGTTGTCGGTAGGTCTACTCTAGAACTTTCTCCATTTGTCCGTAGGTCTACTCTAGAACTTTCTCCAGCTGTCGGTAGGTCTGCTCTTGAACTTTCTCCAGCTGCCGGTAGGTCTACTCTAGAACTTTCTCCAGCTGCCGGTAGGTCTACTCTAGAACTTTCTCCAGTTGCCGGTAGGTCTACTCTAGAACTTTCTCCAGCTGCCGGTAGGTCTACTCTAGAACTTTCTCCAGTTGTCGGTAGGTCTACTCTAGAACTTTCTCCAGTTGTCGGTAGGTCTACTCTAGAACTTTCTCCAGTTGTCGGTAGGTCTACTCTAGAACTTTCTCCAGCTGCCGGTAGGTCTACTCTAGAACTTTCTCCAGTTGTCGGTAGGTCTACTCTAGAACTTTCTCCAGTTGTCGGTAGGTCTACTCTAGAACTTTCTCCAGCTGCCGGTAGGTCTACTCTAGAACTTTCTCCAGCTGTCGGTAGGTCTGCTCTAGAACTTTCTCCAGCTGTCGGTAGGTCTGCTCTAGAACTTTCTCCAGGGGACGTTCTCCTTTCCTGCTTCTAGTCTTTAAGTTTAGCCTCACTGAGAACATTCCAGGTCCTTGAATAATGAAAATGAACAAGAAACTGAAGAAAACGAGGTCTGATCATTTCCTCCAGGACTGCAGCAGTGAAAGGCCATTAGAACATGAAGACTTGAGAAGCATTTCTGTGAAATCTGCATTCGCCTTCCTAATTGAAACTTGTGGAAAGTTTTGCCCACAGCGATAGAAGTTGCTGAACTTCTGGTCTGGTGGATCTTCTACAACGAGCTGGTCGCCACCGGCTGCTACAATTAGAAGAAGCTGAATCCATCAGGAATGGAAGCTCAGAGGTAATGAAGACGCTACTCCTGCTGGGTCTGAACGAAGGAAACCATCCGTCAGAACAAGAAGAAACCACTTTCCTCCAGGAGTTTCAGCCTCTAACAGCTGAACCCAGACGGTAGATTTGGGTGTTTTTCTGTCTAATTTGTAAAGTTTTCATTAAATCCTCCCTGTGGAGCTGGAAAAGTTGCCGGATTCATCAGGAACTGACAGAGAGTTGATCTGCAGCTTTAATGACTGAATCATTGTCTGAATTCTGCAGATTTTATGCTGAAATTTGTAGTTACAGAGAAAACACAAGCAACAGATCAGTTTTAGAAACAACTAAAGCATTTACTGTTTATTAGATTTACAAAACAAAGAACACATCAAACCTCAGAGCTCCACTTTTTAAAAGTTTGTGTCTAAAGAAAAGAAAAAAGTCCAAATTAACAAAACTAACTCCAGGGTTGGGCAGTAACGTCACTACAAATAGCGTCGTTAGAAGTTTAACTACATTTTTCTGTAACGACTTGATAGCGTCATTGTTTACAAAATCAAAAAACGTTTCAACAGCTTAGCTAATCTTTTGGTCATGTAGCGCGGTAGCGAACGCAAAAAGCTACATTTTAAAATGATGAATGTTGAACTGCTTGAAGCGGAGCTTTCTGCTCTGCTGCAGTCTCATCTCACACTTTTAAGGATCAGACAGTGACATCCTCTCCAAACGCCGACATGTCTGTGTCGACCAATGGAAGCGGAGGAACTGTTGATGTCGTCATTCAACAATCCCTTCCACTGGATCCACACACACACAGACGCTCGCTTCAGTTCACTCAAGACCAAAACTGAGTTAAGTAGTAGTGGATACAGCACTTTGGGAAAGCATTGAATGATTTTACATAGATATTAGACTTAAGAAATAAAACTTGATTTAATACCCAAATTATGTATAAAATTGTCTTACTATAATATTGCTTACTTTATATGGAAATGATATCAAATGCAACCTATTATACCCTCCAATGTAAGTGGTGTGTTAATATAAGCTACTGCAACTTAATTATCAGATACATTATGTCTGCAACACAAACTAAAAAGAAAATCAGAACAATGATTTCTAATGTAAAAAGGTTGATTCATTTTAAATAGAGCTCCACATATTCCTCAGTGTATCAACTTACTAAGTTTGGAGCACTGAGAACAAAAATGATGGTTTAATAATAAACAAGTCAGCATTTTCTTGTCTCCGTTTGACTGACTTCATTAGTCCCTGAAAGTTTTTGGTAAGAAAAAAAAGTAACTTGAATGTATTAAGCTACTTTGGCCGTATTGCTGTAGCTTAGCTTGCTACATTTCTGTGGGTCATAGCTTCAGTGTAGTGAAGCTTGATTTAACACAGAGTAGCTGGTAGCTTAGCTCATTACAGTTTCCAAGTAGCTTGCCCAACACTGACTAACTCTCAGTTTAACTGTTGGATTTCTGACTTTGCATTAAACTTAAAGTGACAAGAAGTCAGAGAGTTTCAGGTTGAACTGCAGGCAGGGTTTCCTCAGAGAAACTGAGAGAAAAACCACTATCTACAGTGTGTACGAAAAGTATTCAGACCCCTTGAAATGTTTCACTCTCTGTGTCATTGCAGCCATTTCCCAAAATCAAAAAAGTTCATTTTATTTCTCATTAATGTACACTCAGCACCCCATCTTGACAGAAAAAAACAGAAATGTAGAAATTTTTGCAAATGTATTAAAAAAGAAAAACTGAACTAAACCGCTGGATTAGTGTTGACCTTCAAAATAAAAGCCGATGAGCAGGACCAGCAGCTTCCTGGAGAACATTGTGAAAGTGTCAATCTGAAAACGTGGAGCTCTGTCGCCTCTCAGTGGACACACCGCTCAACACCAGCTGGAAGATTTTCTACAATCACAGACTGAATATCTGTTCAGGATATTTAGTAGATTTTACTTTTTTTTCAGTTCACACCATTAATTTAACGTCACTGAATGAAATTCATCCAAATTAAATCAACATATTATATTAAAGCCAACAAAGTTTACATCCGTTTGAATATAAAAGACACTTTTGAGTCTCCAATGACTCCTTTAACTCTGAATTTTCGATGATGGAATCACTGAAATATGAATCTTTGTCACTTTAAACAATAATTCTTGTTCCTTTATAGATTTATTGAAGTGCTTCTGGAAATACGATAAAATCTGTTTTATAAATATAAAACAGAACCTTAAATGATCAGTTTTGTTGATGTAGAAAGTTGTGTTAATCTAAGTTTTCTTACATTCATGACCTCTAAACTCCTCCTGAGTGATTCCAGTCGACTACAGCTGCTGACTCCTCTGATCCACTTTAAATAGAACCATTAGATCTACTCATTAGATTCAAACACTACAGGGGGAAAGTCTGAGGAGCTCAGCAAAGATCTGAAGGAGAAAATCAGTGACTGGAACTCAAAAGTTGCCTCGGCTGATGCAAAAATTGCTCCAAATTGTCAAAAATTTACTCAAAAACAGCCTAAACTGACTGAAGAGACGTCTACATGGACATAAATTCACTCAACAATTGACCACAGTGACTAAAAACACGTCTAAAATGATCCAAAGCTGGCTGGAAATATGTGTAAAAATATGAAAAAGTTGCCTGACATGATGCAAAGCTGGTTCAAACAGACTGATGGAGACGTCTACATTCACTCAACAATTGTCCAAATTGACTAAACATGTATAGATGTTTAGAAACTTTCCCAAATTGACACAAAAGCTGTTAAAGTTTGGTCCAAATTTCTGCAAAACTATTCCAAAGTGACTGAAAACATCTAGAATGACTCAAACTGAACAAAGTTTTCCAGACTGACTCCAGACTCGTCCAAGGTGACTGGAAATACGTCGAATTATTCTAGTCAGAAAGTCACCTGGAGCCGTTTGAAAGCAGCTTCAGATCCAGAATCATCTGTTAGTCAGGATAAAGTTCATGGTCCAAACATGTGAGTGAAGTGTTTTCTTTACAGATGGTTGTAGTAACGTTATCCAGTGTTGTGGGAATGTTCTCCGTCTGCTGGGTTAAACTCTCAGCGTCTTCCTGAATGAATGGGCCTGATAACCCTCCCTCCTCCTGGTTCCTCCCTCTGGATCTGCACTGTCAGGATGGGTGGAACCAACATGGGGAGGTGGAACCAAGGGGGTGGAACCATTCACTGCAGGTACACATGACGTACAGATCAGAGCTCACAACAGTTTCATCTACGAGGAAGTGAAACTCAGTCAGTCGCTGCTGCTCAGAGGAGAAAATGGCTCAGAAAGGAGTTCACCTGGACCAAGAAACCTTCTCTTGTTCCATCTGTCTGGATCTACTGAAGGATCCGGTGACTATTCCCTGTGGACACAGCTACTGTATGACATGTATTAATACCCACTGGGATGGAGAGGACCAGGAGGGAATCCACAGCTGCCCTCAGTGCAGGCAAACCTTCACCATGAGGCCTGTTCTTTTGAAAAGCACCATGTTAGCAGCTTTAGTGGAGGAGCTGAAGAAGACTGGACTCCAAGCTGCTCCTGCTGACCACCACTATGCTGGACCTGAAGATGTGTCCTGTGATTTCTGCACTGGGAGGAAGAGGAAGGCTGTCAAGTCCTGTTTGGTTTGTTTGGCCTCTTTCTGTGAGAATCACCTTCAGCCTCACTATGATGTACCTCCAATGAAGAAACACCAGCTGGTGGAGCCCTCCAAGAACCTCCAGGAGAACATCTGCTCTCGTCATGATGAGGTGAAGAAGATGTTCTGTCGTACTGATCAGCAGTCTATCTGTTATCTCTGCTCTGTGGAGGAACATAAAGGCCACGACACAGTCTCAGCTGCAGCAGAAAGGACTGAGAGGCAGAAAGAGCTGGAGGTGAGTCGACTGAACATCCAGCAGAGAATCCAGGACAGACGGAAAGATGTGAAGCTGCTTCAACAGGAGCTGAAGGACATCAAGGTCTCTGCTGATAAAACAGTGGAGGACAGTGAGGAGATGTTCAGAGAGCTGATCCATCTGATCCAGAACAGAAGCTCTGAGGTGGAGCAGCAGATCAGATCCCAGCAGGTGATTGAAGATAGTCGAGTCAAAGAGCTTCAGGAGAAGCTGGAGCAGGAGATCAGGGATCTGGAGAGGAAAGACGCTGAGCTGAAGCAGCTCTCAGATACACCAGATCACAGCCAGTTTCTCCACAACTACCCCTCAGTGTCAGCACTCAGTGAGTCCACACACTCATCCAGCATCAGCATCCGTCCTCTGAGACACTTTGAGGACGTGACAGCAGCTGTGTCAGAGCTCAGAGGTAAAGTAGAGGACGTTCTGAAGGACACCTGGACAAACATCTCACTGACAGTCACTCAGCCAGACGTTTTACTGTCAGAACCAGAACCAGGACCAGAACCAGAACCAGGACTAGAACCAAAGACCAGAGCTGGATTCTTAAGATATTCATCTGACATCACTCTGGATCCAAACACAGCAATCAGATATCTGGTTTTATCTGATGGAGACAGAAAAGTAACAGGAGTGAAAAAACAGTCTTATCCTGATCATCCAGACAGATTCAGTTATTGGTGGCAGGTTCTGAGCAGAGAGAGTCTGACTGGACGTTGTTACTGGGAGGTGGAGATGACAGGAAGTGGATTTAATGTAGCAGTCTCATACAAGAGCATCAGCAGAGTGGGGACATGGACAGAGTGTTATTTTGGATGTAATGAGAAATCCTGGGCATTAGAATATACTAACAACAGTTTTAGCTTTTGGTTCAACAGCACTAAAACTCCTGTCTCAGGTCCTCATTCCTCCAGAGTAGGAGTCTACCTGGATCACAGTGCAGGTATTCTGTCCTTCTTCAGCGTCTCTGAAACCATGACTCTCCTCCACAGAGTCCAGACCACATTCACTGAGCCGCTACATGCTGGACTCGGGCTTTATAATTATGGAGACACAGCAGAGATCCTTAAAGTGAAGTAGAGCCACACAGGTGATGAGTTTAAGGATCTGTTTCTTTCTGATCTGCAGCTCATTTCTCTGCTGTTTCCTCTGATGTTCTGGTGTAAAGCGTGGTTCTAACGTAGAGACGGTGTGAAAACGCTGCATGAAGAACATGTGAAAGTTCTGACCTTAGAAGTGGAAGTTAGTCTGAGGTTCTGCAGACACATTTAATCAGTGAATCATTAAATTTCATTGACAGAACTCCAGAGGATGGAGTCAGAAAAGCTTCTTCTTCAGGGGAACTTTTCTGCTTTCATTCCCAGATGGACGTTTGTTGATCATCAGCAGAGATCACGGCTGAGTGACGCTCTGATTATAGAGACTAATGATGAACTGGATGGAAGCTTTCTTTTCATGGTTGTTTCACTTTATTCAGGGAAAATGTACAATCTAAAATGGTTTCATTCTGTTGGTCTGGATGCCTGTTGTGTTTTTAAAATATATATTCTCTGTGATTTTAAAGTGAGAAAAAGCAGAAAATGTGAATGTTTGACATGAACTTCCTGTTTAATGTCTGTGTTTGGTGGTAGATCCATCAGCTTTATAATGAGATGTATGCTGGCTGTTCATCTGAACATTTATGCTTGTTTTTATGATTTTTCATTTAATCTGATCAATATGAGGGTTTGTTCATTAGGAGTTATTTGGCAAAGGTGTTTGGAGGTAAAAGGTGTGAATTATAAATGTCATAATAAATAATAAAAACAAGAAAAAAAGAAAAAGTCTGGCTGTTCTGCTTTAAAATAACAAAAGGAATAAAGATCATTTTTGTGTTTTTCTGTTTGAAACCAACAACAAAAAATAACCATGTTTCATTTTCCACAATAAATAAATAAACAATTATTTTTCTTTTTTGCATTTTAGACCAAAAACCAAGAAAAAAGCAAGGAGGCATTTTAGTTGTTCTGTTTTACACCAACAAACAAACAAACAAACAAACAACAAACAAACAAAAAGCTGTTTTTTTAAGTTCCTGTCAGCATGGAGAACTGCTTCTTTAGTGGTTTAGTGTGTTTTATTCTATTTATTGTCTGTTGTCTTATTCCTGTTTATTGTGTGTTTTGTTCTTATTTATTGTCTGTTTCTGTGTTTTGTTCTTATTTATTGTGTGTTTGTGGAGGTTTTTTTTAGGCCTTTTATTGTAACTAAATCCACTTTTTAAAGCGCTGCTGATCAGATGTAGGTCAGTTAGTTAGAAAATGAGCAGTTTGTTCATTTAATCTAATAAATATGACGTTAATTAAGGGGCTCCTGTGGTTCGGTACCTCCAGGTAAAGAGTCCAGGTGTGTTGGTTCCGTGTCCCAGAGGAACCAACCACTGCTCTGGGCTGCAGGTGAGTCTGTCGGCTGCCGCACCGGGTGATAAACGGGCGGAGCGGCCCTTTAACTCCCCGGCTGCAGGCTGCAGTGAGCCGGATTCCACCACTAGAGTTCTCCCTGCGGCTCCAGGCAGCGCGGCTTCGTCTGTGTTTACCTCCCAGCACACCGAGCCGGACACACGCACACCTCCACCCGCCGGACGGAGGAACACGGATGTAAGCTGGCCGGACCCTGCGGTCACCCAGAGGCGGAGGTGAGTTCGATTCCCCGCGGCTCTGCGAGCGCGGCCAGGCGGCTAACGGGGCCCTGGCCGCCCCGTGATGGAGGACCAGGAACATGGCGCCCTCCAAAACAAACGAGCGGCTAGCCTGTTAGCCGGCCGCGTCCGGGCTGCTCGGCGACGGCCCACCAAGCCTTGCGTGTCCCCCGAAATAACAGCGAGTCGTGTCCGTGATTGTGGGTCTTGTTTGTGTTCGGTGACACTAGTCTTGGTTCGCCTGGCGGCCCGCTAACGGTAGCTACGTAACATTGGAGCAGCCCAGCTAGCTGCGGTTAGCTCCAAACATGCTAACACCCTGAGCTAACCATGGCTGTGGTTAGCTCAGAGTGTTAGCATGTCTGGAAGCTAACCAGCACCCTGGTTCTCTGTGCCAGTGTGTTTAATCAGCAGTCTGGTTCTCTGTAAACACGTCTTGGCTCCGTATTAATCGCTCCAGACTAACCGGGTTTAGTGAATTAATGTGGATCTAAAACGGCCCTTTTGTCCTGCCTGGCCGCCGTTAGCTAGCATGCTAGCGGGGTTTTTCGGACCGTGCCCGTGGCCTTCCGCGGCTCTCTTTGTTGCTCCAGCTCCGGTTGAGTGTTGTGTAGATGTGATATTTGTTGTCTGGTTTTATGTCACACTGAGGTAATTCAGGTGTGTTCGCCCGGAACACCTGCTCCGGTGACTACTGGTCCTGGCCCGGTGGCTGCTGGTGGGCTAACGGTGCATGCTAAAGCCCTCCTCTGACCTGAGCGGCCGTCACAGCTGATTTAACCCGGACCGCGGCGGGGTTTTGGGGGGTTCATCTGAGGAGCTGTCCGGTGTGTTGTGTTAAAAACGGATCCTGGATTTCTACCGGTCTGTAGTGGCTTTTCTCTGGAACAGACAGACAGTCTGAACATCCATCGGTTAAAAGCTAATAAATGCCTTTACTACTATCCTTGCTCATCTATTAACTGGTTTGAACATTTTTATTTTTGGGAAAACAGTCTCAATGTTATGATTCCAGCAGATTAAATGTCAATATTTCTGCTGTCTTTACTCCTCTATGGCAGTAAACAGAATATCTTTGGACAAAACCAGACATATAGAGACATATCCTTTACGTGGACTGTAAATAACATGATTAGTTTAATAACTAAAATTAAGAATTAATCTGTTGTCCAGTAGGTTATAGCTCCAAAATAAGATTCTAAATGAAATCGAGTGATTTCTAAGCATTAAAAACGTCTCAGTTGGTCTGTGGTGGTTGAACTGGTCCTTTAAAGAGGTTTTAACTAGTAAATAAACGCTGCTGGTTCATGTGGAGCCATGCTGGGATCTGGGCCAGTTTCCCAGTCCGACCAGTGTGTAAAACCACAGCATGCAGAGGTTAACGTCTGGTTTCTGTCGTTCATTTTCAACCGTTTTATTCTCCAACAACGTTAAAGATGTCCTGAAAAGCATCTTTATTCTATCGGTCCGCTAACCTCTGCTTGTTTTACTGTTTTATTCTGACCGGCTGTGTGTTGAACTGATGCAGGGCTGGAAATAAAGACGTAAAATCAGAATTTAAACAGATTAAAACAACTTAAAATGCAGTGGAAGAAGAAGAAACTCCTGTTAAAGAGTGTTTTAAGGGAAAGACCAGGTTCCAGAAAACACATGGAGGTTAAAAATGGAAACTCTGAAAGATAAAAACCTGAAGTTTCATTTTTATTTTAAGACTCTAGATCAGGAGTGTTAAACTCATCTCAGTCCAGTCTGATCTCCAGTAAAACCACAGCATAATAACCTCTAAATAACTCCTATTGGTTCCTTTGTTTTAGTGCAAAAATGTTCACATTTAAGGAATTATCTTTTTACTAAACATCATGAACAACCTGAAATTTATGAAGAAAAATAAATTCAAGTTTATCATTTCCACATTAAACTTCCAGATCAGAGTGTCGACTAACGAAACGCAACATTTAGTCATCTGGAACTGAAGCACAGAGGATTAGAACCACATAAAAAGACAACAAAAAACAATAGCGAGAGAAAATATTCCAAAAACGAGACGCACAATGGCAAAAATGAGACAAAAAAGTAGACAAGTTACAAAGCAACAAAAAATAGACACAAATGAGATAAAAAAATTACAAAATAATCAAAACAAAAGGAAGCACAAAAACACGACAAAATATTACGAAATGAGCCGCAGAATGGAAAAAATGAGACAGACAAAAAGATACAAAACAACAAAAAATAGACACAAATGAAATAAAAAATATAAAAATAAACAAAACAAAAGCAAAACAAAGAGGAAGCACAAAAAACAACAAACACTACAAAATGTTACAAAAATGAGACGAATGACACAAAGTTAAAAAGCGACAAAATGGACACGAATGAGATAAAATTACAAAAATATGACAAAATTACAAAAATATGACAAAAAACACAAGCAAAACAGAACGGAAGCACAAAACAACAAAAGTCAGACAAAGAAAGACAAAAACCTCCAAAAAATTACAAAAATGAGACACAATAGAACAAAGAACAAGCTAGTATTTTAATTTCTGATCAAACAACTTGTCATGATCTAGAAATGATTTTAAATTTATAGTTTTAATAATTTACAATCTGCAGTTAATGTCTTCTCTGGAATTTTTACACTTTGAGGACCGGATTGGACCCTCTGGAGGACCACTTTTGGTCCATGGGCCTGATGTTGGACCCTCTGGAGGACCGCTTTTGGTCCACGGGCCTGATGTTGGACCCTCTGGAGGACCACTTTTGGCCCACGGGCCTGATATTGGACCCTCTGGAGGACCGCTTTTGGCCCACGGGCCTGATGTTGGACCCTCTGGAGGACCGCTTTTGGCCCACGGGCCTGATATTGGACCCTCTGGAGGACCGCTTTTGGCCCACGGGCCTCATGTTGGACCCTCTGGAGGACCGCTTTTGGCCCACGGGCCTCATGTTGGACCCTCTGGAGGACCGCTTTTGGCCCACGGGCCTGATATTGGACCCTCTGGAGGACCGCTTTTGGTCCACGGGCCTCATGTTGGACCCTCTGGAGGACCACTTTTGGTTCACGGGCCTGATATTGGACCCTCTGGAGGACCACTTTTGGTCCACGGGCCTCATGTTGGACCCTCTGGAGGACCGCTTTTGGTCCACGGGCCTCATGTTGGACCCTCTGGAGGACCGCTTTTGGTCCACGGGCCTCATGTTGGACCCTCTGGAGGACCGCTTTTGGACCACGGGCCTCATGTTGGACCCTCTGGAGGACCACTTTTGGTCCACGGGCCTCATGTTGGACACCCCTGCTGTAGAACTAACCTGCTCAGTCAGGAAGTTCAGTGAGAATAAATGTCTTTTCCTATTAAAGTGTTTTAAATGTTTGTATTATTGAGCTGCAGCTCCATGAGGTTCTGGAAATATCTTCATTTACTTTCTGATTTATCATCATTTCTCTGTGAATCAGTCCTTCCAAGATTTCGCGGGCGTGTTTCGTGATTGTTGAGGCTGAAAATGCCTGAATTCGCGGCAGCTTTTCTAACAAATTGCGATAAAAGTTGTGATGTTTTAAGCTTATTTGTTGTGATTAAATTGCGGGAGACCGTGATAGTTGCTAAAAAGCTGCATTTTTCCAGCTTGTAGAACATGTTTCAACGCTGTAATTGACAATATTTATTCCGAAATTAATTATTTAACGTTCCAACCCGTTTCCACAAAAGCTGGCACACCATGGTGGGACATTAGCAGCAGACAGATACTGGTTTAACGTGGTTGGTAGATTTGCGGCACAAAATACTAATTTACTATTGAATGAATCATATTTGTACATATCTGTCAGTGGCTTAAAAAGTTAATTTCACATCCTGACACACGTGTTCACACACACACACGCTCACGGCTTGTCACGCAGTTCTCCACTAAGACAGGTGTGTGTTCTGCATGTGTACGTACCAAATCACGTGACCTAAACATGTAGCCGGCGACGGGAATTGATGGGACTCAGAAACACCCCCACAATTTAATCAGTTGTTCTTGTATCATTTCCGATACGTCCACAGTGATAGATTTGTTGTAGGATAACAATCATGTGATCGTCAGCAGGCCGCTGAGGTAGCTTGTTGCCATGGTTACCGTGCCGCTATCAGACGCCGTGCCGCTATGAATCCTTAACAAATCCGTGGATCCAAACTTTAAGCCGTATCACTGCTGAAGTCTAATCATTTGGTCCTTGTGTCATTTCTGACCGACCCTGAAAACTTCATTTAAATCTCTGAGTCTGTTTCTGAGTGATGTTGGTAACAGAGGAAGGATTCACACACGCTGATCGTCACATAACTCCACCGTGTTCTTTGGTGGAATAATTAATCTAATTTACCTTCATTCTTTCAGAGCTCTAATGGATCTGGATGCAACAGTTTCCATCATGGTGATTTATGTGGTCTGTTGTCTGATCATTTCAGCCGTTCTAATATGTTTCATGTTTTTTTAAGTGTATCAATGGATGATTTTTTTTTTCTTTATTGTATTCCACCACAGTATTGCACGGGTGTAAAACAGTTTAGCTCTGCTTTGGTGAAGAACATCAGTGAATTAATTGTTTATCACGGTCTTCAGCAGTAATTTTTGTTGGTAAATGAGAGACATTAGTATCGCACATGTCTGCATCTTCAACCCATAAACAGGAAGTGAATTCGGTGACATACGTGCATTAGTTTGCACTGGGAGCTGCTATGATTGGTGGAACTCACGGGAGGCGGGCCAAAATTGCAGGAAAGTTGTGGTGATTGGACAAAATTGAAAGGCCGCACAAAATTCACGGAGATTGGTTGATTTCGTGTGAATTTGCGCGATTGCAACATCGTGAATTCCCGGAGGGACTGATTAATGAGCTCAAAGATGGAACTCTTCATGACAAATTCAATGATTTTCACATTCCAGCTCCTCAATAATCAGATATTATTGATCTACTGTCTGAAGTTACAGATTTTGAATTAGTGACATGAGAACATTTCAAGTTTTTATGAAAGATTAACTAATTAAAAAAACATTTGCACTTAAAAATGAGAAATGGGCAACTGTAATAAATTACAGCTTCATTTTATTCTTTTTAGAGAATAATAGATGTGATTTTCATGGTTTTATTCTTTTATTCAAACCACAGAAGAGATTAAATATGAAATTAACGTGAGAATATCCTGGGCTTCATAGGCTTCACTAAAATAGAAATAACTGCTTGTTGCTGCTTTAATTCTATAATAATAAAAGTAATGTTTTGATAAAGAATATAGTTCTATTTGTTGCTAGTCTTTCATGATTCTTATGCTGTAAATATAAAATAGACATTAAAAACGTACAGAACATTTTCAGGGAAACCAGAGATGGAGGAGCAGATATTTTAGCAGAATTCTGATGATCTGAGATGAAATGGGCCAAGAGTCAGAACAGATGTTGTTTTTTTTCATCTGGACTCTGACTGGAGAGTTTTTCTTAAAAAATACGGCAGAAAGGCCTTTTCTTTTCTTTATTTGAATGCTTGTTTTTACTCGAATAAACGAGATGACCTCTTTGAGTGTTCAAAGATGAGACTCTTTTCAAGTTTCAACTCCCCAATAATCGGATATTATTGATTTATTTGTCCGATATTATAGATTCTGAATCAATGACATGGTGAGAAAGAACAGAGAAACTTTCCTGCTTTTATCTTTATTTCCTCAGATGTTGTTGATCAAACGGATTTAGATTTAATGAGAGATCAAACCTTCTGAAGAGGTTTTTAAAACGTTTTTTTTCTCGTGAAATATCAGATAAATGAATCTAAAATTTCACAGAAGCGTTTATAAATATCTGTTTTATGCTCTAAAAATTAAATCGGACACAGTCGAGCAGAAATTATCCTGAAAGGGAGAAGGTCTGAGCTGGACTCATCTGATAATCGAGGGATTTAAATATCAGATGTCCGGTTAAAATGAATTTACTATCATCTGGACTAATGCCGGCTCTACTGGGACTAGAAGCTACCAGCGGGACGGTTCCTCACCGATAGTTTCTAGTCCGTCTCGTCTTTGTGAGGCGGTTCTGACTGACGTCTTCTCTGTTCTCCACAGCTGAGATGAACAAGGAAATCATGTCCCGCGTGGTGAAGAAGAGGCAGGCCGACCCGAAGGTGGTCCAGTACGTCTGGTCGTCCATTGAGGTCATCCGCAACCAGAAGCAAATCGCCAACATGGACCGGATCTCCAAGTAAGAACCGCTTCCAGAAGCTCCTTCAGCCTCCTGGTTCCCTCTTCCACAATTATTCATTCTCCTGTCAAATACAAGAATGTTGTTAATTTTTGTCAGTTCCACGTCAGGCCTTCACCTCTGATAGGACAGAAACAGGACATGTGGGCAAGTCTGGAGCTGTAGCCAATTTATTTAAGACAGAAAGTGTGAAGAAGCATCTCCAACAGCTGACAAGAAGTCACACTGTCCAAAATGACTCCTCTCATCACAGCCTCCGAACCACTTTTGTAATCGCTCACAGACTTCTTCCAGGTATCTGCAGGAATTCTGGACCATTCCTCCTGAGCAGATCTTTGTAGATCCTTGAGGTTGAAAGGTTTCCGTGCTGTCTCCACCCACAGGCTCTCCATGGATTTGAATCAGGACTCTGACTTTAGAACGTTAACATCTTCGTCCTGAAACCGTTTCCTCTCCTCCTGGCTGAAGGCTTCAGATATTGTCCTACTGAGAGTTCCAATGTTCTCCCAGGTTCAGGTTCTCTGCTGCCTGCTGGAGGTTTTCATCCACAATCTTTATCTGTTACTTCTTCCTTGTGATGCTGTCCACTTTAACCAAGCTACCAGACCCCACAGCATGATGCTTCCATCTCCATGCTTCAGTTTTCCAAAAAATGACCCCAAAGAGACGCAAAACAACCACAAAAGCCTCAAAATGACTACAAAAAGCCAAAAACATGACCCCAAAGAGACACAAAACAACCACAAAAGCCTCAAAATGACTACAAAAAGCCAAAAACACGACCCCAAAGAGACACAAAACAACCACAAAAGCCTCAAAATGACTACAAAAAGCCAAAAACACGACCCCAAAGAGACACAAAACAACCACAAAAGCCTCAAAATGACTACAAAAAGCCAAAAACACGACCCCAAAGAGACGCAAAACAACCACAAAAGCCTCAAAATGACTACAAAAAGCCAAAAACACGACCCCAAAGAGACGCAAAACAACCACAAAAGCCTCAAAATGACTACAAAAAGCCAAAAACACGACCCCAAAGAGACACAAAACAACCACAAAAGCCTCAAAATGACTACAAAAAGCCAAAAACACGACCCCAAAGAGACGCAAAACAACCACAAAAGCCTCAAAATGACTACAAAAAGCCAAAAACACGACCCCAAAGAGACGCAAAACAACCACAAAAGCCTCAAAATGACTACAAAAAGCCAAAAACACGACCCCAAAGAGACGCAAAACAACCACAAAAGCCTCAAAATGACTACAAAAAGCCAAAAACACGACCCCAAAGAGACGCAAAACAACCACAAAAGCCTCAAAATGACTACAAAAAGCCAAAAACACGACCCCAAAGAGACGCAAAAAAAACCACAAAAGCCTCAAAATGACTACAAAAAGCCAAAAACACGACCCCAAAGAGACGCAAAACAACCACAAAAGCCTCAAAATGACTACAAAAAGCCAAAAACACGACCCCAAAGAGACGCAAAACAACCACAAAAGCCTCAAAATGACTACAAAAAGCCAAAAACACGACCCCAAAGAGACACAAAACAACCACAAAAGCCTCAAAATGACTACAAAAAGCCAAAAACACGACCCCAAAGAGACGCAAAACAACCACAAAAGCCTCAAAATGACTACAAAAAGCCAAAAACACGACCCCAAAGAGACGCAAAACAACCACAAAAGCCTCAAAATGACTACAAAAAGCCAAAAACACGACCCCAAAGAGACGCAAAACAACCACAAAAGCCTCAAAATGACTACAAAAAGCCAAAAACACGACCCCAAAGAGACGCAAAACAACCACAAAAGCCTCAAAATGACTACAAAAAGCCAAAAACACGACCCCAAAGAGACGCAAAAAAACCACAAAAGCCTCAAAATGACTACAAAAAGCCAAAAACACGACCCCAAAGAGACGCAAAACAACCACAAAAGCCTCAAAATGACTACAAAAAGCCAAAAACACGACCCCAAAGAGACACAAAAAACCACAAAAGCCTCAAAATGACTACAAAAAGCCAAAAACACGACCCCAAAGAGACGCAAAACAACCACAAAAGCCTCAAAATGACTACAAAAAGCCAAAAACACGACCCCAAAGAGACGCAAAACAACCACAAAAGCCTCAAAATGACTACAAAAAGCCAAAAACACGACCCCCAAAGAGACGCAAAACAACCACAAAAGCCTCAAAATGACTACAAAAAGCCAAAAACACAACCTCAAGGAGACACAAAACAACCACAAAAGCCTCAAAATGACTACAAAAAGCCAAAAACACAACCTCAAGGAGACACAAAACAACCACAAAAGCCTCAAAATGACTACAAAAAGCCAAAAACACGACCCCAAAGAGACGCAAAACAACCACAAAAGCCTCAAAATGACTACAAAAAGCCAAAAACACGACCCCAAAGAGACGCAAAACAACCACAAAAGCCTCAAAATGACTACAAAAAGCCAAAAACACGACCCCAAAGAGACACAAAAAAACCACAAAAGCCTCAAAATGACTACAAAAAGCCAAAAACACGACCCCAAAGAGACGCAAAAAAACCACAAAAGCCTCAAAATGACTACAAAAAGCCAAAAACACAACCTCAAGGAGACACAAAACAACCACAAAAGCCTCAAAATGACTACAAAAAGCCAAAAACACGACCCCCAAAGAGACGCAAAACAACCACAAAAGCCTCAAAATGACTACAAAAAGCCAAAAACACAACCTCAAGGAGACACAAAACAACCACAAAAGCCTCAAAATGACTACAAAAAGCCAAAAACACAACCTCAAGGAGACACAAAAAACCACAAAAGCCTCAAAATGACCACAAAGACACAAAACAACCACAAAGGCTAAAGAAGTGATAAAAAAAATGACGAAAATGAAAAACTTAAGTGGCTTCCACCTCCATGCTTCAGTTTTTAAAATGACAACAATGAAACACAAAACAACCTCAAAAGCCAATTAAACAACTACAAAAAGTAAAAAACACAAACTGCCACAAAGAGACACAAAAGTTGCCAGTTAACAGAAAATAAGCCCCACAGCATGATACCTCCACCTCCATGCTTCATAGTAGGACCGTGTTCTTTGGCTCATAGGCCTCCCCCTTCTTTCTGCAGATGTAAACCACGTCTCTGAGCTCATAAAGCTCCATTCTTGTTCCATCTGACCACAGGACAGACGACCAGAAGCTCAGGTCTTCCTCTACGGACGTCTTTCCAAAGGTCAGAGGAGCTTTTCCATCTTTGGTTGAACCAGGAGGTCTTTCTGGTCCATAGAGACCGTTTAGGTTCAGTATCTGAGTCCCTCTACTCCACTCAGGTCCTTCAGGACAGTCTTGGTTAAGTCCTTGGATCATTTCCAATGTCTTGCTGAATCTTTCTGGAAGCCAAGGTGACACTACTGGCTTCTGACCTCAGGTCCTTTTGAGGTTTTTGAATTTTTGGTGCTTCTTGATGATACTTTGCACTGTTACCACGACACCTGAAACTGTTTGGCAGGGTTTTTTTTTTTTTTTTTTTTTTTTGTACCTTTTCCTTCCTTTTACTCGTTTCCAACGTAAAGTCCTCTCTGAGATCTTTGGTCTCTGCTGTGGGGAGTCTTGGTTTGACCTGAAAATGACGGAAATGTCACAAACAACTCCATTTTTATGGTCAGGAAACTGGTTAAAAAACAAAAACTCAGTATTAAATCCTTTATACCCTCAGAGAGAGCAGTCTGTTGGAACATCCTGTCTGGTATCACTAAGGTGTGAATAATAATTTAAGACCTACTTCACAGAACGTAACGGGTTCCAGACCTGCCTTCATGTCCTCTTTGTCAGATCTGAGGTGAAACACTGAAGAGTAAATTCTTCGTATTTGACATGAATAATTTTGGGCTTCAGTGTACACGTGTTAAAAGAAGGAGCTCCTCCTTCAGAGGGTTTCAGCTGATTCAGAGCTGCTTATAGAGCTTATAGAGGCCAGAAAACAGCTTCAGACACGCTGATGGACTAAGACTACTTCTGACAGGAACACTGATCACCTGCAGAACTCAGAAGAGAAAAAAAACAAACAACACAAGCGAGACAAAATGGAAACGCAAAACGACAAACACAAGAAAGAAAACAGCAAAAACATGAGACACAAGTCAGACAACAAGGATTTTTAAAAAATGAGACAAGATATTACAAAAATGAAAAACAGAACATCCATCCATCCTCTGTACACCACTTTATCCTCACTAGGGTCATGGGGGGTGCTGGAGTCTATCCCAGCTGACTCTGGTGAAGGCAGGGGACACCCTGGACAGGTCACCAGTCTGTCACAGGGCTACATATACAGACACACAATCACACTCACATTCATACCTACGGACAATTTAGAGTAACCAATTAACCTCAGCATGTTTTTGGACTGTGGGAGGAAGCCGGAGTACCCGGAGAAAACCCACGCATGCACAGGGAGAACATGTAAACTCCATGCAGAAAGATCCCAGGCCCACCCCGGGATTCGAACCGGGGATCTTCTTGCTGCAAGGTGAAAGTGCTAACAACTACACCACTGTGCAGCCCAGAAACAGAACAACAATCTACTATTTTACTTTCTCATCCAAACAACTTGTCATGGTCTATAACTTATTTTAAATTTATAGTTTTACTAATTTACAATCTGCAGTTAATGTCTTCTCTGGAATTTTTGCACTTTGAGGGCCGGATTGGACCCTCTGGAGGACCGGTTTTGGCCCACGGGCCTCATGGTGGACACCCCTGGTTTAAATGCTGAGGGAAGGTATGATGCTGGTCCGAGTTTAGATCTTCTGTTGGTTGGACGTGGAGTCGAGGCCGATCAGACGGAGATCAATACTTGGATCGATCGCTGTGAACTTCTTCTCTGTGAAGCAGCCAGTTGTCACGACGACTGTTTAAGGGCAGTGATTCTATCCCGGAGAACCTCCTGTTTTAACCCTGATGACGAATCGTCTGCAGCAGGACTCAGACTAAATGAAACACTCGACACTCTGGGAGCTGGAGGCTCGCCAAATGAGTACTGGCTGTTGTCATGGCAACAGTAAGCAATGGCATGTAGCGTGTATCAGCAGCCTCCCTGGTCCTCTGGAGGAGCAGACAGTCAGCTAGGTAGTCGTTAACCACATGCTAAATCTGGAATATGTTTCACCGACACATTTTTGAACCATTTCTGAGAGACTTTGGACCAAACTGAGTCTTTTCAGATCATTTCTGAGACATTTTTAACAAGTTGTTGTCATTCTGGCCAAGGTTCAAGTCACTTTGGAAAAGCTTTGAGGCATTTTGGGCAGATGTTAGGACCTCTGGACACATTAGGAGTCATTCTGGGAAGGATCTGATGCAGTTTGAAGAAAATTCGACCATTTTAGATGATTTTAAGTAACTTTAGACAAACTGAAATAGAAACCTGCGTCATAGATATTAAACTGCTCACACTAGGCTACATCCCATAATACTGATGATCACAGCTTGTTCTAGAAAAAATGAACAGAAACCAGATTCAGTGTTCAGACAGAGATCCTGGATGGATTTAAACTGGAAATATTCCCAGTAGTCAAGTCAAATCAAGAAATCTTTATTGTACCCACGGGGCAATTTTTGGTGCAGCCAGCAGCAAAAACAACAAACAAACACAATAAAATGCAATACGCAACAATAAAATACACAACAGAAACAACAACAATAACAGTAGTCAATTAAAATGCAATAAGATACAAAGATAATAAAACCTAAGGAAAGTTAAAATGACCACAAAGCAGAGTGCGTTATAAAGGTGTTAAAAACCGTTCATTATTAAGAAGGCCAATGGCCAATGGGATCCATGATTTTTTTAAAAATCTGTCTATCCTACATCTAGGTACTTGAAACCTACATCTAGATGGAAGCACCTTGAATTCAGTCGCAAGAGGGTGACTGGGGTCGAATTTTGCCTTTTTTAAAGATCTAGTCTTATGTGGGACAGAAATGTCAGTCAGTGGAGTACCAACAATTCTGCTGCACATTCTGACAATACCTTGAGGTCTGTTTTGGTTTTTAAGGATGACTGAGCCAAACCAACAGATAAAAGCAAATGTCAGGAGAGACTCGATAAAGCATGAGTAAAACCTGTACATAAACTTAGTTTCAATCTTTATATTCCTAAGCTTCCGAAGGAAATACAAGCGCTGGTTGGCTTTCTTGCACACAGCATCAACCTGATGTTCGAACGACAGCCTGTCATCAATTACCGTCCCAAGGTATCTATACTGCTGAACAGATTCCACAGTTTGACCGTTAATCGACAGGGGAGCGATGACTGAACGGGACTTCCTAAAATCAATCGTCATTTCCTTGGTTTTCTGAGCATTAATAGTTCAGAAAACTAAGGAAATGACAATTGATTTTAGGAAGTATGAAGGTAGAACTCTGATCATTACTAAAGTTACTAGAGATGAAGAACCAGATGTTCTGAGGAGGTCTTTGAGGAACTTAACTCTTATTTAGTTGAGTTATTTTTGTGCTGAATTTGAGTGTTGTTCGTAGTCTCACCTGTTTCGTGGTAGTTTTGGTACTTTATTGTGGTGGTTTTCCATCTTTTTGCTGGCATGTCTGAACATTTTATGAGTAATTTTTTAATGTTATTGTCGTTTTTGTTACAGTTTCACCTGTTTTGTGGTGATCTTGGTTCTTTTCATGGTAAAGTTGGCCATTTTTTTTATGTTTTACATCTTTTTGCTGGCATATTTAAACGTATCGGGGTAATTTGGACTCTTTTTGGGGTAATGACTTACCTCTATGGACTTCAAGGACCTGGAATGTTCTAAATCAGACTGAACTTAAAGACTGGAAGCAGGAAAGGAGAACGTCCCCTGGAGAAAGTTCTAGAGCAGACCTACCGACAACTGGAGAAAGTTCTAGAGTAGACCTACCGACACCTGGAGAAAGTTCTAGAGTAGACCTACAGTCAACTGTCCAGTTGTCCGTAGGTCTACTCTAGAACTTTCTCAAAGAGACGTTCTCCATTATGGATTTAAGGACCTGGAACTTTGGCGATATTCCCAGTATGAAGGTAGAACTCTGACCATTTATAGAATTTCTGGAGATACAGAACCAGCTGACATAACACCTGAATTTATGATTTTTGAATTTTTTTTTTAGCAGCTTTAATCTAAGTTTCTGTCGACTTAATTTCCTCCTTCGGATTGAATCAGCTTGAAGAAGGAGCTCCTGTTGGCTCCATCCAGGTTCTTATTGACTCCTCCTCTCACCTGTGCAGGTACCTGAGCCGAATGTTCGGCATGCACCCGAAGGAGACGGCCCGGCAGCTGAGCCTGGCTGTGAAGGACGGGCTGGTGGTGGAGACGCTGACCGTGGGGTGTAAAGGCTCCAAGGCCGGCATCGAGCAGGAGGGCTACTGGCTGCCTGGAGACGAGATGGTAAGACTTCAGTAGACCACCAGAGGCAGAACGTCACCTTCACCTGTTCATGTTGGGGAGGTTAGTGGAGTCCACATGAGCTGCTGCTAGCGGGGTGTTCACTCTGAGAGCAACATCTGAGAGAGACCACCCGAAGGATCCCCTCTTTAGCACCAGCCAGCTTTAAGAGGAGGTTCAGCTGAAAACACACAGAACAGAAATGGGAAAGTTCAGGTCTGCAGTCAGAATAGTTACCGATTTACAGATTAAGTTTGTCTGGACCAGCTGCAGTAATGAAACATGACAACAGTTCTTATTGTTCATCAGCGAACATCCAGGTTTTGATCCTGTGCTCCAGTTTTCTGACTGCATCTACTTTCTGAGCTTAGAACCGAGACACTCGACAGTATAAAACTTCAGTACCTCCATCCCTGAGCTGGGTGTGGCTCAAAGTCTGTCATAAAACAAACAACGGTAGGTGAATTAAGGTTGGACAATCAGAACAGTGCCATCATCATCACCCAGTAAAGAATAAATAAGTAAATAAATCTGAATCATCAGGACAAGAACTGGTTGAAGGGAGATGATTTTTATCCAGATAGAACCTCCTCCATAGCAGGTTAGCTCTGCAGCACATCGGTTACCGTGGAGATGAGGCTGTGTGGCATCGGTTACCATGGAGACGAGGCTGTGCGGCATCGGTTGCCGTGGAGACGAGGCTGTGCGGCATCGGTTGCCGTGGAGACGAGGCTGTGCGGCATCGGTTGCTGTGGAGACGAGGCTGTGCGGCATCGGTTGCTGTGGAGACGAGGCTGTGCGGCATCGGTTGCTGTGGAGACGAGGCTGTGCGGCATCGATTGCTGTGGAGACGAGGCTGTGCGGCATCGGTTACCATGGTGATGTAGCAGGTTAAAAGAGGAGTCTTTATCCTCCTCTTACCTGCTGACCCGTTAGTCTGACTCCATGGTTCCTGATGTTCTCTGATGTCAGATGATAAATTAATTAGAAAAATTAAATACAGGAAGTCCTTGATCTACGATGTTTCATCGTTGCGTGGAACTAGTTGATGAGCAGAGTGGATGAATACGTCGTCACACGGCGCTATCAGACGGCTTTGTTTCCATTCTCTGGTTGTACTCCACTTTGGACTGTGCTATAGTCACCAACTTTTTGTCCTTCATTGTGGCTTCTAAACGTAAGTCAGACTCTTCAGATGCTTGGAATAAAAGGAAAGCCGTCTCCATGTGTCTGTCTTCACTGCAGTGTAAAGCTGCTGCCGTCCACCTAGTTAAACCGGTGGTTGTAAAATGAATCATGAGCCATGGCAAACTTGACTTCTTTACTGTGGATCTTGAGAAACATTAGAAACAATAAATCCTTTAGACGGAACCAGAAAAGTAAAAATGAAGTTAATTACTGACGACTCTCTGGTGTTATAAAGTAGAGAGTAAAGCTAAACATCAAAATAGAGGACAGGAAGTTACAACTGTCAACATGCTGTTTCAAAATATTACTACATGGATAATTATCCCTTAACCCTCGTGTCGTCCTGCAGGTCAAATTGACCTATTATGAAGTTTGAAAATGGGAATAAAAGTCCACATTTTCAACGTTTTTGGGAAATGTTTGAGCATTTTTTATGGTGGAAAAAAATTCTTTAAGAACATTCACAAAAAAATCAACCAAAATTTGGGAGATTTTTTTTGTGAATGTTCTTAAAGAAATGGTAAATTTTACTTATATATATATGTGTGTGTGTGTGTGTGTGTGTATAATCACTTTAGATATTTTAGGTTCTTTTTTATAAAGATTTTGACTTGTTTTTTGAAAATATTTGCAAGAATTTTCTTTCCAAATTTGGGGGATTTTTTTCTTTAATAAAACTTTTAATTATTATTAGAATTATTAGAATTTTCTTCCTGAAGATTTTGCAAATTTTCAGAAATTTGGGGAATTTTTAAAATAAATTTTGGGATTTTTTTCAGACAAGGAAACGGTATTTTTTTTTGTTGCCTGTAAATGAGGACAGCAGGAAGGTTAAAGGCAAAACACCATGGAAGTGAAATTAGATTTAAGAAAACGTTATGAACAGAAACACAGACGAACATCAGCATTATTAGATCCAGTAGTTCTGTTATCTTCCAGTAAAATGACTCATACGTGCATGAAAGTCGTTGGTATTCATGAAGAACTGATGGATATCGTGATGCACGGAACGGCTTTGTTTACGTTTTCACCAGAGTTCTGACTTAAGTTGAAAATCAGCTTATTTCAATCCATAGGAACGGAGCTCAGATGTTAGCTGAGGACTTCCTGTATTTGGACGTTTGTGTCTCTGGATATTACCTGTAGATGTAGGATGTACTCCCGTCCTCGTCTCCCTGTTTAATGATGAATAAGAAGCTGAGCAGTAACAGAGGGGTCAGTGTTGGTCTCCTGGTAGCTCCACTGATCAGAGGACGTCCTCAGATGTTGGACATGTTGCTCCCAGTGTGAACACAACGCCAGCAGATTGATTAGTTCGAACTGTTTCACCACATTCAGGGTTGATGCAGAATAAAGAGGGACGCGTCTCTTCAGTAATTAGTCAATTTAAAACGATGAAACTCTGACAGCCCTCTGCAGCGCTTTAGTCTTCTCCTCGTTTTATTTCCCCTGGTAGTCGTGAGGAGCAGCTCAGAGCGCTGTCTCAGGGTTTCTGCAGAGAATCCTGGTGTCTTTTACCTCCTCTAACTCAAAGGACACTTTATGGAGGGACACATGTTTACTGTAGTCCCACAGCTTCAGCCTTTAGCCTCCACAGATCATTGATGATGCAGGAGACAGAAAAGATGCAGACAAACACAAATGACTGATGAGAGAACAATGATGGGGGGGAAACTAAATGTAAATCCTTTAAAAACAGCAGCTCAGAGTTTACTAGTTTGTTTAAAACTGAGTTCTGTCAGATATTTTGGCTGCATTTTGGAAATTTCATGTTTTCAATCCTGGGAGGTTTTCTATTTTGCAACTTGAAAGCCAACAACCTGTGAAGCTGTTTTCAACCGTGAACTTTGCTGAGAACACAGTAGTTTCCAAATGACTGAACTGGGGGGACAACCAAAACTGTCGTCCCCCCAGGACGACAGTTTTGGTCGTTTTGGACCAACCTCATCTTATTGTGGACAAGTTTGAAGTAAATACAGACAAAATTTGAATTATCTTTGATGAAATGTTGACTAAAGACTGTATTTTAGTAGAAATATGGATCCATCCATAGATATACACTAACAGGACCTCTATGGAGACACTGTACTATGCTGGTGTGAATATTTTCCCTTTTTTTTTCCATTTTCGACCAAATGTTATTCGTTGTCGTCGTTTTGGACGGTTTTGAGTTACTTTGGACAGACTTTATCCATTTTTTAAAATCCTTAATCGTTTTTGCACATGTTTGGACATCATTTTGGACATATTTTGAATAATTTTTGGACAGACTTCAAATCAAAAATATCTAGAAACTGGAACCTTGTCTGGTCAAACTTTAACCATCAGATTCTACTGATGTTAGAGCCTCAACAGTTGGAGAAATGTGGACCAGAGACTGTGGAAATATGGATCCATCCAGATATAAACACTTACAGGATCTTTATGGAGACGTAATACCATAGTCGTTTGAAAATTTTGCCACTTTTTCCAATTCTAAGATCCAATAATGTAAACTGCATCCTCTGCTGCATCCGTTCAGTGATTCTGATGAAACTGTTCTGTCTGTTCTCACCACATTTCATGGCTGTTAGTTTGAATTCTGGAGACACTGAATCTTTAAAATGGATTCACAGGCTTTTTTTCAAAGGTTAAAATGACAAAAATTACAGCTCTGAAACCATGAAATTCTTAAAATTCAACCAAAGTAATTTCCAGAGCTTGGTTTGGATCTTAAATGAGTAAACTCAGGACTAACTGTGAGGCAGCGCAGCGTGTTTCCTGTCTTCTTTCTGAGTCTACGCTCATGTACAGATATGTTTTAGCTGAAATGTTGTGGTCCGTTAAGCTGGAGGGAACATGCACTGTGATGGCTGACTCTGGTGTCCAGTGGAGCCCAGGTCTTTGTCGCTGCAGCACTTTTAAACACTCCTCTCTGAATCACTTGCAATCACAGGAGCCGAAAGCCGAGGGAAGCAAGGTAAGGGCAGCTTTGTTCTTCTAATCCGGGGTTTGTTCTCCATCTGATCCCCTCATCTTTCCCCCCTCTCGACTAACATCATTCTGTGAGAAATGGTCCGGCCACATGCAGTGCAGTCAGGGATTGGACTGAACCTTTTGAAGCAGAAAAGCTCAGAGTTCTGGTTGTGGTCGGTGCAGGAGGATCCAGTCCTCCGGCACCGTGTGACGCTGCACCTTTAAGTCAGGTGGAAGCAGGAAGTCACCTCCAGACGCCCCCCGATGCTGTAAAAAGCTTCATGAAGGTCCGTTGCAGCGCTGCGTCCACGCGGCCACATTTCTTGCGGAAGTGATCCGTGACCTTGACGAACCACGTGCTCGCTACTCATCTACAGGTGTGCCGTTGCTTGATTTAAAACACAGTCTCACCTAGTTCAGCCCAAAGACCGACAGAGTCACAGATCAATTGTAAAGCAGAGTCTTCTATCCTCTGGTGTGAGATGACAAGCAATGCTAGCAGAGCCGCAGGTTGGTAGCAAGCATCTGGGTCATTCCCTCCCAAAGATTTAGTCTGCTCGCCTCCCGGTTCACCTCAAACTGAAACAAAACATGGACACTTATTCAAGCACGTGGCAAGTTTGGACTTGATGTATTAAATGCTTTCTGAGATAAATGTAGCATTTAAAAGGTTTCTGCAGGTTTGTTTCTCATGTTTAAACCTGAATCTGAACAACATCTGAGGAACTATTAAAGATGAAAACCTGAAAATTTCTCTTATTTCTCACCATGTCATTGATCCAGGATCTATAATATCAGACAAGTAGATCAATTATCAATATGAAAAACAAGTTTCATATAATTTTAGTTGCTATTTTAGGACTTTGAGTCCTTGTGGACGAGTTCTGAGTCATTTAAGGTCAATTTTGTGCAGTTTTATTCACAAATTTAGTGTCATTTTTTAGTAATTTAGGAAAGTTTCAAGACACTAAAAACACCAGAAACGCATAATTTGATCTCTGATTTCCCCATTTATAAATATATTTGTGTAATGTAATTTGTTTTATAATTCAGATCAAATAATCTTTAATAAAGATGAGTTGAAAGATGAATAAAACATTGAAGATGTCATGAAAAGTTCCATGTTTGAGCTCGTTGATAAATAAACTGATAAAGCAGAAGTGAACTAGTGATATTTTCTGAAGCACAGGTAGCTGCAGGTCACAGTAACATGAAACTAAACGTAGAATACTAAAAATTACATATTTGATCCCAGAAAGTCAAAAACAAATCCTGAGCTTTCAGAATGTTTGTGTCTTTGTGCTACAGCTTCTTATATTTACTGTTAATAAAGTTCAACTAAATAACTTTCATTTCTGAGAGCCACATTTCATATCAACGTGTTCTCCATGCTTAGTTTAGTATTATTGTGATGTGAAGCTGCATCTGGTTCAGAAAATATCCCTAGCTGGCTTCTGCTTTATCGGTTTATTAATGAGCCCAAAGTTGGAACTTTTCACAACAAATTCACTGTTTTTCATATTTCAGCTCCTCCATAATCTGATATTACTGATCTATTTGTCTAATATTATAGGTTCTGAATCAGTGACATGATGAGAAATATGAGAAACTTTCATGTTTTTATCTTTAATAGTCCCTGAGATGTTGTTGATCAAACAGACTGAAATTTAAATGAGAATGAACCTGCTGAACGTCTGATTGGTGATTTAAAAAGTTCAGCCTAAAATCTCTGAGAGTATTTGATACGTTGATGTAGAATTTCACGGATAGTATTTTAAAGCATCCAGAGTTTGAAGTGAATGGGAGCCGCTGATGGGTTGGGATGGAATAACCCATTTGTGAGTTTGTAGTGTGTTGGTAGTGGTAGTTCTCAGGACCGTGTGTTCTGCTGTGGTCTTTACTCCTGTCTGGCATGCGTTACTTTCTGTTTCTCTTCATGTTTGGTGGATGGAACCGTGGAAATGTGTGTGGTTCTTCAGGCTAGCCGTCGCTCGTTGTGTTCAGCGCTGGTAGGATTGGTAGGGTTATGTTTAGTAGGATTTGTCGGGTTGTTGGGGTTAGGGTTGTGGTTCGTATCGTTAGGGTTCGGATGTCGGAGGATTGTCTGGATTCAGTCCAGCTGACGTCGCCCTCAGGAATATTCAGAATAACAAACAAATTCCAGAAATCGTCTTAAACTCTCAGCCTCGAGTCAGATCAGACTGAATCAGGTTCTAAAATGATCCCGTTATTTTTAACGGTTCTGTTGAAGCATGAACAGGATCTGACCATCCACAAACACAGCATTCATTCAGTTTGCCAGCCCTTTATTCTGAAAACTTCAACCTTAAAATAGTGTTTTGGGTGGAATAAACCTGTAAAATCACAACTTGTTTAACTACGTACACTTGAACACAAAACCGTATTTTGAGTGGATCAGTCCTTTAAAACTACAAGTACATTGACAGAAAGTAATGATTTGGGTGGAATACAACTTCTGAACCATAACTTGTTTGTAACGGGGGTTTTTTTTTTTCCACCCAAAGTACTACTTTCTGTCGATGTAGTTTAAATGTTTTTATAATCCAGTTAGTACTATGTAACTGAGTTATGGTTTTAAAGGTTTATTCTGCTCAAAATACTAGTCTCTATCCAAGTATTTCTAGTTTCAGAGGTTTATTTTACTCAAAATACTAAACTTGTGTCCAATTGCTTGTGATTTTAAAGGTTTATTCTACTTCAGTAGTACTTTGTAACTGAAAAGTTGTGGTTTTACGGGTTTATTCCTCCCAGAATACTGATAGTTTTGAAGCAATATTCCAGTCAAAATATGACTTTCTGGGTCAGTACCTACAGTGTTTAAGGTTTAATCCACCCAAACAGTACTTTACTAACAAGTTCAAGAATTGTATTCCACCCCCCAAAAAAAACAACTTAATGTCAACTTACTTGTAGTTTTAAAGGTTTATTCCACTTAAAATACTCCTTTTTGTCTGAGTAGTTGTAGTTTTAAAGGATTGGTCCAGTCAAAGTACAACTTTCTGCTGACCTACTTGTAGTGTTAAATATTTATTCTGTAGGGTTTTCCAGGTTAATTTCATCCTGAACCGTACATAATTCAGTTTTTTCCAGTGTCTGTGGACTAGTAGAGTTAAGTTAAAAGTAAATCCAAAGCAAATGTGGTTCTGAAGATGCAGCTTCTTCTCCTTTAGAACCAAACTATCTTCTGCTGTTTGAGTGAGTCTCTGAGCAGCAGAACCTCCCTCTGAAGGTCTGAGTGAATCCTGGGTGTGTTCAGACCAGGCGTGAACTAACCGTGACGTCACCCGTTGGTTTCAACGCTGAGAAGATTTTGACCATGAAAACTAACGGGAAAAAAATCCTGAGCTGTAAAAAATCAGTCTATCAAATTTTATTTTTTCCAAAAATGAATTGGGGTCTATGGAGAAAAAGCTTTTTGGAGCCAACCCTAGAGGACGGCGTGATGTTACAAGTTTTTGACACTTCTGGGTGGGCTTCAATTTTGGAGCCAGATGCTACGTCCATCTTTATATACAGTCTATGGTTCAGACCCGTCTGACCCGAGGCGCTGTAGATCCCAGGGTTTACAGACGAGTCGCTTTATTTAGGAAATCCAGGAGGATTCTCCTTTGAAGCAGTTATAAACGAGGAGATCCAGAGAGACAGGTCTTCATCTCTTCATTCTGGCTTTCACTGAGCTGCACTCAGTCACGACTCGGCTGATCTCCCTCCGAGTCGGTCCAGACTGTGGGTGGGAGGAGCTGGACGAGTCCAAGCCTCTTATGGAAACCAGTCTTCTTTGTGAATGTGTTTCCGTCAGTTAAAGCTGAATGTGTCTCTAAAGGCCGGTTATTGTCTGATGTTCTTCAGCAAACACAGAAGTGTGCCTGACATTTATTCAGCCGTCACATGAAGCCATGAATCACACCGTTGGCCCTTAGATGGTTTTAACAGCTGGAGATGTAGATGTTTGATTCAGGATCAGACTGAGGATGGAACTGACCTGTTTGGATTCACGTCTGGAGGATCTCAGTGTTTCTGCTTCACCAGAGAACAGAAGCTTGGTGTCTTCCTGGGTTTTTCTGGAAGGGGAGATGTTTCCGTCCACAGAGTTGATGACCTGAGCTTCATGGCTGGACGTTTACATCGAGAGAAGTTTAGTTCTGAGGAGTTTCAGTCCTGGAGAGTTCCTAAATATTCCAGTCGCTCTATCAGATCTGGAAGTATTCAGTCAGCTGAGATGGAATTTATTAAGAGTGATCATTTCATTAGATTAAGTCAGAGACTGAATATTTTCTATCTGCAGTAACTTTATTAATGGTCAAACCTTCATCCTGTGAATATCTCCAGAGTTCCAGGTCCTTGAAGTCCAGAGAGGTGGGTCCACATTTATCACTTTTTAATGGAGTTTTTCCATCATTTCTGAGCCTCAGAACTTCATCAGTCCAGCAGATAGAACCAGGGCATTTAGGAGATCTTCTGAGTCTAGAAAGACAAGGACATGTTTAAAATTACCCAAAGATTGTCCAAAGTGACGTTGATGTTTTCCACAACTAAGATGTCTTCTCCTAAATGTCATGGTTCTATCTGTGGGACCAATGAAGTTCTGAGGCTCAGAAATGATGGAAGAAGTCAATTAAAAAGTGATAAATGTGGACCCTCATCTATGGACTTCAAGGATCTGGAACTCTGGAAATTTTCCCAGCATGAAGGTAGAACTCTGATCGTTGATAAAGTTTCTAGAGATGAAGAACCAGATGTTTTGAGGAGGTTCTGGTTGTAGGTTTTGTCAGATTTGGTTGATTTTTTTTTTTTTTTTATACAAATGTTTGTCTTTGCTCTAGCAGGGTTTATTGGGTTGTAGCATAGAGAAAAAATGTTTTTATTTCAGGTTTTAATCTCTTCTGTGTGTTTCCTGTGAGGAAAAAGTTTAGAGTGAAATCTCCTTAAGTCGGAGACAACCGTTAGAGCCGGTAGCACCACAGATCTGTGGTCCTCTAGAGGAGGACAGACTGAAGGTTTCCTCCCCTGCTGTGGAGGCGGGTTGGAGGGGGGGGTCACCCAGACTTGTCTCTGCTGTGTCTCGACTGCAGGACTGGGAGGCTGAGAGCCACGACTGGTACTGCTTCGAGTGTCACCTGCCCGGCGACGTCATCACCTGCGACAACTGCTTCCGGGTCTATCACCTCAAGTGTCTGTCGGAGGAGTGTAAGCCCCGAGATGGAGGCTCCCACTGGCAGTGTGTGGCCTGCAGGGTAGGTGGTCCGCCTCTAATGATTTAATCAGCAGGTTGACTGGATGGTCCCATCAAACCCTGGACAAAAGTTCAGCAGCATCCAGGATGAAAACATCATTTTAGAGGAACACACCTGTGAACACATTTAACTAACAGCATGTCAAACTGATTAAGCAACACTAAAGATGCACAAAAATATTCTGAAAAACCACCAAGAGACACGAAACTACCCAGAAAAACCCACCAAGAGACACAAAAGTACTGAGAAAAAACAAAGACACAAATCTACTGAGAAAAACACCAAGAAACACAAAACTACCCAGAAAAAAGCACACACAAGGAGACACAAAACAACAAAGAGACACAAGACAAGAAAAATGAGACAAAACCACGAAGTTGAGACACAAAATGGCAATAACGAGACACAAAATGGCAATAACGAGACACAAGATGGCAATAACGAGACACAGAATAACAAAGGGGAGACACAGAAGAACAAAATTGAGACACCAAACAACCAAAACTGTGCACATCTTCCTTGTTCCTGTTCCACCACTAGAAGATCTCTGCTGTCTGTAGAAGATGAACATTAAATTAAAGTTTCTGTGGAGCTTCCTGGTTTCAGCGTCTGACCCCAACTCTGTTTCTTTCAGGGGAGTAAAAAGAAGAACCTGAACAAACAGGAGATGAGTAAATATCTGCGCTTCATCGTCCAGCGTATGAAGGAGAGGGTGAGGGTCGCTTCACTCTGATAAAACTGGAGTTTATCTAGAAGTTTTGCTTCTTTCTGTCATTAGAACAGAGAAGAGTCCAGAGAGTCAACCAGATCTTCCTAAAGTTCCTCCTCCAGTAACTTTATTAATGGTCAAAGTTCTACCTTCATCCTGGGAATATTTCCAGAGTTTCAAGTCCATAGAGAATGTCCCCTGGAGAAAATTCTAGAGTAGACCTACTGACAACCGTAGAAAATTCTCAAGCAGATCTACCTCTTTCTCCAGCTGTCGGTAGGTCTACTCTAGAACTTTCTCCAGCTGTCGGTAGGTCTACTCTAGAACTTTCTCCGGTTGTCGGTAGGTCTACTCTAGAACTTTCTCTGGTTGTTGGTAGGTCTACTCTAGAACTTTCTTCAGCTGTCGGTAGGTCTACTCTCGAACTTTTTCCAGCTGTCGGTAGGTCTACTCTCGAACTTTCTCCAGGTGTCGGTAGGTCTACTCTAGAACTTTCTCCAGCTGTCGGTAGGTCTACTCTCGAACTTTCTCCAGCTGTCGGTAGGTCTACTCTAGAACTTTCTTCAGCTGTCGGTAGGTCTACTCTCGAACTTTCTCCAGGTGTCAGTAGGTCTACTCTAGAACTTTCTCCAGCTGTCGGTAGGTCTACTCTCGAACTTTCTCCAGCTGTCGGTAGGTCTACTCTCGAACTTTCTCCAGTTGTCGGTAGGTCTGCTCTAGAACTTTCTCCAGTTGTCGGTAGGTCTGCTCTAGAACTTTCTCCAGTTGTCGGTAGGTCTACTCTAGAACTTTGTCCAGGGGACGTTCTCCTTTCCTGCTTCCAGTCTTTAAGTTTAGTCTCACTTAGAACATTCCAGGTCCTTGAAGTCCACAGAGGTTGGTCCAGGTTTATCACTTTTTAATGGACTTCTTCCATCATTTCTGATCCTCAGAATTTCATCAGTCCAGCAGATAGAACCATGACATTTAGGAGGAGAAACACACCTGAGTTCTGGTAGTGTCCTCTATGGACTTTAAGGACCTGGAACTCTGGAAATATTCCCAGTATGAAGGTTTGATCATTAATAAAGTTACTGGAGATGAAGAACCGGATGTTCTGAGGAGGTTCTGGTTGGTTCTTCTCAGATGTGGTTGTGTTTTTTGGACCCTTCCTCATCACTACGTCTCATTCTTCACCATAAAGTGGTTTTAAATCTCCTCATTTTGGCTCTTCAATCTCGTTCCAGGCTGTGGA
This sequence comes from Acanthochromis polyacanthus, assembly GCF_021347895.1. Classification (NCBI taxonomy): domain Eukaryota; kingdom Metazoa; phylum Chordata; class Actinopteri; family Pomacentridae; genus Acanthochromis; species Acanthochromis polyacanthus. Next base: position 2,970,617 of record NC_067121.1, read on the forward strand.
TCTGCACAAAAAAGGCAAAGACACTAAACATCCCATGTACCGACGGCTGATCCACACTGCTCTGGACGTCACCAACATCCAGGAGGTAAACTTACCTCAGTGTCTGAATTTTTAACGTCATTTCCACTCCTTTGTTGAAGTCCTGCTCTCATGAAACACCTCCGAGTGCCCAACTATTTGTTTTAAACGCTCAATAACGACGGGCTGGTTTTTGATCTAGAAAAACACAGTGAGTATAGGAGTGGGTCTGGAAATGTGAGATTTTGGAGACCAAACAAGCGATTAGTCATTGATTAATAGGGATCTGTTGTGATTTATTAATGTAGTCATTTGTAAAGTAAATGTAAGCGTAAACATTTACTTTTTGTGTTAATTTCTCTAAATGATGTGATTTCAGCTCCTTCATTGTGAATGTTCTTTGTTTTGTTCACTCTGTGACAGCAAACTGAACATTTTCAGTTCAAATTTGTCAATAATCAGATTTTTAGATGATCAAAGCTGTTGCTGGTTGAGCAGAATCAGTTTTACCTGAAGTTTTTTAAATGTTTTTCTGAGTCATTTGGTGAATTAAAACTTCAAACTGCCGTTCTTAACAAATTTCTGTCTGTTTTTTTTTTTCTGCCAGAATCTGTCTGAAGGGAAATATAAAAGCTTTGAGGAGTTTAAAGCAGACACTCAGCTGATCGTCCACAACACTGCCATCCTGTACGGAGGTGAGGATTACTCGCCTTTATACACATTAAACTCTACATTTATACAGATAATAATCAGGAATGTGAAATTCTGCTCATTTTCTAACTGAGTGTTCGGTTAATTTACAGATTAGTAAAATAAACTTGAGGATTTGAAGGAAAGAAATAAGTTTTACTTCTAGAAAAGGCTGAAAATGTTCCTGTTGACCTCCACAAATGTGACCTTTATAAAGGGTTAGGCTCCGTGTGATGGTTAAATGTCCGTTAAAATACCGTTTTATAAAGGGTTAGGCCCCGTGTGACGGTTAAATGTCCGTTAAAATACCGTTTTATGAAGGGTTAGGCCCCGTGTGACGGTTAAATGTCCGTTAAAACACCGTTTTATGAAGGGTTAGGCCCCGTGTGACGGTTAAATGTCCGTTAAAATACCGTTTTATGAAGGGTTAGGCCCCGTGTGACGGTTAAATGTCCGTTAAAATACCGTTTCATGAAGGGTTAGGCTCCGTGTGACGGTTAAATGTCCGTTAAAATACCGTTTCATGAAGGGTTAGGCCCCGTGTGACGGTTAAATGTCCGTTAAAATACCGTTTCATGAAGGGTTAGGCCCCGTGTGACGGTTAAATGTCCGTTAAAATACCGTTTCATGAAGGGTTAGGCCCCGTGTGACGGTTAAATGTCCGTTAAAATACCGTTTCATGAAGGGTTAGGCCCCGTGTGACGGTTAAATGTCCGTTAAAATACCGTTTCATGAAGGGTTAGGCCCCGTGTGACGGTTAAATGTCCGTTAAAATACCGTTTCATGAAGGGTTAGGCCCCGTGTGACGGTTAAATATCCGTTAAAATACCGTTTCATGAAGGGTTAGGCCCCGTGTGACGGTTAAATGTCCGTTAAAATACCGTTTCATGAAGGGTTAGGCTCCGTGTGACGGTTAAATGTCCGTTAAAATACCGTTTCATGAAGGGTTAGGCCCCGTGTGACGGTTAAATGTCCGTTAAAATACCGTTTCATGAAGGGTTAGGCTCCGTGTGACGGTTAAATGTCCGTTAAAATACCGTTTTATGAAGGGTTAGGCCCCGTGTGACGGTTAAATGTCCGTTAAAATACCGTTTCATGAAGGGTTAGACCCCGTGTGACGGTTAAATGTCCGTTAAAATACCGTTTCATGAAGGGTTAGGCCCCGTGTGACGGTTAAATGTCCGTTAAAATACCGTTTCATGAAGGGTTAGGCCCCGTGTGACGGTTAAATATCCGTTAAAATACCGTTTCATGAAGGGTTAGGCCCCGTGTGACGGTTAAATGTCCGTTAAAATACCGTTTCATGAAGGGTTAGGCTCCGTGTGACGGTTAAATGTCCGTTAAAATACCGTTTCATGAAGGGTTAGGCCCCGTGTGACGGTTAAATGTCCGTTAAAATACCGTTTCATGAAGGGTTAGGCCCCGTGTGACGGTTAAATGTCCGTTAAAATACCGTTTCATGAAGGGTTAGGCCCCGTGTGACGGTTAAATGTCCGTTAAAATACCGTTTCATGAAGGGTTAGGCCCCGTGTGACGGTTAAATGTCCGTTAAAACACCGTTTCATGAAGGGTTAGGCCCCGTGTGACGGTTAAATGTCCGTTAAAATACCGTTTCATAAAGGGTTAGGCCCCGTGTGACGGTTAAATGTCCGTTAAAATACCGTTTTATAAAGGGTTAGGCTCCGTGTGACGGTTAAATGTCCGTTAAAATACCGTTTTATAAAGGGTTAGGCTCCGTGTGACGGTTAAATATCCGTTAAAACACCGTTTTATGAAGGGTTAGGCCCCGTGTGACGGTTAAATGTCCGTTAAAATACCGTTTTATGAAGGGTTAGGCCCCGTGTGACGGTTAAATATCCGTTAAAACACCGTTTTATGAAGGGTTAGGCCCCGTGTGACGGTTAAATATCCGTTAAAATACCGTTTCATGAAGGGTTAGGCCCCGTGTGACGGTTAAATGTCCGTTAAAACACCGTTTTATAAAGGGTTAGGCTCCGTGTGACGGTTAAATATCTGTTAAAATACCGTTTCATTAAGGGTTTGATGGTTAAAAACTGTTCCTCTTCTGGTCGTGTTTCTAAAGCTGCTGCTCCACCTGATTTTTATCTTGATTAACTCAGTCCTACAGTCGTGTCTCAGCGTGTTTCTGATGTCTGACGGTTTTAGTTTTTCCTCTGTTCCAGTCCACAGCGACCAGGCGGAGATCGCTCGGCTGCTCTTCAGCGACACGTGTCACGAGGTACGACGCTTATGTCTCCAGCTTTCAGGATAAAAACCTCCTGAATCTGAGTTGTGTTCTGATAAGTCTGTCCTTCTGTCTTCCAGCTGAACGAGCTGCTGCTGTGTAAGAATTGTTTCTACCTGTCAAACGCTCGACCCGACAACTGGTTCTGTTACCCCTGTGTGAGTACAAACTGGATTTCTGACTGTTGTTTCTCTGATTTGACCCTCTGATGTTCAGACCGTTTATCTAAGAGAGCTGTGGGATTATCAGCCTGAGCTAACATCTGTCACCTTAAAATCCTCAGTTACTTTACTCTTCATGTCTCTGTTAAAAGATCTGTCCAACAGCATTTCTACCAGGTTCTGAAAACACCTGCTTTCTTTGGTGGAAACATGAAGCTGAGAGTAGCTGGAGATTCATCCAGCATGGTGACACATCTTCTACTGCTGGAATTAGTTATATTCAAAATCACACAAATTTGTCCAAAATTGACAAAAATGAATCAAAAACTGTCTGACATGACATTAAGTCACTTTAAATGATGCAAAAATGGCACAAACCTGCCAGCAGCTGTTTAAAAAACATCTAAATGCTTCAAAATGTCTCCAAAATGACATAAATTTGTGTAAAAACAACTTAATACGGTCTAGAATGGCATAAATCTGTGCAGAATGGCTCCTGGATGAGTAAAATAAATGCAGCAGAAACAGTGAACAGAGGAGCAAGAAAAGTCTGGAGACATGGAGATAGAAAAACATCTACAGGACCGCAAAGATAGACACAAAATGTAAAAATGAGACACAAAAAAACATAATCAAACGACCCAGGTGACAATAACAAGACCAAAAAAGGCAAAACACAAAACAGCAACAGAAGCAAGACACAATACAAATTAGAAATGAGACACAATGCAATAAAACAAGATGACACAAATGGGACAACACACCAAAAAATGACACAAACAAGACACAGAATGCCAAAAAAAAAAAGAGGACAAAATGAAGCAAAACAAGAAAAACAAGACACAAAGTGACAAAACTGAGACGTGAAACAACAGAAAGGAGACAAAACTGCCCCAAAAAGACCTGAAATGTCACAGAAAACGACAAAAGACAGAAACGGATCCAAATGAGAGACAAAATGATAGAATCCAGATGTTGAACTGTAAAACATGAAGTGAGACAAAAAACTGAGCAGGACATGAGAGGAACCAGAGTTTAGTAGTTTCAGGAAACTGAAGATGATTATGAGTAAAATAATGAGCTGGTAGATGACGTCTCTCGGCTTTAATGTCCACCACGTCCACATCTGGAAACCTTTCTAACGGTTGATGTTCAATGGTGCAGATGTTCCAGCAGATGTTCCACAGAGCTTTGCAGACAGTCGTACTGAATCAGCTGATCAAACACTGACATGTTGACCAAACATCTGATCTTCTGTGTCTCCAGAGTCCCAGCCACGACCTGGTCTGGGCCAAGATGAAGGGCTTCGGCTACTGGCCGGCCAAGGTGCTCCAAAGGGAGGACAACCAGGTGGACGTCCGCTTCTTTGGACACCAGCACCAGAGGTCAGCTCCACCTCATGAGTCAGCAAGATGTAGAATGTTGTTTACTGATGCTGTGGACTTCGGTCTCCATGGTAACTGATGATGTACAACTAGATCTCCATGGTAACTGATGCTACTGAGTTAGGTCTCCATCTGTCAATAATCAGCTGCTTTGATCAATAAAATCCATTCATCAGAATTAGAAATGCTTTATTGATTCTTGAGGGGAAGTTTCTTACCACTTCTATCAGCGTTTGTGTCCAGCATGAGTAGCAGCTTTTAACCCTCATAAACGTTTCTGTTCCTCGTTGTTCTCCATTAATACAACCCTCTGACTGAAGGAGGAACGTGATTGGTCCGTTTACTGCAGAAGAGTCACATGATGAGTTTAACTTCCCCTTTAATGTGAGTCTGAGGCAGAAAGTCTGAGTTACAGTAAACTCTGAGGTTTAGATTCTGTTGCCTCACACAGAGACAGTCTGGGTGTGGAGAACCTGTGTGGATGCTCAGAACTCTAGAAGAACCCTCTCAGTGGTTCCTGTTTCGTTTAGAGCCTGGATCCCGTCAGACAACATCCAGGACATCAAGGTGAGCGTCCAGCAGCTGCAGGTGAAGAGGAGCAACGGCTGGAAGAAGGCCTGCGAGGAGCTGGAAGTCTACCAGCGCTTCCTGAGGGAGGGACGCTTCTGGAAGACCAAGATGGAGGACGGCAGCCAGATGCTCCAGCAGAACCAGAACCAGAACCAGAGCCAGCAGGAGGAGGGCAGCAGCAGGATGGAGAGGCTGGAGCGGACCGACGAAGCCGAGTCCAGCATCTCGTCCACCAGCAACGAGCAGGTCCGCCATGTAAGTCTGCATCAGGTCTAACTCCACCTAGACGACGTTCAGACCTCTGACTAATGATTCATCAGTGAAGTCCTGTTAATACCTGGACCAGCTGAGAACATCTCAGCGGCTTTCTTCTCAAACTTTTTACCTTCTTTCAGGCTGCAGGTTTAAATAACAAACCCGTTTCAGTTTACAAGATGTTGAAGGAGCTGAACTTTAAACCAGATCAGAAGATTTAAACTAGTCCAGGTCCACGTGCTAGTCCAGGTCCTGGTCCAGGTCCACATCCTAGTCCAGGTCCACATCCTACTCCAGGTCCACATCCTAGTCCATGTCCTGGTCCAGGTCCACATCCTAGTCCAGGTCCACGTCCTGGTCCAGGTCCACATCCTAGTCCATGTCCTGGTCCAGGTCCACATCCTGGTCCAGGTCCACATCCTAGTCCATGTCCTGGTCCAGGTCCACATCCTCGTCCTAGTCCAGGTCCACATCCTAGTCCAGGTCCACATCCAGGTCCACATCCTAGTCCAGGTCCACGTCCTGGTCCAGGTCCACATCCTAGTCCAGGTCCACATCCTGGTCCAGGTCCACATCCTGGTCCAGGTCCACATCCTGGTCCAGGTCCACATCCTAGTCCATGTCCTGGTCCAGGTCCATGTCCTGGTCCAGGTCCACATCCTAGTCCATGTCCTGGTCCAGGTCCACATCCTAGTCCAAGTCCTGGTCCAGGTCCACATCCTAGTCCAGGTCCAGGTCCACATCCTGGTCCAGGTCCACGTCCTGGTCCAGGTCCACATCCTAGTCCATGTCCTGGTCCAGGTCCATGTCCTGGTCCAGGTCCACATCCTAGTCCTGGTCTAGGTCCACATCCTGGTCCAGGTCCACATCCTGGTCCAGGTCCACATCCTAGTCCATGTCCTGGTCCAGGTCCATGTCCTGGTCCAGGTCCACATCCTAGTCCATGTCCTGGTCCAGGTCCACATCCTAGTCCATGTCCTGGTCCAGGTCCACATCCTAGTCCAAGTCCCTGGTCCAGGTCCACATCCTGGTCCAGGTCCACGTCCTGGTCCAGGTCCACGTCCTGGTCCATGTCCACGTCCTGGTCCAGGTCCATGTCCTGGTCCAGGTCCACATCCTAGTCCATGTCCTGGTCCAGGTCCACATCCTAGTCCAAGTCCTGGTCCAGGTCCACATCCTAGTCCATGTCCTGGTCCAGGTCCACATCCTGGTCCAGGTCCACATCCTAGTCCAAGTCCTGGTCCAGGTCCACATCCTAGTCCAGGTCCAGGTCCACATCCTGGTCCAGGTCCACATCCTGGTCCAGGTCCACATCCTGGTCCAGGTCCACGTCCTGGTCCAGGTCCACGTCCTGGTCCAGGTCCACATCCTAGTCCATGTCCAGGTCCATGTCCTGGTCCAGGTCCACATCCTAGTCCATGTCCTGGTCCAGGTCCACATCCTAGTCCAAGTCCTGGTCCAGGTCCACATCCTAGTCCAGGTCCTGGTCCAGGTCCACATCCTAGTCCAGGTCCACATCCTAGTCCAGGTCCACGTCCTAGTCCACATCCTAGTCCAGGTCCACGTCCTAGTCCACATCCTAGTCCAGGTCCACATCCTAGTCCAGGTCCACGTCCTAGTCCACGTCCACGTCCTGGTCCAGGTCCACGTCCTGGTCCAGGTCCACGTCCTAGTCCAGGTCCACATCCTAGTCCAGGTTCAGGTCCACGTCCTGGTCCAGGTCCACGTCCTACTCCAGGTCCACATCCTAGTGCAGGTCCACATCCAGGTCCGCATCCACGTCCTAGAGCAGGCCCACGTCCTAGTCCAGGTCCACGTCCTAGTCCATGTCCTGGTCCAGGTCCACATCCTAGTCCAAGTCCTGGTCCAGGTCCACATCCTAGTCCAGGTCCAGGTCCACATCCTGGTCCAGGTCCACATCCTGGTCCAGGTCCACGTCCTGGTCCAGGTCCACGTCCTGGTCCAGGTCCACATCCTAGTCCATGTCCACGTCCTGGTCCAGGTCCATGTCCTGGTCCAGGTCCACATCCTAGTCCATGTCCTGGTCCAGGTCCACATCCTAGTCCAAGTCCTGGTCCAGGTCCACATCCTAGTCCATGTCCTGGTCCAGGTCCACATCCTAGTCCAAGTCCTGGTCCAGGTCCACATCCTAGTCCAGGTCCACGTCCTAGTCCACATCCTAGTCCAGGTCCACGTCCTAGTCCACGTCCACGTCCTGGTCCTGGTCCAGGTCCTGGTCCAGGTCCACGTCCTAGTCCAGGTCCACATCCTAGTCCAGGTCCAGGTCCACGTCCTGGTCCAGGTCCACGTCCTACTCCAGGTCCACATCCTAGTGCAGGTCCACATCCAGGTCCGCATCCACGTCCTAGAGCAGGCCCACGTCCTAGTCCAGGTCCACGTCCTAGTCCAGGCCCACGTCCGAGTCCAAGTCCAGGTCCATGTCCTGGAGCAGGTCCACATTCAGTCCAGTTAGAATCCATCACACGGCGCCGCCTGCTGGAGGAACTGCAGCATCATTTATTAGTGAGGATCAGTTTCAGGGTCACTTGTGGCCTTTTAGAGTCAATCATTTATTTTTAACAGATGATAGATATTGATGCATGAATGAATCTGAGTTTGGAGCCGTGTGAAGAACAGGACGGAAGTTTCTGTCTCTTTCTGCTGGATGTAGAACTTAATTTGATCTGTAGGGTTTCATTCTGTGTTTCTGCAAAATGGGATTTATTTTGTTTGTTTTTTGGGCTTTAAAAGATTCGTAGTTACAAGAAATCTCATTCCAGCTGAAAACTGGGGCTGTGTTAACCCTCCGGTTGTCCTCATTTACGGCCACCGAAAAATGTTCTTTCCTTGTCTGAAAAATCCAAAAATTCAGCAAAACAATTTCCCAAATTTCTGGAAGTTTCCAACATCGTTAGGATAAAAATTCCATAAATTCTTTAAAAAATTGCCTTCTAAGTTCATTTTTTTTAAAATCCCCCAAATGTGGCAAGAAAAATCTTTTAAATATTTTCAAAAAATGCATAAAAAGTTTCCAAAAAGTCCTAAAAATATCTAAAGTGATTCCATATATATATCAGTAAAACTTGTAATGGTTTCTTAAGAACATTCACCAAAAAATCAACCAAAATCCTAACCTAGCCGCGCTAGACCCAGCTCTTAAGACACAAGGGTCTAGGAACGCTCAACAGGGAGGGAGGCGGGCTAAAAGGTTGTCTATCAAATCTCTCTGCAGCAATTGGGTAGGTATACAACCAATCAGCACAACGAATAGGCTGACGTAGTTCCTAGAGCGCCGGCGGATTGTGGCTAAGTCCCATTAGCTTCACAACCAGCGGAGCCAACTGGTATATTAAGGATTTGCCATATCCCGTCGGCATAAGTCCAAATACGTCTTTCTTCTCAATGAAACACTTCAGTGCCGTCCTTTGTTTATCTTTCAAGTTGAATTTTAGCTTCAAATCTTTAAGGGCTGTGGCCAAAGTCGAGTCCAAAGATAACCGTTTATTGTGCGCCGGTTGTTTCTGTCAGAATCGTCACGCCTCTGTCGTCACTTAGTTACGCCCGCCTTCTGACTCTACACTTCATGGTGATTGGTCCGGCCAGTTTTAGGAGCATCCAACCTCGAGCCTTATGGAGGGTAACTAGACCCACCCTGGCAGAGAATTAAATTCGTTGCTGTGGGTTGTTTAGCACGGCTAGGCTTTTTTTTTTTTTTTTTGGTGAATGTTCTTAAGAAACATTTTTAACATTTCTTTTTTTCCACCAAAAATCTTCAAAGATTTCCCCAAAATGTTAAAATGTGGACATCAGAAGTTTCACTGTGAAAATATACATTTTGCCCAGATTTTCAAACTTTAAAACGGATCAATTTGACCTGCAGGACACGAGGGTTAAGAATTATGGACCGTTAGGACACTTGAGATTATAAAGAAGATTACAAGAAGATCTGCAGTAACCCATCACTGGACTTTTTAGTAATTTAAAATAAAAACAAATACTAATTAAAAACTAATAGAAGAATGTAGGTTTAGGGTTCCAGTCAGGTGGACATCATGTACAGATGTTGTGGAAGTTCAGAGAGGATGAGGAGATCAGTTGATTTAGGCTGAGAGGAAGGAGAAGTGACACCGACAGAGCAGCAGTTCATGCAGGCGTCACCAGCTCAGTTTAGAAACGGGTCAAGACAACAAGATCATGTGTGCTTTTCTGTTTGTTTGACTTCTACATATTTCCATCCAGACTGACAGAAGAAAACCTGATTTCTTGTTGTTTTTCCTGCAGCTCAAAGGAAGCCAGGAGCCTAAAGCCAAGAAGAGCCGCCGGACTCCGATTGTGGAGCCCAAAGAGGAAGTCAGCGTAAGTTCAACCGTCAGACTGAAGTTACAACCAGAAAATAAAATGTGGATCCAGTGAAGCTGAAAGAGCCTCAGTGGTTCAGATGTTAAAATCCAGCAGAACCACAAGTAACCTGCAGGGAAGAAGCTCTCAAAGGTTTAATGTTCTGCTGCTTTTTCTGAAGTCCATGAAAAAAGGCATGATGGTTCAACGAAGGCAGTTTATTTAGCCTGTTCATTAAAGCGTCTGTCCTCAGTGGAAGAAGGAGAGAGCACTCTTTTGCACTCTTTTTCACCAGCATTTGCGTTGGTGAACGTGTGATGATCAACAGATTCAGTCTTTAGAGGACAAAGTGGCCAAAATCACTTAAAATATGTTCAAAATGGCACAAAAGTGTACAAAACCACACAAAAATGACTCCATTGAAAATGACTAAAACCTTTTTTAAAAATGTACACAAATTTGTTGAAAATGACTTGAATGTGTCCATGATGAAAATAACATTGAAAATTACTTAAAGATTTTCCAAAAAATGTTTCTCCTCCTAAATGTCATGGTTCTATCTGCTGGACTGATGAAGTTCTGAGGCTCAGAAATGATGGAAAAAGTCCATTAAAAAGTGATAAATCCCAAGAACTCTACAGTTTTCAAGAATTTCCCATAAATTTAATGTCATTATGAACAAATTTCAGTCATTTTGGACAATTTTTGAGTAAATTTGGACAAACTATGAGTAATTTCAGAACATTTGAGTGTTTTGGGTCAAATTTGTGTCATTCTGGACAAATGTTTGACTAGTTTGGACAAATTTTGAGTCATTTTAGACCATTTTGCAGTAATTCTGGACAATTTTTCAGTTGTAGACTGTTGTATTAATAATTTTGAACAAACTGAGTCATTTTAGAACATTTTCCAGCCATTTTGTTCAAATGTCACTCACTTTGAACAGGTTTTCAGATGTTTTGGACAGTTGAAGTCATTTTTGACCAGTTGAATCAGTATCTCTATCTGTATTCGCTGTTTTGTCCTTGTCCCCCTGAATCTCTAAACGAAGTTCTAGAGTAGACCTACTGACCACTGTAGACAGTTCTAGAGTACACCTACCGACCACTGGAGAAAGTTCTAGAGTAGACCTACTCTAGAACTTTCTACAGGGGACATTCTCCTCCGTCTCTAAAGTGATAAATCTGGACACAGGAACGGGACACTTTTCAAGATTTTGACATAAATGTAAAGTCATTTTGGACCATTTTTCAGTAAATTTGGACAAACTGAGACATGTTGGACCATTTTCGAGACATTTGGGTCAAAGATCTGTCGTTCTGGACAAATTTTGAGTCATTTTGGGCAGTTTTCAGTTGTGGACTAGTCTATTTAGAATTTTGAACAAAGTGAATGATTTCAAAAGAACAAAAAAACGTCCTCGTTATGACAAAACAGATTGTTGATGTGGACATGATGTTGTGATGGTTGTGGAAGTTTGTCGAGGTTCAGAGGATAAGGAGATCAGATGATTGAGGCTGAGAGGAAGGTTTACTGATATCAGGAGAAGTGACACCGACAGAGCAGCAGTTCATGCCAGCACCAGCTCTGAGGGTTCTCTCTGATCTTTGGTTTGTGTTGTAGATGAGAGAAGATCAGATTCAGATTACAGACCAACATGGAGACGACTAGTCTGCTTAGTCAGAATAGATCATATCTCACCTGGACCAGAGCAGAGAGTCCTGGCAGATCTTCCTCCAACAGCGTCTGTCTGTCTGGAGGTAATTCAGGATGCCGTCCTGTTTTTAACTAATCCTTCTCTGTCTTTGTCTGCTCAGGACCCGGAGCCGGAGATGGAGGCCGTCAGCTCCAGCCAGGAGATCTCCGTGTCGTCGGCGCCCCAGCAGCCGGAGAAGCTGTCGGTGTCGACGCAGACCAAGAAGGCGAGCGGAGGGTCGCCGAGGACGCTGCACCGCGGGACCCAGACCAGCAGCGACGGCGCCTGCCAGAACATGTGCCACGAGAAGTACACCAAGGTGTTCAACGACGTCAAGGAGATGATGAAGGCCGACAACAAGAGGGAGACGGAGAGGGTGGTCAGGGAAGCTCTGGAGAAGGTCGGTCTGGATTCAGGAAGAGTCCATCACAGCCTCCATCTGACTGGTTCTGTGCTTGCAGGAACTTTATTTAACAGAGCAAAGTTTTACCTTCAGACTGTGAAGGTTTTAAAGTTACAGCTCAGAGTTGGTTTAAAAAACATTAACAGAAACCAGATGATAGAATAATGTGGTCTGCAGTAATGTGACACAAAACAACTGAAATGACCACATAACGATGTACAATCACTTAAATGTGACTCAAAATGAACTCGTAAAGACATAAAAGGACCAAAGTACGACACAGAACAACCACAGAAAGAAGCAAAATGATGTAAACGAACCAAACTGACGTAGAAGGAAGTTCTACCTTTATACTGTGAATATCTCCAGAGTTCCAGGTCCTTGAAGTCCATAGAGGAGAACGTCTCCTGGAGAAAGTTCTAGAGTAGACCTACCGACATTCTCCTCCATGGACTTCAAGGACCTGGAACTCTGGAGATATTCCCAGTATGAAGGTAGAACTCTGATCATTGATAAAGTTCCTGGAGATACAGGACCAGAGGAGGAAGTGTGGTTGGTTTTATGATAAACGAAGGCTGGTTGCTGCAGTCTAACCTCCATCTGTCTGCAGCTGCGAGCGGAGATGGAGGAGGAGAAGCGTCAGGCGGTCAACAAGGCGGTGACCGGAGCTCAGGCTGAGATGGAGCGTAAATGTAAGCAGGTGAAGGAGAAATGTAAAGAGGAGCTGGTGGAGGAGGTGAAGAAGCTGGTGGCCCAACACAAGCAGCTCATCTCCCAGACCAAGAAGAAGCAGTGGGTGAGTCCACCACACCAAACCTGATGGGAGGTCACTGGAACGGTTCTTGGTTTATCTGTTGGTGCAGTACCGTCAGGCATGGAGGGGGCAGTATCATATCAGAGAGACAGCACTTTTAGAATTGGTCTTAGACTTTTTAGGAGTAGTTTAGGTTTGGTTTTGGTCCTGATTTTGTACTGTTTTTTGACTTTTTCAGAACTGATTTCAAACTGTATTCTGACTGGTTCTGGTTTCATTTTGGTTCTGGTTTTCGACCTTTTTAGGGCTGTTTCTAAAACTGGTTCCAGTTTTGGTTTAGGGCTGATTTTGGACTGTACTCTGACTGGTTCTGAACACTTTTAGGACTGGTTTAGGTTTGGTTTTGTTTCTGATTTTGTGCTGCTGCTTGACCTTTTTCAAACTAATTTCAGATGGTTTCTAAAACTTGTTTTGGTTTTGTTCTGGTTTCAGACTTGAGCTAGTCTTTTTTTAAAACCTCAAGAACACTGAACCAACCATCAGGCATGGAGGTGGCATTATCATTACACTATCAATGTCAAAAGACAATGAATGTAGTTGAACTGTAGCAGAAATGGTCTTGGACTCTGTTTAGGCGTAGTATTGGTTTGGTTTTGGTCCTGATTCTGTACTGGTTCTTGACTTTTTAGGACTGGTTTCAGACTGGTTCTAAAACATCCAGCTGTGTCCAAGATCAACCTTCTGCTGATGGTTTTAGGTTTTCTTGAAGAACGTGGAGGTAATCCTCCTCCTTCATTATTCCATTTACTTTGTGCAAAGCTGCAGTTCCACAGAGCATGATACTGCCTCCTCCATGCTTGACGGTAGATTTCTTGTTCTTGGGGTTATAAACGATCAACCAAGACAGTCTGGAACCGGTCCTAAAAAGATCTAAAACCAAACCTAAACTACTCCTAAAAAAAGTCCAAGATAGTCTGAAACCGGTCCTTATCCAGGACCAGATCCAGAGTACGCTGAGCAGAGCATGATACTGCCACCTCCATGCTTGATGCTAGGTTTGGTGTTCTTGAGGTTGGAAACCTCTCTGCTCAGTTTTTGTTCCATCTGACATCAGAACTTTCCTGCAGAAGACTTTTGTTTGTCCCCATCGTCATGTTTTTATGATTTTACTGGTTGTTAACCTGGTTTTGTTGTTGTTCTCTGAGCGTTGTCGTGTTTTTGTTGTTTGTGTGTTTATCTCAGTGCTATAACTGTGAGGAGGAGGCCATGTACCACTGCTGCTGGAACACCTCGTACTGCTCCATCAAGTGTCAGCAGGAGCATTGGCACGCCGACCACAAACGGACCTGCCGCAGGAAGAGATGAACAAGCCCCGCCCCCCGGACCTCACACAGCACGCCATTGGCTCCCGCCGTCTCCGCCTCCCGTCAGTCAGTCAGTGTCAAACACCAACCTGCTTCTCTCTGGACGTTCCTCCGGCTGAGGAGCGGCTCGTTCCTTCTGCTCTTTATTTAACGTCGGTTCTCTGGGACGCAGAGTTCCGCTATGATTTCTGTGTTGTTGTTTTTTTACCTTTTCTTTCCTGAAGTGCTAATTTTGTGTCAGAATGTGTTATTTAAGTGTGTAGGAAGAGATGAGCATTAACTGAAAACCTTTTATTACCAGGATTTTTAAAGCGACTCTTTTTTCTTACTGTAAATGCGGTGGAAGCAGCTCTGCTTTCACGGAGAAATACATTTAAAACTACAAAAAAACAAGCAGCTGAGTGGTGGATGACGACTTTGTGATTATCTTCATGGATCTGTTGCGGTGAATCGCACTTTCTCTGGTTTCTACCTAAAATCTGAGGTCACTTATTGGGAACAGGGTCAGTCGGCTGGAGAGACGCCGACGCACAAATCTTCCACTAGAACCGACAGTAGAACATCTGGGCTGTTTATCGACTGTTTTTATGAGTCCCACGTGAAAAAAAGGAGGTTTGTAACTAAACTGAGCTGGATCTTAGAGGGTTTTTTATTTCTCCTTTATGACCCAAACGCTTGTATAATTGCCAAAAAGTTTCCTGAGATCCCGACCAGGCGGTTATCCTCCTCGTCCTGCAGCGTAGCGTCGGTGTTTATCCCCGTGGTTTTTCTAGTGGAGCTCCTCCCATCTTTGTTTTCTCCTCCTGAGGCTTCATGCATGTCGTAGAGTCACAGTTTGTCTTCATCAAACAGAAGAACCGGGAGCCCGAGGATGGGAAACTTTATGCAAGCGTGAAGTTGGGACGGGTCTACTTCCTGGGTGTGTAGTTGAATATCGGTGCTGGGGTTTGGTGTTTAATCAGGCGATGAAATTGCCGTTTTTTTCTTTTGTTTCTTTGAGAAGTTTGTCGACCGTTTCCTCAGTGATGAAGATGGACTGAATGACGCGTTGCCTTTTACCTGCTGAAATAAAACGCTGTAGATTCTCGCATCGTGGGCAGAAACTCCTCATTTAAAGAGCTTTTTTTATGCTGCAAGTGAAAACTCAGCTCAACTTACAGAGCGATGCGTCCAGTCGGTTGGTCCATCTGGAAAACGACGTTATTCCTGTTTTATCAGGGTCATTTTAGAGCCGTTTTACCGCTTTAATGGCAGCAGAATCGCTCTAAAACGACCCTTTCCTTCTAAATGACTGCAGAACCGTGTTCATGTTCCTGAGGTCTCAGGTTGAAGGATATCTGGAGATCTTAGAAGTTCTGGAGATCTTAGAAGTTCTGGAGATCTTAGAAGTTCTGGCTCCTCTGGTGGAAAACATCCTGAAATCTAAAGTGACCCTTTTCCTTCTAACGATTCGGTTTTTACCAGTTAATAAATTCATCTTTTTCTCTGTTTAATGTCAGAAAACTATAAAACATAAAGACCTCAGATGTGCCTGTTTAGCTTCATAAGTTGATTTTATTTTTGTGTGGAGCCGTTTTCCTTCTAACTGTACAGTTTTTCATGTCGATGCTGAGTTTCATTAACAGCAACTTAAAGCTGCAGCTTTTCTTCCTTTTATCAGCAGATCTCAAAAAGCAACAGTTTCTCGCTAAATGTCCAAATGTTCTCCTCAGTGTGACGTTTGTTTTTTAGGAGGCTTCAATAGGTTTTATCAGACAGCTTCCAGATTCTACTCTAAAAGTTAGTGGAGGAAGTTTTTATGCCGACTTGAGTCGACTTTTAACTGAGGAGCTAAAACTCGAGGACTTCTCTCGCTTTTTTTGTCTTTCAGATTTATTCTTTGAACAAACTGTCAGAAGTAGAGTTCAGGAAACGCCCGGATGCTCGTTTCACACTGAAGACGGTCAAAGTTTACGGCGCTTCGTTGTGAGGAAGTCTGTCTCAGTTGTGCTTCGACTTTTCAGCTCGTTTTCCAGATGTCCTCCACTGAACCCGGTGCTGCTGTTGGACTTCCTGTTTTTAAAGGAAGCAGCAGCTGGATGCAGATCAGACTGTAGAACTGTGTTAATGTGAATGTTCCTGAAGGATCAGGATATTTGGAGATCTTAGAACCTCCAGCTGAGTTTGGTGTAAAACATCCTGAAGTCAGACTCTGTCCAGCTCTGTTGATGATGAATGAAAGGTTTGGACGACGGAGAATCTCCTGGTTTGTTGTCGGATATTTACGACTTATGTTTTATTTATTACAGCCTTGTTGGCCACAGCGCCACCTTCTGACGGCAGAGTTTGTATTTTTTGGTCTTTATTTACGTTTTCTGCCACATTTCAATTCGCTGAACGTTCGTACAGAAACACAGCGAGTGTAGCAACAAACCCAGACTGTTTCTCTGAGGTCACTACTCCCCGTCTTTAAAGGAAGCAGCAGCTGGTTGCAGATCAGACTGCAGAACCGTGTTAATGTTCCTGAGGGCTCAGGATATCTGCGGATTTTAGAACCTCCTTTGGCGTAAAACATGAAATCAGACTCGGTTCTGGCTCCGTTTGTGATGAAAGGTTTGGAGGACTTTAAGAAGCGCTCTGTCCTCTTTGGTTTTATTCAGGCGTCTTCTGACAGCGACAGTTTTCAATCTTTGTTTTCGGCAACATTTCAGTTCGCTGAGCATTCATGCAGAAACACGTTGGATAATATCGAACCCAAACCCATGTTTTTTTGTGACTTCCTGTTTTTAAAGGAAGCAGCAGCTAGTTGAAGGACATCTGGAGATTTTAGAACTTCTCTGAAATCAAAGCTCCTCCTGCAGCTCTTTTAAAGATGAATTAAAGGTTTGGAATCTCGTTTTTTGGACCTCGTGGATGAACTAACTAAATTTGCGTCGCTACTCTAATTAAAGCGGTGGACGAGCCGGTTGTTGGTTCGTTCCAGGCGTTGCTTGATAATCAGAAGAACCAGAGATGTTTTCTATATATATATATATATATATATATGTAGTCTTTGTAGGAGAGCTGCCCACTATCAGAGAATTTACTTTATTTCCAGACTTTAAAGTTCTCAGTGTTCCTTTGAGCTCCTGGAAGACGCTGACGTTCCTCCTGTTCTTCCTGGTTCCATGTTCTCGTCGTATCTGAGTTCTCTGAAGGTCAAACTTCTTCTCTTCTTCGTTGCACTACATGTAAATAAACTTCATGTCTTCTGTACATTGTAAATGGATTCAGATCTTCACTTGTTTTTTTGCAGTTCTCTGGATGACTGTTAGTTCTAGTTTTGTACAAACTTCTCATATCGGCTCTTTGTGTCGCTTGTTTTCCTTTTCAGGATGTTTTAGCTTCTGGTTTTCCTCTTCGTCCATCATTGAGGCCGTTGAGCTTTCCTTTGGCTTTTTCTCGCCGCCGTGTGTTTTTACCTGCATGAGTAAAGCTGTTTGTATCTCCGGCTGCTTTTCTTTCTGCTTCTTCTAATCATATAAAGGAGAAAACGCCTAGCTGCACTTCCTAAGCAACACGACAGTGACGCTTCTCTGGTCTTCTGGAGCTTCTCGAGCTCGTTTCACGTCGTGGAGGGAAACGTGAGGAAGTGGACGGGGCGGCGAGCGACTTTCACTGCTCTTATTCCAGTACGTGATGCTGCGCGTACTACAGGAATCCTTAGAGCACTCGTACCAGGAATGCAGTCGGTGTGAAGCTTCATCATGTTCTTCTGTTCTGTCCATATGTAAACTATTAATCGTGGCTTAACATTTTCTATGCTCCTGAACTTTTTTTTGTTTTTTTTTGACACTTTAGCTAGCAATATGTATATAAATATATTCTATGTGCTAACATGGAGGAAATAAATGTATCAACAAGACGCTGCGACTCCGAGTTTCTTCTTTCTGGAACTTCGATAGAACACGTTTTACCTGCAGATGGTTTCTGTTTGTTCAACTTCTCTGATTCTGTCACTTTTCTGCTTCTGTCTCTGAATTGACTCATTTTTTTTCAGGATGGATTAAAGATGTTTGTGAAATATCTGGTAAGCCAGAACTACTTTCTGCTGGAGAAATAGTTCCTGTAAAACCTGCTGCAACCAGGAGACGGTTTCTGGAAACTAAACGCGTCTGTCCAGGAAACTACAACCACGGTTAATCTGTCTGAGAAAAGATCCAACACCAGGAAGGAGCTAGTCAGGAGAAGACAACCTGGAGAAGATAAAACTAGTTCTAGAGTAACAACAGGACCGTGGTGTCTACAGGAAGTCTGTCTGGTGTAAAGTGTTTAGTGACATTCTGGCTTTTAGTCTTAAAGACGGAACAAAATTTGGTTGCTGGTTCCACCACTGAGGAACCACAGAAGAGTCCAGCTGTGGTGGAGGTGGGATCAAGAACCTGAGTTTGGAGGGAGTGTGGACCTGGAGGAGAGGGTTCAGGTAGGAGGAGATGTTTTCATTCTAGTTTAGAGTTTCTGCTGCTCAGCTTTCTGGATGGAAACCAGATGTTCTGCTGCGTTCTGGATCATCTGCAGAGGTTTGACCTGCATGAAGGGAGGCCTGCAGTAAGGAGCTGTGGTCGCTCTGTCTTCTGGAGTGATTTTGATCGGTTATACGTCACCAATAAAACTCCTTTAACATCTGTAAACAAAACAAAAACGTATCAACAAAGTTTTCTGTCAGAGTTTGTGTTCTTCTAAGTTTCACTCCAAGATTTTAAATACTTTCATTTACTGCATAAGAATATCTCCTCCAAATGTCTCACTAATAATCATTATCAGCCTTAAAAACCCACAAACACCCCCCCTCTATACTGGACCACACTTAGTACAGTCCGGTTCCCCCTTCTATTAATCTGCTTGGAATCTTCCACTTCCTGTTTGTCAAAGTGGCCTTCTACCTGGACAGGTTTAGTTGGAGCTCATCAACAAACATTTTGGGTAACTGCACTTTAATCTGGATGGATGACACTGAATTAGTCTGTTTTAATGAGACTGAGTTCAGATGTGTAGCTCTGTCATTAAATAGGAAATTATTTCCCAGAATTCACAGAGAAAAGTCTGAAATGTTTGCTAGGTTAGCGTCCCACATGTTCTGTGGTTCAGCTAAAGCTAACTCTCTCCAGCTTCTGGATCTCTGGAGCTGCTTGTTGTTCAAATATCTTCTAGAGGTGCTGAAGCTCAGAAAGTCTGAGATGTTTGTTCAGAATCAGCTCATTCTAAGTCTGATCTTAACTGTCCTCTTTAGTTTGAACTTTCCCTAAACTTAGGAGTTAATGACAGAGCAGCACATCCAGACTCAGTCTCATTTATGTAGAGATTAAACTTCAGTGTCATTCATTGATGTTAAAGTGCAGTTTTTCATGTTTGTTGCTCATGCTCCCGACCAAACCAGTCCAGGTGGAAGACGATGTGAAGAGAAGCTCCAGAGGATGAATATCACACATGTTGGGAATAAAGGTCCTTTAATTAGACATTGTCATACAAAAGTTGGATTTCCCTTTAATGATGTTCAAATCTTTATTTTGTTGATGTTGGTTTAAATGTTTTCTGACACTCGGCCCCAAACATTAAAACCTTCTACGGCTCACAAGCTGCAACAATTCACACATTATCAACGATCTTTGTGACTAAACTAAGATAAAAAGTTAAAAACTGTCTGATTCCTGCATCATGAATGTAAATCTTTTTGGTTTTTATGACAGTAAACTGAATATATTTGGGTTTGACATTTTATAAACCAAAACAAGAAATGAATTATTGGAGGAAACAATCAACAGATTAATGGACAAAGAAAATGTGTTTTCCAACATATATGTCTGAATTCCTCCAACATTACAGGATACATACAATTTAAATTCAGTTTTATTCATAGAACACCAGTTACAGGTCAAACTGTCTGAAGACGCTTTATTTTAATATTTTTATATTTTTTTGTCATTTAAAATATGACAAAATCAGAAATGTAAACCTCTTGACTAATCCAATTTATTATTTGGTTTTTAAGAGACTAATCAACAATTAAAATAACTTTCTGCACTAAAACTAATAACATGAGGTCAAATAGAAGGAACAGTTTTAAATCCTGCAGTCCCACGAAGACAAGAATAAAGTTTGTGAACAAAAACTAAATCTGCTGCTGGATTCCATTAAAGTCCTAATAAATGATGATAAAGTGTGATACTAAAGGTTTGTGGAGCTAAAAA
Organism: Acanthochromis polyacanthus; assembly: GCF_021347895.1. Lineage (NCBI taxonomy): Eukaryota > Metazoa > Chordata > Actinopteri > Pomacentridae > Acanthochromis > Acanthochromis polyacanthus. The sequence goes on from NC_067121.1 coordinate 2,990,702, forward strand.
TGTCAAAGTAAAGATATCAAGTTGAACATCTGGATGGAGGCTGATAAAAGTTGACCTTCCTTCATTTCTCTGGAGCTCCATGGATTTTAGGGATGCTGGTTAAAGACCTGCTCTTCTAGTCGTCTTCCTTCTAGTCGCTGTAAAAAGTCACTCCATCCTCACCGACTTTAACACCTCTTCATGACAACTTGTTCTGCCTCTGACCTGGTGGAAACTCAAGAAACTCGGGAAACCTGTCGAGACTCGGATTTTCGAAAAACTCATCAGGCGGGGGAAGGTGTGGTGGGAGGTGGGGGGGGGGGTAGAGGGGGGAGGCTGCCACCCACCTCCCCGCCTACTCTCCGCCCTGACTCCACCCAGACTCCGCCTTGGCTCCGCCCATGTGGTCACTTTATTAGGAACAGAAACTACGATGTCAAAGGGACGACGAGTTTATTTCTTTTTTATCTGATCTGTAGCTCAGTGAGTTAAGGGTTTACCTATGGAGCTGCAGGTTGATGGTTCAAAACTAGACCTTTGTTAAATGTTTTGAAAAACTCAGACAAAGAAAGAAAAACACCAGTGGTGGGTCTTGATCCTGCGACCTTCCACTTTGTAGTCTCTCCTCTTATCACCTTGAGCTACTCACTCAGATACTAATTCTTCTTTTTTTGCACATTTATCATCGATTTTTTCTAGTTTTTGAGGGTTTTTTTTCTTTTTTTTTTTTCGAGTCTCGACTCGACCGTTTTTCTCAGGAGGTTGGACTTCAGTCTTTGTGCTGGAGGGTTGAACCCTCAGTTCCAAGACTTTCCAAAGCCTCCACACCTCCCAAGTCCTCAGGACCTGAGCTTTCACACAGTCTGAGGGCTGAAATGTTCTAAGTTCCTGAGTAGATCTCTGTTAGTTTGAACCTTCAGACAGTCTGAGGACTGAAGTTTTCAAAGTCTCTCAGTACTTCTGTGTTAGTTTGAACTTTGTGGTTAACAGAAGCCTTAAAACTTGTGACCATGAGTCTTGATTTCACATTTAGATCATCCATCTGAGTTCTTCTCAGACCTTCACCTGTGGGTTCTTCAGAAATCCTCAACAAACTTTGATTCTCTTCACTGAACAGTAAAGTTTGTGGAGATCAGAAGGTAACATTAGTTTGATCGATGCCTTCAACTACGAGTAGACTTTATCTGGAAAGCAGTTTTCTGAAATGAGCTCTTAGTAAATCTGTCCACAGTCAAACCAAGAACACAGAAAGAGGAAATGTTTGAAGAAACAACTTGATGTTTTCATTTCAGACTAGAAAACGCTTTAAGACCTTTCTCTGTTTTTGCTCTTTTTCATCGTTTTATCGTCTCTTCTGTTTAATTTGATCTTCTAAAGTCTAACTGGTGTCTTTTACAATGTTTTGTCTTTAGTTTGATTCTTCTTAAATGTTTAGTTTTGCTCTTTTCTCACCTTTTATTCTTTTCTAATGTCTGATTTTGAAATGTTTTGTCTTTTTAATATTTAATTGTTTTTTCAAATATTTTATCAGCTTGTTTGAAAAATTTCCTTTTCTTTACCAATGTTTAATTTTTAAATTAAATCTTTAAGGTTTTTCTTTTTAAATGTTTTACCACCTTTTAATGTTTAATTTTCTTTTTAAATGCTTCATTGTATTTTCTGTTTAATTCCTATTTAAAGTTTTATTGTCTTTGAGATTTAATTTTCTAATAAAACATTTAATTTTTTAATTAAATATTTTATTTTTAAATGTTAAATATTCTTGTTTAATTGTATTTTTTAATGTTTAATTGTCTAAAATATTTCATCTTTAATGTTTAATATTTGTGTTTTAAAAATGTTTAATTTAATAATTACATGTTTTATATCTTCTGTTTAATTAAATATTGTCTGTTTAATATAATTTAATTGTATTTAATGTTTAATTTTCTTTTTAAGTTTTATTGTATTAAATGTTTTACTTTGATTTAATTGCTTTTTTAATGTAGTTTATTTCTTTAATCTTTTTTTTTCTGTCCAGATTTTAACCCCAACCTTAAAACTGAAACAAACCCTTAAATCACAATAAAATACTTCTGTTGTCACAATCACGAGTTAGTCAATTATTCAGTTTATCAATTCAACTTTATTTGTTTAGAACCTTTCACACAGATGACAAAACTACACAAGCAAAGAGAAAAAACTATTAAAACCCAAAAACACTTTAAAAAAGATTTAACATGATAATAAAATGTGTTCAGGGGATGGAGGGAGTTTATTGAAGTCTTCTTGGGCTCACACAGTAAATCATTTAAAATAGAAACTTGATATTCAGTCTAAGGAAACTGCAGAGCGACAGAAGAACCAACAATATCTCCTGTTTTCTCCTTTAATAAATCGACTCTTCTGGTGCTTTCAGACCAAAGAACTACAGACTCTTCACAACCTGCTCAAACTCTTGGTACAGGACCTCACCACACGGGTCAACAAGGTTTCCTTCTCATTTCTACTCTGAAGCTCACCTTCTCCTGCTCAAACTGCTGACAAATGTTTGTGCTGCTCTAAAGTCTGGTCTCCAGAACTTCCTAAAAACTCTCAAAGTCTCTTCTGCTGCAGGTTGCTCTGTAGAACTGTTCCAGAAAACCTCACTAAACCACATGGAGGGGCCTCAAGATAGTCGTCCAAATGAAAGCGTACAAAAACCAAACTAGCACAACCCAAACGCTCAAGTCTCCTGCAGCCTACCAGAGAAGCTCTTTAAACAGAGAATCAGGACAGGAACTCTTACCTTCTGGACAACCAACGTTGGTTCACAAACAACCAAAAACCTCTAAAGACTCACTACAGCCAAGATAAAGACACAACTCAGCTGCACCAAATCCACTAATCACTGCACACATTAGCACCATGTGCTAACTGTGGCTAAAGAACCACATTTACCAAGACAACTATCCAGTACAAAGCCCTAAAGCACACCAAGAAACACATTAAAGAGGATTTTACTGCTGGAAGCTGCAAGCCAACGCCTAAAGAACAAACTAAAGCAACGGAGCCAAACCAGGTTCAGTGAAGAGAAGCAGAGGAAATGTTTGACTGCAGACATAAAGCAGGAAGACACTAAGCTGCTCAGATGTTCCTGATGACACCAAGCAGCCACCTGGACAGCCAATAGGAACACAGCTTACTGGAAGTCCAGAGGGCTGGCTTGGTGGTCTTTTGTTGATGTTTTTGACCCTTTTTCTGAGCTTTGACCGATCTGAGAACATGAAGTCCATCATCAGCATCGACGGCGTAACCGATGGAGGGAAAACCAGCCTCACCAACCGCCTGATCAAGAACCTGCCCAACTGCTGCTGGTCCATCAGGATGACTTCTTCAAGCCCCAAGATCAGACTGAAGTTGGTGAAGATGGCTTTAAGCAGTACGATGTCATCACTGCTCTGGCCATGGACCCATGATGAGGAGGATCTACGCGTGGCCGGAGAACCCGGTGAAGTTTGAGAAGTCTCATGGTGTTAATAACACCCTGGACACAGAGATGGTCCTGAAGGAGGAGGAGGAGACTCACATCCTCACTGTGGAGGACTTCCTGCTTCACACCTACAGGCCTTTGATGGACGTGCTAAACCAGCGTTACTTTATTTACATCCCATATGAAGAATGCAGAAAGAGGAGGAGCTCTAGGAAGTCCACGGTACCAGACCCCCCCATCCTGTTCTATGTCCACGTCTGGACCATGGACCTGCAGCACAAGAACATCTGCTCACTGTGGAAGATTACTGAGAGCAGCTTTTAGTCATTTCTATGCAGAACACTGTGATGTTTGCTGAGCTGTGAACTATTAAATGACTGAAGAATGTGGAGTATTGTTCCTGTTTATTATTGTTCTCAGGTTTACTGTTAAATGTACAGAGTGCTGCTTACTGTATTTTAAAATTACTGCACAGAACATTTCAGATTATTTTAGCACAGATCAAGGGTACAGATTGTTGTTGTTCACTGTGTATTGGGTAGAACTCATTTTGATTCAGACTGATTAGCATACAGAACCCTGTGATGTTTATGGTTTACAGCTGAGAACTAGCTGCTAAAAGTACAAAATATTATTTCTTATTTTAGGTGTGATAATTGTCAGTAAACATTCTAAGAAGTGGAAATTAACAGGGTTGTATATAGAGCTGTTCTTGTACAATGTTTGTCTCTTAACTGCCCTCAGGATTCTGTGGTTGAGCTAACAGTTTTACAGAACAGGCAGATGCTGCAGCTGATGATGCTGGAATTCACAGAAACAAGGAAACAAGTCCATCAGAATTTAATGTTAACAGTCCAAAATGAAAAGCTCATTTACAGCTTTACTACTGGGTTAAAGAGACAAAAACAAAATGAAACATTCTTTGTAAAAGCCAGAGGTTGGTAGCAGCTTTCATTTTTTCTTACAACTTTTCAGTGCCCCCCCCCCACTAACATTAATCTGGATCCTCCCCTGGTCCCGGTCCTGGTCCTGGTCCAGACCCCTCAGGACCCCCCAGAGCACCCAAAGGATATCAGTCTCAGTATTTACTGTAATCGGGTAAATAGTTTTCTATAGTTTTAAACATTTCAGGTAACCTTACATAAAAACACTGTAAAGTCTTAACAGGTTTGAATGTTGATGTTAATTCACTGCAGAAATCTTCTTTTTCTTTAAATGTTTGCTTTAAATTCACAGATTAGTTCTAAATGAATTAAACTGTTCTGGTGGAAAAAATAAAACCAACAAACACGTTTTATTGTCAAAACTGTTGAAATCTTTTTATTAAACTGAAAGACTTGATGTCGACTCAAATAAGACATTTTTAAAACCTTTTTAAAAAAAAACAAAACTCGGACAAACATTCTGCTGATAAAAGAAACAAACGGTGAAGAAAGTGCTTTTTCCTTTAAACTAGAACATTCTGACTGAAGAGTTAAAGGGTCTGTGATTAAAAACACGACAGACTGAAGAACCTTTTCCCAGCCGCAAGAACGCTGGACAGGACAGACGAGTTCCGCTCCAGAAACCCAGAAATCCAGAATGAGTTGTGATGCAGAGCTGCTGAGGTTCTTCTCGTCGCCACACGGGGGCAGCCAACGCTTAAAGGAAACTTCATTTATTCTGATTTTAAACTACAATCTGTGCTCTGAAAAGACTTTACCTTTAGTTCAGGAACAGAAATGTTCATAAAAGACAAATAAAGCTCAACAATTCTGTTGAAAACCACCTGAAAACGTTTCAGAATGAAATAAAAGCTTCACTCCTGATATAAAGTCTGATCTCAGGTTTAATTCATTCATTATCAGAACTTTATTCCATCAAGCTGCTCTGATGGTTCTGCAGAATTCCACCTCAACATATCTACAGCTTTAATCTGACAGTTTAAATGTCTTAAAAAAGGAAACTGTTCATCTGATGAACTAAAACTATGACGAGTCAGAATTAAACGAGAAATGTCCTTTTGAAGGTGACTGGAGTCAAACTGGACGTCTGTGGATCAGAATCTGGAATAAAACTCGTCGTCCGTCGACGCGTTGAACTGCTTTAGTTTAATCCTGAACTCTCCTTTAATAGAATCTATAAACTTCTTTTTCCCCCCCAGATAATACACTGCTTTTTATTTCTTATATTAGCAAATATTCAAGAGCAAAACATTCTTGAACGTCTCATCATATAGTTCTGAAAGAGGAACAAAATAAATTAATCCACTTCTTTTTGTACATACTTACATGATGTGAGTTTGAAAAGTAAAAGCTGTTCCTGAATGAAAGGAGCTCAGAAATAAAAACAGGCTAACGTGAAGCTAACGTAAAGCTAACGTACCTCCTGGTAAACGGAGGGAAAGATTCCCTCGTATCAAAACGGTCGTTGTCGTAAAAACACAGAATATCAGTTTGTTCTGTAAAGATCATTGTCAAAAAATAGAATGAACTTTATGCAGGACATGTTAAAAAACAAAAAACGAAATGAAAGGCGACGGTTTAAAAGTCAGAATCTCTGCTGCCTCCTGCTGGACGACAAAGACGAACCGCCTGGGAGGAAGATCCGCCTGGCAGACGGAGCTCAGGGCGGTAAGAGTCCAGAAGCTACTGGTGGCTCCACCAGGGGGCGCTACGCTACATGTTGTAGCTCCACCGGGGGGCGCTACATGTTGTAGCTCCACCAGGGGGCGCTACATGTTGTAGCTCCACCAGGGGGCGCTACGCTACATGTTGTAGCTCTACCGGGGGCGCTACGCTACATGTTGTAGCTCCACCAGGGGGTGCTACGCTACATGTTGTAGCTCTACCGGGGGTGCTACGCTACATGTTGTAGCTCTACCGGGGGCGCTACGCTACATGTTGTCGCTCCACCGGGGGCGCTACATGTTGTAGTTCCACCAGGGGGTGCTACGCTACATGTTGTAGCTCTACCGGGGGTGCTACGCTACATGTTGTAGCTCTACCGGGGGCGCTACGCTACATGTTGTAGCTCCACCAGGGGGCGCTACATGTTGTAGCTCCACCAGGGGGTGCTACATGTTGTAGCTCCACCAGGGGGCGCTACGCTACATGTTGTAGCTCCACCGGGGGCGCTACGCTGCATGTTGTCGCTCCACCGGGGGCGCTACATGTTGTAGTTCCACCAGGGGGTGCTACGCTACATGTTGTAGCTCCACCAGGGGGCGCTACATGTTGTAGCTCCACCAGGGGGTGCTACATGTTGTAGCTCCACCAGGGGGCGCTACGCTACATGTTGTAGCTCCACCGGGGGCGCTACGCTGCATGTTGTCGCTCCACCGGGGGCGCTACATGTTGTAGTTCCACCAGGGGGTGCTACGCTACATGTTGTAGCTCCACCAGGGGGCGCTACATGTTGTAGCTCCACCAGGGGGTGCTACATGTTGTAGCTCCACCAGGGGGCGCTACGCTACATGTTGTAGCTCCACCGGGGGCGCTACGCTGCATGTTGTCGCTCCACCGGGGGCGCTACGCTACATGTTGTAGGCCACATAGATGGGGTCCAGCTGGTCGGCCAGGAAGCCGTCTCTCAGGTGCATCCGCTGCTTCTCGCCACGGGAGTTGATGGGGATGACGCCGATGTCCACCACCACCACCACGCCTACAATCAGGTAGTGCTCCTCCAGGACCACGTTGGTGACCAGCGGGACCAGGTCCAGGGCCTCCTGCTCCGAGCCGTCCAGCTCCACCACCACCACCAGCAGGTTGGTCCATGTGAACACGGCACTGCAACGGAACCAACAGAACCAGTTTGAATCGCAGCAACACCGCCTTTACCTCCTTCTAAAGATTTTCGGTTCATTTATGGAACGATCACGTGTCCAATTATCTCCACTAACGGTCGTTTAGACCAGTTAGCTGCTAGCATGAAGAAGAGCAGATGATTACTGATGTTTTTGGTTCCATTAGGAACAGTCCTGCTCATAGAAGATCATTCATTAACCGTCACAGAAACTTTGATCAGATTTATTATTACCTTAAACCTGCATTCTGTCCACTGGCCAGCAGGGGGCGACTCCTCTACTAACAGACTGAATAGAAGTCTGTGAGAAAAAGAGTCGACTTGTCGCCTGATTAATGAACTCAGTAAACCTTTTCCTGATGGGTTTCTGGTCTCAGTCACTGGTTTTTGGTGTTTTTTAGTCCATCTTGGTGTTGAGTCGGTAAATTCTGGCTCAGCTTATAGGAAAATACGGCAGTAAGCTGCAGGTGTTTGAGGGCGGGACTAAAATCTGATTGACAAGTGATCACACCATGCTGGTATCTGCTAGTCCTGATGTTTAGATCTGCTGTTAGAAAGAACGTAGATTTAAACTACAGCAGCTCTGGTTGGAGGTCATGAACCTCCTCAGAGTCGCTGTCATGGTGCCAGCTGACAGATAAACTCCCACAATGTTCTCTGCCTTCCCTCTGATCCGTAACAACAGTTTAACTTCACGCTAAGGCCTAAATTTGATTCTAAACACTCTGGATGGATTCCTGCAGATCTTCTACAACAGATTTAGCTCCAGCTTTTAGCTTTAACTGCTTCCTGTAACGTGTCAGAGTTTGTAGCTGGACCATCCAACCCTCAGAAGGACATCAATGGAGGTCTTTAAACCGTGTGTTTGGTGTTCCTCACCACTCGGTGATGCTCTTGTGCGTCCTGATGACGGAGGTCTCGATGTCGATGGGATGGTACCTCATCCCTCGGAGCTCCATGGCTTCTTCCAGAGCTCCGACCACGTAGAGGGCGTCGTGACGCTCTGCAGACAGAAACACCTCAGAATGAATCTGCTGTCTTCAGTCAGTTTATTGTAGAAAAACACCATTAAAGACTTCCGGGTTATTGACATCTCTGGAGAAGCTCGGCTGGTTGGTACCTCCGCTGGCATCGGTCAGCTCGGTTCTGCGAAGGAACCCCAGGTACCCGGTTCTGGCCCAGACGGTCTGAGTGTCTCCAAAGCTCAGTCTGGAGCTGAAGTGGTCGGACTGCAGCGCCTCGTCTCCGTAGACGGTGAAGTAACCGCTGGAGTTATGACCGCTGTGGACCCAGATCTGGAAACAACAACAACAACAACCTGCTCAGCCTGGGTCAGATCTAACACGTTAAACATACTAAACACGTTAAACATATTAAACATACTAAACAACAACAACCTGCTCAGCCTGGGTTAGATCTAACACGTTTAAACATACTAAACATGTTAAACATATTAAACATATTCAACATACTAAACATGTTAAACATACTAAACATATTAAATACGTTAAACCTGCTTCATGGCCAGATTTAACACACTAAACCTCCAGAACTCGTTGGCTTATTGGAGATCAGAACCACAGACTTTACAACATGTCAAACAACAGTGTCCAGATGTTCCAGATGTTCACCATCAGTCGGATGGAGCAGTTAAAGAATCAGTGTAAACAAGTTCGACCACCAATACAGTTTTAAGAATAGTTTTAACTAACATTAGTAAGTGAGCATATTTATATTTCACATTAATCATTTTAGTCAACATTAGCATGCTAGCATAACATGTTTAAGTGCTAAAGTTACAGTAATAGTTCATGTTTAAGTCATCACATTAATTAGCAGCTTAACTTCACATTACTGTGTCATTTTTAACAGCTTAGCAAATTGGTATTTAACTTCAATCACATTAGCTTTAACATGCTAACAGGGTCAAAGTTAGCAAATTCTTAGCCCACATTAATAATCGGATCTAACATTACCATGTTAGCTAAAAATGTTAACAGTGCTAAAGTTAGAAAACTGATATTTAATTTTAGCAATACTAACATTAGCAAGTTAGCTTTGACATGTGTCAACATTGTCAAAGTTAGCACATTAATATTTGATGTCAACCATTTGAACTCATATTAGCATATTAGCGTTGACATGTTTGCATGGTCAAAGTTAGCAAAATTTTAGCCCACATTAATAATTTGAACTAACATTAGCATGTTAGCCATAACATGTTAGCAGTGCCAAGTTGAACAAAAGCAATCTAATAATTCATAAAATAAACCGCAGCTAAAGAATATTTCCACTGTTCATGAACCTGTCGATTAATTCCACAGTAACTGATCAGCTGTTCGGTCTAAAATGTCAGAAAACGGTGAAAAATGTGGATCAGAGTTTCTGAAAGTCAAACAAAAGTCTTGTTTTGACCAAAGATCTCTGGTTGACTGAAGAGGAGAAAATAAACCAGAAAATATTCGCTTTCAAGAAGCTGAAGTTCCTCAAAAATGACTCAAACCGATTAATCAATCATTGGAATGGATCAACAGATCAACGTTATTTAAAGTCCAGACTCACCTCCCCCAAATGCGACTCTCCCATTGGTCCCTTGGTCTCTGGGTTGGCAATGATGATTCGGACTCCTGGCAGGATCTACTCAGAGACAAAACCGATCAATCAGAGAAAGTCGTCCAACATTAAACCATCTTTAAGCTTTAAAACCACTTTTACCTTCCCAGACTCCATCAGAGGTAAACTGTGAGGCGACCCCCGCTCCACCAGCCGAACCCTGCAGAGAAAAAACAGAACATGAGGATCTGAAGCCAGCAGGGGGCGCCATGACAAAGACTCTGGACCAGTTCATGACCTCCAACCAAAGATCTGCATCCCTGATGTCCCGCTATCTGGATAACATCAGATGTAAACAAAGAATCAGGTTGATCAGTTAATCGATACATTCATCAGACCAATGCTGATCTTTTTGAGAGGGTTGTGGGTCAAACATTTTATTCTGTGGCACAGATAAAAAAACACTTCAGAACTTTCTTGACAGTAATCAGGTCTGTGAGTCTCCGGCAGTATCAAAGTAAATCAGTAAATAATGAGTCAATCAATTCTGGGCTTAAGTTACAATGTTAGCATTAGCAGGATATTAGCTATAATATGCTAACATGGTTAAAGTTAGAATGTTAGCATTAGCAGCTTAAACTAACAGGATACTAGCCGTAATATGCTAACATGGTTAAAGTGAGTATGTTATGTAGCATTAATTTCCCACAAATAAACCTGTAGGCAGCTGTAAATTAATAGAAAACTGTTTTTTTTTCTGTAATTACAGTGAAAATGTTCATTCGCTAAGTTTCCAGTTTACTAAGCTCTGAGATTCAGAACATTCTTCTTGTCTAACTAAAGTAAATCCTATTTTTTTCAGTAGTGTTAGCTAACATTAGCATGTTAGTAAGTTCGTAGTGTCTACAGATACGGACCCGTACGCGTAGCCTGTGGCCTACGGATACGGCACTTTCCATTTGCTTCTTTAATTCTCGCTGCCTGAAATACCCCAGCGCCCCCTATCGAGTGGCCATTTTCACGGCAGACAGGACTTCCATGTCGATATGAACTGGCTTGTGCTCTATATACATGTGTCTCTACTGCATTCACTATAGTTACACCCGCTGTCTTTGGCCAGTTATTTAAAAAGTAATAAAGATGAATGAGATCGCCGCGGTGTAGAAAGGTTTATAATAGAGTATAAGATGTATTTCAGTAGATCTATGTCATGGTTAAAGTTATATAACAGCTGTATACATACAAACAAAATTACGGCATGAAACAATGGCAATGTATATGTCATATATGCCCTATATCCGTACCTCTAGTACAGATGCTACGGGTACAGGTCCGTACCTCTAGAATCAATCTAGCAACTTAGCATATTGAATCCATTTTTTCCCATAGTTTTAACCAACTGTCAAAAAGGTCAAAAGATTTTTATTGTCATTTTCATTTTGCATTTTCACACACAAGAGAATGAAATTTCGCTTCTCAATCAGCAGCTGCAGTGCAATACAAACATCAATAAATAGTATACATCATGTTAAAATATAGACATAGTAAACTAATGAAAAGTAGTCAAATCAGATGTGTGATCTGTGCTAACTTGAATGTACAAACACAGTCAAAGTTAGCATATTAATAATTTTAGTATCATCACAATCAAATATGAACTGTTATAGCTGACATTAGCATGCTAATTTTAAGATATGAACACGACCAAAGTCATCACATCAACGATTAATTTTATTGGTTTGAGCTAGCAAGGTTTTAACTTTTTATTATTTTTAGGTTTTTTTAACCATCCATCCATCCATCCTCTATACACCGCTTTATCCTCTCTAGGGTCATGGGGGGTGCTGGAGTCTATCCCAGCTGACTCGGGAGAAGGCAGGGGACACCCTGGACAGGTCACCAGTCTGTCACAGGGCTACATATACAGACACACAATCACAATCACATTCACACCTACGGGCAGTTTAGAGTAACCAATTAACCTCAGCATGTTTTTGGACTGTGGGAGGAAGCCGGAGTACCCGGAGAAAACCCACGCATGCACAGGGAGAACATGTAAACTCCATGCAGAAAGATCCCAGGCCGGGATTTGAACCGGGGATCTTCTTGCTGCAAGGCAAACATGCTAACCACTACCCCACTGTGCAGCCGAAGTTATTGAGGCTAGCTTTCGGGTTAGCTTTAGGGCTAACTCCAAGATTAGCTTTATGATTAGCTTTGTATGGGTCAGCTGCTAGAGCAGAGATCATCAGAATGATGACGTTCACAGCAGGAAGTTGGTTCATCACCAGTAGACAGATGTTTCCAGGTGAGCTCACCTGTCGTGTCGCAGCGCCCTCATGTCCACGAACACCGTGGTGGGGTCGGGTCCTGAGGTGCCCTAAAAAAACACCACAACACGGTCAGTACTGTGTTCTACTGTAGTACTGCTGGTACTCCTAGCAGGCTGCTCGTGCACTAGAGGCCTCTATAGCAGGAACCAGAACGCTGGAGAACGTTTCTGAAACATGGGAGCAGAAAATAAAAACCAACAGAACCCAAATTCTATTTGAGTGACGAGCAAATGTTAAACAAACCAGCAGGAGGAAGGTTTAAGAGGAGAGAATGAAGGAAGAGACGATGATTGAGAGGTTCAATAAAAACATGTTAAAACTGCTGCAGAACGTCTGATTTTAAAGATCCCAGCTGATCTCAGATCTGCTGAGGAGAATCAGCTGGTTCAGACTCCGACCTCCTTCTCCTTCCTCCTCCACACAGTGGCATGCTGGGAAATGAAGGCCAACAACCAGAAACACCATCAGGCAGATTTACTGCAGCTCTGAACACAACAAACCCTCCGACAGGAAGCAGAAGCATGCAGATATAATAGATATATATATATATAAATATAGAGAGATATAAATATATAGAGAAATAAACAGGAAGCTGCTTCATTACCAACTAAAATAAATAAATAAATACAAATCTGAGCTCTAAACTGAAAATCAGAAACGGTTTTGTGGATATTAGTCAAGTTAATTTTCAGTTACTCAATTATTTTTCAATTATTAATACTACATTCACCCTTTAGTACTACATTTGCCCTCTAACACCACATTTAGGGGAGTAGTGATCTAAAGCCAGCTGAGGTGGTTGGAGGTGGTTGTTGTGGTTGCAGATGATTGGTTGAGGTGGTTTCCTACCTGGTCCACCAGCTTTCCCAGCCTGTGAGGCTACAGCAGCGAAGAAGGAGGGCGGAGACAAAACCAGGTATGAGGAAATGTGGGCGGAGTTATGCAAAACACAGACAGGAAGAGGGAGGAGACATGTCCAAATGGAAAACTCAAGGAAAGGAAATGAGCAGCGGGACAGAACAGATGCTTCAGCCAGATGTTAGCCTGGTTGGTTAAAGGGTAAATCCAGATGTTAGCCTGGTTGGTTAAAGGGTAAATCCAGATGTTAGCCTGGTCGGTTAGATCCAGATGTTAAAGCTCACAGCAGGCTGGAATAAATAAGTAATGATAAATATAAATTCTGAGTGCAGTTAGAAACCAAGCAGATGATGGAAATAATAACTGACGTTAAAACCTGAAGCTGTATTTCATATTTTAGCTTTAAACCGAATATTAATTTAAGGAGCAGGAACTGATTTAATTCCTCCAGACTCTCAGAACAGATTTTTGAGCTGAGACGTTTGATGGTGTTGAAATGGAGAGAAGAAGCTGAAACCTGAAACAGTCGGTCTGCTGGTTTAACTCTGAGGATCTGCTGCTGGATCTATGAACACAAACGTACGAACACTTCCAACATTACCGTCTGTGTGGTTTTAGTCTGCCGAATTAAAAATAAGCTGATTTAAAATGCTGAGGAACCTTTAATAAAAGCTCAAAATTGTGAAAGTCGTGACAGCCATGTGGTTTCTCCTCCTCAGAAAGTCAAACATAAGAAAATAACTTCCCGAACAGGATGAAGACATTTACAGAAATACTCTGACATCTTCTGGAAACGTGCTGATTTATCATCTGACTGATTTGGTGAAAAATGGACAGAAGCTTCATCTCCAGATCAGACGTTGGTTCATGTTCAGCTGAAACATCTACTGAGAACGTTTCTCTACATCCCATAACCAGCAAAATCTGTCAAATTCAACAAAGATGTCAAAAATGTTTCTGTATGGAGGAAAACTGGATCACAGTTTTATAAGAAAATGCATCCAAACTAAAAGCAGTTTGAGGAGTTAATGTGCTTCAAACTGGAGTTCACTGCTGAGGTCAAGTTAGTAAAACATGCAAAGTTCCTACTCAGAGGAGCTAAAGCTAATCTTTGTTTACAGCATTCATGCTGCACATGTACTGTTTAACGTGCATATTTATATACTGTAGTGAACTAAAGTTTGCTTCCACATTTATCACTTAGTCTTCAGATTCCTAGAACTCTGAATTTATGGTGGAATTATTGAAACATGAATCTTTGTCACTAAAACAATCCTATATTTTTGTTCTTTCATAGATTTATTCAAGTTTTTCTGGAAATACGACAAAATCTGTTCTGTATATATACAAACTACAACTTTAACTATCAGTTTTGTTGTAGAAAGTTGTGTTAACCCAACTGGTGCAAAAACTGTTAGTCAACTCAAAATGACTCCAAATTTACTCAAAACTTTTCCAAGGTGACTGAAATCATTTCGATAATGATTCAAAAACTGTACAAATTGATGCTAAAATTGACCAAATTGATTCAAAAACAGTTAAAGTTGCCTCAAATTGTGTCTAAATTAATGCAAAACTATTCCAAAGTGACTGAAAACATGTAGAATGATTCAAAAACTGAACAAAGTGACGCTTAAATGTCCCAGATTGACCTACCATCACACACGGTGGTGACAGTATCATGTTCTGTGGAACTGCAGCTTCACACAAAGTAAATGGAATAATGAAGAAGGAGGATCACCTCCACGTTCTTCAGGAGAACCTAAAACCATCAGCAGAAGGTTGATCTTGGACACAGTTGGATGTTTCAACCAGACAATGAATCCAAACACACATCAGACGTGGTAAAGAAATGGTTCCATCAGGCTGGAATGAAGGTTCTAGAATGAAGGTTCTAGAATGAAGGTTCCAGACTGGTCTCCCCAAAGTCCTGACTTAGACCCATCAAGAACCTGAAGAACCAAGTCTGAGTCAGAAAGAAAACAAGTTTAGTTGAATGGCATCAGAATTGGTCCACTTCAACTAAACTTGTTTTCTTTCTGAGGTTGATAGTATAATGATACCGCCACCTCCATGCTTGATGGAACCACTTCTGTCCAGAGGAGTCAAAGGTAAACCAGAAGACTGAAACCAGAAGAACCGAACTGAGGAGGAAACGGACAAATTCAACCAAATATTAGCAATTCTGTTTGTATGTTTATGATCCAGCAGATGTTGTCGTATTTCAGAAGACCTTTAATAAATCTATGAAATAATCAAAACGATTGTTTATTGAGACAGAGATTCATGTTTCAATGGTTCCATCATGAATCCAGAGTTCTACATTAGAAACTGAAGACTGACGATAAACTTTGACTTTATAGAAGGAACCTTTAGTTCTGGTCCGTTTCTTTCTATTATCGTCTACAGCTGGTTTATTTCTAGACTTAAGTTCAATCATCATCTCTGTTCTACACAACAGCAGCTGGTTCTCCAACATTATACTCCATTTAACTGTCCGACCACAACGTTACAGAACCAGAGGAGAACCAGAGCAGAACCAGGGACTATGACTACCTGCAGGCAGACGGCCAGGTTCACCCTGCAGCCGAACGAGGTGCTGACGGCTCGCGGATGGAGGCCGAGGTCCTTGAAGAGCTTGGAGAAAGACTGGGTCAGGGCGATCCGGGGACGCTCCTCGGCCACCACCACACAGGTTCTGACCCGGGACAGGTCCAGACCACGAGACTGAGGAGAGCAGCGGGACGTCAGACGGCCGTTCTGATCCGGTGGGGGTTCAGCTCGGAGCCGGTTTCTTACCTTCAGGGCGTCAGTCTGCAGACCCAGGCCTTTGGTGCAGAGCTCCATGACGCTGTAGGAGCAGAAGGTGTCCCGGACCTTCTGCTGGCTGACGGCCGACAGCCACAGGGACGGGTTCAACTCCAGCTCCGACGGAGGGATCAGGATGGACCGGTGACCTGAGTAGACACTGCAGCAGAACACGAGTCAGACAGGAGAACACGAGTCAGACAGAAGAACACGAGTCAGACAGCAGAACACGAGTCAGACAGGAGAACACGAGTCAGACAGCAGAACACGAGTCAGACAGCAGAACACGAGTCAGACAGGAGAACACGAGTCAGACAGCAGAACACGAGTCAGACAGCAGAACACGAGTCAGACAGGAGAACACGAGTCAGACAGGAGAACACGAGTCAGACAGGAGAACACGAGTCAGACAGCAGAACACGAGTCAGACAGGAGAACACGAGTCAGACAGGAGAACACGAGTCAGACAGCAGAACACGAGTCAGACAGCAGAACACGAGTCAGACAGGAGAACACGAGTCAGACAGGAGAACACGAGTCAGACAGGAGAACACGAGTCAGACAGCAGAACACGAGTCAGACAGGAGAACACGAGTCAGACAGCAGAACACGAGTCAGACAGCAGAACACGAGTCAGACAGGAGAACACGAGTCAGACAGCAGAACACGAGTCAGACAGAAGAACACGAGTCAGACAGGAGAACACGAGTCAGACAGCAGAACACGAGTCAGACAGCAGAACACGAGTCAGACAGCAGAACACGAGTCAGACAGGAGAACAGGAGTCAGACAGCAGAACACGAGTCAGACAGGAGAACACGAGTCAGACAGCAGAACACGAGTCAGACAGCAGAACACGAGTCAGACAGGAGAACACGAGTCAGACAGGAGAACACGAGTCAGACAGCAGAACACGAGTCAGACAGCAGAACACGAGTCAGACAGGAGAACACGAGTCAGACAGCAGAACACGAGTCAGACAGAAGAACACGAGTCAGACAGGAGAACACGAGTCAGACAGCAGAACACGAGTCAGACAGCAGAACACGAGTCAGACAGGAGAACACGAGTCAGACAGGAGAACACGAGTCAGACAGCAGAACACGAGTCAGACAGGAGAACACGAGTCAGACAGGAGAACACGAGTCAGACAGGAGAACACGAGTCAGACAGCAGAACACGAGTCAGACAGCAGAACACGAGTCAGACAGAAGAACACGAGTCAGACAGGAGAACACGAGTCAGACAGCAGAACACGAGTCAGACAGAAGAACACGAGTCAGACAGGAGAACACGAGTCAGACAGCAGAACACGAGTCAGACAGGAGAACACGAGTCAGACAGGAGAACACGAGTCAGACAGGAGAACACGAGTCAGACAGCAGAACACGAGTCAGACAGCAGAACACGAGTCAGACAGGAGAACACGAGTCAGACAGCAGAACACGAGTCAGACAGCAGAACACGAGTCAGACAGGAGAACACGAGTCAGACAGGAGAACACGAGTCAGACAGGAGAACACGAGTCAGACAGGAGAACACGAGTCAGACAGAAGAACACGAGTCAGACAGGAGAACACGAGTCAGACAGGAGAACACGAGTCAGACAGCAGAACACGAGTCAGACAGGAGAACACGAGTCAGACAGCAGAACACGAGTCAGACAGGAGAACACGAGTCAGACAGGAGAACACGAGTCAGACAGGAGAACACGAGTCAGACAGCAGAACACGAGTCAGACAGGAGAACACGAGTCAGACAGGAGAACACGAGTCAGACAGCAGAACACGAGTCAGACAGGAGAACACGAGTCAGACAGGAGAACACGAGTCAGACAGGAGAACACGAGTGAACTTGGAGAACACGAGTCTATCTGGAGAACGTGAATCTACCTGGAGAAATGAGTCTACCAGTAGAACACGAGTCAGACAGAAGGACATAAGTCTACCTGGAGAACACTGGATCTACTCAGACCCTTTACTGTACAGGCCATCACTGTGTTCCTACTTTACTGGTAACTATAACTCTATTATTTTACATGTTGACTGTAAAAATCAGACAAACTATTTACATGAAAAAATCTCTGTCGAATGACTGTGAAACTCTGCATTTACATTTGTATATTTTGGATTCTTTACACTTATCCGTACAGATTGTCTGTTTTCCTGAATTGGATCCTGTAAAGATCCTGAGAACGAGCGTGTTGAACCTTCCTGACCTGCAGAGGCACCAGAGGACGAAGCCGAGGCCACAGTAGGGGTCGAGGCAGATGGCCACCTCTCTGGACGGGTACAGTTCACCCTGTAGCTTGATGGACCGGCAGAAGGCACTGGTGGCGGTGTGGGACATCTGCAGCATAAAGCACAGAACAAAACCAGAATAAAACCAGAGAACCACAGAATAAAGCTGATCTGAGGTCCCAAAATAAATAATAAATACAGAAAATCACAAACTACAGCTGATTTTAGGTCCCTCTTGAGCAGAAACTTGTTTTTTAGGATATTTTTTGTTCTACAAAAGTCTGTAAATTCTGGACAGAACATCTGGAAACTGGAATGTTTTTAAACTTTTAACTCTCTGAACATCCAGCAGCAGTTTCTGAGCGTTTTTAAAAAAAAATAAATTCTTGTCTAATTTTTCTTTATTTGATACCAGAATCTGCAAACCGCAAATCAGAAATTTCAGCCCAGACTTCCATGTTCCTCCTGCTGCTGCTATAAATCTTTAAAATGTTGTCGCTGTAGTGTGAGAAGTTCTGTTGGTTCTGCTGGTTCTTACCTGGACTCCAGCCAGCATCCCGGTGGTGGAGACGCTGAAGTCCAGGTAGGCCAGCATATCGGGGTTGGACGGTTTGTGGAGCAGAGGAGGCTTCTTCTTTGGCAGATCATCTGTAGAAAGAACAGCAGACTAAAACTGAAGGAGTTTAAAATGTTCTCCACTGAACTCACAGCAGGAACAGTTCTGTTCCAAAAGCCTTCTGAGGAAGTTCTGCAAAGTTCTAGTGATTTTTTTCAGTTGTAAGTATTGTTTCAGTTCCCAGAATGTTCTTAAAGGTATGACAACTAAAGATTTCCTAAAGATGTCCTAAAGATGTTCTGAAGATGTTGTAAAGATGTTATAAATATGTTCTATAGATGTTCAAAGATGTCCTAAAGATGTCTTGAAGATGTTCTGAAGATGTTCTGAAGATGTTCTGAAGATGTTTGGTGTTAATGCTGTCAGACTGTTACACTCTAACATTCTCAAAACTCAATGTTGCACTAAGAAAGTTCTTCCTCTGTTATCATAGAACATCTGTTAGTGAAAAATATTAAATATCCGAGTGCCGAGAAAAAAGCTGTTCACGTGTTTGTACGTTTAGTTATATCTGGTTGTGTGTCCAGTTGTGTGTCTAGTGGTGTGTCTGGCTGTCTAGTTGTGCGTTTGAGGTTGTAGGAGCCAATGAGCTCGATTATTATAAATAGGAACCAATCTTTGTCCGGGCAGGTGTTCCGCCCGGAAGGAAAAAACAGTTTTGGCCGCCGCTGAAAAGCCGGTAACAATGAATTGTTTGTTTTAGATTAAAGCTGTTGGACTATACTTATTTGGAGTAATAAACGCAGATTATTGGAACCGCAAGCATTGGTCTCGGCTCTCTTCATCAGACGCGGTAAAGTTGTCGGCGTGTCAACTATTTACATCCTGGTGAAGCACCTCAGGGGCTTCAAGCATTGGCTTAGCCTCTACACAGGTTATGTACCTGTGTCTAGCACCGGAGGCCAGGTCCGGACGTCCACCACGGCTGAAGCCTCTTTGGACCGAAGCAGTTTGCAGATCAGCTGAGTCGTCATGACGCAGACAGAGCGACTCACCTGAAAACAGAAACACAGGTGAGAATCTGACTTCCTGTTTCACCTCCTTTATTCACCCTGACTTCCTGTTTCACCTCCTTTTTCATCCTGACTTCCTGTTTCACCTCCTTTATTCACCCTGACTTCCTGTTTCACCTCCTTTATTCACCCTGACTTCCTGTTTCACCTCCTTTTTTCATCCTGACTTCCTGTTTCACCTCCTTTATTCACCCTGACTTCCCGTTTCACCTCCTTTTTTCATCCTGACTTCCCGTTTCACCTCCTTTATTCACCCTGACTTCCTGTTTCACCTCCTTTATTCACCCTGACTTCCTGTTTCACCTCCTTTATTCACCCTGACTTCCTGTTTCACCTCCTTTACTCCATAGATATATACAAACGCTAGATGTCTCGAGACGGAGTCGGCGGCGTCGTCACTTGGCGGCCATCTTGGACAGGGGACTGCTCTGGCGCACTGTACTGTAGTCAATGGTAAGGTGGATGATTTCCTCACTTTAACACTCATAACTCGCTCAATTCCTGATTGATTTACAAACGGTTTAGTTTATTACAAACCTTATTAACGTGGCTATGATTCAGGCTCAATTCCGAAATCGCAGCTTTTCGTTTTGAAAAATGCGGCATAGTTGTGTGTCTTTTCTGCCTGGCTACTCACATTGAAGATGGTGTTACTCACAATCTGATTTTCAATTATTAGGTTTTCCTGAGACCAACGTTTTTTGAGAACCGAATCTTTAGGTGAAATTACATTCTTTGTGGTTGTGGTTGTATTTATTTGCTTGTTAAGAGACTTTGATTGAGACCTTAGACTTATTGTTTGTATACATCTATGCCTGGATTAGTTAGCCTGCAGCCGAAATGCATTGTGGGTAATGTAGGCACCGGGTTCATGAAAAGAAAAGACAACATCTCTGTTTGTTGTGCATTGATTTTGGTTGAGCTTTGTTTTTATCTGTGCATTAGAAAGCTAATAGTAATAAAGAAGTGCAATGTTAAATATTAAAATTACATTTACATCCATTTATGCTGAAAAAAGATGATATCTGTGTTCATTATTATATGAATTCAATGGTTTTAATTATTCTTATGTAAGCAGTAAAACAAGTACATCTCTGACGTTTATAACAAACCAAGCTGTTGTAAAATCGGTTGAAAATTGAGCAATCTACAGTGATTTTAAAATCCATGCTCCATTGACTTTAATGTTATGAGTGATCGAGCAGCCCTGTCCCAAGATGGCCGCCATGTGGCGACGTCGCTCCCCATAGGCTGACAGCGCTCATGAGCCATCTAGTGTTTGTATATATCTATGCTTTACTCACCCTGACTTCCCGTTTCACCTCCTTTATTAACCCTGACTTCCCGTTTCACCTCCTTTATTAACCCTGACTTCCTGTTTCACCTCCTTTATTCACCCTGACTTCCTGTTTCACCTCCTTTATTCACCCTGACTTCCTGTTTCACCTCCTTTATTAACCCTGACTTCCCGTTTCACCTCCTTTATTCACCCTGACTTCCTGTTTCACCTCCTTTATTCACCCTGACTTCCTGTTTCACCTCCTTTATTAACCCTGACTTCCCGTTTCACCTCCTTTATTCACCCTGACTTCCCGTTTCACCTCCTTTATTCACCCTGACTTCCTGTTTCACCTCCTTTATTCACCCTGACTTCCTGTTTCACCTCCTTTATTAACCCTGACTTCCCGTTTCACCTCCTTTATTCACCCTGACTTCCCGTTTCACCTCCTTTATTAACCCTGACTTCCCGTTTCACCTCCTTTATTCACCCTGACTTCCCGTTTCACCTCCTTTATTAACCCTGACTTCCCGTTTCACCTCCTTTATTAACCCTGACTTCCCGTTTCACCTCCTTTATTAACCCTGACTTCCCGTTTCACCTCCTTTATTAACCCTGACTTCCTGTTTCACCTCCTTTATTCACCCTGACTTCCTGTTTCACCTCCTTTATTCACCCTGACTTCCTGTTTCACCTCCTTTATTAACCCTGACTTCCCGTTTCACCTCCTTTATTCACCCTGACTTCCTGTTTCACCTCCTTTATTCACCCTGACTTCCTGTTTCACCTCCTTTATTAACCCTGACTTCCCGTTTCACCTCCTTTATTCACCCTGACTTCCCGTTTCACCTCCTTTATTCACCCTGACTTCCTGTTTCACCTCCTTTATTCACCCTGACTTCCTGTTTCACCTCCTTTATTAACCCTGACTTCCCGTTTCACCTCCTTTATTCACCCTGACTTCCCGTTTCACCTCCTTTATTAACCCTGACTTCCCGTTTCACCTCCTTTATTCACCCTGACTTCCTGTTTCACCTCCTTTATTCACCCTGACTTCCCGTTTCACCTCCTTTATTAACCCTGACTTCCCGTTTCACCTCCTTTATTCACCCTGACTTCCCGTTTCACCTCCTTTATTCACCCTGACTTCCCGTTTCACCTCCTTTATTCACCCTGACTTCCCGTTTCACCTCCTTTATTCACCCTGACTTCCCGTTTCACCTCCTTTATTAACCCTGACTTCCCGTTTCACCTCCTTTATTAACCCTGACTTCCCGTTTCACCTCCTTTATTCACCCTGACTTCCCGTTTCACCTCCTTTATTCACCCTGACTTCCCGTTTCACCTCCTTTATTCACCCTGACTTCCCGTTTCACCTCCTTTATTAACCCTGACTTCCCGTTTCACCTCCTTTATTCACCCTGACTTCCCGTTTCACCTCCTTTATTAACCCTGACTTCCCGTTTCACCTCCTTTATTAACCCTGACTTCCCGTTTCACCTCCTTTATTCACCCTGACTTCCCGTTTCACCTCCTTTATTAACCCTGACTTCCCGTTTCACCTCCTTTATTCACCCTGACTTCCTGTTTCACCTCCTTTATTAACCCTGACTTCCCGTTTCACCTCCTTTATTAACCCTGACTTCCCGTTTCACCTCCTTTATTCACCCTGACTTCCTGTTTCACCTCCTTTATTAACCCTGACTTCCCGTTTCACCTCCTTTATTCACCCTGACTTCCTGTTTCACCTCCTTTATTAACCCTGACTTCCCGTTTCACCTCCTTTATTAACCCTGACTTCCTGTTTCACCTCTTTTGCGTCTCTTTGAGGTGGTTTTGTATGATTTTTAACTCTTTTATGTTAAAGACAGGTTTTCAATCGTTTGGTGTCATTTGTGTCAAGTTTTGATTGATTTAGAGAAAGTTTTGAAGCATTTTCGATGAATTCAGCTGTCTTGTACAATTTTCTACTCTTTCTGGAGCTACCTCTACAGACTTCAAGAAACTGGTTATCTCAAGTTGTGAATGTTCTAAGTGAGACTAAACATAAAGACTGGAAGCAAGAAAGGAGAACGTCCCCTGGACAAAGTTCTACAGGGGACGAAGTTGTACAGTTGTCGGTAGGTCTACTCTAGAACTTTCTCCAGGGGATGTTCTCCTTTATGGACTTCAAGGACCTGGAACTCTGGAAATATTCCCAGTATGAAGGTAGAACTCTGATCATTAATAAAGTTACTGGAAATGAAGAACCAGATGATCTGAGGAGGTTCTGAGGGAAGTCTGCTGCCCTGGTTGGTTCTTACCTCCACAATCATCTTTACGGTGGGCAGCGTGGTGCTGATGTTCTGAGGATGAGGCGGTCGCACCGTGATAGGAACACATCCTGCGTACAGGCAGCCATAAAACGCCACAACCAGGTCGATGCCTGGAGGAGGAGAAGGATGATGGAGGATTAAACCCACCCAACGATGAAGAACATCATCATCCTGCTGGTTCTCCTGATGTTCTCTGCAGTGTTCTGCTCCACCTGACTGAACATCTTCATTGTGTCAGCAACTCAATTATAGAAAACATCAAAGACTTCTGCCATAAAAGAGCTTTTTGTAGACATTTTATAATTGTGATTTTTTTTATTTATTTACTGATGTGTTTGTTTATTTACATTATATTTATATTTTATCTTATTTAATTATGGAATTCGTCTCCTTTCTTCTCTGTCTCTACACTGTCTGAAATTACATTTTTAGCTTAGCCTGAGTTTTCCTCCAGGTTTGCAGCGAGTTGCAGTTCAGCGTTTGTTACCTGGAGGGTAGACGAGAGCGACGTGGTCTCCGTCCTGCAGGTGTCCTCGCTCCGCCAACAGGGCAGCGATCTTCTCGGCCCTCTTGTGCAGTTGCATGCAGGTCAGAGAGCTGGAGATGGTTCCCTGTAGAATGAAAAATCAGAAAAACATGAGCATCACAGGCTACCACAGGATTCTCCTATTGTTGTGGCTAAAGCTAATCTTAGCCACAACATTAGCCGCACAACAGGCTAGCATTGTAGATTTTCCTACTTTTGAAGTTAATGCTAATCTTAGCCACATGCTAAGCTACAGATTTTATTTTTGTGGCTAATGCTAATCTTACCCTCATTAGCCACACAACATGCTAACATTTAGGAATCTCCTATTTTTGTGCTAATTCTAATCTTAGCCAATTAATCATATAACATGCTGACAGTTAGGACTCTCTTATTGTTGTGGCTAATGCTAATGCTAGCCACATAACACAATAACACTTAGGATTCTGGTATTTCCGTGGCTAATGCTAATCTTATCCAAATAGCCACTTAACATGCTAACACTTAGGATTCTCTTATTTTTGTGGCTAATGCTAATGTTAGCCCCATTAGGCACAGAATGCGAGCGTTACCATGCAGTTGAGCACTACTGTTGCGGCTAATGCTAATGTTAGCCACATTACCAACATATTGAGAGCGTTACCGTGGAGTTGAGCACTATTGTTGCGGCTAATGCTAGCCACATAATGCGAGCATTACCCTGGAGTTGAGCACTACTGTTGCAGCTAATGCTAATGTTAGCCACATTAGCAACATAGTGAGAGTGTTACCCTGGAGTTCAGCAGCGTGAACAGGATGTGGTCTGGAGTCGTCTGAGCTCTCCACTGCAACACCTCCGACAGGAAGAGGAACTGATACACAAACACAGAACATCTAGAATAAATATGATGATAAAACACTGAGACACCTTCTAAAGTCAAACATAATCCAACAACAAAATCCTCCTACCACTACAGATTATTAATTTATCCAGGCTTAGAACCACATAAAATTATTCTGTGATTATATTTAAACCTTTCAGCTCATTAATTGAGGCCTCTCCTGTCCTCACAATGTTTCTCTCAGTGTTTCAGAACACAGATCAGTGATTCCTCCAGAATCCAGGTTTTATTCTAAGCTGTTCCTGCAGCTTTAAATGAGCTGCTGTTGGCTCCGCCACCTTCAGGAAGAAGACTCTCTCTGTCTGTAACTGACAGAACAAAGAGACTATCTTCTAACTTTCACATTAGCCGCACAACGTGCTAACACTATGGATTCTCTTATTGTTGTGGCTAATGTTAATATTAGTTCCATTAACTACAGAACATGCTAACACAAGGTAGTCTCCTATTGTTGTGGTTAATGCTAAAGTTAGCACCACTAGCCACACAATGTGCTAACACTATGGATTCTCTTATTGTTGTGGCTAATGTTAATATTAGTTACATTAGCCACATAACATGCTAACACGAGGTAGTCTCTGATTGTTGTGGTTAATGCTAATGTTAGCGCCACTAGCCACACAGCGTGCTAACACTAAGGATTCTCCCAGTTTTATGCTTAATGCTAATGTTAGCCACATTAGCCACATCAGGAGCAGCTTTAGAAAACTAAGTAAACCTGAAAAGCTTTAATTCTCCGCCTCCAGGTTTCTTAGAACCTAAAACTCAATGAAAAACGTTAACTCCTCTAATTAAAATAAAACAGTGAGTTTATCAACATTAATCTATACAGTCACTGTTAAAACTCTGTAGAAGCCACAGTTCTCTTTTTTTATACTTTTAGACAGTTTCTGGTTTGTTCCGATAATAACTCAGGATCTTTTACAGCTTTATGATCTGATGACTGTTGAAACATATTAGAACTCACACAGACGATAAAAACCTTCCAGAATCTAAAGCAACATACTTTTCTTTGTGAACCTGATTCTGAAAAACAGGACACAGAAACTGTCATGAACCAGAAGATCGCAGCGCCTTTTGTCACATTCTGATGAATCATTTAAAGGGAGCTGGATTGTTGCTGTAAAACATCTCCTGAGTTTATTTTAGATAAAAACTAAAAGGAAACCGATGCAGCATCCAGATAAAATGTGACGGCAGCAGCAGGTTTGAAACCAAGAAGCTGCATTTAATCAGGCAGAAAGGAGGATTTAAAGAGTTTGTTTCTGGGATCATGAATGTTTCATGATGTGCAGCTGAGTGTGTTTCAGAATAGTTTCATCAGATCAGAACAACTGAATGGATCCAGCAGAAGACACCATTTAATTACTGGACCTTAAAAATAGAAGAAAGTGAAAAACTCAACAATTCCTTTACGTGTCTGTATATGGACTATAAAATTACTCAAATTTGTCAAAAATTATTTGAAACTTGTCAAGAATCCCTGAAAATATGTCCACGAGAAGATGACGATTGTCCAGAATGACAAAAACGAATAATTAGTAACCCTTAAAAATGAAAAAACAGGCAAAACGTTCAATCCAGGCTGGTCTAGTGTTTCCATAATGTTCTGAATGGATCCATGTTTCTACTAAAATTCAGTCTTTGATCGACATTTCTCTAACTTTAAACAACTCTAACATTAGTAGAATGTTAGAGTTCAAAACGTTATGTAGCATATCAGTAGCTTCAGTTAACTGGTCCTGGTGCTAACTCAGTGTCGCTAACGTGAGCAAATTATTGATAGCATTAAGCTAATATCTACACCATGATGTACTTACTGACTGTGTTTTCAGATGATCTTCTTCAAATACTTTTTCTTTTTTTTTTACATTCATCCTTTAAAAATCCATTTTCAACTGGCCATCCAATAAACAGGTTGTACAAGAAAAATCTGCAGTCAAATACCATTTGTTTACGTCGCCACGACTCCCTGAGAGCCTGCCTCCACTGCTGGAAAAATCCTGGAGGAAAAACTCCATATCGACATATATGTCTATATCTAAATCGATATCTATCTATCTATATATAAATAAATATATAAATAGTTTTTTTTGGGCTACTTTGTGATCTTTTGTTGTATTTATTAATCCGTCTTTTACTGCCGTTAAACACTGATAACAAACATTTATTCTATTTCTTATATCTTCTTATTTTTTTTATTATATTTACTCATCAGAAGAGGGAACCTGAAATTCTGAACTCAGAATAAAGAAGTAATTTATTTATCAAACTGATTTGGTGACGCTAGCTTGACTTGAGCTTAGTTTTAAATCTACAAACACAGAAAGTTTAAATTACAGACAATAATAAGTGAAGCTAACATTATTTTGTGTTTGTAACTAAACAGGTTGATTTAAATCAGTAGATTCATTTTTATCTTGCAGTTAACTAAACATGTTCATACTTTATGCATTTTTATTAGGTTTGTTTTTATATCTACAAATGTTGACGTTTTCACAGCCTGCAGTGAGAGTTTTTACAACAAATAGTTATTAGTTAGTTGTTTAGTTCCAGGGTGTCCCCTGCCTTCACCAGAGTCAGCTGGGATAGACTCCAGCACCCCCCATGACCCTAGTGAGGATAAAGCGGTGGATGGATGGATGGATGGATGGATGGATAGTTATTTAGTCATGAATTAGTTATTTTGCTGTTAGTTAGTTAGTTAGTTATTTAGGTACGTGTAGTTGGTCATGTGACTGATGGGTGGTCATGTGACTGGTGGTCATGTGAAGATGTAGAAAGCCACGCCCCCTCTCACACACACCTTCCTTGCCTGGTCGTTGTCTTCGATCTGACCCAGATCTCTGCCGCTGGCCTGAGCGATCCTCTTCCCCGACACCAGGTTCCCCACCATGACCGAGGCCGGACCGATCTCTGCAGAACATCAGCAGAACCACAGCAGAACATCAGCAGAACCACAGCAGAATGTCATGATTAAAAGTTCTCATTTATTTAGGCCCTGTGTCTGATTAATCCAGATGTTCTACCAGGTTCTACTGAACTCTCCTAGATCCGTTCTTAATGAGTTACTGATAAGAGAAACCAACAGAGTGAATGACTGCTGCATTTTCAGACATTTTAGGTGTAGTCAGGTGATGTCAGGTGTTCTCAGATGTTTTCAGGTGTCGTCAGGTGTTTTCGTTGTTACCTGGCTGCTTCTGCCGGGGTTTGGGCAGGTTGGTGACGCAGGTGTGTGGACACATGAGCACGTTGCAGGGGTGCAGCGCCCCCTCCAGGAAGAGCTGCTTGGTCTCAGACAGGTGGATTCCTCCCAGAGGAGTCTTGGGCAGAGTGTTGGAGGGAACCAGGGCCAGACAGTAGACCCCGACCTGGTGGATCCCGTCTATCGCCTGGAACACGAGCAGGAATTAGACCGAAGATAAAGTCCAGCTGTATTTTTAGTGTTCCTGTTGTAGTCGAACTGAGTGATTTCAGGGATACCTTAAGTCATTTTTGAAATAATTTTGGACTCATTTTGAGTGACTTTGGAGAATGCTGAACATCTAGACACGTTCTGAGTCATTTAGAACAGTTGTAAGACATTTTGGGCAATTTTGAGAAATTTTAAACAGAATTCAAGTTGAAACATCTAAAAACTGGAATCTTGTCTGGTCAAACTTTAACCCATCAGATTCTCCTGATGTTAGAGCCTCAACAGTTGGAGAAATGTGGACCAAAGACTTTATTTTAGTAGAATTATGAAAAGATCCATGTGTACTGTGTACACTCAGGAATTTTCTGGGGTCACAGTACCGGCCTAG
This sequence comes from Acanthochromis polyacanthus, assembly GCF_021347895.1. Classification (NCBI taxonomy): domain Eukaryota; kingdom Metazoa; phylum Chordata; class Actinopteri; family Pomacentridae; genus Acanthochromis; species Acanthochromis polyacanthus. The sequence goes on from NC_067121.1 coordinate 3,019,140, forward strand.
ATCGGAAATGTTGCATTTTTTTCCATTTTCAAGGTCCAATAATTATTCATTATCATCTTCTTAGACAGTTGTAAGTCATTTTTGGAAACATTTTGAGGGATTGACAGCAATCTTTATCTTATTTTGGATGAATTTGGGGATATTTTGGTCAAATTTACTTATTTTGGACAAGTTTCAATTAATTTTGTAAAAATAAGAGAGTTTGTGAACAATTGTTATCGTATTTTGAGTCAGTTTGGGCAAATTTCAACTCATTTTGGTCAAATCCAGCTTATTTTTCATAAATTTCGAGTGATTTCGGATGATTTTGGAGTCATTCTAAATACACAGTTAGTTCACAGATTGCAGGAAACTAGAAAATCTGACAGCTCTTTCTGTTTTCTGGCTCTAATAAATGGTGTTGTTTTGGTGATTTTGTAGAGAAAACTTCCCTTCTTAAACACACTGCCAGGTTTTGGAGTTCAGATGACTAAAATGGAAAAGCTCCTGACCATCCATCGATGACACCAGTGACAGTTGGTTTTTGTGGTTCTAATAAACATCATGTCCAGTACAAAGTGGTGTCTGAGTCCGTTTATGCTGTAGATGAACGTTGATGTACCTGCAGAACTCTGCTCATCCACTGGAAACTGTCCTCCTCCGTAGAGTCCGGCCGCTGCTCAGCTACAACCACGATCCTCTCGTCATGAAGCACCGTGATGGAAAACACCGCTATCCTGAACAACACACACCTCTGAGTCAGCAGACATCAGGTAGACCTCAGCCTGCAGACAGGCTAATGAACAGACTGAACCAGACTGCATTAGCTTTGATAGGCTTTAAACAAACTCCAAACTCACAGTACTCAATGGCTGAAGTTACTTTGGAGTTTTTTTTACACACACAAACTACGATCGGCTTTTAAAACACACAACAAATACAGAAAATATAGACAATACAGATGCCTATAAAAGTCCATTCTAGTCTATCTAATGTAACTCCGCTGTAGTCAGTTGGTCTAGAAGTCATTAATGGATGATCTGAGGTCAGTGATTGGAGGATAAAGACTCCTGGATCTGAAGGTCCAGTCTCTGGTGGATCAGAACTCCTGGATAGAACTACACCATGAAGACTGAAGAACCAAGAAACTCTGAGGAAAGGTTGTTGGAAAGCATCAGTCAGGATGATACAAGAACATTTAAAGTTCCTGAAGATCTCCTGGAGTCCAGTTAAATCCATAATTAAGAAATAGAAGGAAGATGGAACATGAATAAATCTGACTAGAGCAGGACGTCCTCAAGACCTGAGAGACTAGAGAGGGAGGCCACCAAGACTCCTATGACTCCTCTGAAGGAGAAAGAGACTATAGAGGGAGGCCACCAAGACTCTATGACTCCTCTGAAGGAGAAAGAGACGAGAGAGGGAGGCCACCAAGACTCTATGACTCCTCTGAAGGAGTTCCAGCTTCAGACTGTTCATCCAACAACTGTTGTCTGTTCTTCACCAGTCAAAGCTTCATGGAGACAAAGAGAAAGACTCTGATGGAAAAAGCTCCAATTAAATCTGGACAAGAGTTCACCAGTAGACGTGTAGAGACTCTGAAGAGACCTGGAAGAAGGTTCTTTGGTCTGAGGAGACCAGGATGGAGCTTTATATCCATCAGACTAGATGATATGTTTGATGGACACCAAACACTGAACATCATCACAAGCACATCATCCCCACTGAGAAGCACGGTGGTGGCAGCATCATGGTGTGAAGCACGGTGGAGGCAGCATCATGATGTGAAGCATGGTGGTGGCAGCATCATGGTGTGAAGCACGGTGGTGGCAGCATCATGATGTGAAGCACGGTGGAGGCAGCATCATGATGTGAAGCACGGTGGAGGCAGCATCATGATGTGAAGCACGGTGGAGGCAGTATCATGATGTGAAGCACGGTGGTGGCAGCATCATGATGTGAAGCACGGTGGAGGCAGCATCATGATGTGAAGCACGGTGGAGGCAGTATCATGATGTGAAGCATGGTGGTGGCAGCATCATGATGTGAAGCACGGTGGTGGCAGCATCATGATGTGAAGCACGGTGGAGGCAGTATCATGATGTGAAGCATGGTGGTGGCAGCATCATGATGTGAAGCACGGTGGAGGCAGCATCATGATGTGAAGCATGGTGGAGGCAACATCATGATGAAGCACAGTGGTGGCAGCATCATGATGTGAAGCACGGTGGAGGCAGCATCATGATGTGAAGCACGGTGGAGGCAGCATCATGGTGTGAAGCACGGTGGTGGCAGCATCATGATGTGAAGCACGGTGGAGGCAGCATCATGATGTGAAGCACGGTGGAGGCAGCATCATGATATGAAGCACGGTGGAGGCAGCATCATGATGAAGCACGGTGGTGGCAGCATCATGATGTGAAGCACGGTGGAGGCAGTATCATGATGTGAAGCACGGTGGTGGCAGCATCATGATGTGAAGCACGGTGGAGGCAGCATCATGATGTGAAGCATGGTGGAGGCAACATCATGATGAAGCACAGTGGTGGCAGCATCATGATGTGAAGCACGGTGGAGGCAGCATCATGATGTGAAGCACGGTGGAGGCAGCATCATGGTGTGAAGCACGGTGGTGGCAGCATCATGATGTGAAGCACGGTGGAGGCAGCATCATGATGTGAAGCACGGTGGAGGCAGCATCATGATATGAAGCACGGTGGAGGCAGCATCATGATGAAGCACGGTGGTGGCAGCATCATGATGTGAAGCACGGTGGAGGCAGTATCATGATGTGAAGCATGGTGGTGGCAGCATCATGATGTGAAGCACGGTGGAGGCAGCATCATGATGTGAAGCACGGTGGAGGCAGCATCATGGTGTGAAGCACGGTGGTGGCAGCATCATGATGTAAAGCACGGTGGAGGCAGCATCATGATGTGAAGCACGGTGGAGGCAGCATCATGATATGAAGCACGGTGGAGGCAGCATCATGATGAAGCACGGTGGTGGCAGCATCATGATGTGAAGCACGGTGGAGGCAGTATCATGATGTGAAGCATGGTGGTGGCAGCATCATGATGTGAAGCACGGTGGAGGCAGCATCATGATGTGAAGCACGGTGGAGGCAGCATCATGATGTGAAGCACGGTGGAGGCAGCATCATGATGTGAAGCACGGTGGAGGCAGCATCATGATGTGAAGCACGGTGGAGGCAGCATCATGATGTGAAGCATGGTGGTGGCAGCATCATGATGTGAAGCATGGTGGAGGCAGCATCATGATGTGAAGCACGGTGGAGGCAGCATCATGATGTGAAGCACGGTGGAGGCAGCATCATGATGTGAAACACGGTGGAGGCAGCATCATGATGTGAAGCATGGTGGAGGCAGCATCATGATGTGAAGCATGGTGGTGGCAGCATCATGGTGTTCCTCAACAGCAGGACCTGGAAGGCTGGTAAAAGTAGAGGGTAAATTAATCCTGGAGGAAAACCTGATGCAGTCTGAAGAGAACTGAGACGTGGAGAAGATCAATTTTCCATCCAGACAATGAGTCGAAGCAAAAAGACAAAGATCCTCAGAGGTGTTGGAAGACAACAAGGTGGAAGTTCTGGAGGAGTCCAGACCTCCATCCAGCGGAGAACTTCATAGAGTCTGGACCTGAAAGGTTCTGTAGATCAGGATCCCTGAGGAACCTGACAGAGTTTAACAGTTTATAAAGAAGAAGGAGGAGAAAGTTCAGATGTTCAGACTGATGGAGACCAACAGGATCCATGATGGACCTGAAGGTTCATCTACTAGATCCTGACTGGAAGGAGAACACTGATGGAATCACTGGTTTATGGTTTATATTTACTGACATTACCTTGTAGGAAATTGTTGTCTCTTTGAGTCCAGGAACGTTGTTTCTCACCTGCCCCTGTAGACGAACTTCATTGGCTCCACAGCCAGCGCCGTGGCAACGATGTCGTCAGCGTTGTGCCGCCGTCCTCCGACCACCATCAGACCGTCCATCTTCCCAGCAACAAATATGAGGCCTGCAGGTCCGATGAAGCCTAGCAGGCCGGTTCTGGTGAAGGGGAACTCAGTGATGGGAGAACCGCTGGTGGAGACCGGGAACACCTGCAGAGAAAGACCAGGTGAGGAACATGAGTCGACGAAACAGCAAAATAGCAAATCAAAGCATCTACAGCAGGGGTCGGCAAGTAGATGTGGCTTCGGGCCAAAATGTTTGTAAACAATCGAACAGCGGGCCAACCTGCAGGGGGGTGCACTGATCACAAATGTATTAAAAATGACTCCCGAGACACACACGTTTTGCACACACTGTTGCTCAGTGAAATCTGGCTGGTACAATTGTGTCCGACCAGTAGCGCAAACGCGGAAATGCCCGGCAGCAGCCGACCACGCGAGTTTGGTGTTGCGGTGACGGACTGGCTTGGCTCCGTGCCAAATCAAATTTTCAAAATCATCTGGCGGGTCAGATATTATTCCTGACGGGCCAGTTTTGGCCCGCGGGCCGCCAGTTGCCGATCACTGATCTACAGCCTCACCTCAAAGGTGTTCTTGGTCATGCCGGCCAGACCATAATAGGAGGTTCCCGTGGCGACAGTACAAACGCACAACTCTCCAATTTCGTCAGTTTTACAGAGCTGAGGGACGCCTTCAGGCTTCACTGTACACATCGTAGCTGCAGACACAAAGACAATGAAAGCTTCAAAACATGAACTTCAGCAAACATCAGGGCTGCAGCTGACGAGTAGTTTTATCGTTGGTTCATTTCTGGATCAATCAATCAGCTGTTGGGTTCTAAAATGTGGATCAGAATTTCCTCAGGATGTTCAGTTTACTGTCACAGAAGAAAGAAACCAGAAAATAATTATACTGAAGAAGATAAAAACTGATTAATTTGATAGTAGCTTTTAATGACTTAATTTTTATGTCTTCAAAGTGTTGAAACCAAAAACAGAACAGAAATAATAGAAAAAAACATAAAGAAAAAGGAAACGATTGAAGAAACGAGCTAAGAAAAGTTCGGATGAAACAAAAAACAAAGAAAGAAGAAAGAAGCAAAGAAAAGCTCAATTAAGTGCAAAAAAGTTTCTAAATCATCTTTAAAGTGTCATCGAGCTGAAACCAAGAAGAAATATAACGACAGGAAGTTCTAAATCCAGAACAGGAAGTGTCCGTCTCACCTCCAGGCATCACTGATCCAACGTCCTGCAGCGTCAGAACCGATAGCTTCTCCTCCGAGTCAACCCGGATCACACCGAGGCTCAGACCCTGCATGGACAGAACACCTCGACCCGGTGGGGAGCTGCCATCCTCCAGCGGCCTGCAGGGGGCAACACCAGCTTTAGTGTTAGCTACACCATTAATTTCATTAGTATGGACGCTACACTGTTAGCATCATTAGTATGGATGCTATACCGTTAGCATCAATAATATGGACACTACACCGTTAGCATCATTAGTATGCATGCTACACCATTAGCTTGATTAATATGAATGCTATACCCTTAGCATCATTAGTATTGATGCTATACCGTTAGCATCATTCATATGGATGCTACACTGTTAGAGTAGTTTTGTTGTGCAGTTGTGTTATAACGTGTAATTGCGTTATATTGTGTAGTTGTGTAGTTGTGTTGTATTGTGTAGCTGTGTGGTTGTGTTGTATTGTGTAGCTGTGTGGTTGTGTTGTATTGTGCAGCTGTGTAGTATTGTGTAGCTGTGTAGTTGTGCAGTTGTGTTGTATTGTGTAGCTGTGTTGTATCGTGTAGTTGTGTAGCTGTGTTGTATTGTGTAGCTGTGTAGTTGTGTACCTGCGTACGGCCACCGTCAGGGCTTCAGGTGAACTGGCACACGGGCAGATCACCTCCGGTTTCAGTCCTTTGGTTTGGAAGACGTTGAGAAAAGCGTCGCAGGAGGAGATGGACCCTGAAACACACAATCAGCTGTTTACTACACAACAGACACACACTGATGCAGTTTAAACAAGTAATGAAGACAAACTGAACAGAAACCAGATCCAGTGTTCAGACTGAGACACCTGGATGGACTTAAACTGATCTGGTGTCAGTTTTTACCAGAACTCAGATGTCTTCTCCTCCTAAATGTCATGATTCTATCTGCTGGACTGATGAAGTTCTGAGGCTCAGAAATGATGGGAAAAGTCCATTAAAAAGTGATAAATGTGGACCCACCTCTATGGACTTCAAGGACCTGGAACTCTGAAACTATTTACAGTATGAAGGTAGAACTTCCTTTTACATCACAGTTTAGTTCATTTACATCATTTTGCTTCTTTTTGAGGTTGTTTTGTGCCATATGTTGGTCATTTATGTCTTTAGAAGTCCATCGGGCATTACGTTTTGGTTGCTTTATGTCTTTTAGGGATAGTTTAGCGTCTCATTCTGATTGGTTTGGTTTGGCTTTATGTCTTTATATGTCCCAGTTTGATCATTTTTCATCTTTTTGTGATTGTTTTGTTCCATACGTTGGTCCTTTTGTCTGTATGAGTTCTTTCTGTGTTACATTTTGGTTGTTTTTCTGCATCAGCGACAGCAGCTTGATGTAGTTAGGCTCACCTCCATGTACAGCAAGGGTTCTATAACCAAAATCCAAGAGAGGGGTTGGACTCACTCCTTTTCTGAAGTTTTCCTGGGTGAGAGGCACTGGGAGGGTGTGGGGATACTCACAAGCCCCCAGCTGAGTGCCGCTTTGTTGGAGTTCTCCCAGGAGAACCAGCCTCTCTGTGGCTACGTGTCGTGGCAGGGAAAACTCTGACTGTTATTTGTTCTTATGCACTGAACAGCAGTTCAGAGTATTCAACCTTCTTGGAGTCTCTGGGTGGTTCCTGGAAGGAGTACCGCCTGGTGACGCCATTGTTCTCCTGGGGGGCTTCAACGCTCACATGGACAACAATGGAGAAACCTGGAGGAGATGACTGGGAGAAACGGCGCAATCTGAACCCAAGTGGTGCTTTGCTATTGGACTTCTGTGCTAGTCATAGACTGGACATAACAAACACCATGTTCGAGCATAAGGTTGCTCATAAGTGTACCTGGTACCAGAACACCTTAGGTCAAAGGTCCATGATCGAATTCATAGTCGTATCATCAGACCTGCCACCGTATGTTTTGAACACTCGGGTGAAGAGAGGAGCAGAGCTGTCAACTGATCACCACCTGGTGGTGAGTTGATCCGATGGAAGACTGCCGGACAGACCTGGTAAACCCAAACATGTAGTGAGGATGAACTTGGAATGTCTGGTGGAGGACCATGTACATGGGGTTTTCAACCCCCACCTCTGGAAGAGTTTCTCCTGCGTCCCGGGGGAGGTTGTGGACCTGGAGTCTGAGTGGTCCATGTTCAAAGCCTCCATTGCTGAAGCAGCTGTTAAGAGCTGTGGCCAGAAGGTCACTGGTGCCTGTCATGGTGGTAACCCAAAAACCGTCAGGCTGAAGAAGGAGGCCTTTCGAGCTTGGCTGGCTTGGGGGTCTGCCGAAGCAGCTGACAGGAACCGGTCAGTCTAAAGGGCTGCAGCAGTCATGGAAGCAAAAATTCAGGTGTGCGAAGAGCTCAGAGAGGCTATGGAGAAGGACTTTCGGTTGGCCTCAAGAAAGTTCTGGAAAACCGTTCGATGCCTCAGGAAGAGCAGGCAGGGTTCAGAACTATTGACCAGTACTGGGGACATTGTCGGTCGTTGGAAAGAGAACTCCGAGGAACTTCTGAATAAAGTAAACACATCCTCCATGTAGGAGGCAGAGCCCGAAGACTCGGGGGATCTTCATCCATATCCGTGGCAGAGGTCGCCGAGGTGGTTAAGAAGCTCCTCGGTGGCACCAGGTGTGGATGAGATCCTCCCTGAGATGCTGAAGGCTCTAGACATTGTTGGACTGCCTTGACTGACACGCCTCTACAATGTCATGTGGACGTCAGGTACGGTACCTGTGGAGTGGCAGACCGGGGTGGTGGTTCCCATTTTCAAGAAGGGGGACCAGAGAGTGTGCTCCAACTACCGGGGTATCACACTTCTCAGCCTCCCCAGGAAAGTTTACTCTAGGGTGCTGTAAGGGAGGCTCCGACCGATCGTCGAACCTCGGATTCAGGAGGAGCAATGTGGATTCCGTCCCGGCCATGGAACAGTGGACAGGATCTTTACTCTTGTGGAGCTGCTGAGGGGGTCATGGGAGTTGGACCTGCCAGTCCACATGTGCATTGTGGATCTGGAGAAGGCCTATGAGTGTCCCCCGAGGGGCTCTATCGGGGTAGTGAGGGAGTATGGGGTACCGGGCTCTATGATACGAGACATTCGATCCCTGAACAACCAAAGTGAGAGCTGTGCCCTCATACTCAGCACAAAGTCAGACTCGTTTCCAGTGGGTGTTGGACTCATCCAGGGCTGTCCCTGGTCTTCCAAACCCGTCCGCCTGGGAGGAGACCCCGGGGTAGACCCAGAACTCACTGGAGGGATTATGTATCTCATCTGGCCTGGGAATGTCTCAGGATCCCCCAGGAACAGCTGGAAACCGTTGCTAGAGGGAGAGACATCGGGAATGATCTGCTTCATCTGCTGCCTCCACAACCCGACCCCAGATAGGAGGAAGAAGATGGATGGATGGATGGATGGATGGATGGATGGATGGATGGATGGATGGATGGACTAGATTAATTCTTCATCCATCCAGGTGTCACAACCTATAGACTAAATCTGGTTTACGTTCATTTTTTATAGCCAGCTTTGAGTACCTCTGTGTAACAACAAATTCTCCCTCTCGGGATTAATAAAGTCTGCCTAAGTCTAACTGGAAATATTTACAGTATGAAGGCAGAACTTTGCTCTATTAAATAAAGTTACTGTAGATACAGAACCAGCTGGTTCTGAAGAGGTTCTGGCTGTGTTTTCCTGGACTAATCTGGCATTTGTTCTAAAATCTCTACTTCCTTACAGGGGTTGGATCCGTCGGCCACCAGCAGCATCCTCAGGGAGCTCAGGTTGACGTCTCGCTGGTCCCGATGGGCCACCAGAGCCCAGTGCATGTCCCGAGACTTCACACAGGCCACCTTAGCTGCAGACACAGCAAACACAGCGGTTATGGGTCTGGTAGAACAGTTCGAGATCAGGGCGACCCGCTTCAGGTTCAGGTTCAGGTACCTTTGTACTGGCAGACCTTCTGGATCCAGGACAGAGGGTTGACCTTCATCAGGGCGTAGGGGATGCTGACGACGTGCATCATGTTCATCACACTCTGACACACAAACACACAAACGCAGCTTTTACCACACAAACTGTACAATTTATCAGAATTACTACAAAAAAATGGAAAAGTTTAAAAACTGGCAGCAGGACGAGAGAAACATGGTGGAACACGGTAAAAATACTGTAATGATACTGTAATGATACTGGAAAAATATTGTAAAAATACTGTAATAACACTGTAATGATATTGTAAAAATATTGTAAAAATACTGTGATAATACTGGAAAAAATACTGTAATAACACTAGTAATACTGTAATGCTTAGAGCTACAAAAATGATGTTTTAAATGATTATTATTAATAAGGAAAGAATCTGTAAAATACTTCCATTTTCAGCTGATTTAAATACAGTATATAATTACAGGATAGTATTTCTAATTTGGGCATCGTTTACAGTTTTGGTGTTTTTAAAAATATTTTACAGTTTAGATTTTATGCAGAAAATATTCCAGATCCAAAGCGTATTTTTCTTAAAGAATAAATGCAGCGAAATGCAAATTAAATACACAAATTACATTAAAAAAAACAGCCTGACAGCCGGATGCCAGCAAAAATAAATCCTGCAGCATTCAACAACTGAAAAACAGTAAAAATCATAAAATACCTGCAAGTATCTGTGAAATGATTCCACAGAGTTTAGTTAACTTTGTGGTGATTTTATTATTGAGCTCCAGCTCCAGGATGATTTTATTGATTTAACTTTAAATACTGCAGGGTAAATGTCTGATCCAGGATGATTTTCTGGTTTTATTTGTTTCTTACCGTCTGGACGGCGTGCCACAGCCCCACGTCCTTCTTGAAGTCCAGAACGTTCACCACGGTCTCAGCTGCAGCAGGAAGAAGAAGTTTGAACAGAAACGCCGTCATTTCAGAGCAGATTGATCAGATCGATAAGGATTGATCAGATTTTACCTTCTGAGTACGAGCAGGTCTGAGTTAAGGCCTGACAGTGAGTCAACATGGAGACCCTGGTCACCGCCACGCCGAGCACGCTGCCGTCTTTACACGTCTTATACTGGAATACACAGGAAGAAATGAAGAGTTCGTTTGCAAAAACAGATAACTCCGTTTTGATAAATTTTCAGAAAGTAAACAAAAAAAAGTTTTCTGAAAATGGAGTTGCCTGTTTTTGCAAATGAACTCTTCAAATATGAATATTAACAGAATAATATACCAGAATAAATGGTATTCTAATAATATACAGGAAGAAATATTAATAGCATAATATATAGAAATATACAGGAATAAAGATATTATAATTATTAGGGATGGGATCAGCAAGTTCTGATTCTAGCAGAAAGTTGTTGGGGGGGCGGCGGCGCAGCGACTTCCAATCGCTGGGCCGTTTACAATCGTTGTTAACAAGCTATCGTTAACGTCGTTACCATCGCGCGGGAGTATCAGCGACAATAAAGTGTTCAAACTTATGAAATCGGCGGATCCGCGGTAAATTCCCATCCCTGAAAAAAAGCGGAATTCCGTGAATTCGCAGAAAAATCACATCCCTGAATTATTCATATTCTAGACTGAAATATACAGAAATAAATATTAATATATAATATCCATTAATAAATATGCATACATGAATATAATAATGTACAGGAAAACATACAAGAACAAACATTAATATAATTATATAGAATAACACACAGGGGTCAAAAATAATGGAATAATATCTGACAGTAAACAGGATTTCATGTTTTATTCATATCCATAATTCAATATTAATTAATGTTTTACTCTGTAAGTTTGCTCATATTTAACTTATTAAAACACATTTAAGTCACTCTGGACACATTTTAAAATCCTTCTTGATCATTATTCTGTCATTTCAACTGAATCATTTTTGACATTTTTAACGGTGAGGGAAGTTTTTAATCATCCTGGACAGATTTAAGGTCCTGATGGAGAGTTTTTAATCATTTTGCACAAAGATTCAGAATTGAAATTCTTTTCTGTAATTAAACATTAAATGAAGGTTGAAGTGACGTTTCTTTTCTGGTTGGAATAAAACCTTCTGTTTGTCTTTCTGAAACTATTTCAGCTGCTGGACTAGAAACATCATGCAGTGGTCCTGAAGCCTCAAGTACTGATCGATTGATCGATTGATGAAGTCTGGTTCTGTCTGAGAGTCCATGAGAGCTGACTGGCTGCTGTCAGAACCAGAACTTTACCTCGATGTAGGCCGTGTCCTGGTTGGCGTCCTTGATGTGAGGGAACCAGTCTCGGGGCGGTTTGGACAGATGTTTGGACTCGGTGACGAACCACAGCACTTTGGGCCAGCCTGGACACAAAGCACACATCCCATAATGACCACAGAGGAAAGAGGAGCCACCGGTTCTGACGGCTGTCGGACTTTTCTGGACCTTTGAACTGTGGGATCTCTCCGGTGGGGCTCTTGGGAAGTCCTTTGTGGCAAACGTCGCTGGTCAGAGCCACCGTCACTCCACAGCTGCCCAGCAGGAAGCCGATCTGCTGGCTGCCGGCGTCCTGCAGGAAAGAAAAGACAAAAAGCAGACATAAATGACAACAGACACAGAACAACAACAAACAGACACAAAACGACAAAAACACTACAACAAACAGACACAAAACAACAAAAATGAGACACAAAATGACAAAAATGAGACACAAAATGAAAAAAATAAGACATAAATGACAAAAAACAGACATGAAACGACAAAAATGAGACACAAAACGACAAAAACGAAACAAAAATGACAAAAAACAGACATGAAACGACAAAAATGAGACACAAAATGACAAAAACGAAACAAAAATGACAAAAAACAGACATGAAACGACAAAAATGAGACACAAAACAACAAAAACAAGACATAAATGACAAAAAACAGACATGAAACGACAAAAATGAGACACAAAATGACAAAAACGAAACAAAAATGACAAAAAACAGACATGAAACGACAAAAATGAGACACAAAACGACAAAAACGAAACAAAAATGACAAAAAACAGACATGAAACGACAAAAATGAGACACAAAACGACAAAAACAAGACATAAATGACAAAAAACAGACATGAAACGACAAAAATGAGACACAAAACAACAAAAACGAAACAAAAATGACAAAAAACAGACATGAAACGACAAAAATGAGACACAAAACAACAAAAACAAGACATAAATGACAAAAAACAGACATGAAACGACAAAAATGAGACACAAAACAACAAAAACGAAACAAAAATGACAAAAAACAGACATGAAACGACAAAAATGAGACACAAAACAACAAAAACAAGACATAAATGACAAAAAACAGACATGAAACGACAAAAATGAGACACAAAATGACAAAAACGAAACAAAAATGACAAAAAACAGACATGAAACGACAAAAATGAGACACAAAACGACAAAAACGAAACAAAAATGACAAAAAACAGACATGAAACGACAAAAATGAGACACAAAACAACAAAAACAAGACATAAATGACAAAAAACAGACATGAAACGACAAAAATGAGACACAAAATGACAAAAACGAAACAAAAATGACAAAAAACAGACATGAAACGACAAAAATGAGACACAAAACAACAAAAACGAAACAAAAATGACAAAAAACAGACATGAAACGACAAAAATGAGACACAAAACAACAAAAACAAGACATAAATGACAAAAAACAGACATGAAACGACAAAAATGAGACACAAAACGACAAAAACGAAACAAAAATGACAAAAAACAGACATGAAACGACAAAAATGAGACACAAAATGACAAAAACCAGACATAAATGACAACAGACACAGAACAACAAAAAACAGACACAAAACGACAAAAACACGACAACAAACAGACACAAAACGACAAAAACGAAACAAAAATGACAAAAAACAGACATGAAACGACAAAAATGAGACACAAAACAACAAAAACAAGACATAAATGACAAAAAACAGACATGAAACGACAAAAATGAGACACAAAACAACAAAACAAGACATAAATGACAAAAAACAGACATGAAACGACAAAAATGAGACACAAAACGACAAAAACGAAACAAAAATGACAAAAAACAGACATGAAACGACAAAAATGAGACACAAAATGACAAAAACGAAACAAAAATGACAAAAAACAGACATGAAACGACAAAAATGAGACACAAAACGACAAAAACGAAACAAAAATGACAAAAAACAGACATGAAACGACAAAAATGAGACACAAAACGACAAAAACAAGACATAAATGACAAAAAACAGACATGAAACGACAAAAATGAGACACAAAACAACAAAAACAAGACATAAATGACAAAAAACAGACATGAAACGACAAAAATGAGACACAAAACAACAAAAACGAAACAAAAATGACAAAAAACAGACATGAAACGACAAAAATGAGACACAAAACAACAAAAACAAGACATAAATGACAAAAAACAGACATGAAACGACAAAAATGAGACACAAAACAACAAAAACAAGACATAAATGACAAAAAACAGACATGAAACGACAAAAATGAGACACAAAACGACAAAAACGAAACAAAAATGACAAAAAACAGACATGAAACGACAAAAATGAGACACAAAATGACAAAAACGAAACAAAAATGACAAAAAACAGACATGAAACGACAAAAATGAGACACAAAACGACAAAAACGAAACAAAAATGACAAAAAACAGACATGAAACGACAAAAATGAGACACAAAACGACAAAAACAAGACATAAATGACAAAAAACAGACATGAAACGACAAAAATGAGACACAAAACAACAAAAACAAGACATAAATGACAAAAAACAGACATGAAACGACAAAAATGAGACACAAAACAACAAAAACGAAACAAAAATGACAAAAAACAGACATGAAACGACAAAAATGAGACACAAAACAACAAAAACAAGACATAAATGACAAAAAACAGACATGAAACGACAAAAATGAGACACAAAATGACAAAAACGAAACAAAAATGACAAAAAACAGACATGAAACGACAAAAATGAGACACAAAACGACAAAAACGAAACAAAAATGACAAAAAACAGACATGAAACGACAAAAATGAGACACAAAACAACAAAAACAAGACATAAATGACAAAAAACAGACATGAAACGACAAAAATGAGACACAAAACAACAAAAACGAAACAAAAATGACAAAAAACAGACATGAAACGACAAAAATGAGACACAAAACAACAAAAACAAGACATAAATGACAAAAAACAGACATGAAACGACAAAAATGAGACACAAAACAACAAAAACGAAACAAAAATGACAAAAACAGACATGAAACGACAAAAATGAGACACAAAACGACAAAAACGAAACAAAAATGACAAAAAACAGACATGAAACGACAAAAATGAGACACAAAATGACAAAAACGAAACAAAAATGACAAAAAACAGACATGAAACGACAAAAATGAGACACAAAACAACAAAAACAAGACATAAATGACAAAAAACAGACATGAAACGACAAAAATGAGACACAAAATGACAAAAACGAAACAAAAATGACAAAAAACAGACATGAAACGACAAAAATGAGACACAAAACGACAAAAACGAAACAAAAATGACAAAAAACAGACATGAAACGACAAAAATGAGACACAAAACGACAAAAACAAGACATAAATGACAAAAAACAGACATGAAACGACAAAAATGAGACACAAAACAACAAAAACGAAACAAAAATGACAAAAAACAGACATGAAACGACAAAAATGAGACACAAAACAACAAAAACAAGACATAAATGACAAAAAACAGACATGAAACGACAAAAATGAGACACAAAACAACAAAAACGAAACAAAAATGACAAAAAACAGACATGAAACGACAAAAATGAGACACAAAACAACAAAAACAAGACATAAATGACAAAAAACAGACATGAAACGACAAAAATGAGACACAAAATGACAAAAACGAAACAAAAATGACAAAAAACAGACATGAAACGACAAAAATGAGACACAAAACGACAAAAACGAAACAAAAATGACAAAAAACAGACATGAAACGACAAAAATGAGACACAAAACAACAAAAACAAGACATAAATGACAAAAAACAGACATGAAACGACAAAAATGAGACACAAAATGACAAAAACGAAACAAAAATGACAAAAAACAGACATGAAACGACAAAAATGAGACACAAAACAACAAAAACAAGACATAAATGACAAAAAACAGACATGAAACGACAAAAATGAGACACAAAACAACAAAAACGAAACAAAAATGACAAAAAACAGACATGAAACGACAAAAATGAGACACAAAATGACAAAAACCAGACATAAATGACAACAGACACAGAACAACAAAAAACAGACACAAAACGACAAAAACACGACAACAAACAGACACAAAACGACAAAAACGAAACAAAAATGACAAAAAACAGACATGAAACGACAAAAATGAGACACAAAATGACAAAAACAAAACACAAAATGAAAACAAACAGACACAAAATGACACAAAGTGATAAAAATGAGACACGAAACTAGAGAAAGGAGAAAAAGCTGAAGATCATAGAGCAAATACTCGATATATGAAACTACAGTATCACAGATATCTTTATAAATGTTCATGGCTTATGATGAAAGGATGAAGATTTTTCTGCATTAATTTGGTTTCAAACTAATCTTGTTGGATTTCGGGTCTTTAAAAACTTTATTCCATCTTCCTCTACAGTTTCTAAGTTCTCCTGCTGGACCGGTTCTCATGGATTTACCTTCCTGGTGAGAGGAACCTCTATGGGAACCGGAACCACCTCAGCCAGCAGGCAGCCGTAGAACGCTGTCATGAAGGCTGCCGGGTCGTTGTTAGGGAACACCAGCGCCACCTGCAGGCAGAACCACATTATGGGATGGATTTAATGCCAGAGTCAAATGTGATACAGAGGAAAGACCGAAATACAGAAGAATATCTGGAATATACAGGAATATCTTAATAACCTGCAGAAAGTATATGGGAATAACTGAAATATACAGAAATATGTCAAATATAGGAGAGTATCTTCATAAACCTGCAGTAAACACAGATGAATCTCTGAAGTATAGAGGACTAACTGAATAATTTGCAGTAAATGTAGCAGAATAACTGAATATTTCTAATCCTGTCTCATAATGAAGTGGAACTGACCCGGTCTCCAGGTCGGACCAGCGGCTCCTGTTTGGTTCCCAGTTTGTGCAGCAGGTTGAAGGCCACCTTCACACTACGGGACCAGAGTTTACCTGGAGACGGAAACACACCTTTAGTCTGAGGTAACACCAGAGATACAGGTGGAACCAAGAAAGAAACACCTCAAACATAAAAAACACGTCTTCACTCTCAGGTAACACCAGAGATACAGGCGGACACAGGAAACACCTCACACGTTTTAAAACCACCGTGAGCCGGAAACCTTCTGCTGCTGAGTTCAATGAGTCCAACAACAGAGAAACCAACCAGGTTTAAACTCTTCTGTTTTAATTCAACCCCTCGTTGACCTTCACTGCAGACGTCAGAAGGTTTCAGCTTCACTCTGAACTCAGTTTCTGT
Source organism: Acanthochromis polyacanthus (assembly GCF_021347895.1). NCBI lineage: Eukaryota > Metazoa > Chordata > Actinopteri > Pomacentridae > Acanthochromis > Acanthochromis polyacanthus. Next base: position 3,035,968 of record NC_067121.1, read on the forward strand.
TTTCAGTCGATTCATGGAAACTGAACCTGCAGCTAAAACAGTCAGTTCAGAAAAAAGAACATCTAAAAGCAGAACGTTTTAAGCTTTTTGTGTTTTCATATCTCTGTAAACTGAATATAGCTGTAAAAAACTAATGAATAAATGTGAACTGTTCTGATAACCGATGATCAGTTTGAGTCATTATTTATTTAAATTCTCTGTCTTCAGCTCGTTAAACGTGAATATTCTCTGTTTTATTTCCTCTATGACAGTAAACTGAAGCTCACTGGACTAAACCAGACATCTGATGAAATTCTGATCCACATTTTAGAACCAACAGCTGATCGATTGATCGATTGATTGATCCAGAAAGTGAATAATCAACAGCAGAGCAGCCTGAGAAACACATCAAACCAAACAGAGAAAGAGAAATCTGTGAGCAGAAACCTCCGTGTCCTCATCAATAATCAGCTGATCCATAATCAGCTGATCAATAATGGGATTCCAGGGTTCAGCTTCAGGAGAAATTCTGCATCACTGACTCTCTGAGGAAACACCCAGTCAGACAGCAGCTACAGAAACAGCTCACCATCTGATTGGATGCCTGAACGCTGCTGGAGACCATCATCATCACCATCATTATCATCATCATCATCATCATCATCATCATCATCATCATCATCATCACTATCATCATCATCATCATCATCATCTTCATCATCTCCTACCGTATGTGAGGACATAGAGTGGTTTTCCGTTGGTATCCATGGTGCTGAGGCAGGGAGCCTTTGGGGAGATGGTTCCCCACCGCTGCAGCGCCGCCTCCAGGGATGGAGGCCAGTTGGTGACCACACCCAACTGCTCTCCTTGCAGTGCCACCATCTGGGCACCTTCAGCCTTGGGTAGGTTGGGGTCTGGCTGCTGGACTGAAAGACAACAGAAATGTTCTTATTCTGAACCAGTGAGGTCCACTGGTGTCCATCAGGCGGTAGAACCACACCAGGGAGGCAATGAATGTTTTACCTTTAAATAAGGTTCAATAACCTGGATATTAACACACATAACCATCAATAACCTGAAAATGAATTGACAAAAGCAACAATAACCTTAATTATAAATAAATAAACTTGTAACATTACACTTTCAGAGTAAGAGTGAAGCTGTTACCCTCCAGAAGCTCCTCGAAGTCATCCACGAAGAACTCCCTGAGCGGTGGCCTCTTGGGTCTCTTCAGGGTGTTGACCAGCTGCTGGATTTTGGCTGAAACTCTGCTGCTGACGGGAACTCCTGCAGATAAGAAACACAACCAGTCAGAGTCCTGCAGGAGATGTTCTGATCCCTCCGAGACTCACGGAAACATCCAGAGTTTTAAACCTTCGAAGGAAGAATTGAGGAAATGCAAACATTCAAAGTCAACACACTGTGGAGTTTCAAGACAATAGATGTTTGGTTTGAGCTTCAAGTAGGAACCAGTCAGTCAGTGAAGACAGTAGTTTGTTGTTTCACCAGGAAGGATTCTGATGTTCCACCTTCAACCCGAAGAAAATCAACCAAATCCGAACAAAGCACCTCAGAGTCAGCTGAGCTCCAGGTCCTTGAAGTCCATAGATGAGAATGTCCCCTGGAAAAAGCTCTAGAGTAGACCTACTAAGTTGTGGGTAGGTATACTCAAGAACTTTCTCCAGTTGTCGGTAGGTCTGCTCTAGAACTTTCTCCAGGTGTCAGTAGGTCTGCTCTAGAACTTTCTCCAGTTGTCGGTAGGTCAGCTCTAGAACTTTCTCCAGTTGTCGGTGGGTCTATTCTAGAACTTTCTCCAGGTGTCGGTAGATCTGCTCTAGAACTTTCTCCAGGTGTCGGTAGGTCTACTCAAGAACTTTCTCCAGTTGTCGGTAGGTCTACTCTCGAACTTTCTCCAGGTGTCCGTAGGTCTGCTCTAGAACTTTCTCCAGTTGTCGGTAGGTCTACTCTAGAACTTTCTCCAGGTGTCGGTAGGTCTACTCTACAACTTTCTCCAGGTGGCAGTAGGTCTACTCTAGAACTTTCTCCAGTTGTCGGTAGGTCTGCTCTAGAACTTTCTCCAGTTGTCGGTAGGTCTACTCTAGAGCTTTCTCCAGTTGTCAGTAGGTCTACTCTAGAACTTTCTCTAGGGGACGTTCTCCTTTCCTGCTTCCAGTCTTTAAGTTTAGTCTCACTTAGAACATTCCAGGTCCTTGAAGTCCATAGAGGTGGGTCCACATTTATCACTTTTTAATGGACTTTTTCCATCATTTCTGAGCCTCAGAACTTCATCAGTCCAGCAGATAGAACCATGACATTTAGGAGGAGAAACACATTTTCCACATTTTCATCAGCTGCCCTCTGATATGTACTTTGAATTCACTGTGAACACATTTCAACATGAGATAGATCAGAAAGAGCAGAAATGAGAAAATCTGCTTGAGGAACAATAAAACAACAACGTCATATTATATATATTATATATACAGCGCCCTCCAGAATTATTGGCACCTCTGGTTAAGATGTGTTAAAAACCTTAAAATAAATTCAATTTTTATTGCAGAAGCATACTCTCACACTGAAAATTGTAGAAAATGTATTATAGGAGAAGATTAGGGGCTGTTTTGTTGGCAAAAGAGGGTTGTACAAAGTATTAACATCAGGGGTGCTAATAATTGTGGCACACATGATTTGATGTAAAAGAATTATTTCTTACTGTGTGATTTTTTTTCCCCACTGAATAAATGCACTTGAATTAAAGGTTGGATTTTCCTCTTTTTTCATTGTGGTCCTATATTATTTATAGAAAAAAAATGAAATTCTTAGAAGCTAAAGAAAACATCTTAACCAGGGGTTCCAATAATTATAGAGGACGCTGTATATTATTATTTATATTACATTTGCATTGAAATATGACTCCTTTTGAATTAAAAGTCTTAAAAAATGTATTTACTGTATTTCTGGGTGAAAAACTAAAATATTTTTCAAGTGAAGAAAATTTGATCAAGTTCTTCTGTAAACTTTCAACAACAGTTTTCAGTTTTCTAAAAGGGGGAGAACTCCCATGAAAACACTGAGTTTATATTTTAGTGTAACTTTTGCTTTTAACTTTATGTCTGAATACGTGAAATTAGGACTTTTATGACTGATTTTTTTGCGTTTTTCTGCTGTTCTGTTTATAACCGAAGCAAAAAAAAACAAAGCTGAAGATGTAAAATATGAAGAGAACATTATACAATCCTCAAAGAACATCCGTAGATCAGTTTTAATGGATGAACTTTAAGATATTTAAAACAGTATATTGTGAAGTTTAGAGATCCTCCGTCTGACTCACCGTCTCCTGTCTCCATCAGCTCGGCGTTGCCGTACCGGGGCGGTGGTCTCGGGGCGGCGTTGCCGGTTCCGGCGGCCGGCGTTCTCTCCACCTGGATGCTGTCGGTGTTGTTGGTGTAACCGGTGACGTCTGGAGGTGCCGAGTGGTTCTCTGGAGAACAGAAAATAAAACATCTTCAACTGGAAGAACCACGAATTCTAACATTTCACTCAAAGATCGACTTTAAAATGGAACCAGAAGGAACGACGTGAAAAATGGTTCAATTCTTTAAAGTTCTCTGGAGCAACAAAGGAACCATTTTTGACCGTTCTTTGAGGCACCTTTAGTTCTTTGAGGAATTCAAAATGATTCTTTTCCTATATCACAACAAATAACCTGTTTTTTATTCATTCAACCTTGTTTTAAATGTGGAACCATTAATGTCCAGTGTTCAGTCAACAGGAGAAAAAAAAAACAATCAACAAGACAAAGAAGAGCTCAGCTGAAACACGATTAGAACATTTTAGAACGTCAAAATAAATTTTGTCTGGGTTAGCGTCCATGATCAACAACTAGAACCTAGGCACTTAATCTGACTCCACCTTAGGGGTAGAATAAGTCAGGTGGTCCAAAACCCAGCACTTATTTAGCGCTGACAAAGTAAAAAAAAAAAAAAGGGGGGGGGGGGGGGGGGTTGGCAATTCTTCTGCAACTTGATGGCAACACCTCTGACCAATCGCACTTGAAGCACTTTTTGCACTTACTAAAGGTTTTTCCTTATGTCTGAATTCTTGCTTGTGTTGTACGTCGCTTTGGACAAAAGCGTCTGCTAAATGAAACTGTAGAATTGTAGAACGTTAAATCTATGATCATTGACTGGATTCAATGTTCGAGTCCATGATCGTACATTAAACATTCTAGTCCACGATCGTAGATTTACGTTCTAGTCCACAATTGTACATTTAACGTTCTATTCCATGATTGTACATTTAACGTTCTATTCCATGATCGCACATTTAACCTTCCAGTTGATGCTCTTAGACCCTAACCCAGACAGAATTTCTTTTAATGTTCTACAATGTTCTAATAATGCTTTCTTTTAGTTCCCAGAACCTTGTTTTGAAAGGCAGAATAACTAAAAACGTTCTAAAAATGTTTATGCTCTTAAAGAACGTTCTTCTCTTGTTTCCATGGAATGTTGAAGGAACCTTTCACACGTTCTGTCCTCTGAGGTCCCAATAACAACTAGAAAACACCTTTAAGATGTTATGTCAGGAACATCTTCATTTATTATTGTATGAAAATGTCTTAATGAGAACCGTTCTACAATGTGTTCCCAAAACAATGTTCCACCTTCAATAATCCACGTTACAGGAACACTATAAAAGGTTCTGTCATCTGAGGCCTCAAGAACATCTGGAAAATATTTTCTGAATGTTGCATTGAGAACATTATTCTTTTGTCATCATGGAACGTTGTGAGAATGTTTTATAGAGAATGCTGCATAAATGTATGTTCCATCCTTTGTTAATACAGCGCAGTACAGGAATGTCTTATGAAGAACGTTCTGACATTTAAGATCTTGAGAACAACTTAAAACAATTTTTGAATGTTGTATTGAGAACTTGCTCTTTATGATTGTGGAAACATCTTACAAAAGAACGTTCTATAATGTGTTCCCTCGACAAAAGATAAAATTTACGACTTTTAATATAGTTTGCTACAGGAACATAAAGAACGTGCTGCCATCTGAGGCCTCCATAACATCTTTAAAGTGTTTTCTGAAGGTGACATTGAGAACATCCTTCTTCTGATAGAACATTCTATGATGTGTTCCCTCAACAAAAAGGCAAAATGTTCCACCTTTATTATATCACATTACAAGAACGTTATAAAACATTCTCTCATCTGAGGCCTTGAGAACTTCTGAAAAACATTTTAATGTTGCTTTGAGAACATTCCTGCTTTGTTGTCATGGAACGTTGAATGTATTATAGAGAACATTAAACAACGTGTTCCCTCCTTTGTTAATACAGCAAAGTACAGGAACGTCAGCTGAGACCTCAAGAACATCTGGAAAACATTTTCTGAATGTTGGTTTGAGAACTTCCCTCCTTCGTTGTGACAGAACATCATCTGTGCTCTGACAACGTTCTCTGAATACTGATAATAAAACATTATACTAACTTCATTATTGGAAATGAACATGTTCTTTAAACATTCTTTAAACATTTGATTGGAACATTTTCTTGATAAAAACATTAAAACTTCCAGGTTCAGTCGTATGAAACTACATGACTGAAGGCTGATGATCCAACCCTAGTAGGAACATGAGAACGTTCTGCAAAAATAAAAGAGAAGATAAAAGAAAAACAAAACAGAACCAGGATCTTCAATGTTCCACACAATTCGACATTTGAGAGAACCGGATGTTCTTCTGTACGGTTCTGACAGAACTTGTCTTTACTCCTGAACTTCTGCAGGTCATTTAGAGGATCCTGGCCTCCATCCAGAACCAGGAAATCAAAGGACAAGTTCTATTCAGACGTTCTGCTGATGTGCACATAGAACCCCCTCCATCATTCTGGATGTCATTAAGTCCACTGTGAGGTTTTTAAGAGAGTGGAGATGCAGCAGAAGATCATTAAGTCGCTTTTATTCTTTATTTAAAGCGTGAGGAGACGTTTATACGTGAAACCAATAAGCTTCATTTAATCTAGTGGGAGTTTTAATCTAATGAGAACTTTCAGTATCGATCTTCTCTGTTCCTTTTCATTAACGGAACGACGGTTGTTGTCTCTGAACTCAAAACTCCATAAAACACTTTGTTCTGTAGCTTCAGAGACAATAGAGAGGAAATGGAGGAGATGCATCTATAAAGCTATGAACTGCTTATCTTATATTAGCATAATCTAGCTCTTTTTAGCTTAGCATAGTCTATCTTATCTTAGCTTATCTTGTCTTAGCGTAACATAGCATTGCTTATCTTATCGTATCTTAGTACAGTTTATCTTAACATAGCTCAGTTTATCTTATTTCATAATTTATTGCATCTTAGCATAACTTAGTTTATCTTGTATTGTTTTAGCATAGAGTATCTTATCTCATCTTATTTTATCTTAGCATAACTTATTTTTATCTTAGCATAGCTTAGCTTCTCTTGTATTGTCATAGCACAGCTTATCTTATCTTATGTTAGCATAGTATAAAATTGGCTATCAGAGTGGCTATCAGAGCATCCAACAGAGCATCTAACAGGGCGGCTAACAGGGCAGCTAACAGAGCAGCTAACAGAGCAGCTATCAAACAGCTAACAGGGTGGCTAACAGAGCAGCTAACAGGGCGGCAAACAGAGCAGCTAGCAGAGCGGCTAACAGGGCGGCAAACAGAGCAGCTTGCAGAGCAGCTAAAGGGTGGCTAAAAGAGCAGCTAACAGAGCAGCTAACAGAGCAGCTAGCAGAGCGGCTAATAGAGCGGCTAGCAAAGCAGTTAACAGAGCAGCTAACACAGCAGCTAGCAGAGCAGCTAGCAGAGCAGCTAACAGAGCGGCTAGCAAAGCAGCTAACAGAGCAGCTAACAGAGAAGCTAGCAGAGCGGCTACTAGAGCGGCTAGCAAAGCAGCTAACAGCGCAGCTAGCAGAGCAGCTAGCAAAGCAGCTAACAGAGCAGCTAACAGAGCAGCTAGCAGAGCGACTAACAGAGCAGAGATGCTTCCAGAACTTGGAGTCTCAGCAGAACAGAAACAGAATTCTGATCCAGACGTGAGCTGAACACCAACAATGCAGCTCTGCAGCTCTGCATGCTAATTACTGTCTGCAACATCTGGGTACAGCCAGACGTGCACGCTCTGAAGCAGCCAGCTGTTTGTCTGCATGTGCCTCTGGACTACTTCTGCATGTGCATGAGAGCATGCATGAGAGTGTGCACGCTTCTGCAGTGACCTCATCTGACCGTCTGTGATGATGTCAGACGAGGACGAATAAGAAGAATGATGCTGCTGGAAAATCAGACAGTTAGAGGGTATACAAAGTATTAGAGAGTAAATGTAGTACTAGACGGTAAATAAAGTACTAGACGGTAAATAAAGTATTAGAGGGTAAATGTAGTATTAGAGGGTAAATAAAGTATTACAGAGTAAATGTAGTACTAGAGGGTAAATGCAGATCAGCTGTAGTTCCTGGTTGTTCCACCAGGTGGAGCCCCTTTCTCTTTAATCATGTAGAGACCAGAGGAGGTGTCACTCAGACTACAGTTAAAGCAGAGAGCATTGTGAGAGTTTGGCATCATGATCTTCAGTGTCTCTTTTATAAATCTGGTTGTTCTTGTTGTCATTATAAATTAATTATTCAGTTCTTGAAAAGATATTTTCCTTAATTGAAGTAAAATTTCACTCGTCTCATCTTGATAAGATTCATTTCAGTTATTTTTTTAGAGAACTTATATCTAGGTTTATATTCTTCCTGGTTTTAGTTTTTTCCCTCCTTTAGTTGTTTTTTGTCCATCTTTGAGTCTCTAAACTCCCGTTCCAAACCAGAGGCAGTTATTCTGAGCCTCCAGGTTTTATGAGCCGTACAGACTTATTTTAAGACGTGTTATCAAGTGAATCCACTTCCTGCCAGCAGCAGTCAGACCTGCTGTTTAATGAGCAGCTGTGATTCTGAGCAGGAACTTCAGACGTTTGAGTAAAATACCACAAGTTTTATCACAGCGACTGCAGTTTGTTCCATTTATTTAGCTTCAACAGAGACTCAGTCGTTTCAGAAAGATGCTTTTTAAAAAAATCAGAAACACGATCTTTTAGAGAAACTGAGTGCCAACAGGTGAGCGCTACTAAGCTAACAGGTGAGCGCTACTAAGCTAACAGGTGAGCGCTACTAAGCTAACAGGTGAGAGCTACTAAGCTAACAGGTGAGCGCTACTAAGCTAACAGGTGAGCGCTACTAAGCTAACAGGTGAGAGCTACTAAGCTAACAGGTGAGCGCTACTAAGCTAACAGGTGAGAGCTACTAAGCTAACAGGTGAGAGCTACTAAGCTACCAGGTGAGAGCTACTAAGCTAACAGGTGAGAGCTACTAAGCTAACAGGTGAGAGCTACTAACGGAGACTAAGTTTATCTTCTATCTGGTAAGAGGTGACTTTATGACAAACTTTACATTTTCTTGCTGCTAAATGAATCATTTAATGTTCAGAAAACAGAAACTAGCACTAAGCATTATTTATATCTCATTAACTCCATTAATAATAATTTCAATCAGTATTTAGTTTAATGGTGTTCTTTAACTCACAGATCAGCTCAATGAGGAAAATCCACTTGTTTTTAATTGAAAAATGTACATTTTAAAGACCTACATATAAAATACAATAATTTTACATGACATCAATTTTTTTACATTAATATTTGGAATTTTTTTCTTTTTATGAAGTTGGTAAATTAAGACAAGACACCTCTTCTGTTCAGGGTGCAAATACAGGAAGTCCTCGGTTTACGACGTTCTCGACCTACGGTGTTACGTTGTCACTTCGGAACTGGTTAAGTGGTGGCCGTCTTATAGCGTCTTATAACGCCGCGTCATCATGCGGTGCTATAAGACTGCTTTGTTTCCATTCTCCGGTTGTACTCCACCTTGGATTGTGCTACATTCACTAACTTTTTGTCCTTAATTATGTGTCCCAGTGTAAGTCAGACTCTTCTGATGCTTGGAAGAAAAGGAAAGCCGTCTCCATGGACGTGAAACATCGACAAACATCGGTCAAGTTGTAAAAACAGTGCAACATATTATTATGTTATCTTCTTGTAAAAAGCTTCATACTGTACATGCATGAAAGTCGTTGGTGTTTGTGACGTCTATAAAGAACCGATCGATATCGTGATGCACGGAACGGCTTTGTTTACATTTCCGTAGGAACGGGACTCGGACGTAAGTCAAAGACCCCTTGTTTGTGAAATGAACCATTTTTAATTTTACATGTTGATTACACACAGAAGACGTTTTCACACGTAAAATATACTTTTAAAATTTTTTATAGCTATAAATTGAGCTTCAACAAACAGCAGGGTTAAATATGATGATCTGGTCTTTTAGATCAGAGAAACTGTAGCTGAAGAATCAGGATTTATAAAACTACTAACGGAGCCTCGGCTGGATGTTTCTGCTGGATCAATCAGTGAATCGGTTCCTGATAAACGTCTTGCTGCTTCCAGAATGACAGCTTGATGAACGGCTCAAACCTCAGCAGCTTTAACTCCGTCCAACATGGAACTCTTCCAGAAGCTCTGATGGATTCTTGGTGTGTTTTTCTCTTCCTGACAGACGGTTGATTAAAGCTTCGTTCTCAAACATCTATTTGCTCATCAAGCTCATTGAACATCGAGTCCTCAGGATGGACAGAAGCAGGACCTTATGAGCAAATCCTTGAGTTTCATCAGAAAAATGGAAGGAAGAAGAACTATACATCGGTACTGTTGGTAGAGGTAAAACTCTAGATTCTTCTGTTCTTTTAGTTTTGACTGTGTTTCTGTCTGTATGGACTTCAGGTGGAAGGTTTAGTAAATGCTGCTGTCAAAGCTTTGGATAAAAGATTTTTTAAAAAGCAGTAGCAATTCAAGAGAGCAGTTTGAGTTCAAATGCTATAAAATCTAAGAGTAGAATAAAGCTCCTGATTAGAGACAGAAAACTCTCCAGCTGTTGTTTCCGCCCTGGACTTTGTCTTCTACGGTTTTATTACCTAGAGAAGGTGTCGGTGTGTTTAGATGTGTACAGGTGTGAGTTCATACAGGACAGACTGAACTCCTCTGCCAAAGATAAACTCACATTTTACCTCTGTACAAACCACAATAACTGAAAAACACCATGACCACTACTTCCTGGATGTCATTCAGCTTCTTGGGCAGCGACGGAATCCATAGGAGGTACCGGCCGACCAGAACCTGCAGACCTGATCCATGAACGCTACAAGGACCCCATAAAGTAGATGTATTTATGTAAAGTCCAGCAGTGATGACTGTCACCACCAGCTGCTCTCAGTCAGACTGTTTAATTGGTTTTTACAGCAGCAGCATGTCTGAGGAGCTGCTAGATGTTCTACGGTGAGGGACGTGAAAGTGTCGGTGTGTTTAGATGTGTGAGTTCATACAGGACAGACTGAACTCCTCTGTCAAAGTTAAACTCACATTTGACCTCCATACAAACCAGAATAACTGAAAAACAATCGGTTCTGGACTGTAGCAAAGTAGAGGCCAACCAGAACCTGCAGCAGGTGGAGATCTGGTCCATGTAGCGCTAGAAGGACTCCATGAAGTCCAGCAGAGCTCAGATAGCTGACCATCTCCACCAGCAGAGTTAAAGTTCCTCTGCAGGGTTTACAGGAGAAACCTGCCAGCTCACTGGGTAAAACCACCGTCAACCAGAAGCTCCAGCCACAACTTTAAGGTCTGAGTCTGGTCTTTGCAGAGCTGAAGGACAGATTCTACATCCAGGAAACCACCTGCAGATTTAATGAAGTTTAACTGAATCTGTGACTCAGATCCACTCTACTTTAAAAGGTGCTGATATAATGCTCCATCTAGCTCTAGTTTGGCTTTTCTGAACTCTTCTCTGCATCTGGATGTTATTTAGAACCTTCTGGAACCAGACAACAGTTTGTTTCTCTGATCCTGTCAAAGCCACTTTTAATCACTTAATTCACTTTAATTTTATACTTCCGAGCCTTGAAATGTGTAAATACTGTATATTGAATTTTTAATTTCACTTAGCACCCTGTTGATATTAAAACTGTAATAGTTTTATATACTAACCTTTACTATTAATGTTACTGACCTGCCTTTTTTGTTATTTTATGTTGTATATAAGCTGCTGAACACTTAAATTTTCCTCGGGATTAATAAAGTATCTATCCATCTTAAAAAAGTATCTATTTGTGATTGGTTCCACCACCGTCTGCTATCAGATGAAAACATGCCTCATAATGTGATGAATCAATAAACAGAAAACACTGGAACCTTGGAGAGACTCTTTAAAAGCATTGTTGATTCTCCTCATCAACATTTCTCCCTTCAGAAAGCTGCGAGCAGAAACACTGCTTTCACTGCTGCTGCCAAGGTTAGCATCGACCGTCTGGGCTCAGCACGGATTTAATTAGCAGGAAAGAACCGTTATATGGAGAACACTGAGGGGAAAACACGCCGTCCCTCCTAAAGCCGAGGGATGGAAGGAGGCCGAGCCGGACGCTAGGCTCCCAAATACCTCCAGGAGGAGAGATGGGCTAGAAGGCCTGAAGAACAAGAAGGAGGGAGGCTTCAAACTGGAGCTAACTGGTGCCCATCAGCTCTGGAGAACTAATCCTTGTCCCACAGGAGTCTGAATTTGTTGGGTTTTGTTGAGTGTCTGGTCTTGTGTGATAGCTTTAGGAGTAGGTTAAACACATCCAGACTAGGTAAATTATAAGTTCTGAAGGTTCCTCAGTGCTCCTAGCAGCTGGCCGATCATTCTTATAGATGTCTGAACTTTGCTAAAGATGCCAGGATGTGAAACCAACTCTGGATTTTGCAAAACTTTCCCAGATCTTGCAGAGGTGTTCAGAGTTGGTTTAGAGCATCATCCGGTTGCAAATACCAACATTTTCCTAAAAATCTTTCAATTATAGTATAGCATAGTATAGAATAGCACAGCACAGCACAGCACAGCACAGCACAGCACAGTACAGTATAGCATAGCATAGCATAGTATAGTATAGTCCAGTCTTTTTCTAGCTAAAGTTGTTTAGATTTTGATTGTTGGGTTTAGATTTCGACCTGACAGACCAGCTGAGGTCTTCACTGAAGGACTCCACATGTATTTTTCTTTAGGTGTCACCAGTCAGCTTAGATGTTCCAAAGAAGGCTGATGATCTCTCTACAGTTTGCTGAAGGTGTTGGATCAGCGGTAGGATCAGCGGTAGGATCAGTGGTAGGATCAGAGGTAGGATCAGCGGTAGGATCAGAGGTAGGATCAGTGGTAGGATCAGAGGTAGGATCAGCGGTAGGATCAGAGGTAGGATCAGTGGTAGGATCAGAGGTAGGATCAGCGGTAGGATCAGAGGTAGGATCAGCGGTAGGATCAGAGGTAGGATCAGCGGTAGGATCAGAGGTAGGATCAGAGGTAGGATCAGCGGTAGGATCAGCGGTAGGATCAGAGGTAGGATCAGCGGTAGGATCAGCGGTAGGATCAGAGGTAGGATCAGCGGTAGGATCAGCGGTAGGATCAGAGGTAGGATCAGCGGTAGGATCAGCGGTAGGATCAGCGGTAGGATCAGTGGTAGGATCAGAGGTAGGATCAGCGGTAGGATCAGCGGTAGGATCAGCGGTAGGACCAGAGGTAGGATCAGCGGTAGGATCAGAGGTAGGATCAGAGGTAGGATCAGCGGTAGGATCAGAGGTAGGATCAGCGGTAGGATCAGCGGTAGGATCAGCGGTAGGATCAGAGGTAGGATCAGCGGTAGGATCAGCGGTAGGATCAGAGGTAGGATCAGAGGTAGGATGAGCGGTAGGATCAGCAGCATCCAGGTGTGGCTGTTCGGTCCTTACCTGTCTTGTGTCGGCGGTGGTGGTGGTGGTGGTGACGGAGGTGGTGCTGGGCGGAAATGTGGACGTGCTGGGCCAGGACGTCGGCCAGCCTGCCGCTGGCGGCGCCGTTGCCGCCGCTTCGTGTGGAAGAGGAGGACGAGGAGGCGGTGGAGGAGGTGGTGGTGGTGGAGGAGGTCCCATGGATGGCCCGGCTGATCCAGTGCTCCATGCTGATGCTGCCCTCCCGGCTGGATGACGTCCCTCCACCGCCTCCTCCGTCCTCTTCCTCGCCGTCTCCTCCTTCGTCCTCATCCCCCTGGCCTTCACCCTCTGAGCCCGAGGAGGTGTCTGAGGACAGAACAAGGAAGGAGTTACACATTCATAAATGATGTAAATACTGTAAGCCAGCATTTCAACATTCACAGGATTTGTTTCTTAATCGTAGGAGCTTCAGTAGAAACCTGCTGGACGTCTCTGGTTTTTGTTCAAGAACCTCCCAGAGATGTCCACCTGGTTTCTACTGCAGCTCCTACGACGGCCATGATCTTTAGGACACTTTTCTTTCATTTGTAGGTTTACTGTTAGTACACGTGAGCCAGTTGTGTTTCATTTCTCAAACATACACAAACACCTGCTGAATTAAAATGATTTGCAGCTAAATTTTTGAGAATTACAGATTGGAGTATTAAAAATTTGGTGCTTTTGAGAGTCTTTAAAAGCAGCGCTCACCCTCATGTAGCTACGCTAGCCAGCCGGCTAAACACCAAAACTCGAGAACATTTTAAGCCATTTCTGTGAGTTTTTGGAGTTTTTTTTGTGACAAACTGGCTCAAAATTTGGACAAAATGACCAGACAGTCCAACATCACTCAAAATGTTGTCAAATATTTTATAAGAACTAAGCACAATGACTCAGATCTAGTACAAGATGACTCAAAAATTGAATAACGTCACTATAAATTCAAAAATGTATAAAAATTTTGTCCAAAATGATTAAAAACTGAGTGTACAGACCCAGATGTCATACAAAATGACTCAAAGTGTTGATGAAACTCTAAAATAATTCAAAATTTAGTCTGAAATTATCCCAGCACTCAGCAGAATGACTTCAACATTGTTCACATTAGAAAATGAATTTAGAATCCACAGATTAAAAACTGATCTTTAATTAATGACCTTATTACTGATAACATCATACATGTGTGTTTGAACAGACTGATTTATATAAAACATAACAGACAGAAATACAGTAGAAATGTTTCAGTGTGTTTGACGTCAGTGCAGGAATAAAGCGTGTGTGTGTGTTTATGAGCACATGTTTTGCATGTGATTTCCATAAAGCCCACAGCGGCGTTATGAGCCTGATGGTGCTGATATGAATAACAACAGAAGCTGACCCAGTTCTCACACACACTCACTGCTCTCTCTCTGTGTGTGTGTGTGTGTGTGTGTGTGTGTGTGTGTGTGTTCTCTCAGGGCTTTTACAAACACAAAGAAGTCGAGTGACTGATGAAGGAATTCCAACTGATTTTTCTCAGAACTCGTTTCAGGTCCAACAGATTCCTGGACTCCACTCTTCATAATGAAGTAAACACGGTGATATTTGCTCAGTTTTTGTCACATTTTGTCATAGTTTGGCATTAGAACATGACAACACAATCTGCTGGACATTTAAATCAGTCAGCTTGTGAGAATGAAAATGATTTTCTGCTTTCTGCCTTTAAAGATTTGGTACAAGATACTGATCATTAATACAGCAGTAAACACCTCTCTGCCATGTAAAAGTATAGTACAGTATAGTACAGTACAGTGTAATATAGTGTAGTATAGTATAGTATAGTACAGTATAGTACAGTACAGTATAATATAGTGTAGTATAGTATAGTATAGTACATTATAGTATAGTACAGTATTATATACTATAGTATATGGTATAGTACAATATAGCATAGTACAGTTTAGTTAAGTATAGTATAGTACAGCACAGTACAGTACAGTATAGTATAGTATAATATAATATAGTATAGTATAGTATAATACAGTTTAGTATAGTATAATATAGTACAGTATAGTATAGTATAGTATAGTATAATATAGTACAGTATAGTATAGTATAGTACAGTTTAGTATAGTATAGTATAGTATAGTATAGTACAGTTTAGTATAGTATAGTATAGTATAGTACAGTTTAGTATAGTATAATATAGTACAGTATAGTATAGTATAGTATAGTATAGTACAGTTTAGTATAGTATAATATAGTACAGTTTAGTATAGTATAATATAGTACAGTTTAGTATAGTATAGTATAGTATAGTATAGTACAGTTTAGTATAGTATAGTATAGTATAGTATAGTATAGTACAGTTTAGTATAGTATAGTATAGTATAGTATAGTATAGTACAGTTAAGTATAGTATAGTATAGTATAGTACAGTATAGTATAGTATAGTATAGTACAGTTTAGTATAGTATAATATAGTACAGTATAGTATAGTATAGTATAATATAGTACAGTATAGTATAGTATAGTACAGTTTAGTATAGTATAGTATAGTATAGTACAGTTTAGTATAGTATAGTATAGTATAGTACAGTTTAGTATAGTATAATATAGTACAGTATAGTATAGTATAGTATAATATAATATAGTATAGTATAGTATAATACAGTTTAGTATAGTATAATATAGTACAGTATAGTATAGTATAGTATAATATAGTACAGTATAGTATAGTATAGTACAGTTTAGTATAGTATAGTATAGTATAGTACAGTTTAGTATAGTATAATATAGTACAGTATAGTATAGTATAGTATAGTATAGTACAGTTTAGTATAGTATAATATAGTACAGTTTAGTATAGTATAATATAGTACAGTTTAGTATAGTATAGTATAGTATAGTATAGTATAGTACAGTTTAGTATAGTATAGTATAGTATAGTATAGTACAGTTTAGTATAGTATAGTATAGTATAGTATAGTACAGTTAAGTATAGTATAGTATAGTATAGTACAGTATAGTATAGTATAGTATAGTATAGTATAGTATAGTATAGTACAGTTTAGTATAGTATAGTATAGTATAGTATAGTACAGTTAAGTATAGTATAGTATAGTATAGTACAGTATAGCATAGTATAGTACAGTTTAGTATAGTATAGTATAGTATAGTATAGTATAGTACAGTTAAGTATAGTATAGTATAGTATAGTACAGTTTAGTATAGTATAGTATAGTATAGTACAGTATAATGTAGTATAACATAATGTAGTATTATAAGGTGGTAATATTATATTATATTGTAGTATAGCCTAGTATATTATAGTGTGGTATAGTAAATATAGTATAGCATAATGTAGTATATTATACTTTAGTGTAGTATAGTAAAGTATAGTATAGTACAGTACAGTGTGGTATAATGTAGTATAGCATAATGTAGTATTATAAGGTGGTAATATTATATTATATTATATTATATTATATTGTAGTATAGTAAATGGGGAGCGGAGGGGTGGCATGGCTCAGTGGGTAGAGTGGCCGTCTTGTAACTGGAAGATTACCGGTTCGATCCTCAGCCCGTCGAGTTCATGTCGAGGTGTCCCTGAGCAAGACACCGAACCCCTAATTGCTCCTAATGGGTCGTGGTTAGCGCCTTGCATGGCAGCTTCCACCATCAGTGTGTGAATGTGATTCATATGTGTGAATGTGATGCGCTTTGGATAAAAGTGCTATATAAATACAACCATTTACCATTTAGTAAATATAGTATAGTATAATGTAGTATATTATACTTTCGTGTAGTATAGCATAATACTGTATAGTGTAGCGTAGCATAGTATAGTATAATATATTGTAGTGTACTATAGTAAAGAAAGAAAGAATCAATGAATGAATAAATTCATTAATAAACAAAAAATGAATGAATGAATGAAATAATAAATGAATGAATGAAATAATGAATGAATGAATGAATGAATGAATGAATGAATGAATGAATGAATAGTCAGTGAAGCTGCTCTGCATGATTTTTTTCCTGAATCCAGCTGAGAGAAGATCAGAGTCGCTGCTCAGCAACGAGACTCAGTTTATCCTGGAATGAACCTGCAGACAGTGTGTGTGTGTGTGTGTGTGTGTGTGTGTGTGTGTGTGTGTGTGTGTGTGTGTGTGTGTGTGTGTGTGTGTGTGTGTGTGCATTCTGCTTTCCCTGCTCTCCGAGGAGACGAGCTTTTTTAACGTCTGCAGGACTGACTGTTTCCGTGTCCTTTGGTAAAAACACAGAGAAATCCCGTGAACGCTGTGCACGTGAAGATGCACGACGACAGCGTGTTCAGTGTGTCAAAAGTGCACGCTTGTTCCTGACAGATTTATGTTTGTGTTTGTGTGTTTCTGTAAATGCTGCAGCTTCACCTCAATGCACCAAAAGACAGACACAACAAAAACAATACAAGAAAAACCGACAAAGACAGACACAACAAAAACAATACAAGAAAAACCGACAAAGACAGACACAACAAAAACAATACAAGAAAAACCGACAAAGACAGACACAACAAAAACAATACAAGAAAAACACACAAAGACAGACACAACAAAAACAATACAAGAAAAACACACAAAGACAGACACACAAACACAGACACACAAACACAGACACACAAAGACAGACACACAAACACAACACAAGAAAAACACACAAAGACAGACACACAAAGACAGACACACAAACACAACACAAGAAAAACACACAAAGACTGACACACAAACACAGACACACAAACACAGACACACAAACACAACACAAGAAAAACACACAAAGACAGACACACAAACACAGACACACAAACACAATACAAGAAAAACACACAAAGACAGACACACAAACACAGACACACAAACACAATACAAGAAAAACACACAAAGACAGACACACAAACACAGACACAAACACAGACACACAAACACAGACACACAAGAACAGAGTATAGTATAGTATAGTATAGCATAGCATAGTATAGCATAACATAACATAACATAGTATAGTATAGTACAGTATAATATAGTATAGCATAGCATAGTATAGTATACCATAGTATAGTATAGTATAGTACAGTATAATATAGTATAGCATAGCATAGTATAGCATAGCATAGCATAGCATAGTATAGTATAGCATAGCATAGCATAGCATAGTATAGCATAGCATAGTATAATATAGTATAGTATAGTATAGCATAGCATAGCATAGCATAGCATAGCATAGTATAGCATAGCATAGCATAGCATAGCATAGCATAGTATAGCATAGCATAGCATAGCATAGTATAGTATAGTATAGTATAGCATAGCATAGCATAGCATAGTATAGCATAGCATAGTATAATATAGTATAGTATAGCATAGAATGGTGCAGTGTAGTGTAGTGCTGTTGAGAACAGTACAGTGTAGTATAGTATGGTACAGTACTGTATATTATAGATGAGTACAGTACTGTACTCAGCATGAATGCCTCCAAATAAACAAGAAGATGGAAGAAGGAGAGCAGGAGAACATCTAAAGAACAACATCACACCAGAGCTTCTCCACTAGAACTAAGTGGAACCAGGACCTGGACAGTGTGAGTCCTGAACCCAACAGGACCTTTTTAGAACGTTGTTTCTGATTCATTCAGTCCTATCTGCTGTGACTGACGGTATCTTTCTGGTTGGTTACTCACCTGGAGGTGTGTAGGCGTCCATGGAGGTCTGGACCACCAGCGAGCGTCGCTTCGATGGCATCGGAACCGCCATCTTTCTTTCTTTGTGCTTGGCCAGCGCCGCCTGAACCGCCTCAGTGTGGACATCTGCAAAGAGAACAGAGTCAGAAGAACATTAGGTCTGGTTCTACATCCACCCAGCAGAGCTTCAGGACCAGAAGAACATTAGGTCTGGTTCTACATCCACCCAGCAGAGCTTCAGGACCAGAAGAACATTAGGTCTGGTTCTGCATCCACCCAGCAGAGCTTCAGGACCAGAAGGACATCATTCGGTCTGGTTCTGCATCCACTCAGCAGAGCTTCAGGACCAGAAGGACATCATTCGGTCTGGTTCTGCATCCACTCAGCAGAGCTTCAGGACCAGAAGGACATCATTCGGTCTGGTTCTGCATCCACTCAGCAGAGCTTCAGGCTGTTTTCGGTACCATCTACAACCTTCCATTCATGCAGTAAGAAGATTAAAATGTGAATCCTTAAAACATCCATCTGATAATCCATGTCGGGATCCAAGCAGCTGCTCCTGCTGCGTAAACGCTCTGAAACCATCTAAAGCATGGAGCTCCACCTGAGGACTTCAGCGTTTACTAAACCCTAAACATGTAAAACACGGATTAAACCAGGAGGCTGAGCCGCTTTAATGTTGGAACAATAAAACACAACAGACAGAAATTTAATCATTAATAACTAACAATTAATCATTTTACATTTTCCCAGAGAGGAGTCTCTTCTTTTCAGTGTTGGAGATCAAAGGTCCACAGGATACAGAAACGTCTGCTTTCCCATTCATTGTCTATGCTGGTTGCATTGCCTCAGAGTTACCTGCAGCTCATTAGCATAAAGCAGACTGGACTTTACATAAAGTCAGAATAGAAACGACTAAAGTAAATAAAACCCATAAAACTAGACAGCATCTCCTCCTTTTCATCAGGAACATGTGAGGAGCTGCTCTCTGGTCTTAAACAGACAAAACTACATGTTTCATTACAACAAAATCCACAACATAGCCTACTTCTGAACATATTCTTTTTTTAATTATGTGTAAAACAAGATGCCCAACAGCCTCCTAAAGTCCTTCACTGCTTCAAGCTAAAGGACAAAATACAAGTTTAGGAATATTCTCCTTCAAAAACATGTTTCAACAAAGAAGTTCTCCTTTTATCATCTTGTGTCAGACAGAAAACATCTACAATCGAACAATCAATCAGTAAATGCAAATATTAAACATTTATGCAGACTTTGCTGATTTAAAATTACAGTGAAACATTGAAAAAGACAATTATCATCTGTAAAAGCAGAAAATGTTTATTAGTTTGATCTGGTTCTGTTCTGGGTTAACGGGTCCATTTCTCTTTTCTAAGATTCAATAAAGGAAATTATTATTTGTAATTTAAAACAAAGAAAATATGTCAAAGAAATCTTTGCTAATTTTCAGTCCTTAATAAAGAAAAAAAAACAAACAAGCAAAAATCCGTTAAAAATTGTTATTATTAATATTGTTACTGTTATTATTGTTTTTATTCTGTAAAAACAAAATAGTGTAATTTTACAGTTAAAACACTGTAAAAGAAAGATTTTTAATACCAATTTTATTTTTGACTCGTTTTCTTTCAGGTTAACAAACAAATGAATAAAAACATGTTTTCTCTGATACTATCAGTTTTTAATCAGTAGATCACCAGTAAAATGTTCAGAATAAATAAAAAGTCGGTTTTTATTCCAGTAAACAGAATAACTGAGGACTGAAGTCGACTCTGGGGACGAAACAGAACTCTCTGCTCTGCTCTGGTTTGATTTTTATTTTATTATTTATTTTCTATCATACTCTCCAGCAGCGACATGAGGAGAACCAGGGTTCCTCTGAGGTTCCACGGTTCCATCAGATCTTCACTACGGAGCTCAAACTGCTGCAGATTATCAGAACGAGACACCGATAAAAGTGGAAATCCTCCTTTAATCCGTTAATCTGCAGCTGAGTCCAGATGGAACCAAACCAACGTCTGGTGGAGAACATCCAGAACCAGAGTTCATGGATTCAGACAGAACATGAACCAGAACGCCGTCATCTAGAACCAGATTTATCTAGGACCAGATTTATCCAGAACCAGATTTATCCAGAACCAAATGCCCCTAGAACCAGACCCATCTAGAACCAGATTCATTTGGAACCAGATTTAACTAGAACCAGATTTCAACTAGAACCAGATTTATCCAGAACCAAATCTGGTTCTCGGCTAGCATCTAGAACTAGATTAATCTAGAACCAGATTTATCTAGAACCAGATGTATCTAGAACCAGATTCATTTGGAACCAGATTCATCTAGAACCAGAGCCATCCTTCACATGCTAACCAGGTGAAGCTAACGAACTCGGCTAGCAGCTAACAGTTTCCTTCCAGGTGAGTCTCACCTGATCGGTAGCGTTCGTCTCTGGATCCGGAGGACCGGCGGCGGTGGTACCGGGAGGACGAGGACGGGGTGACGGGGGTTCTCCTGTCCATGGACGGGTCGGTTCCTGCAGACCAGAGATCCAGTTACAGTCCAGATGTTCTTCATGGACAGAACTCACCTTTAAAACAAACCACTGATCTGGAACATCTGGATGTTTTCTGCTGATTTAAACGCAGTAAAGACGACAACATTTTACACTAAAACATTTAAAAATAAAGATTTTTAATGTGGACATTATTCACAGTTTTTCAATCTTTAATTATAAAATCAAATCAAATTAAATTACATTTTACAGTCAAACTTTTTAACATTTTTTTCACAGTTTTGTTCTGTATTTTCAGGGTAAATGTAGAAAAATCTCCATGAACACATGAATCAGTCCAGAATCTTCTTTTAGTTCTTCTTGTCCTTCACTGGGGTAAAAAATGATTTTAGTGCTTATTTAAGACCTGAAACCTGAAGTTTGGACGCCGTAGAACAGAACTTCAGAAGCAAGGGAAGAAATCACATTTAACTCCAGAAACAGCAGCAGATGTTTCATCCAGCTGGGTCAGTAGATCCAGATGTTAGCTGTTTTATTTACTGCTGTTCTGATAAAACCTCATGACTGAACCAATGGAGCAGCAGACAGAACCAGATAGAACCAGATAGAACCAAGCAGAACCAGACAAAACCAGACAGAGTCAGATAGAACCAGATAAAACCAGATAGAACCAGGAAGGAACCAGATAGAACCAGACATTACCAGATAGAACCAGATAAAACCAGACAGAACCAGTCTGAATGCATCCGTCTGCTGAGAACAAGACGATGATCCCACATTTAACCTCCACTTCCTGTTTCCTGTCTGGAACCATCTGAAGATCAAACCGAGCATTCAAACTGGTTCCTGAAGACGTAGAACGTAAATAAAACCTGAACAGAACCAGTCTCTGTTTGTGGTCGTTTTTCATCTGCTTATCATAACCATGTGTCACTAATTCTGTACCTTACTGTGCTAACCGCTTTGAGATGCTGTGAATCTGTGCTATGAATAAAATGGAATTGAACTGAATGTTGTGGTTGTTCTGTGTCTCTTTTTGGCAGTTTTTTTGTCTTTTGTGGTTGGTTTGTGTATGTTTCTGATCATTTTCTTCTGTTTCTGATCTTTTCTGGTCATCTTTGCATTCTGTGGTCCTTCACTAATCTATTTTTTGATCGTGTCATGTCTCTTTATGGTAATTTTGGCTTTCTGAGATCTTTTTATGTCAGTTTGTGATCATTTAATAAATAAATGCGTAACTGAAAGCTTCTCATGACGTCGGGGTTCTTGGTGAGCAGATGGAGCTGTACGGTGAACCTGATAAATGTGGATTATTGAAATCTCTGGCGCTGATGAAACTATCCGGCTCTGAAACAGTTCACAGGGAAGGAAACGGAGAAAAAGGGAGGATTGTGTTGTGAAGTTTCCGTGAAAGAAGCTCTGAAATGGACAGAAAGAAGCGATTGTGTGATTGTGGAGCCTGAAGAATAAAAGAACATGTGACTGCTGGATGTTCAGCTCAGATAGAACTCTGGGTGTGAGGACAGAAACTCCTGACAATATAAATCAATAAATATAAGGACGGAGACAAAGTCAGTGATCAGGAACCAAGAGACACAAAACAGCAACAACAACAGCAACAAAAAAACACGCAAAACAAGGAGATTAAAAAAGACCAGACAGAAACTTAAATCAGCTGATTCAGTGCAAAGGCGTATAAAACCACATCTTAGACCCACAAAATAACACAAAACCATCATAAAGAGACACAAAACAACCACAAAGAGACACAAAACGACCACAAAGACACACAAAACAACCACAGAGAGACAGAAAACGACGACAAAGACACACAAAACAACCACAAAGACACACAAAACGACCACAAAGACACACAAAACAACCACAGAGAGACAGAAAACGACGACAAAGACACACAAAACAACCACAAAGACACACAAAACAACCACAGAGAGACAGAAAACGACGACAAAGAGACACAAAACAACCACAAAGAGACACAAAACGACAACAAAGAGACACAAAACGACGACAAAGAGACACAAAACAACCACAAAGAGACACAAAACGACCACAAAGACACACAAAACAACCACAGAGAGACAGAAAACGATGACAAAGACACACAAAACAACCACAAAGACACACAAAACAACCACAGAGAGACAGAAAACGACGACAAAGACACACAAAACAACCATAAAGACACACAAAACAACCACAGAGAGACAGAAAACGACGACAAAGAGACACAAAACAACCACAAAGAGATACAAAACGACAACAAAGAGACACAAAACGACGACAAAGAGACACAAAACAACCACAGAGAGACAGAAAACGATGACAAAGAGACACAAAACAACCACAAAGAGACACAAAACAACCACAGAGAGACAGAAAACTATGACAAAGAGACACAAAACAACCACAAAGAGACACAAAACAACCACAGAGAGACACAAAACAACGACAAAGACACAAAACGGCCACAAAAAGACACAAAACGACCACAAAGAGACACAAAACAACCACAAAGAGACACAAAACAACCACAAAGAGACACAAAACGACCACAAAGACACAAAACGACAACAAAGAGACACAAAACGACCACAAAGAGACACAAAACGACCACAAAGAGACACAAAACAACCACAAAGACACAAAACGACCAAAGAGACACAAAACGACCACAAAGAGACACAAAACGACAACAAAGAGACACAAAACGACCACAAAGAGACACAAAACGACCACAAAGAGACACAAAACGACCACAAAGAGACACAAAACAACCACAAAGACACAAAACAACCACAAAGACACAAAACGACCACAAAGAGATACAAAACGACAACAAAGAGACACAAAACGACGACAAAGAGACACAAAACAACCACAGAGAGACAGAAAACGATGACAAAGAGACACAAAACAACCACAAAGAGACACAAAACAACCACAAAGACACAAAACGACCAAAGAGACACAAAACGACCACAAAGAGACACAAAACGACAACAAAGAGACACAAAACGACGACAAAGAGACACAAAACAACCACAGAGAGACAGAAAACGATGACAAAGAGACACAAAACAACCACAAAGAGACACAAAACAACCACAGAGAGACAGAAAACTATGACAAAGAGACACAAAAAAACCACAAAGAGACACAAAACAACCACAGAGAGACACAAAACAACGACAAAGACACAAAACGGCCACAAAAAGACACAAAACGACCACAAAGAGACACAAAACAACCACAAAGAGACACAAAACAACCACAAAGAGACACAAAACAACCACAAAGACACAAAACGACCACAAAGAGACACAAAACGACAACAAAGAGACACAAAACAACCACAAAGACACAAAACGACCACAAAGAGACACAAAACAACCACAAAGACACAAAACAACCACAAAGACACAAAACAACCACAAAGAGACACAAAACAACCACAAAGACACAAAACAACCACAAAGACACAAAACGACCACAAAGAGATACAAAACGACAACAAAGAGACACAAAACGACGACAAAGAGACACAAAACAACCACAGAGAGACAGAAAACGATGACAAAGAGACACAAAACAACCACAAAGAGACACAAAACAACCACAGAGAGACAGAAAACTATGACAAAGAGACACAAAACAACCACAAAGAGACACAAAACAACCACAGAGAGACACAAAACAACGACAAAGACACAAAACGGCCACAAAACGGCCACAAAAAGACACAAAACGACCACAAAGAGACACAAAACAACCACAAAGAGACACAAAACGACCACAAAGAGACACAAAACGAGCACAAAGAGACACAAAACGACCACAAAAAGACACAAAACGACGACAAAGAGACACAAAACAACCACAGAGAGACAGAAAACGATGACAAAGAGACACAAAACAACCACAGAGAGACAGAAAACTATGACAAAGAGACACAAAACAACCACAAAGAGACACAAAACAACCACAGAGAGACACAAAACAACGACAAAGACACAAAACGGCCACAAAAAGACACAAAACGACCACAAAGAGACACAAAACAACCACAAAGAGACACAAAACAACCACAAAGACACAAAACAACCACAAAGACACAAAACGACCACAAAGAGACACAAAACGACAACAAAGAGACACAAAACAACCACAAAGACACAAAACAACCACAGAGAGACAGAAAACTATGACAAAGAGACACAAAACAACCACAAAGAGACACAAAACAACCACAGAGAGACACAAAACAACGACAAAGACACAAAACGGCCACAAAAAGACACAAAACGACCACAAAGAGACACAAAACAACCACAAAGAGACACAAAACAACCACAAAGAGACACAAAACGACCACAAAGACACAAAACGACAACAAAGAGACACAAAACGACCACAAAGAGACACAAAACGACCACAAAGAGACACAAAACAACCACAAAGACACAAAACGACCACAAAGAGACACAAAACGACCACAAAGAGACACAAAACGACAACAAAGAGACACAAAACGACGACAAAGAGACACAAAACAACCACAGAGAGACAGAAAACGATGACAAAGAGACACAAAACAACCACAAAGAGACACAAAACAACCACAGAGAGACAGAAAACTATGACAAAGAGACACAAAAAAACCACAAAGAGACACAAAACAACCACAGAGAGACACAAAACAACGACAAAGACACAAAACGGCCACAAAAAGACACAAAACGACCACAAAGAGACACAAAACAACCACAAAGAGACACAAAACAACCACAAAGAGACACAAAACAACCACAAAGACACAAAACGACCACAAAGAGACACAAAACGACAACAAAGAGACACAAAACAACCACAAAGACACAAAACGACCACAAAGAGACACAAAACAACCACAAAGACACAAAACAACCACAAAGACACAAAACAACCACAAAGAGACACAAAACAACCACAAAGACACAAAACAACCACAAAGACACAAAACGACCACAAAGAGATACAAAACGACAACAAAGAGACACAAAACGACGACAAAGAGACACAAAACAACCACAGAGAGACAGAAAACGATGACAAAGAGACACAAAACAACCACAAAGAGACACAAAACAACCACAGAGAGACAGAAAACTATGACAAAGAGACACAAAACAACCACAAAGAGACACAAAACAACCACAGAGAGACACAAAACAACGACAAAGACACAAAACGGCCACAAAACGGCCACAAAAAGACACAAAACGACCACAAAGAGACACAAAACAACCACAAAGAGACACAAAACGACCACAAAGAGACACAAAACGAGCACAAAGAGACACAAAACGACCACAAAAAGACACAAAACGACGACAAAGAGACACAAAACAACCACAGAGAGACAGAAAACGATGACAAAGAGACACAAAACAACCACAGAGAGACAGAAAACTATGACAAAGAGACACAAAACAACCACAAAGAGACACAAAACAACCACAGAGAGACACAAAACAACGACAAAGACACAAAACGGCCACAAAAAGACACAAAACGACCACAAAGAGACACAAAACAACCACAAAGAGACACAAAACAACCACAAAGACACAAAACAACCACAAAGACACAAAACGACCACAAAGAGACACAAAACGACAACAAAGAGACACAAAACAACCACAAAGACACAAAACGACCACAAAGAGACACAAAACAACCACAAAGACACAAAACAACCACAAAGACACAAAACAACCACAAAGAGACACAAAACAACCACAAAGACACAAAACAACCACAAAGACACAAAACGACCACAAAGAGATATAAAACGACAACAAAGAGACACAAAACGACGACAAAGAGACACAAAACAACCACAGAGAGACAGAAAACGATGACAAAGAGACACAAAACAACCACAAAGAGACACAAAACAACCACAGAGAGACAGAAAACTATGACAAAGAGACACAAAGCAACCACAAAGAGACACAAAACAACCACAAACAGACACAAAACAACGACAAAGACACAAAACGGCCACAAAAAGACACAAAACGACCACAAAGAGACACAAAACGACCACAAAGAGACACAAAACGACCACAAAGAGACACAAAACGACCACAAAGAGACACAAAACGACCACAAAGAGACACAAAACGACCACAAAAAGACACAAACTGCCACAAACCCTAACCCTTGCACTAACTTAAAAGCAAAGTGCGATGAAAAAAAGACCAAAACTGAAAATAATCTGTATTTTTATGATTCATAGTAATTTATTATTTTACATCTTTTGACCATTAAATTACATGATTTTTATTTTATTTAAATGAACAGAAACTAGAATTATTTTACACAAATTTACCAATAATTGAAATGAAAACACGTACATGTTCAGGACTGAACAGTAAATTATATAATTATTATTAAAATCACAGGAAAACTAATAATAATTTACACGTTAACTTTGTTTTTATGGTTATTTACAGAAATTCACGCTGACGTTTGTAAAGTTTTTTACTGATTATTTTGCAGATATTTGCTGGTATTTTTTTTTACAGTTTCTGACCCTTCTTCTTTACTCCTTTATATATTATTTATTTTCCAGTGATCTTTGGTTAATTTTGTTGTATTTCTCCTAATTTTTGTTTTACTTTCGGCTCTTTAAAGCTCCTGGTGGTTTCTGGGTTTAATCAGCAGTAAATAAGATGAACTTCCTGTTTAGGCTTTTATTCCAGCGTTCTGACTTTTGTTTGTCTGGTTCTAAATACTTCAGATTTTCTGCTTAACATTTTTCATGTCATCAGTAAGAAGCTGGAGCTGAGGTCCATCATCTGGTCTGATTTACTTCTAGAAGCTGCTCTGATCACACAGGAGCAGACAGAATGAATGAACGGCTTTACCTGGTGTTTGAGGGAAATAAGCTCCGATCAGCTTGGACCGCTTCTTCTCATAACCCTTCTGGGTGATATCACCTGCACACAAACACAGAAAGACAACTTTAGATTCTTCACAACAATAAAAGTCTCCAAAGTCCAGATTTAAAGAACAGAAGCAGCCATATGATGGATTTCTGAAGACAGAAGTTCAATATACGAAAACAACACCTGTGATTTTTATTAAACTGAACCAGAAAGAAAGAAAGGAAATAAAAGACAGAAAAGTAGTTTAAGCTCCTGAAACTCTTCTAGAAGGTTCTATTAGAAACTAGTTTAGAATCAGAATGAACGGTGTCTCCAGATGATCCTGGTTTCTTCTTCCATCTTCTCTAATAGCTGTGACCATCCACCTACCAACACCAAAGTTTACCCACAACCACCTTTTCAAGTTTTCTCCATCTTTAGACACAATTAATCAATATTTATGGACAGTTACCTAAAAACGTGTTCCAAATGACACTAACGTCATAAAAATGACTCAATATTGTTCAAAATAACATCACAATCATCCAAAATTACTTAAAAACTGTTAAAAACAACCAAAAAAAGTCCAAAAGTCCTTAAAAACTTCTTCAAATCATCCAAAATTATCCAAATGTGAACAAAAGCATTCAAACTTTGTCCATATAGACTCAACATTTGTTCAAAGAACGTATGAAAATCCATCCAAAAAGAAACAAGAATCATCCAGAATGAGTTTTTATTTTTCTCTAATAGTTCTGACCATCCACCTACCAACATTAAAGTTTATCCACAATCACCTTTTAAAGTTCATCTGGTGGATTATCAGAAACAGAAACACATCCAGAGAACCAATGATTGTTTCTAGGACTCTAAACTGTTCACACCAGGATACATCCCATAATACTGATGATCACCAGGATACATCCCATAATACTGATGATCACCAGGATACATCCCATAATACTGATGATCACAGCTGGTTATACTGGAACATGTCTGAGTTTATCCAGTTTTCAGTCTGAATTCTTTGAACCTTCCAATGACCTGAACCAACACCAGATTTCCAGCTGAAGCTCCTGAAGTCTGGATCCAGAACCAGTTTCACTGTCAGGTTCAGTCTGAGGACAACATAGATGTAGAATGACTGATTCATCCAGACCAGTAATCTCTGCTCCCGTAGTTTCTCTTTACTGTGCCTCATGTTGGAGGATATTTAATGCTGGAACGTAAATAAATGAGACAGAATGAGAAGCAGCAGTCGGTCGGAGGTTTCTGCAGCGTGACGATAAATATTCAAGAAACCAACATCCAGAGTAAATCCAGCCTGAGTCACGCTGAGCTAAACCTGCAGCGGATCTGTCAAACACACAAATCCTCCTTAAACACGGCAGACGTCATGCGTGATGCTGGAGGTGTGATGAAGCAGAACAGTTAGCATTGGAGCTAAAAGCCAGCAGAGACCAGATCTGACGTCCAGGAGGGAATCTAATGGCCTCCAGGACCTGAGTTTTACTCTCAACTTGATCTGTGAGGTCAAGTTTTAATCCTCGTCATCACCAGACACGTCATCTTTAAAATAAACCACAGAAATCAGTTTGTCGTCACTGCAACATAAAAAAACAGAAAGAACTGCTGGATATTTAACCAAATTAACCAAATCTGAGCTTCAAATCACAATATTTAATCAGAATCAATTTGTTTCAACTGTGTTTAAAAATTAGTCACAGTATATCATGATGTGAAGCATAGTGGTGGCAGTATCATGAGGTGAAGCACGGTGGTGGCAGCATCATGATGAAGCACGGTGGAGGCAGCATCATGATGTGAAGCATGGTGGTGGCAGCATTATGAGGTGAAGCATGGTGGAGGCAGCATCATGATGAAGCACGGTGGAGGCAGTATCATGATGTGAAGCATGGTGGTGGCAGCATCATGATATGAAGCACGGTGGAGGCAGCATCATGAGAGAATTATGTTGCATCAACGTCATAGTTTTTTAAATTTAAACTTAAATTCCTGCATTAGATGATGTTAAACTGTATATAAATTAAACCAGTTGAAGGAAACTGGATAGAAAAGTTCATTTTTCTTCAGTGTCAGTTCAGTATTTGGACTTTAACTTGTTTCTGTTCGTTGGATGAACATGATTTCACTCAGAAGCTGTAGAACATTAAAATCGATGGAACATCGTTCACATGAAGTCAAACTGAGCTCAGAGTGAAGCTACTAGCTGACCACAGAGAACAGAAACAGAATAAAGGAGGAAACAAGAAGAAAAATCCAGATAATAAAGACAAGGAAGCCACTAGAACGTCCCAGGAGGATGATAAAACACAAACAGGAAGAGTTGTGGTTCTACAGAGGAAACAGCTGATTTTAAAGTTTCCACAATGCAGATGAAGAGGAAGAGACGAGGTGAAGGTGGACAGAAAAACCAGGAAACATCCGGAAAACAGAGAGAATGGGTTCTATCCTCCACGACAGCTGAGAAACATGAAACAATAACTGCTGTTCTGAATTTAATACAAAATTTAAACGTGGAAACAGAACATTTGAGTTTAAATTACACACAAAATATGTTATTGTTGATGAAGTTGATGCAACATGATTAAAATTAAAACTGAAATTTAGAAAGACTCTGATGGAAAAAGCTCCAATTAAATCTGGACTAGAGTTCACCAGAAGACATGTGGAGACTCTGAAGACACCTGGAAGAAGGTTCTTTGGTCTGAGGAGACCAGGATGGAGCTTTATGTCCATCAGACTAGATGATATGTTTGATGGACACCAAACACTGAGCATCATCACAAACACATCATCCCCACTGAGAAGCACGGTGGTGGCAGCATCATGATGTAAAGCATGGTGGTGGCAGCATCATGATGTGAAGCACGGTGGTGGCAGCATCATGATGTGAAGCACGGTGGAGGCAGCATCATGATGTGAAGCACGGTGGTGGCAGCATCATGATGTGAAGCACGGTGGTGGCAGCATCATGATGTGAAGCACGGTGGAGGCAGCATCATGATGTGAAGCACGGTGGAGGCAGCATCATGATGTGAAGCACGGTGGTGGCAGCATCATGATGTGAAGCACGGTGGTGGCAGCATCATGATGTGAATCACGGTGGAGGCAGCATCATGATGTGAAGCACGGTGGTGGCAGCATCATGATGAAGCATGGTGGAGGCACCATCATGATGTGAAGCACGGTGGTGGCAGCATCATGATGAAGCACGGTGGTGGCAGCATCATGATGTGAAGCACGGTGGTGGCAGCATAATGATGTGAATCACGGTGGAGGCAGCATCATGATGTGAAGCACGGTGGAGGCAGCATCATGATGTGAAGCACGGTGGTGGCAGCATCATGATGTGAAGCACGGTGGAGGCAGCATCATGATGTGAAGCACGGTGGTGGCAGCATCATGATGTGAAGCACGGTGGTGGCAGCATCATGATGTGAAGCACGGTGGTGGCAGCATCATGATGTGGGGATGCTTTTTGGCAGTAGGTTTTTTTCAATCCATAGTTGCTAACGGCTAAAATATGTTCACGATTAGCAACATTAAAGTAGATTATAAACGAAAACAAACAATCAGAGACAGAATCCTCAGAATCAACGTCCAAACACAGTTTAAGCTGACAGGAAACAGGGAAACACCTGAAAACACACACAGGTGTTGACAGTAAAAACATGCTGACTCAGAGCTGAACTCACCCGTTCAGGTACAAACACAGTGGAGCCTGTTAGCTAGGAGGTTTTAGATTTCATTGGGCTGAAAACACTTCTTTATCCTTCAGTCTGAAGATCTTGTTTTTCTGAAGTTGTTTTTCTGCTTTTTTTTTTTTTTTCTGTCCGGTTGACGTTTGAAAACCACGAGTCCTGTCTGAGAACAACCAGTAGAACGTATTAGAAGAACCGTAACACCAGCTCCCATCAGCTCTGAACCCGTCTCCAGCCTCCGGTGGAAAAACAGCGACTGGTCCCAGTAAAACCCTCCAGAGGAAAAGTTCTCTACATGGTTGACCACATGAAAGAACCCAAGCAGCTTCATTAACTCCAGCAGCAGATGTTCAGATCTCTGTTCCTCTACAAAAACACCAGAAACGTTCCTTAATTTCTTCACTCTTTTCTCATTTTAAACTAACATCTGTAAAATGTTCAGACAATTTTAGATCTGGAATTTTTCTATTTGCACCTCCAGAAAAAAGTCATTTTAAGGGGTTTTGATCTCCAGAATTATGGCTCCACAGAAACAAGGGAATATTCTTGGATTTTTAAACTTTCTTTCCTTCTCTAAATTTTAAAATGTACTTCTCTCTTCCATATCCAGCCTAGAACCAGTCCAAACCAGTCAAAGCCAGTCCAAAACCAGGTTATAACCAGTCCAAACCAGTTCAAACCAGCCTAGAACCAGTCAAAACCTCCAAAACCAGCCTAGAACCAATCAAACCCAGCCTAGAACCAGTCAAAACCAGCCTAGAACCAAACTTTAACAGATGCTAAAAGAAGTCCAAAACTATTTCTAGCTGTAGATTTTTTCTATTTATAATTTACTGTGATTATACAAATAAGGTCCTTTAAAGTCACAAATCTTAGTATTAATTTATATGTTGTCAAATGAGATTTATATTAATAAAAACAGTGATTCCTCCTTTTATGTTTGACTATTAAACAACACATTTTACTGCATTTAAATCAGCAAAAATTATTTTACAGATATTTAGTGTCGCTTCAAAAAAACTGTGTGTATTAAGTTTTACAAAATGGCATTTCTTAAACCCCTGGTTTTGTTAGATTAACATCTGGAAAGAGATCACAGATATAAATAATAATAACAATTTTTTTATTAAAAAAGGGCCAACATAATAAGTATTTTTGTTCTTTTACAATATTCGACCATAAAATGACACTAATTTTACTGTATTTAAATGTGTTTAAATTTATGTATATTAAAGACTGAAAATTTTTAAACTATTATTTATATTTCCTTCTTTTATCTGAGTGACGTACAGTTAATTACATCATTAAAATACAGATAAAAAATATTAATTTAAAAAAAGAGGAGCCAAAGAAAAACATTTTAAAATAATTTCAAATAGTAATTTGCTCTTTTCCATGAATATAAAATTACACTATTTTTCTGTATTTAAATCAACAAAAAAAGTGATTATTTTACAGCTATTTGGTGTCACTTGGAAGGACATTAGGTATATTAATTGTTACAAAATGGTAAATAGTTTTGTAAAAATGTTATTTAACAAATTTTCCTGGTTTTCTTGAATTCAAAAAAAAATCTCGGCTCAAACAAAATAATAGAAATAAATATTAGTTTACATGTTGACTGTAAAATAATAATAATAATAAGGTCAAAACTGAGAATAATGTCCACATTAAAATGACCTTAAAGTTACACTAATTTTTCTGAATTTAAATCAACAAAAATATATATTTTTTAAAAAAATATCCAGAATTACTTAAAAGAAGAATTATCTCAACTCAACTTTATTTATAAAGCGCGTTTAAAACAGCAGCCACTGAAACAAAGTGCTGTACAAAATTATCTATATTAAGGACTGAAAATGGTCAATTTTTCAGACTATTACTTTACAGATATTCCTTGTTTTGCTCAGAGATATATGGTTTATTTGATGATGAAACCTCAGATTAAAAAGCACAAATTCATACAAAAGCAGTCAAAGATAAAAACAATAAATAGTAATAAATAGTAATTTGCCCTTTTACAATGTGTGAATATAAAATGAGACTATTTTCTGGTAAGTAAATCAGCTGAAATGATCATTATTTTACAGATGTTTCCTGTTATTTTACATTTTTTGTACAGATTTTGACCATTACTGCTTTAAACATATTTCTTGTCAGATTTTCATTGTTTCTTTCACTCAGCTGAGACAGTACACTGGAACTCAGATGATCTGAAGCTAACAGCTGATCAGCTCCAATCAGCTGACAGAATTTACACACTTTAACCAGCGTAACGATAAAACAACCTGCTAACAACACAGCTTCAACCAGCATCCACCAGAGGTTTGACTCCACGGAGCTTCAAACATCTCAGCCAATTAGGATAATTAGATCAAGAAATGCACACAAACACAACACAAACACACAACTGAAAACACAACAGAGAATTTTAAACTCACCGAACACAACAGACAGAAAACAGCAGCTGAACTCTGCCTCATGCTCCTCACCAGAGCCTCTGTCTTCTTCTGTGGTGTCAAAACACACACACACACACTTCACAAATGTGTGTGTTACTATGGATAACCACCCCTCCAACCCCCCTTGGTTGGTACAGTCCGACCTGCCTCAACCTGCTGCCCAGCGACATCAGCAAAACAAACAAATTGGTGTGTTTGTCAGTTTTACACACACACACACACACACACACACACACACTTCTACGCCGTCAGAATTATGAGGACACCGGCTCTGTCCTTGTAATTGAAAATGTCCTCAGTGTGTATTGAGGTCAGATGTCCTCATAAACCATAAAGACCAACAGACACACACACACACACACACTCTATCTCCAGCGGTTACCATGGCAATAACTGCTAGCATAAGGGATGCGACATGGAGAAATGTAACATTTTTAAAATCATAGTAGTTTTACCTCACTTATATTTAATGGTATTCATGTAAATAGAGTTACACAGCAGTCAGTATTTTAGCTTCTTATTACACGGTTTTAAAGAAGTCTCAGGTACATTCAGGAGCTCCCACCTCCTTCACACCTGGATCTACCTGTTTATATTCAGCAGGTTTTGTTTTCTGTGCCACAGTCATGTCTGAATTTAGTTCTGCTGTGAAGAACAGTGTGGACCTGCAGACCTCCTGATGAACGTTCAGAGGAACCGTCCTCCCTCTGGATGAGGACAGGAAACAAGAAGCATGAGAGGATCACGTCAGCAACAGTCTGGAGAAGTTTATGAGATTTAATGTTCAGCGCTCACAACAATAAACTGTTCATTATTAGTAAGAAGTCTTTCTGCATGTTTGAGGATCAGGAGCTGAAGGACGACATGTGGCTCCTACATTACCCACAATGCAACTAAACCTCCAACAGTTTGAACTTGCTGCACCTCTGAAGAGACAAGAGCACAGATCAGCTGTTTAAAATCCAGCAGAAACCTTCAGGACTCTGAAGTCTGAACATCTGGACCCTGAACTTTCTCCTCCTTCTTCTTTATAAACTGCTAAACTCTTTCAGGTTCCTCAGGGATCCTGATCTACAGAACCCTCACTAACTGCTGCTTCACATCACAGTGGCAGAACTCCGTCTCTAACTTCCTGTTGAGCTGCTGGCTGTGATGACATCACTTCCTGGACAGATGTGAATATTCCCACGCTGACAGTAAAACTTTTCATCACGTTTGATGATCCAGAAACGCATCGAGGGCAGCAGCGGTCACTTCTTGGTAAAACCAAAAGAAGAAATCCAGACGTTTGAATCCAGAGTCGTCCTGCAGGAAAACCAACAGTCAGAGAAGGTTTAGTTCCTGCTTCATGGAGCTCCAGTCTGAGATGATCTGGATGTTCTTGGTTGATTGCAGCTGACGGAGGATCTGCTGCTGAAGAATGAAGCTTCTCAGACTGAACCGTCCAGTAAACCCCGTTAGAGGAAACAGCTGCAGCAACTATCGATTAACTTTTAAAAAGTCTAAACTCTGTTCTTAGAGATTCTTAACTGTGAATTCTTTCTCCTCTACGACAGCAAACTGAAGACTTCTGGACAAAACAAGACATTTGTCATCTTTGGGAAACTCTGATTCACATTTTCCACCGTTTTTTCCACAACTGATCCATTAACCTTCTGAACTCCCAGCTGAAGTTTCTCCACAGTTTTCCTCACAGTGACTCATTTTTCACTTCTGAGAACTCAGAATGAAGAAGTCCAAGAATTCTCAGACGTTCCAAACAGTGGACACCTCCTCCTGCTCCACACACTGGAGATGTTTCACTACTGATAGTCCAACACGTGTAAACTCCTGTCTGCTCTGTGGAAACACCGCCTGCAGGTATTTTTAAAACAAGACATGTAGACTGAAGTGATTTGGATGAAATTTCATGATTCTAACCTTTGCCTAAGCGAATTTTCTCAAAGGAGAAAGAACCTTAGATTGGGTTAAATATTCTGACGGAGCAGAAATTTTGTTGAGAATCGATTCTTTCTGTTTTCACTGTTTCTGAATAATAAATTGTGGTGTTATTTTACAGATGATCCTTTTTAAACCCAGATTTTGGTGTTCAGAGGGTTAATTTATAGAATAACGAGCAGATTAATCGACTAGCTGTGGCGTTATCACAGTGAACATCCAGAAACCGTCTCACATCTGTTAAATCAGTCTTTCCAACATCTGCAGACAGCACAGCAAACAATAATGAATGAATTTTTGCCATTTTAAGTGAAATAACGCCAATAATGTAATAACGTTTTAGAGCCAATAACTTAATAATTAGTGCTGGGACTTAAATGCGTTAATTACAATTAATTACAAAAAATAATGCATTAAAAAAAACAACACATTTAATCGCACCTTTCTCACTAACACCGATGAACACTCCAGTCCAGTAGGTGGTGCTAATGAACCTAAAGTCTGTTCAGGAAGCACTGAGTGATGTCAGAAAGTTTGGTGACAGTGAAGGAAGACGAGACGCATTGAGCTCGTTAGAGGAAAGTTTTCTTGGATAAAAGTCTGGTTGTTTTCTGATCCCCTCGATGTAAAACATGTAGCTGTTAGCACCAGAGCTAACATTAGCTACCACAGTCCTGCTACCGGCTAACGGTGTAGCCATCCCATAATAGACCACTTTAGAAGGCAAAGTGTTTGAGTTTATAGAAAGTCTTAAAATGTTGAATACAATCACTGTAATGTCACTTTGAGTTTAGGATGAAAAATGCAGATAAATAGAAATGAAACAAACATTTTAGTTGTTTAAGTTCATGTATACGTCTATTCATCAGAAACTATACTTATTGTGTCACATTGACATTTGACTAAAATGCAATTAATCATGATTAATTATTTACAAAACTTCTAATTAATTAGATAAATAACTGCTACTTATTACATTATCAGTTTCAGAGGATTTTTAAAAAGACTTTTTATTCCAGATCGTAAATAACCAACCAATAATGTAATTACTTACTACCTTCCTGGTTGTTTGGTACATTACTGGTTGCTCCAAGCTGCATTTATTTGTGTTTAATTATGTTTTATACGAATTATTTATTCTTTTTTCTGAAGGTTTAAACACGACGACTGATTTTAGGATCCTTTAATTTACCAACAGAACTGATTCCTGAAACCTCTGAGGACCGTTGACACACCTGAGCTGCTGCAGGTGATGTTTACCTTCAGGGCAGCGACAGGTAGACTACACACACACACACACACACACACACACACACACACACACACACACACACACACACACACACACACACACACACACACACACACACCCCTCC
This sequence comes from Acanthochromis polyacanthus, assembly GCF_021347895.1. Lineage (NCBI taxonomy): Eukaryota > Metazoa > Chordata > Actinopteri > Pomacentridae > Acanthochromis > Acanthochromis polyacanthus. The sequence continues at coordinate 3,073,482 of NC_067121.1, forward strand.
CCTTCATCTCCTCTGTCTCTATTGTTTAACCCACCTGTCCTGCAGCTATCTGTCCATACAACCACACCTGAGATACACCTGACACACCTGAAGAAATAAACCTGTAAAATAACAGAAAAATAAAACGAGACTTTGAGGAACCTTAAAAGTACTTTAGAAAAAAATAAACAAAAACTACATCTAAAGTGAAAAACAGAACATTTTTCTATTTTTTAATGATAAATTTATAATAAAAAAAACTTTTGTCATCATTTCCTGGTGTGCTGATGGAAGAAAATCATATTATCTGCTGTTTAATAGTATGAGCACAGTAAAAAGAAGAAAACAGTTACTTTATGGATTTATTGAAGTATTTGCAGCTCACACAGACTTTGTCCTGTTATTTTCTAAAAAATACAAAATTCTGTAAATTAACAATAAAATGGTGTTCATGGAGGATGTATTATAAATAAAACTTTTATTTTACTTATTTAACAAAGGATTAAAGATCAGATCAGCTGGTCCATGACCTCCACACGTCTAACAGAAGCTGCTCTTTGAAATAAAATAATGTCCTGTAAGGCTGCCAGACGTTTATCAGACTACAGAAACGAGAGAAACCACAGCGCTGGAACCCTGTAGGAATGCTGTAAGAACGCTGTAAGAACACTGTAGGAATGCTGTAGGAATGCTGTAAGAACACTGTAGGAACCCTGTAGGAATGCTGTAAGAACACTGTAGGAACCCTGTAGGAATGCTGTAGGAACGCTGTAAGAACACTGTAGGAATGCTGTAGGAATGCTGTAGGAACGCTGTAAGAACGCTGTAGGAACGCTGTAAGAACGCTGTAGGAACGCTGTAGGAACGCTGTAAGAACGCTGTAGGAACGCTGTAAGAACGCTGTAGGAACGCTGTAGGAACGCTGTAAGAACGCTGTAAGAACGCTGTAGGAACGCTGTAGGAACGCTGTAAGAACGCTGTAGGAATGCTGTAGGAACGCTGTAAGAACGCTGTAAGAACACTGTAAGAACGCTGTAGGAACGCTGTAGGAACGCTGTAAGAACGCTGTAAGAACTCTGTAGGAACGCTGTAAGAACGCTGTGGGAACGCTGTAGGAACGCTGTAAGAACGCTGTAAGAACTCTGTAGGAACGCTGTAAGAACACTGTAGGAACGCTGTAAGAACGCTGTAGGAACGCTGTAGGAACGCTGTAAGAACGCTGTAGGAACGCTGTAAGAACGCTGTAAGAACGCTGTAGGAACGCTGTAAGAACGCTGTAGGAACGCCGTAGGAACACTGTAAGAATGCTGTAAGAACGCTGTAGGAACGCTGTAGGAACGCTGTAAGAACGCTGTAGGAACGCTGTAGGAACGCCGTAGGAACACTGTAAGAATGCTGTAAGAACGCTGTAGGAACGCTGTAAGAACGCTGTAGGAACGCTGTAGGAATGCTGTAAGAACGCTGTAGGAACGCTGTAGGAACGCTGTAAGAACGCTGTAAGAACGCTGTAAGAACGCTGTAGGAACGCTGTAAGAACGCTGTAGGAACGCTGTAAGAACGCTGTAGGAACGCTGTAGGAACGCTGTAAGAACGCTGTAGGAACGCTGTAGGAACGCTGTAAGAACGCTGTAAGAACGCTGTAGGAACGCTGTAGGAACGCTGTAGGAACGCTGTAAGAACGCTGTAGGAATGCTGTAGGAACGCTGTAAGAACGCTGTAAGAACACTGTAAGAACGCTGTAGGAACGCTGTAGGAACGCTGTAAGAACGCTGTAAGAACTCTGTAGGAACGCTGTAAGAACGCTGTAGGAACGCTGTAAGAACACTGTAGGAACGCTGTAAGAACGCTGTAGGAACGCTGTAGGAAAGCTGTAAGAACGCTGTAAGAACGCTGTAGGAACGCTGTAAGAACGCTGTAGGAACGCCGTAGGAACGCTGTAAGAATGCTGTAAGAACGCTGTAGGAACGCTGTAAGAACGCTGTAGGAACGCTGTAGGAACGCTGTAAGAACGCTGTAGGAACGCTGTAGGAACGCTGTAAGAACGCTGTAGGAATGCTGTAGGAACGCTGTATGAACGCTGTAAGAACGCTGTAAGAACGCTGTAGGAACGCTGTAGGAACGCTGTAAGAACGCTGTAGGAACGCTGTAAGAACGCTGTGGGAACGCTGTAGGAACGCTGTAAGAACTCTGTAGGAACGCTGTAAGAACGCTGTAGGAACGCTGTAAGAACACTGTAGGAACGCTGTAAGAACGCTGTAGGAACGCTGTAGGAACGCTGTAAGAACGCTGTAAGAACGCTGTAAGAACGCTGTAAGAACGCTGTAGGAACGCTGTAAGAACGCTGTAGGAACGCTGTAAGAACGCTGTAAGAACGCTGTAGGAACGCTGTAAGAACGCTGTAAGAACGCTGTAGGAACGCTGTAGGAACGCTGTAAGAACGCTGTAGGAACGCTGTAGGAACGCTGTAAGAACGCTGTAAGAACGCTGTAGGAACGCTGTAGGAACGCTGTAGGAACGCTGTAAGAACGCTGTAGGAACGCTGTCGGAACTCTGTAAGAACGCTGTAAGAACGCTGTAAGAACTCTGTAGGAACACTGTAGGTACGCTGTAAAAACACTGTAGGAACACTGTAGGTACGCTGTAAGAACACTGTAAGAACTCTGTCGGAACTCTGTAGAAACGCTGTAGGAACACTGTAGGAACGCTGTAGGAACGCTGTAGGAATGCTGTAAGAACACTGTAAGAACGCTGTAAGAACACTGTAAGAACGCTGTAAGAACGCTGTAGGAATGCTGTAAGAACACTGTAGGAACACTGTAAGAACACTGTAAGAACGCTGTAGGAAAGCTGCAGGAACGCTGTAAGAACACTGTCGGAACTCTGTAGAAACGCTGTAGGAACGCTGTAAGAACGCTGTAAGAACGCTGTAAGAACGCTGTAGGAAAGCTGCAGGAACACTGTAAGAACACTGTAAGAACACTGTAAGAACGCTATAAGAACGCTGTAAGAACGCTGTAAGAACACTGTAGGAACACTGTAAGAACGCTGTAGGAAAGCTGCAGGAACGCTGTGAGAACTCTGTCGGAACTCTGTAGGAATGCTGTACAAACGCTGTAGGAACACTATAAGAACGCTGCAAGAACGCTGTCGGAACGCTGTAAGAACTCTGTAGGAACGCTGTAGGAATGCTGTACAAATGCTGTAGGAACACTATAAGAACGCTGTAAGACCTCTGTAGGAACATTGTAAGATCACTGTAAGAACGCTGTAAGAACACTGTAAGAACACTGCAGGAACACTGTAAGAACACTGCAGGAACACTGTAAGAACACTGTAGGAACACTGTAAGAACACTGCAGGAACGCTTTAGGAACGCTGTAGGAACCCTTTAAGAACACTGTAAGAATGCTGTAGGAACCCTGTAAGACCTCTGTAGGAACACTATAAGAATGCTGTAAGAACGCTGTAGGAACACTGTAGGAACTCTGTAGAAACACTGCAGGAACGCTGCAGGAACCCCAGCGATGCGTTCACTGACATTAGCTAAAAACTCACAGCTTCCCTGCTGGACTGCTTTGTCCAGGCGTGTTTATTATCTGCAGTGATCTGAAACAGAACAGACAAAGGAGGAGACAGACGGGGTTCTACTGGAGTTCTACTACAAGGTTCCACCTACAGAACATTAAGGAACCGACTGGATGCAGAGATGCAGTTTTGATCTGAATGTTCTACAGAGATGTTCAGCTGATAAACTAAATAAATTCACGAGAACTTGATCAGGACCTCCATAAATGTTCCTGTCATCACGCCCGCCAAAATAAAAGACTTCCTTTTTCATGTCATCTAGAGTCATCATGCCCGCCAAAATAAAAGACTTCCTTTTTCATTCTATTACATCCTCCAGCTGCAGTCTGAGGAAGTAAAGGAGGAAGTCTGACCTCGATGCAACTGACTGGGATCTCAGGAGGAAACACAGCAGCTGGAAGTACCAGGAAATACACAGCAGCCGTGCACAGCAGCCGTGCACAGTGCAGCACATTCAACAGCAGGTAAACAGAGCAGAACAATGCTCCGTGAACGTGCACGAGCAGCCACAACATTAAAACCACCGAATGTGAAGAGAATCAACGTCCTGCTGGGAAACCTCATCCTGAATTATTGTGGCTGAAATGTGAATGACATGTGGATGAAATATGACTGAAATATAGATGAAACATAACTAAAATATGACTGAAATGTGATGAAACATCTGAACTGACCAGCTGGAACAGAATCTGTTCGGTGTCGGTGTTTAAATAAATCTGCAGGTTTTTCTGGATTATTCTGTTAATTCCTGCAGATTATCTCAAACACACAGTGAATAATCTGTCGAAGCTTCACACATTTTTGTTTTCTCACACTCAGATCTCTGCTAAACGTTCACAGGAAGTGAAATATCTGGAAGCAGAAATCACTGCCAGACGGGATTCTGGGTAATGATGTGAGTGGACAGGCCTGAGAGGCTCCAGATTTACTGAAATAAAAAGAGTTCTGTTTTAGAAAAAAGCACATATTTTATGGTCAGCCACTAGAAGTAAGAACTATGATTTACAAAAATACTGTTTTGAATTTATTTATAGTTTATTTTATCATTGACATATAAATTAAAACTAATATCTGTACTGAATGTTGTAAAATAAACACTTATTTCCAGTTTTGGTTTGTTTTTCAGCGTAATGTGTAAATTATCACTTTTATCTGTGATTTTAATTGAAGACGATAAAAATAACAACAATAATAATATTTATACTGACAGTCAATAGAAACTTTGAGGTAGAAATGTAGGCAGAATTCTACTTGTAGGGGGGTTGTAATTATTCATTGTGGATTTACTGATGATCTAGTGCCCTGGTAGTTGAGATAATGATGAGTTGTCATTTTGTCATGATTCATTGCACATGGGTTGGTCACTTTGCAAAAGTGAACCAAATACACACCAAGCAATACTCAGTGAGTATCTGCACAATGTGAGAATGGGTTTGAAGGCCTATATAAAGGCCCAAAAAAGGCCACCATTGTTAGTCCAGTGAACAGCATCATGCCGCGTCTATCACATGAACAACGTCTCCGGGCACTGGGTATGGTGGAGGCCGCTTTGAGCTACAGTGATGTATCCAGGCGTATGGGCTGTTCCCAACCCACAATCAGAAGCCTGGTCCAAAGCATGCGCCGACGGATTGCTGCCTGCATCCAAGCAGATGGAGGCCATACTCGGTATTGACTGTTGGGACTTTGTGTTTGGCAGGTGCCGTTTTCTTTTGTGAAATTCTTTATTTTGAAATCATTCTTGAAACTTTAGATTTTTGTTTCTGTATGCCAATATGCTAAACAAATGATTCATATGAAGAAAATCCAGTTTGGGGCTTCAAAATAAAAATGATGTTGAAAAATATGGTCTCAAAGTTTCTATTGACTGTCAGTGTAGCTTATTGATTGTTTTACAGTGTAAAGTCAGTTCCTTGACCTGAGAACAGAGTTGGTGTTAACCTGTTTGTCTTTCACACCTGTTCCCTGAGATGAACCGGGTTCTATTTGTTCTATTTCTGGACGTCCTCCAGCTGCAGCTCCCCCTCCAGCCTGCAGGGCGGCAGCAGCGTTGGCAGAACTCTGACCTTCCTCCACCCAGCAGGAAATACCAGCCAGAGCTGCTAAAGCAATGTGGTTTCAATCTGAGAGCAGCTCCACAAATCACAGCGTTCTCCTCAGGATTGTTCTCAGCTTCTAGTCCAAGAAAACAGTCTGAGGTTCAGTCAGCAGAACCATGACAGTTCTTCTTTTGGTTCTCATTATCGGCCTTCCTGCAGCTTCAGCTGTTTTTATAAACTCCCACTCAGTCTGACGGAGAACCCCATTAGAGTCTGAGAACCACATTAGTCTGAGAACCACGTTAGTCTGAGAACCACGTTAGTCTGAGAACCACGTTAGAGTCTGAGAACCACGTTAGTCTGAGAACCACGTTAGTCTGAGAACCACGTTAGTCTGAGAACCACGTTAGTCTGAGAACCACGTTAGAGTCTGAGAACCACGTTAGTCTGAGAACCACGTTAGAGTCTGAGAACCACGTTAGTCTGAGAACCACGTTAGTCTGAGAACCACGTTAGTCTGAGAACCACGTTAGAGTCTGAGAACCACGTTAGAGTCTGAGAACCACGTTAGTCTGAGAACCACGTTAGTCTGAGAACCACATTAGTCTGAGAACCACGTTAGTCTGAGAACCACGTTAGTCTGAGAACCACGTTAGTCTGAGAACCACGTTAGAGTCTGAGAACCACGTTAGTCTGAGAACCACGTTAGAGTCTGAGAACCATGTTAGAGTCTGAGAATTAAAAAAAGGAAATCTCTGCTCTGTAATAAAATTTAATAAACTTCATCTTTCTGTTAGGATGATGAAGGCTAGAACCAGTTAAAACCAGTTAAAATCAGTTAAAATCAGTCTAGAACAAATCTTAAACAAACGCAACAAAATACTGATTTCCATGTGGAACAAAGCGTTAATATTTCATTTCTATTGCTTCCTACAGTGAGAGTTCTAAGCCTCGTTCTACGTCTTTCTGTCCTTCTGTTCAGGTTGTTTTTATTTTTAAACTTATAGTATTGTTCATGTAAAGAAATATCATCATCTACCTGAAAAAGCTGATCAGTTTGCCGACTGAGAAAAACCTGCAGATTTTATTTCTTATTGATTTTTATGTGTAGATGTTCTGCTAGAGGCCTTGATAAGTGGAAGAAGGAGCTGAACTCATGGTGAGACGTCAAATTCACATTTCTGTTTGTCTTCACTAAAAACAGGTCAGTAAAAATGGCTGATGTCAGGTCAGATGTTGTGTGTCTGAGTGTGTGTTTGTGTGTCCAGGTGTGTGTTTGTGTGTCTGAGTGAAAACAGGATGTTGGAAGACGAAGGAAACTGAGAAGTCAAGCTGGTCTGGACGCAGACATCCTGATCAGAGAGCAGGAGGACAAACCAGGAAGCTGAAAGAGCAGCCTCACTGTCAGGACTACAAATCCCACAGTCCCTCAGGAGCAGCAGCAGAACCCCACTGTACTTATAGAGCAGCAGTAGGAGGTCCAGTTTAGATTCTGACAGAACCAAGTCAACGTGACGGACAGATTATTAGTACACCAAGGAGCGAGGAGTAAAAATCTCTCAGCAAACAGCTAACATGCTAACAGCTAGCGTAGAACGACATGCTTCACATGAAACCAATAAACAGCTAACATGCTAACAGTTAGTGTAGAGTGATATGTTTCACATTAAACCAAGAAACAGCTAACATGCTAACAGCTAGCATAGAGTGATATGTTTCACATTAAACCAAGAAACAGCTAACATGCTAACAGCTAACGTAGAGCAACATATTTAACATTAAACCAACAAACAGCAAACATGTTAACAGCTAGTGCAGAGTGACATGTTTCATATTAAACCAAACAGCTAAGATGCTAACAGCTAGCACAGAGTTACATGTTTAACATAAACCCAACAAAGAGCTAACATGCTAACAGCTAGTGCAGAGCGACATGTTCAACATCATGAAAACCTAAAAGTGCATTAAAGTGCAGTACAAGTCATCGTGAGATTTATAGCAATTTACCGCATAATTGCATTTTTTCATTTTGAGTCTATTAGTCTCAGATTTGCTATATTTGTGTTTTTAAACTTTGAACTTTTCAGCTGCAAATCTGACAAACTGAACCTTAGAAGCTGCTCAGTTCCTCGTTTTCATTTGGCCTCAAACCAGAAGATCAGAGAGATGCTGCTTCACATGAACACACCAGGAGCTCAAAATAAAGTCCTAAAACTATTTCACAAAACAAACCAGCACAAACCTGAAATATTTTTTTTAGATTTCTTCTTCTACAAATTTCATTCAGCAGCATCGCAAACATCTAGAACGAGATAACTGTTGGTTTGTTCATTACTGAGTAAGTCCGGCAGCGACAGGAAACCAGTTTCTGTGTTTCAGGACTTCTAAGGTCAAAACTGCCACTGAGGACGTTCACACCTGTGAGACCAGGTGTGAACTGAAATAACACAATATATAACACACACACACACACACACATGTTTGTACTTCTATCTTAGTGAGGACATCCATAGGCGTAATGCATTTCCTAGAGCCTTACCCTAACCTTAACCATCACAACTGATCGTCTAACCCTAATCCTTACCCTAACCCTAACCAAACCTCAATTCATACCTGTTCTCTAAAAACAAGTCTTCACCCTCAAACATGGCTGTTTCAAAGTGAGGACCGGCCAAAATGTCCTCACTTTGTAAAAATGTCCTCACTTTGATAGTTAAATGCAGAAAATGGTACTCACCATGTAGCAAGTACAAGAACACACACACACACACACACACACACACACACACACACACACACACACACACACACACACACACACACACACACACACACACACACACACACACTGTTGTTTGTTTACAATTCATTTATAAAATCCCTCCATGTTTTAAACCCCTACAGCTCCTCTGTTATTAGCATCCTGCTGTTGGTGTTTTAGCATCACGGTTTACCTGCAGAGTGAAGCAGCTTCTCGGAGCTCGTCCTCCCTCCCTGACCGACCTCCAGACCGTCTGAAATCCTTAGACACAAACCGTGTCACCAGAAAAACGTTCCCCAGAAACACTGTCTCCATAATTCAGCTGTTAGAATCAGAGCGGCTGCATTATTTAACGACGGCCGATTTCCCTGCTGATCCAAATCTGTCACTTCACCTCACTGTGCTCCGGCTAATAGGGACCGTCTGTCCGACTGAACACACTGAAACGACACAACAACACACTAAACTACACAACAACACACTAAACTGCACAACAACACAGGCTGACACGTGGTGCAAAAAATGTCCAGAAGCACAAATATGTTCCCTTCTGCACAAAAACAATGGAATAAAAGACCCACATAGAAAACATACAGTAGAGGTCAGGGTTAGCAGGATGTCCTCAAACACCGAGAGACCAAGAAGAAAGAGACCAGAGAGGGAGGCCACCAAGACTCTATGACTCCTCTGAAGGAGTTCCATCTTCAGACTGTTCATCCAACAACTGTTGTCTGTTCTTCACCAGTCAAAGCTTCATGGAGTCAAAGAGAAAGACTCTGATGGAAAAAGCTCCAATTAAATCTGGACTAGAGTTCACTAAAAGACATGTGGAGACTCGAAGACACCTGAAAGAAGGTTCTTTGGTCTGAGGAGACCAGGATGTAGCTTTATACCCATCAGACTAGCAGCTTGCTTCATGTTGTGAAGCATGGTGGTGGCAGCATCATGGTGTTCCTCAGCAGCAGGTCCTGGAAGGCTGGTAAAGGCAGAGGGTAAATAAATCCTGGAGGACAACCTGAGACGTGGAGAAGATCAGTTTTCTCTCCAAACGATGAGTCGAAGCAAACAAAGATCCTCAGAGATGCTTGAAGACAACAAGGTGGAAGTTCTGGAGGAGTCAGAGTCCAGACCTCCATCCAAGAATGAGGGAAGATGCCGAATTCAGACGTGGACAACATGAGTTTCCTCAGAAATAGAAAGAAAATATATTTTACATACTACTGGGTTCTTACGTACTACTAAAACTAGAAGAAAAAGAAGAATCCTATTTCCACATCACATCTCAACAGCAGATGGTTACAGATTTCACAGCTGTTTTCTTCTCCAGTAAACACCAGGATCTGTGCTGCTAGCTGAGGTGCATTGTGGGTAATGTAGTCCCAGATTCTCCCGTCCTGAAGGTGGAGCTACCAGGAGGTGTATCAGGTAACAGCAGCTCTGACCTCTGCTGAAGGATCTCCCCTCAGTCGGTGTGAAAAGACGTTCCTTGTGCGTTTCCTGTGTTTGGTTTGGCTGACGGATCGCTCTCGCTCTCTCTCTGCTCCTCTTTCATTTCCTCTGGCATTCCTTCCTCTCCTATTTTTGTCTTCTCTAAACTCTCCTTTCTCCCTCCCTCCGTCCTCGCCTCGTCCTCTGCTGTCTCTAACCCTCCTCCATCCTCTCCTCCGTGCATCGTGGCCATTTATGGGCAGCTAAACCTCCTTCAGGCCGGCTGACCAGAGTCAACATCTCCCTGGATTTAAGGTGGAATGGAGCTGCTGCAGATCTGATCAGGTTCCTTCAAACTGTACCAGAATGAAGTAATAAACAGGACGGAGAATGGACACATCACCTGGTTTCTGATTTTAAAGTTTGATGACCCAAATCTAACTCCTTCAGACGTAAACATTTAGGTGATAAACTGCATTAATCTGTACAGCGCCCTGGTCTAATGCTGTTGTTAGACTATATAAGATTCAGAATCTAGACTCATTTCATTTGTCCAAAATGACATAAAACTTGTCCAAAATGACATAAAACTTGTCCTAAATGAATTAAAATCTGTCCAAAATGACTCGAAAAGTATCCAAAATGACTTAAACATGTCCAAAATGACTTGAAATATATCCAAAAATATCTAAAATGCGTCCAAAATGATCTAAAACATGTCCAAAATAAATTGAAACTTGTCCAAAAAAAATCTGTCCTTCTTGATAAGCGTCTGGTCTGTATTCAGCTCTGCCTGAGACATACAGGTATATTTAACTCCTCGTCATTCAGAATACTGCGCGTACATGTCTAGAAGTCATCACCATGGTAACCCAGAGGAGGTTAATGCATGTTTTCCAGCCGGCAGATCGGAGCCATGTGTTGCTGTCAGCACGCAATAAATAATGCAGAGGTTTGGCCACGAGCACCGAGGCGGTACGTATGTAAGGGATGAAGGAAATATGTGATGCTTCCCAACACGTCGTCTACCTGATCGGCCTCACGGTGGAGAACCTTCATCATCATCATCACCATTATCATAGGAAGACGTTCAGCAGAAACCCGTCAGGAAGTTCTAGATGTTTCAGCCGCTTTGAGCTCAACTATATACTGGAAAAAGAGAAAATTCAAGCATTGTGGGAGTTTAGCAGCAACAGGGCACCATGACAGAGACTTGTGAGGAGGTTCATGACCTGAAATGTTCCACCTAAGTCTTCCAGAAGTCTGGCTGGTTTCTGAAGCTGCTACGATCGCCAGGACCTGGATGAGTTTAGCAGCAACGGGCACCATGACAACGACTTCTTGGATGGTTAATGAGTCCAACCAGAGTTTAAGTGTTCAACACTGACTGGGACCAGTTCAGACAGACTTCCTGTCAGTGACAGATGAACACATCGTGGTTCTACTGACTGAAGCAGGAACATCAGTAAACGTGATCACTTAAATCTTTCCAGGTTGACTTAAAACTTCTTTAGAGTGATTCAAAATGTGTCTAAAACCATAAATAATTGTTCAAAAGGACTCCAAATGCATCTAGAATGACTTAGTGACTTAGAATTACTCACAATTTTGACCAAAATGATGTGAAACTGGTCCTAAATCATTAAAATGTTCAACAAAATGATAAAGAAAGAAAATTTCTGCATCCACAATGAACTAAAATTTGTCTAAAATGAGTCAAAACGTGCCTAAAACCACAAATAAATGTTTATAAAGACTTCAAATAAATCTAGACTCACTCAAACATTGTCAAAATTACTCAAATGTTGCCCAAAATCATGTGGAACTGCTCCTAAATCATCAAAATGTTTAACAAAGTGATAAAGAAAGAAAACCACTGTGTCCACAATGAACTAAAATTTGTCCAAATTGACATTAAAATAACTGAAATGGTTCAAAATGGTATGAAATTTATTCAAAATGGATCAATTTTAAAGGACAAAATGACTGAAGAACTAAAACATCCAAACATTTATTCTGCCAAATGACTGATTTTATCCAAAATTTCTGAAAACTTTTCAATCCACAGATTTCAGAATTTTACTATAAATTTGTTTGTTTGTTGTTTTAAATGTTTTGAGTTCTAATAAACAGCCACAGTTCATGGATTCAGTCCTAAAAGCTACCAGATGAGGAAAGAACACACAAAAAAGGCAAAAATGTCTGAAAAAAATCTAATTAGAGCAACTTTACTTCAGAAATGTTTGTCCACTTTTGTTCATAATTACTGTAATTAACACCTAAAAAATTGTTTAAATAACGTGGAATACGAGCTGGAAAACCTCATTTTTCAGAATTAAAGCTTGTGTTTGTTGATTGAACATAAAACTAATCAAGTTATTATTGTTCTATGTTCACTTTGGTTCTTCTAGCTGCTGTGATCTTCCTCTCTGGAGGGTTTTTATGCTGCTTTCACGTTTGAGTTCTTCATTTCTGATCTAGTTTCTCCTCCTCGTTGCATTAAAACGCCGTGGATGCAGCTCTGACGCAGGTCGGCTGTAATTAAGTCCAGACTCTCACCTAAGCGCTGCTGACACTGAGGCCGACCGATACTTCATTGCAGCTTAAGTGAAAAGGAATCGATAGCGTCCAGCAGAGTCTGTCCGGCCTCCGTCTGCTGGCATCAATCAGGAGTTAAAGCTGATGACACCAACAGAAGCAGAGAGTGATGCTGAGCTCCACAAGATCCTGGATCAGACGTCAGAACGTCAGCAGGAAACAAAGACTGAGCCGCTTTAACAGTCGAGGAAAAGAAACGCAACAAAAGAGTGGAAAAAGTCCCAAACACAGATAATAACAGAGCAGAGGGTCGACAGAAAAGCGTCTTTCAACTCTCAGACAAAAGTCCATCTCCTGGTCTGAAAGATGAACGTCAGCGAGTCAACAAACCACGTGGAGAGAAGAGAAGCACCTGAAGCTTCAGGAGAACCAGCAGCTGTGAAATGTGAATTTCCTGACCAGGAAAGTGGGTCAGTGAAGCAGCCTGAAGGGAGCTGGATGTGGAATCATCTGGAACAGACCGGGAGCTATTCAAACAACGCAGAGTCTGATAGAACGTTCAGATCCACCTTTATAGACCGGGATGCTGAGGTAAACCTGCTGCTGATGGCTTCCACAGCTTTAACGAACCTTCAGGACGTTTTAATCCAACAGACTCCTGCTTTATTTCAACCTTCTGTTCTTTCATTAATGCATTTCTTCTTAGAGGAACCATCCCGAGCTCAGCTTCACAGAGAAACACCGTCTTAAGGTGGATTCATTTAAATGTTTGGTGGCAGACACTTCAGGGATCCACATCCAGCAAACTGATCACCAACTAACGGATTCTCTGGAAACTGCTGCTGCAAACAGTCTGTTGATAGAAGACTGAGAAAACCTCCCAGTGTTCATGAATCAGTGGAATTCAACTACAGAATAACCCAAAACCAACAAAACTGTCTGCAAAGACTCCAAATTTGTCCAGAATTTGTCTAAAGTGACTCAAAAAATTGTCACAAAGTACTAAAATTTTTACTAAAAGGATGTGAAACTGGGTTCTAAATCATTAAAATGTTCAATGAAAGACAAACAGAGAAAACTTCCAGGTGTCCAGAACAAAAATTTGTCCAGAAGGAACAAACGTGCATAAAATCACTCAAAAGTTTTCCAGAATGATGTGAAATATATCCACAATGGATCCATTTTGTTGACAAAACAACAGAAAAGTAAAACATCCAAACATTTATCTTCCAGAATGATTCCGATTTAATCCAAAATGACTGAAAACTTTTGAGTCCACAGACGAGAAACTGACCCAAACAGGAAATGAGACTCAGGAGGAAACTGAAGAACCTCCATGTGTTCATGAATCCAACTGTGGAAATACAACTAATGATTCATCCAAAATGACTCAAAGGTTGGTTGAAATTACTCAGCGTTTGTCCACAATGATGTGAAACTGGTCCTAGATGGGTCAGAGGTGTCAATGAAATGATAGAGAAGAAGAAGAGAGAGAAGTCCCACTGCAAACTGATCCACACTGACTTGGATCAAGTCTAAAGTGACTCAAAACGTGTCTGAAATCACAAACAATTGGTCAAAATTAAATATCTCTACTAACTAATACTAACTCTATATCTCCATACAGACCAAATATCTCTACTAACTAACCCTAACCCTGGGCAGTAAACCTCTCAGGAACCTGGACTCTCCCTGTTCTTTGTCGTTCACATAATAACTCCATTCAGACCCTGAATGAATGAAGCACAAAGCCGAGCACAACGATCCGTTTGTTTCCTCAGGCTGAGGGGCACAGGTGTGGTCGGACAGGTGAGTCCACGAGGGAGGAATGTGATTGGACGGTTCCCAAAGACCCTGAGGAACAAACAAAGCTGATGTCTGGAACCGAAACAGAACTCAGAAGTGGTTTATTTAGAGCGTCAGATGAAGCTGAGCACCAGCCAGATATCCGTCTGTGTGAGTTTCAGTCCAGTTAAAGACCTTATCTGACATGAAAATGATGTTTTAAAGAGCTCCACGTGTCTGCAGCTCGTCCACTGTCCTCCTCAGTGAACCGTTGGCTTATTAGAGCTGCTGGAGATGTTCTGGAGGTTCAGAATCACTCAGCCAGGTTTTAGAAGCAGAACACTTCCTGTTCAGGTTTTAGAGCCAGAACACTTCCTGTTCAGGTTTTAGAGCCAGAACACTTCCTGTTCAGGTTTTAGAGCCAGAACACTTCCTGTTCAGGTTTTAGAACCAGAGCACTTCCTGTTCAGGTTTTAGAGCCAGAACACTTCCTGTTCAGGTTTTAGAACCAGAGCACTTCCTGTTCAGGTTTTAGAGCCAGAACACTTCCTGTTCAGGTTTTAGAACCAGAGCACTTCCTGTTCAGGTTTTAGAACCAGAATACTTCCTGTTCAGACTCTAAAGGCCTCCGTCGGTCCGTCAGCCGTTACTCTACAGGCTGCTGTCCAAACATGGAGATTCTCCAGCAGAACAGAACCAGGCCTCAAATACCGGAGCTCTCAGATCCAAAGATAGAGCTGCTGCCTCGCTTCCACTGGAGGGAAAACAAGGGGGAAGTTCTGGAGAGTTCAGCTCAGAGAGAGAAATCTGAACCCGATAAAAAAGGTGAAGGTTCCACACTGAGTCCAGCCTGATCTCCACCAGTAGAACCACAGCATAAAAACCTCAACTCTTAATTGTTCCTTTGTTTTAATGCAAAAATGTTCACATTTAAGGAATTATGTTTTTACTAAACATCACTAACAACCTGGAGTTTATGAAGAAAAATAAATTCAGCTTCATCCACATTCATCCTCAGTTTATCATTTCCACATTACAACTTCCAGGGGGTATTCCACAAAGCTGGCTTAGGTCTAAGCCTGGCTTATTTCGGTCAGCTTCGCTAACTTTAGTGAGAGTTTTGTTCCACCAACAAGGCTTAGGGCTAGCCCAGCTTGGTAACCATGGTAACTCAGCCAGAGCGACAAGCCTGGTCCGGGGCAGGCTAACAGTCAAGCTTACTTTAGCTCCATGTCAGAGAAGGTTCTGACGAGCTTCAGAAAGACGCCTGTGAACCGCATGTTACACATTAAATTCATCTTGATCTGTAATCAATGATGTTCTTGTTCGGTGACATACATTGAGACCTTTTTTAAATTTTCTTATTTAAATAACACCGGAATAACCGTGAATCAAACTCTATCATATTACACATTTTGTCACAGTGTGTAACTGTGGATCAGTGGTTAGAGCGTAGTTACGTAGATTAAATGTGGTTTTACTTTTCATTGCGCCGTGGGTTGGAATCCACCAGCGGTAAATACTTGGAAATATCTGATTTTCTTTCTTCTTCCACCCTCAAAGTGCAGTCAGCACGTAACAGGAACAGGCACAGATTGTGTTAAAATAAGCAGGACACAACAGCCACAGTTTTCCATAAAGAATACCTTCCTTTGACCAGCGGTCCAATCTGATCATGATGAGAATCCAAAGGTGAGGCCAAATGATGAGAGAACTATTTTGTGTACAGCTCATTTGTGTCTTCTCCCTTATTTAAATGTAGGGCACAGTAGAACTATCATCTCTAATAAAAATGACATCTCCTCTATAGGCCTACATGTTTTTTTCTGCTTTTTCATTCAAAGTTTGAGTGTTTGATGAAACATCTCCACATGAAGTTGCCCCTTTTTTCCAAAGTATTCCTCCTTTGGTTTTAGGTGTTACCTGCTGCTTTATTCATCTATGGTGGATATATATTTGTCACATCAAGAACATGGATTAGGCCTACCAGAGTAAAAAGTGAAAACCACCATCACATTACACAAAACCAGGCTGTGGCCTCTTTCTCTCATATATATATATGTTTATACACATAAAAAATGTCTTCAATGGGTTTTGAAAAGCTTTATTTCATCAGATTGATCTCCTCTGGGCCACAGTAGTGTGACAAACTTCAGGGTGAGGAAACAAAAGTCATCAACCACTGCAGCTGTGGGTTATCCCTAATCAGTGTCAAAAACGTGCCCTCTGAAAATTAAATTTTCAGACGTGTGCGTGTGTACGCTCAGACTAAGTGCTTCATTAAAAAGAAAATAAACACGCATTTAAACGGTCGGCAATGCTTTGCCAGGCAGCGTCTGGAGCTTTATTTATCAACCGTGTTGCCTTTTCTTGTGATAATCTCCCTGTAGTCCTCGTACAACTCCAAAGAGAAAGTCTCCGCTCTGTTTTTAGACATAATATCATCATTTCGACGATCGACACGTCGGGGCTTTTTATCTCCCCGGACGTGCGCTCAGCCGCAGCTTGGATCAGCCTGGCTTGAATAAGCGTCTCTGAAAAACAGCTGAGCCTCGTTGGTGGAACTACTTGCAGCTGAGATTAAAGTTGCCGCTTGTTCAAGCCACGCTTACCGGCGTAAGCCCAGCCAGTTTTAGCCAGCTTCATGGAATACCCCCCAGATCACAGAGTGTCTAAAAAGAAACACAACATTTAGTCACCTGGAACTGAACCAGAGAGGATTTACTGGAGGATGAGAACGACAAGAGACAAAGAACAACATAAACAAGACAAAATATGACAAAAATGAGACACAAAACGACAAAATAGACAAACAAGAAAAAGAAATACAAAACGACAAATATGATGCACAAAACAACAAATGAAGCAAAACACAAAATGACAAAAATAAGACAAAAACACAAGTGACACAAAAAGGAAACACAAAACGACAAAAACATGAGACAAACGACAAAAATCACACAAAGAAAGACAAAATACTGTAGAAATAAGACAAAATATTACAAAAATCAGACACAAAATGACAAAAAATGAGACAAAAATAAGGACAAACAACACAAGCAAGACAAAAAACACAAAACAACACAAATGATGATCAAAACAACAAATAAAATGAGACACAAAATGACAAAAATAAGACAAAAAATGACACAAACGAGACACAAAATGACAAAAGAACAAAGAACAATCCAGTATTTTACTTTCTGATCCAAACAACTTGTCATGGTCTAGAAATGATTTTAAATTTATAGTTTTACTAATTTACAATCTGCAGTTAATATCTTCTCTGTAATTTTTACACTTTGAGGGCCGGATTGGACCCTCTGGAGGACCACTTTTGGACCATGGGCCTCATGTTGGACACCCCCTGTTTTAACACTAAGCCTGATCTGTTGAACTTGATCTCAGTTCAGACCTCTGGAGGAGACGTCGTTTCACTGAAAACCAGAAAACATTCTAGAAGTCCACGAGGCTGCAGCATATCCGACGTAAAAAAGAACAATTCCAGCATCCATGGTTTAGAACCGACAGCAGAAATCCACCGTTTGGAGGCTTCAGTTCCACAGAAATTCAGCCAAATCCTCAAACGATGACCTCAGCGATGACCTCAGCGGCTGCTTCCTGCAGAGCGACACCTGGCCGACAGCAGAGACCAGGATGGAGCCTCGGTGTGGAAATAATCCACAGAAGCTGGAGAAACTGGTCCAATAAACCGGAACACAAAGACCAGGAACACGATGGAAGAGTAAAACACGAGAAGGAACGGTTCTCTGGTTCTTCAGAGCTCCACCTCCAACTGATTTCTATTCTTCATGTTTACTGGAATCATCAGAGCTGCAGCTGAACGTTCCTCTCCTTCTGCTCCATGAAACATCAGAAAACAGTCAGAAAGGTTCCACTGATCCACAGAGAACCTCCTGGAAGATGTTCTTCTGTCCAAAGAACCCAAAATAAGAAGTCCAGCTTCAGCAAAGATCATCACAGAGTCAGAAGTTTAAAGGAAAAATGCAGGAAACCACCTGAAACCTCCCCGAGCACTTTTATTTTGTAAAGTCTGACGTAAACTTCCTGTGTTTTTATTGTGTACTTTATTTTTCTTTGTTTCCTTTTAAATCAGCCGGTCTGGAAAGTTGTGTTTATATATTTAGGTTGATTCATTTCATTTTATTCAGCTGGATTTACTGTTTTCATTTTCCAGCCACTTCCTGTAAAGAACTTTAAATGACGTACGGTTCTGTAAACAGAAATTTGGTAATTTTTTAGAAAGAATATCGAAAAGCAGCGTGAGCGCCATCGTCCTGGAAAAACTATGAAAACTTCAACAAATGAAACCTTTTCTGAATTAAATTAAAGCTAATAAACTATAAAACCACAACAAGCTGAAGTGTTTTCACACGTCTGAGACTAAAATCACAAAAATGAGACAAAACGACACAAAGGGGACACAAAACAACAGGAAGGAGACAAAACTTTGCAAAACACAAGCAGAAAATCAAACATAAAACCACAAAATATGACAAAAAATAAGGCAAATGAGACAAAAGGAGTCAAAAGAGAGACACAAAACTAGACAAGACGCAAAACAACAAAATAAGACTCAGAATGACAAAAAGGAGACAGAAAATGGCAAAAATCGGACACAAAACGATTAAAATGAGACAAAAAAAAACGAAAACCAAAATCAGTTTCACATCCATCCAGGAATCCGTCTGAACGTCTGGTTTATATTAACCCGCCTGTTGTCCTCATTTACAGGCACCACAAAATATTGTTTCTTTGTCTGAAAAAATTTCCCCACATTTCAGAAAATTTGCAAAACCTTCAGGAAGAAAATTCCAGTAATTCCTCAAATATTTCCCTGAAAGGTTTTTTTCTAAATCCCCCAAATTTGGCAAGAAAATTCTGGTAAATATTTTCAAAAAATGAGTAAAAATCTTCCAAAAAAATACAAAAAGTATCTAAAGTGATTCCATATATATCAGTAAAACTTCTGATATTTTCTTTAAGTACATTTACATAAAAATCAAGAACATTTTTTTGACTGTTCTTAAGAAACATTTTTTAATTTTTTTTCCACCAAAAAATGTTGAAAATGTGGACATCAGAAGTTTCAATGTGAAAATATATTTTTTTCCACATTTGTAAACTTTAAAACGGATCAAATTGACCCGCAGGACGACATGAGGGTTAACTAAATCCAAAAATCCCCACAAAAAGCTGAAAATCACAACAGAAAAACCACCGAATCACCACAAAGACTCAGAACCAGGTAAGCAGACTACCCTGGGTGCTGAGTTGTGGAGCTGATATCAGAGGGGAGGAATGCTTCGGCCACGTGGACCTCAGTGTCACCCTCACACGTCTATTAATACCCCGTCTGTCCATCTGTCTGTCCACAGATCTGCTGCTGGATTCTACACCTGGACTCTCCAACCTCTGGATCCTCCAGAGCACTGAAGCTGAGTGAAGCATTGAATCTGCAGTTCTTCTGAATGAAGCAGCTGGAAACATCCTGGATTCTTATCCTCCTGACCGACCGACCACTGCAAAGTCACCCGGAGTGCAGAGACGATCCGATTCACCTCGGCTCAGACCGCAAAGTCAGACGGAGGGAAATCGAGAGCTCAGTGCAGATGTAACGGCACGGGGACGAGAGAAAGAAGAACTAAAACTCAGCCTCCACACTGTTATTTACAACTGGACGGAATATTAGTGGAAAATGGAGTTTTTATTAACCCTATTCAGAAGTAAAAAACGGTGATTTTTGTTAAAATGAACCAGGAAGTGACTCAAAACAGAAAGAAAAAGACAGAAAAGCAGCTTAAGTCCCTGAAACTCTTCGAGAAGGTTCTATTAGAAACTAGTTTAGATACAGAGTGAACGGTGTCTCCAGATGATCCTGGTTTCTTCTTCCATCTTCTCCAATAGCTGTAATCATCCACGTACCAGCATTAAAGTTTATCCACAATCACCTTTATAAAGTTTATCTGGTGAATTATCAGAAACAGAAACACATCCAGAGAAGCAGTGATTGTTTGTAGGACCCATAATACCGATGGTCACCAGGATACATCCCATAATACCGATGGTCACCAGGATACATCCCATAATACCGATGGTCACCAGGATACATCCCATAATACCGATGGTCACCAGGATACATCCCATAATACTGATGGTCACCAGGATACATCCCATAATACCGATGGTCACCAGGATACATCCCATAATACTGATGGTCACCAGGATACATCCCATAATACCGATGGTCACTAGGATACATCCCATAATACCGATGGTCACCAGGATACATCCCATAATACCGATGGTCACCAGGATACATCCCATAATACCGATGGTCACCAGGATACATCCCATAATACCGATGGTCACCAGGATACATCCCATAATACCGATGATCACTAGGATACATCCCATAATACCGATGGTCGATGATCACTAGGATACATCCCATAATACTGATGGTCACCAGGATACATCCCATAATACTGATGGTCACCAGGATACATCCCATAATACCGATGGTCACCAGGATACATCCCATAATACCGATGGTCACTAGGATACATCCCATAATACCGATGGTCACCAGGATACATCCCATAATACCGATGGTCACCAGGATACATCCCATAATACCGACGGTCACTAGGATACATCCCATAATACTGATGTTCACCAGGATACATCCCATAATACTGATGATCACCAGGATACATCCCATAATACTGATGGTCACCAGGATACATCCCATAATACTGATGTTCACCAGGATACATCCCATAATACTGATGATCACTAGGATACATCCCATAATACTGATGTTCACCAGGATACATCCCATAATACTGACGATCACTAGGATACATCCCATAATACTGATGTTCACCAGGATACATCCCATAATACTGATGATCATCAGGATACATCCCATAATACTGATGGTCACAGCTCTTTCATGGTGATTTTGCCTCTTGATGTGCTGATATGTTTGTGGGGTGATTCTGATCTTATTTTTTATCCCTTTGTAATGATTTTTGGGGGATTTCTCATCTTTTTATGGTGCTTTTGGATCTTTCTGTGGTTATTTCTTATCTTCTGTGGTTATTTTGTGTCCCCTTGCAGTAATTTATCCTCTTTTTGTTTTGATTTTGCGTCTTTTTGTGGCACTTCAAGAACCCGTAAGTCTGGAAATATTCACAGTATGAAGGGAGAACTCTGGTCATTAATAAAGTTCCTGCAGATGAAGAATCCTGAGTTCTTCTTTTTTCTACTTTTGGTTTTTAAGCGTCTATCTTCCGTTTACTGATGACGTTGTGTTCAGGTAAACTCCAGGTGAAGCAGGAGACTCCTTCCAGCCTCTGATTATTCTGCTGTAACATTTAACATGGTGACATTTCCAGAGCTGAGCGGTGGAAGGAGGTTAATCAGCAGCTCATTAATTAATGAGAATTAGCTCAGTGTGAAGCCGTCTGTGCTGCACAACCACAACTGTCATTAGTAATGATAATAATAATAAGGAGTGGAGCAGAGTGGATTCATTAGAGTCTGAGAGGTTCTTCAGCAGAACACGGTTTATTTAATAATCCATCAGTCAGACTGACGGTGCTCTGCAGCTTCTAAACACCACGTCTTCATATGAATCTTCTTTGCAGTCTGAGCAAAGGTAAACAGAACGGAGTTTCCTGGAACAGACGTTTTTCTGAGCAGCTAAAGGATCCAGAAAACAACATTAAAATGAACCAGAACCGTCCTTTAACCAGCTGAACGCCAAAAACTCACCAACAGCTTTTACTTTTCAGATAAAACCCCCAAAATGACAGCAGTTATCAAAGAAACAACCCACAGAAACAGAATCATTCAGTTTGAAAGTTTCTGACAGCCTTTAAATCATCGGATTCACCAAAAGTCACTTTATTCTATTAATCTATTTTAAAAATGCCAAAAACATCTACTGAATCATTAAAAACCAACAAGTCCAGGATTTACTGAGATGTTGGAGACCGTTAAAGACAAAGACTGAGAGACTAAACAAAAACAAACTGTCTATAATTAAATGGTCCATAAAACACGATGAACTCGTTAAGAACCAAGAATCCAGAACCCACATGTTCATCAGAACCATAAAGTTCACAGTCACAAGCTCCCAAACTGACTCAGAAGAAACCAAGAATTCCAGCAGAAACCATGAAACCAACCATCTGGTTATCAGCTGACATTATGACACCAGAACTGAGCCATCAGACGCCAAGAAGAACCACGGAGAAGAACCAACAGGAAGGACCAACGAGAAGAACCAACAGGAAGGACCAACGAGAAGAAACAACCAGAAGAACCAACAAGAAGAACCAACAGGAAGGACCAACGAGAAGAAACAACCAGAAGAACCAACAGGAAGGACCAACGAGAAGAACCAACAGGAAGGACCAACGAGAAGAACCAAGGAGAAGAACCACGGAGAAGAACCAACAGGAAGGAGCAACGAGAAGAACCAACGAAAAGACCCAACGAGAATTCCCAACGAGAAGAACCAACAAGAAGAACCAACAGGAAGACCCAACAAGAAGAACCAACAAGAAGAACCAACAAGAAGAACCAACGAGAAGAACCAACAAGAAGAACCAACAGGAAGAACCAACGAGAAGAACCAACAGGAAGAACCAACAGGAAGAACCAACAAGAAGAACCAACAGGAAGAACCAACAGGAAGGACGAACGAGA
Source organism: Acanthochromis polyacanthus (assembly GCF_021347895.1). Taxonomy (NCBI): domain Eukaryota; kingdom Metazoa; phylum Chordata; class Actinopteri; family Pomacentridae; genus Acanthochromis; species Acanthochromis polyacanthus. Next base: position 3,096,339 of record NC_067121.1, read on the forward strand.
AGAACCAACAAGAAGAACCAACAGGGAGACCCAACAAGAAGAACCAACAGGAAGGACGAATGAGAAGAACCAACAAGAAGAACCAACAGGAAGAACCAACAGGAAGGACCAACGAGAAGAACCAACAGGAAGAACCAACAAGAAGAACCAACAGGAAGAACCAACGAGAAGAACCAACAGGAAGAACCAACAAGAAGAACCAACAGGAAGAACCAACGAGAAGAACCAACAGGAAGAACCAACAAGAAGAACCAACAGGAAGAACCAACAGGAAGAACCAACAGGAAGAACCAACGAGAAGAACCAACAGGAAGAACCAACAGGAAGAACCAACGAGAAGAACCAACAGGAAGAACCAACAGGAAGAACCAACAGGAAGAACCAACGAGAAGAACCAACAGGAAGAACCAACAGGAAGAACCAACAAGAAGAACCAACAGGAAGGACCAACGAGAAGAACCGGTTCAGACGTTTACCAAAGCAGTTCAGAGTTAAATGTTAATTAGAGAAATAAAAGAACACATCATCAGTCAACCTGCTGAGAACCACAAATAAATACTTCATCAGCAGGAACCACACAATAAAACACAAAATCAGCTGTTTGACCCAAAACTCAACAGCAGCCACAGAAACAACAGCTCAGATGTTTTTCTTACCTGGAGAGTTGGAACCACAGCAGGAGGATGGAGGACGGACCAGCACGGAACCGAGAAAACACAGAGAAACAGAGTTAGCATCACAGAAACAACAAACAGGACTTTATAATTCAGAGTAAGACGAGTCACAGCATTCTCTATGTGAACGTTACCGTGACAACGGATACAACCAGGATGTAAACCGCATTGAAACTACATCTACCAGTTTGTGAAAATGTATTTTAAAACAGAAAACTGGAGCTACGAGCTGCATGCAGATGAACTAACTCTGTTCTGTTTCTAATAAATAAATAACCTGAAGTTCTGTTTCTATTGTGGATTCAGTGACATAAAAATAAAAAAACTTCAGTTAAAGGTTTAAAATCCATAGTTTCAGCTGAAATCTGATTCATGTTTCAGTCGAGATAAACGAGTCTCACTTCCACAAAACTGTTTAGCATCATCTGGATTAAAATAGAGTCTAAAGAGTCCCAGACTCTTAGTGCTCCAGGTCACAGTGATCCAAAGAACCCCTGTAGAAACCAACCAGAAGTCTCTTTGCTCTTCAAGAAGCTGAAGTCCAGCTGAGGATTACCACCGAGTTACAAACACCAGAAGCTCCAAAACAAGATCAGTATGAAACTAAAGTGACAAGCGTAGGACAGAAACACACGAGCAGTCCAACATCTGGACACACCTTCTGCTCTTTTAATGTTCTTCTTTATCTTCATGAATATTTCCATTCTAGATTCTCACTGAAGGCATCAAAACTATGAATAAACACATCTGGAATTATGGAGTAAGTCAGAACATGTTTTATATTTTAGATTCTTTGATTCCTGCTTTACACACTCTTGGCATTGTCTCTTCACTCTTTTGACAGAACTATTCAAAAACTGTTGACAGTTATGTAAAAACTGGTTCTGAATGGCACAACAGTCATCCAAAATCCAACAAAACTTACTCAGTATTGTTCAAAATTACATGGAAATCATCCAAAATTTCTGAAAAATTAATAAAAACAACAAAAAATTCCAATTGTCTTAAAAATGTCTTCAAATTACAAAAAATATCCAAATATGTACAGAAGTAGTCAAATTTGTCCAAGAGGACTCACATTTGTTCAAAATCACGCAACACTCCGCCCAAAAAGAAAGAAAAATTGTTCAGAATGAGTTTTTATTTTTCTCTAATAGCTGTGACCATCCACCTACCAGCATTAAAGTTTACCCACAATCACCTTTTAGAGTTTATCTGGTGGATTATCAGAAACAGAAACACATCCAGAGAACCAATGATTGGTTCCAGGACTCTAAACTGTTCACACTAGGAAACATCCCATAATACTGATGATCACCAGAGACTGGATGAAACCATCCAAACAGTCGATTCTTGACCCCGCCCCCGTTATCAAAGCGGTCGCTGCGATTGGTTCAATTATCCTGATTTAGTGTGTCAAGATGCTGTTGCGCTATCAGAGCCCTCCAACCTCCTCAACTCAGCTGGAGCGTCACATTAACGGTCACATTTAGGACAAAATCAACTTCACAAACCTCTCTAAAAAACAGTCAGTGTCTAAGCACCTACGCTGTCGGCTTTACTCTAGTAGAAGTAGAGAAATCCACCCAGAACAGGAGAGATAAAACAAATATCTAAAAGCCAAAGAGTCAGAAAGATGACTTCAAGTTCAGAAACTAGACGAGATGGTTTCAGGAGATAAAACTCTAAAGTCCAGTCGTTTATCCTGCAGCTCTAAAAGTCCAAAGATATCCTCGTTTCAGAAGCTGGAAGAAGTCCCTGACCTGATGATGAAATGAAACAAAGCTGAGCCTGAACTCTGATATTTCTTCAAACATCTCCTCATTCTACACGTAAACTTTAGCTGGAAATAAACAGTTCAGTCCAGAGAGGAAAATGTGGAAGGAGCAGAAAAACAACCAGAAACTCAGAGGGTTGAAGGTTGTTTTTTAAAGTAAGTTGTATTTATTTTATTTTGAATGATTGTTTTGGGGCTGCTCAGTGGAGTAGTGGTTAGCACTTTCGCCTTGCAGCAAGAAGATCCCTGGTTCGAATCCCGGGGTGGGCCTGGGATCTTTCTGCATGGAGTTTGCATGTTCTCCCTGTGTATGCGTGGGTTTTCTCCGGGTACTCCGGCTTCCTCCCACAGTCCAAAAACATGCTGAGGTTAATTGGTTACTCTAAATTGTCCGTAGGTGTGAATGTGAGTGTGATTGTGTGTCTGTATATGTAGCCCTGTGACAGACTGGTGACCTGTCCTGGGTGTCTCCTGCCTTCGCCCAAGTCAGCTAGGATAGGCTCCAGCACCCCCCCGCGACCCTAATGAGGATAAAGCGGTGTATAGAGGATGGATGGATGATTGTTTTAAATCTCAGACTCCAGAGACGAGTTCAGGCAGAATCATTTCCACGTTTGTGAAGGTTTCAGGTTCAACGTCTCTTCAGGACTCCAGCTGATTATTTCCAGACTAAAGCTCAGCAGCTTTTCTGGACCACAAGAGACGGGTGAAGTCTGGTCTGGTCCTGGTTCTGGTCCAGGACAATCAGACAATCTGCTCTAGTTTCTAAATTGAATGAAGATGTAACAAAGCTCATTAAGCAGGTTAACGAGGTTAACGAGGACGGAGTGTCTGCTGGTTGGTTCTTCTGTCCAGCTGGTTTCACATTTAAACTCTCAGACAGAACTAAAGTTTTAATTATCCAATGGGTCAGAAAACCATGAGATGTCTGGTTCAGCCCAAAGATCTGCAGTTTACTGTGACAGAGGAAAGAAACCAGAAAAAATAGCAGAGAATTTAGACTGTTTTATTTTTTATAAATTGTTTAAACTCATTAATTGATTGATAAAACAGTTGGAGATGAACTAAACAACTAATTGGTTAATTGGTTTATTGCTGCAGCTCTAAAAACACTTTTAACTTAAATTTCACTCTTTAAGCTGGTTTTGTTTTTGGAAGATTTTGACGTTTAAGTTGTCTTAAAATAAAGTCTTCATTTTGTCGTCACCATTAATTATTTTAAGTTTCAGATTTCACATCTGATGCTGTAAACTCTGAATGTCTGTAGTCACTCTGAAAACAGACAAAAATGAGACAAACAACACACGGGAGACAAATTTTACAAAACATAAAGGAAAATCAAACAAAAAGCAAGAACATATGACAAAAAAATGAGGCGAATGACACAAAATTAGACAAAGAAGATGCAAACAACAAAAAAAGAACAGAGAATGACAAAATGAGACAAAACATGAAAAAGCAAAACAGAACGACAGAAAGAAGAAAAAATGGCAAAAATCTGGCACAAAACGACTAAAATGAGATATAAAACAACGAAAATAAAAATCAGCTTTACATCCACCAGGAATCCGTCTGAACATCTGGTTTAGTTTGACTAAAACCAAAATCACCACAAAAATCTGAAACATCACAACAGAAAAACACAAAACCACCAAACAAAACAAATTCAAGAGTTCAGCTGCTAATGAGCTTCTGAAACACGTTCAGACAAACAACCAATGAACACATTCAGAATCCAAAGTTAGTCAGATCTGAGTCTGATTCTCAGCCTTCATCAAACCAACAACACAGGAAGTAAAGCTGAAATATTCTGTGTTGGAGTCGTTTCTCCATGAATCGTTCACATCCAGCATGAAAAGATGAACGTCTGATTTCACTACAGCTCTGAGCAGAGGATAGAATTACAGAAGATTAATAAATACAGCGACAGTCAGAGCTGAGCGTCATTACATCTGAAACCAGACAATTCACTAATAAACCAGGGAGGGCTTTGGAACATCATCAGAGGGGGAAATAAGTGATGAGACACACATAAACAATTCAACATATCATTTCATCTGTAGGGCTGCACATGTTCACAGAAACTCTCCTGATTCACAGGGAAACTTCCAGTTACACACATTTAATCTCACAATAAACCCAACAAAAGTCCTTTAATTTAATAATAAACCCAACAAAAGTCCTTTAATTTAACAATAAACCCAACAAAAGTCCTTTAATTTAACAATAAACCCAACAAAAGTCTTTTAATTTAACAATAAACCCAACAAAAGTCCTTTAATTTAACAATAAACCCAACAAAAGTCCTTTAATTAAACAATAAACCCAACAAAACAGCGGTCAGACATATTTCACTCTACAGTCAGATACCGAGTAGGGCTGCAGCTAACGAAGCCTCGACTAATCGTAGGAGCACGATACGTCATCAAAAGCAGAAGTGAGGGCGCAATGCAACAGAATCACCGTCCGACCGGAGCGTGGAACACGGACGGACATCGGCGCTATATTATGTATGGACGATGCAGCGTGGACGTCCGCGTATAGATACAGCTGTATAGTAAACGCTGACATCCGCACTTATGATAGATCGCGGATGTCCGTGCTGCATCGTGCATACATAATATATGCACATTGCAGCACCGATGTCCATCCGTGTTCTGCGCTCCGGTTGGACAGTGATTTCTGTTGCATTGTGCGCTCACTTCTGCTTTTGATGACGTATTGTGCTCAGACGATTAGTCGAGGCTTCATTAGCTGCAGCCCTAATACCGAGTACTATTTTCTTAATAATACACTTCAAAATAAAGTGAAGTTATTGAAATCAATCCAATATATCTGTTTGATAATTGAATCCAGTCTGTTCCTTAATGTTCTACAGGTGGACACTGTCTAAATGTAGTACTAGATGGTAGGGTGTACTATGAAGCAAGAGAGCATTGTGGGAGTTTAGCTAGCATTGGGCACCATGACAAAGACTGCTGAGGAGGTTATGACCTCCAACCAGAGATTATCATGATAAATATCTGCTGTTCTCACTGACGATGCTGCGGATTAAACAGAACTAAACTAGCTAGCTAGGTTAGCATCCTGCTACAGACTGATGTGTGACAGTAACCAAAGGATCGCTGTGAGTTTAAAGCTAAAACTGATCAGTTAAGACATATTGATCAGCCTCGATGCTGACAGTAGAATAAACGTTTGTCCAAAACAACTGTATCCACTTTATGTGAACATGATCCACAGAGTTCAGAAACCGACTGCAGCTGAAACGGATCATTTCAGAACGATAACTTGGCTCTGCTGCAGAGTATTTCTGGACTTTTCAGACTGAAAGAAAAAGAGTCCGTCGTTCCTCCTCGGCTTTACGGGCTGCAGCTCCCACGCATCCAGAATTCCTTGTGGGCCTGAAGTCGACACACAGACACACAAAGAGGCTTTCTGGAGGCGTCCACATTCACACACAATCGCACACATTCATGCACACTCATGCACACAGATGTTGCCGGTCGCCTGCAGCATCTGTCGCCGGTCGTCACAGCAACACATTCCTGCTGCAGCAACAGAAACATACACACAGAAACACACAGAAACACACACACCAAACCACACATCTGCAGCTGCGACACAACATTCCTGGTCTGAGAGACGAGCTGCAGAAAATTGAAACCAGCCTGAGAGCTTTCAGCTTTCAGAGGAGCAAAACAAAGAGTTTATCTTCTACTGAAGGCGAGCTTCTGACAGCAGCACGAGTTCAAGACGATAAAATGAAGAAAAAAACACAGATCTGAGGTTCAGTTTGTCTGAAAAACATGTTTCTACGTCTTTAACTCGGATGTTGCGAGTTTCTTTCTGACGTTAAAACCAGTTTGACTTCATAAACAGCAGGAAGAACAGGCAGCGTGTTTTAACGACAGCAGCTTTAATTAGCGTCTTTTTTAAAGGCAGCAAGCTTTAATTAGCGTCTTTTTAACCAACAGCAACTTTAATTAGCGCCACGGCTAACGGATTTCTGGACCTTAAAGCCGACGATAATCCGGATTCCAGCCTCGTGTTTTCTTTAAAACAGCTGTGGACTCAAACATCGGGGGTTTTCCATTTTTTCCCTGCTCAGAGCCCGACTGACCTCCAGAGTTCAATCCTTTATTCTGTTTCCTCCACGGATCAGAAATGTGTGAAACTCTTTGTTCTTTTCTAAACACCAATGGCTGGAACAAAAAACAAGATGTTGGATTAGAAAGAGAAGAAAGTTCAACGTCACACAAGAGAAAACTACTAATTACTAAATTATTTAAAACTGATTTTTACTTTCATGTTAGAGACGAAAAAATATATATTTTTATTAAAAAACGATTCATTTGTCTTTAAATGTTTAGTGATGGATTTATTCACCTCCTAATGCAACTGTTCTCTTTGGAAAGTTTTTATGTAATCTTTCATTTAAAACATTTTATTCTATAATTCTACTTCTGCATAATTTTTATATATAATTTTATTTTATAATTGTTGCTTCATAATTTTATGCATGTAATTCTAAAGATACTTCTCTAATTTATATCATATTGCTTTAGAAATAAATTAATAACGTCTTTCTATTCTGTTCTATTTATTTGCTTTTGTTTGCTTCTCTCTGTTTTCCATTTTCTCTGGACTTGTGTTCTTGTCCTGATTTATCTGTTGTATTTGGTTTTATTTAGACTTTTGGAACATTGTTCAGAGAAAGTCTACATGTACCTGTCAATGAGTCATAAAGACAGAATTCACACAATTTCTACCATTTAAAAAAAAATCCTTCAATTGAACAATAAACCAACAAAATTAATTAATCCAACAATAAACTTAACAAAATCCTTTAATCCAACAATCAAACCCAACAAAAGTATTTTAGTCCAACAATAAACCCAACAAAATGTGATTAATCTAAGAATGAACCCAAAAAAAACCTTTAATCTCACAATAAACTCAACAAAAGACTTTTAGTGCAACAATTAACCCAACAAAAGTCCTTTAACCTGTTAGGGGCTCTAGGAAATAACAAATCTGCTCTTTCATTGTCTTTTCTTAAAAAACTAGAAAACTAATCAATCGAATCTTCTCGGTGTCGAACACTCTGATTGGTTGTTTAAATTTCTACTTTACATCCTGCACCCTTTACATAATAAATAGTTGACAATAAAATGGATCAATTTTTAAAAGTGTGATTTGCAGTCGAGCCCTGGAACTAAGAGGTTTCAGAGATATTAGCCTTTTTATTTATTATTTTTATTTTCGAGCAGGTGCCTCAAAACAGGGCTCAGGACTAAAAGGTTAATCCAACAATAAACCAACAAAAGTCCATTAATCCAACAATAAACCCAACAAAAGTCCATTAATCCAACAATAAACCCAACAAAAGTCTTTAGTCCAACATAAACCCAACAAAAGTCCATTAATCCAACAATAAACCCAACAAAAGTGATTAATCTAACAATAAACCCAACAAAAGTCCATTAATCCAACAATAAACCCAACAAAAGTCCATTAATCCAACAATAAACCCAACAAAAGTGATTATCTAACAATAAACCAAACAAGAGTCCTTTAATCCGACAAAAGTCCATTAATCCAACAATAAACCCAACAAAATGTGATTAATCTAACAATGAACCCAAAAAAGCCCTTTAATCTCACAATAAACCCAACAAAAGTCCATTAATCCAACAATAAACTCAACAAAAGTCCATTAATCCAACAATAAACTCAACAAAAGTCCTTAAGTCCAACAATAAACCCACAAAAAGTGATTAATCTAACAATAAACCAAAACAAAAGTCCTTTAATCCAACAATAAATACAATAAAAGTCCTCTTTCTTTTACCCTCCTTCGTTTTGATTTTTTACTTAAACTTTGCAATAAACTTGGTTAAAATGTAAAGGAAATGAAGGATGGAGGAAAAAACAAACTTCCACTCGTCCTTCTCCAAGCAAAGCATCAACACACAGCCAAACCAAATGTCCTGAGAACAGAAGAGTTCAGAACATTTACCGTCTTAACCGTCAGTCGCTCACTGGTCTGTTAGTGTTTCATTTAAAGTTCAGATTTAAAGTTAAAGGAGAATTTTCACCAGAATTCAGTTTGCAGTTCGTCTCTGACTTTTTCACTCATTACTGTTTTTCTTGTGATGACTGAAAGATGAGCAGAGTTTGGTTTACAATCCGTCCAGTTTAATGATGAAGTTACATTCTGTCCTCTGGAAAAACAATGACATACAGAGATAAACAGTGAAATACTGATAATGCACAAAAACTGGATTTAAATCTCATCAAAAACGAAGGATTTACAGAAGATGTTGTAAAAACATTTTAAAGGGCTGGAAGATTAAAAATATTAAACCTTTTATAAAAGTTCCTAACAAACTTCACTTTATTGTAGAAATAAGAGCACAGACCTGAACCAACTATTCTGTTTCTGCTGATTTAGACGGCCAGTAAAAATGGAGTGATTTTCCAGTAAATTATATAAATAAGTCATTTTTTAACACACTGAGGCTGGAGGTTGAAGCATAAAAGTAATTTATCATTTTCAGTCCTCATTATACACAAGAGTTCTTTCAAATAACAAAAAATATCAGAAAAGTAATAAAACAGAACGAATGTTTGGAAAGAAAGAAGAAAGAAAGAAGAAAGAAAAAGAAAGAAGAAGAAAGAAAGAAAGAAAGAAGAGAGAGGAGACTGGAGTGGACTACAACACAGCGGTTTAAAGGACTACAACTCCAGATGTTCAGTTTATCAGAAGACCGAATCAAACTCTGACTTGACTGAGCAGAAAAATAGAAATGAAACAAAAAACAGCAGCTTCTGGAAGAGTTTATTAAAGAGTTCATTAAATCTTTACCCTATTACCACCAACGACAATATTCTACAAAACACGATTCCCCGCAAAACAAAGAAATTTAACACATCTCGAGTCATCCCCAACAAAGTCCCAAGTCACCCCATCCAGGTTTCGACTCATCCTTATCAAGTTCTGAGTCACTCCATCCACATTTTACGTCACTTTAGGACAAATTTTGAGTCCTTTTGTCAGATTTCAAGTCATTTTATGGAAGTTTCCAGCCATTTCGTCCAAGGCTTGAACCATTCTGGTCAAGTTTTGAGTCATTTTGGAAAAGATTTAAGTCGTCCTACCCAGGTGTCGATTAATTCCATCCAGGTTTTGATTTATTTTAGTCAGGTTTTCACTCATTTTTAATCAAGCCCCGAGCCACACTGCACAAATTTCAACTCCTTTTAACAGATTTGAGTCCATTTTGTTAAAGTTTCCAGTCGGTTTGTTTATAGCTTTCGGGTCATTTAAGGAAGTTTCATGTCATTCTGGTTCAAGTTTTATACTTTTTGGACAGCTTCAGGACATTTTGGACAATTTTAAATGCTTTTGGACAAGTTTCAAGACATTTTATTTTTATTTCAGTTATTTTGGAAAAAACCTCTAAGGATTTTGGACAAATCTGAATTACTTTGCTCACATTTGAAACTATTTTGGACAAATTCTCAGTAATTTTGGATACATTTTGAGCTATTTTTGTTAAAGTTTCCAGTCATTTTGTTTAGCTTTCAAGTCATTTTATTTAAGTTTTGGGTAATTTTGTTCAAGCTTTAAACTATTTTGGGCAAATAATTTAGGACAAGTTTCAAGACATTTTATTTACATTTTCCAGTCAATTTGGAAGTATTTTGGGCAAACTTTGAGTCATTTTGTTCAGGTTATAAAATATTTTGGACATATTTTCAGTCATTTTGTGCTTGTTTGTGCCTCTGGTCAGGATTCAGGAGTTTCAGGAGGCCTTAGCGTCTGAACAGAGGAGCAGTCTGACCTCCACCTGGCTTCACCTCGGCAGGACAACAATAAACGTCTTCTCATCATCCAATCAGACGGAGCTGCCGGTTGTGTAACGGCGCTTTAATCCCTCCTGGAGATCAGCTGGTTTCTGGGCTGCAGCCAATAAGAAGCTCTAAGTGGGTTTCTGGACCAATCCCGGAGTGTTATGCAACCTTTACTTCCTCCTCAGGTTGATCTGGACCAAGCTCCTCCAGCAGGTTCCTCCAGCAGATTTCTCAATGTTCTTCTGCCTTCAGCAACATTTAGTTTTACATTTAACACATTAACTCCTGAATGTTTGAACAGTTTCTAGATGTTTTTCTGCTCCCGCCTCAGAAAACCGTCTAACTATCCACAACTACAACCTGTAGGAGTCGTTAAATGCAAAAAAAAACCTCAGTTCGTTCAACTGAGAACACAACAACCAGCTTCAACTAACTCAACAAAAACTGTCCAAAACCATTCAAAAGTTGACAAAAACTACTGAGAAATTCTTCAAAATGAAAGAAAAATGAAGCAAAGTCATACAAAGCTTGTCCAAAACAGTTTGAAACATGTCCACAGTGACTAAAACTTGTCCACAATGACTTGAAAGTAGTTTAAAATGACTCAAAACTTGAATAAATTAGTTTGGAATTTGTCAAAAACGACTCAAACTTTATTTTAATGACTCGAAACGTGAATAGAATTGAACTAAAACTTGAAAAAAGATGACTCAAAATCTATTTTAACGTATTTAACATAATTATTTTACAGGTATATGCTGTGTTTAATGTCATTATTTTACAGTAGACGTCTTTCAGCCTCCCTCCAGGAAGATGAAAGAGAAAAACAAGACGAGACCGAGTTTTTCTGTCATGTGAATAAAATTGCTGTCGGCTACAGAACAGAGCAGCTTTATTCGAACCAGCAAGAAGTCTCCAAACATTAAACATGTTTTATTTCAGATTTAGGGGCTAAACCGAACATTCACTGTCAGAAATATACCGCAGACACCTAAAAATGCTGTAAAAAAACATCTAAAATATACTGCAGACAGCTAAAACAGGATGAAAATGTGGAAATAACCCTTCACATCAGTTTATTTTCTCCTGTTGAAAGGGATATTTGGTGTTTTGGAGCTTCATGAGAACCGAGAACAGCCTGAGCTCTGATCAGATGGAGGTTCTAACATGTTGGAACCAGCAGGAACCAGCAGGAACCATCCAGAGAAACCATCTGCTGCTCCCGATTCAACGTCGCCTCACCGACCTCCAACAGGAAAACAGCAAATATGAAACCAAAGCGGCCGGATTTTAACTCAGAAGTCCATAATTATAAACCTCTCAGAGAAACGTGGAGCAGAAATGTGCAGCTGCTGGTTTATAATCAGACAGAACAAAAATCAGATGAATTAACGAGTTTTACTATGAAGGATTATCTGTTAACTCAAACATCCAAACAGAAATTCACTGAGAAGAAAAAGCTTAGTTTTACGTAAAAAATATGTTTAGAAACATAAAAAAATGCAATAATTGTGGAAATTTAGTGATATTTTCAGCTTCATTCTGTTTTAACTTCATTCTGTCCGATTCATTCTGTTTTAGCATCGTTTTGTGTTAGCTTAAGTTTATATTAGCTTAATCTGTTTTAGCTTCTGTGTTAGCTTAATTTTATTTTAGCTTCACTCTGTTTTAGCTTCCTTGTGTTTTAGCTTCACTTTGTTTTAGCTTTAATGTGTTTTATCTTCGTTGTGTGTTAGCTTCGTTGTGTTTTAGTTTCAATGAGTTTTAGCTTTGATGTGTTTTTGCTTCATTGTGTGTTAGCTAGCTTTGTTGTGCTATAGTTTCATTGTGTTTTAGCTTCATTCTGTTTTAGCATCGTTGTGCTTTAGCTTCGTTGTGTTTTAGCTTCATTCTGTTTTAGCTTCATTCTGTTTTAGTTTCATTCTGTTTTAGCTTTGTTGTTTTTTAGCTTTGTTCTTTTTTAGCTTCGTGTTTTGGCTTCGTTGTGCTTTAGCTTCATTCTGTTTTAGCTTTGTTGTGTTTTAGCTTCATTCTGTTTTAGCCTCGTTGTGTTTTAGCTTCGTTGTGTTTTAGCTTCATTCTGTTTTAGCTTTGTTGTGTTTAGCTTCTTTCTTTTTTAGCCTCGTTGTGTTTTAGCTAGCTTTGTTGTGTTTTAGCTAGCTTTGTTGTGTTTTAGCTTCATTGTGTTTTAGCTTCGTTCTTTTTAGCCTCGTTGTGTTTTAGCTAGCTTTGTTGTGTTTTAGCTTCATTCTGTTTTAGCTTTCTTCTTTTTTAGCCTTGTTGTGTTTTAGCTTCGTTGTGTTTTAGCTTCATTCTGTTTTATCGTCGTTCTTTTTTAGCCTCGTTGTGTTTTAGCTAGCTTTGTTGTGTTTTAGCTTCATTGTGTTTTAGCTTCGTTCTTTTTTAGCCTCGTTGTGTTTTAGCTAGCTTTGTTGTGTTTTAGTTTCATTATGTTTTAGCTTTCTTCTTTTTTAGCCTTGTTGTGTTTTAGCTTCATTCTGTTTTATCGTCGTTCTTTTTTAGCCTCGTTGTGTTTTAGCTAGCTTTGTTGTGTTTTAGCTTCATTCTGTTTTAGCCTCGTGGTGTTTTAGCTTCGTTGTGTTTTAGCTTCATTCTGTTTTATCGTCGTTCTTTTTTAGCCTCGTTGTGTTTTAGCTAACTTTGTTGTGTTTTAGCTTCATTTTGTTTAAGCTTTGATGTGTTCTAGCTCTCAACCGTCCAGAAATAAAAGGAAACACGGAGAACAAATCACGTTATCGTCATTTTCTATCTACATATTGTTGTTTTGCATCTGTTTTTTGTCCTTTTCTGTCCCATTTGTGTCGTTTCATCTTGTTTTATTGCGTTCGGTCTCATTTTTGTTGCTTTGTGTCTAATTTATGCTTCAAGAGATTAAAAATCATTTTCTGTCTAAGTTTAGACAGTTACACACAAACAACACTGATGCTGTAGTTTGCTGTTTGTTTCACCGTGCTGAATGGATCTCCAACAACTTAACTTTGTCATTTTATGTGACTTTGGGACAGTTTTGTGTCTTTGTGGTGATTTTTTTGTTGTGTTTGGTTGCCGAATTAATCCTCCAACAGCTTCGCCATCTGCTTTCTTTAACTGAATACGTGGAACAAAACGAGGCGTCACTTTGGGATTTTCTAGCAGACAGATGAATGAACAGTTGAAGAGCTGTTGCAGTTTTTTACACGTTTGTTTGGATTTTTGGCGTCAAGATTCCAGGTCGCTGTGATCTGATAAGAGAATGTCTGATAGCAGAGAGTAGGACCAACAAGATTCACTCAGTTTTTACTGTCTGGAGATAAACCAGAAACATAAACAACAGTTCAGACCTGAGCATCACATCTTCAGCGACCCAATCCAACATCAGATGGATCCGTCACCGTGGAAACCCAGAAAATGGAGGAGAAACTTTGAACACGGAAGTAAATAAGAACTAACATTCTGACAGTAACGTCACAGAGCATCTAAACGGAACCAGAAGATCAATTTAACTCTAGATGTTTTGGAATAATTTATTATATTTTCAAAGATTGTTCATGTTTATTAAATTATAAATAAGTAAAATCACAGATAAAAGGAAAATTTACACGTTGACTGTAATAAACATAAAAAACAGAACAAACTGTCAGAACGTCCACATTTAAATCTGGAACTTTTACTAAAGATTTTTTTATAAACTGTTTCATGTAAAATCAGATTACTTTGCTGTATTTATTATTTAAACAGACAAATCTGTCATTGCTTTCAAGAACAAAATATTTCATTAAGGAATAAAACTATTACATAATTTTAGTCATTTCAGAAGATGCACCTCGTTTGTTAAATTACAGACAAAATACAGAAAAAGTGTGAATTTAGATTAAAAGTATATAAAGTGTATGTATTATATTTAAAAATAAATAGACCATTTTGACCGCATTAAATCAGCTAGAAGTCCACTTATTTACAGATATTTCCTGTTTTTTAAGAATACTATTAATGAGTGAAAACTAGAAACAATTTTAGTTGTTTTACAGATTATTGGACAAACTGAATAAAGTTAGCCAATTAGCCTCGTACCTCAGATTAGATTTAGCCCGGATAAAGTTAGCCGTTAGCCTTGGTACTCCCATTTAGATTTATCGGATAAAGTTAGCCGTTAGCCTCAGTATGTATCATTAGATTTAGCCGGATAAAGTTAGCCATTAGCCTCGGTACTTCCCATTAGATTTAGTTGGATAAAGCTAGCCATTATTCTCGGTATGTAGCGTTGGATTCAGCCGGATAAACTTAGCCGTTAGCCTCGGTACTTCCCGTTAGATTTAGCCAGATAAAGTTAACCGTTAGCCTCGGTACCTCCCGTTAGATTTAGCTGAATAAATTTAGATGTTAGCCTCAATAGCTCGAGCTAGATATAGTTGGATAAAGCTAGCCGTTAGTTTCGGTATATCCTGTTAGATTTAGCCGGATGAAGTTAACCGTTAGCCTCGGTACCTCCCGTTAAATTTAGCTGAATAAATTTATGCATGAGCCTCAATAGCTCGAGCGAGATTTAGCTGGACAAAGTTAGCCGTTAGCCTCAGTATCTCTCGTTAGATTTAGTTGGATAAAGTTAGCTGTTAGCCTCAGTGCCTCCCATTAGATTTAGCTGGAAAAAGTTAGCCGTTAGCTGAGGTACCTTTGGTTAGATTTAGTTGGAAAAAGTTAGCCTTAGCCGTGGATACCTTTGGTCAGATTTAGTTGGATAAAGTTAGCCGTTAGCCTCGGTACCTCCCATTACATTTAGCTGGATAGAGCTAAGCTGATAAAAGTACTTTGTGTAGTTGGAGCTGCTGGTAAACTGTGAACTCTCCCACTGTGGGATCCATAAAGTTTAATCTAACAGTTTTAAAGCTCGGCAGTTTGTCTTTTTTTCCAGCTCGGCTAACAGGTCTGTGGGTTATTGTTGTTCTGCTTTAGCCTGCAGCTGCTGCAGGACGCTGTGATGAGGAGCTGAAGGGTTGCAGCGATGGATCAGCTGGATCCTCTCAGCCTGACTCATCACTCAGAGTTCATCCAAACTGGCCGGCGTTGTGTACCGATCCACCATCTGAGCTCACATTAAACCTGAAAACGCTGCTTCCTGCTGCTGCTTCTGAGGAAACAAACCCAAACACGAAACTCTTCAAAAGCTGCAGATGATGCCGAGTTTTACACAAGGAGTGAATCTGAGCTAGCGATCGGCTAGATGACGACGACAAACTGTTAGCTTTTAGTCTGAAAGGACGCGATAGAACATCATGGAACACATCGACATCTGGAAGGTCCTCTGCTTTATTTCGGAGGTCAGAATCTGGGATTTTGGTCTCATCCCAACAGACAGAACTGATTAAAAACAGGGCCAGGGTTAGGGTGGAAGAACAGCAGAATTGACAGCAGGAGGAGGTTTCTACTTTTCTATTCCATGTCTCATTTAAAAATGCTCCCAAAATAAACCGTTAACTCAACAAGATTCTGTAAAAATAAAAATTCGGACTTCTTTGACAACGTGAAGCAGAGACTGACTGAGCTGCAGCCAACGGTCTGCTAAACAAAATTCAGGATGTTGTGGATGCAGGCAGCGTTTCCTCAGAGCAGAAGAGACGACGACTCATTAAGATTATAAGAAGGAAAACATCAGAAAGCACTGTTTTAGCACGTGTTGATCTGATGAAGCTTCCGTCCTCTGGTTACTCTGCAGATCAAGTTTCCACCAAATCGGGACACGTGTTTTAATCATCAATCTGCAGCCTAAAAACACCAAGAAATAAGAAGAAAAACCTTTATGAGACGCTGTTTGGCGACTAAACAATCAGATTTAGAGAAATCTGCTCAAAAATAAACGCTGGTTTTAACCAGATTTGATAAAAAATGAAATATTCTGACACAGCTGAAACGTTCGGATGGCTTCAAAGTAACTTTGATAAAAATTGAAGGGACTTTTGGTCTGGAATTAAGTGTTCGCCTGAGTGCCTGGATCAGTTCCACTGTCGTTCATCTTTTCCCTCTTTAACTGCTCGATCAAACACAAACGCTGTTGTTCTTCTAGACCCAGCAGCTTTTCTATTGAGCCATTCTTTGGGTGCTTTCACACCTGTTAGTCCGTTAGAGTGTCGTTTGACCCAAAAGTTGTTACAATGTTGCTATTTTCAACTGGTTCAGTTCACATTCACACCAAAGCAACTGTAGAAAAGAGACGACAGAAACATGAGCAGAAAGAGACAAAAGTGTCCCAAAAACAGTGAAAAACGAGACAGAAAACGACTGAAAAGAGAACCATGGAGATAGATGAAAGTCTGAGAAAGACAAGAAGCTCCACAAAGAGGCAAAGACGAAAACAAAACAAGAAAAAACGACACAAACTGACAAAAATGACGGTCAAACTACACTAATTTTAATTCATTTACTGATTTAAGCTCAGATTTTGTATTTTTACCGATGAAATGACGTATGTATGGACGAGGCGTTCAAAAGTCCAGCTGAAAAGTAGAAAATCTGGAGATTTTTTCTGTTTTTACAGTTTATAAATGGAGTCATGTTGGGTTTTTGGGGAGGGGTTCAATTGTTTTCTTCTAATAATAAATGTAAGCCTGTAGAGGTCTGCAGCAGGAACCCTCCTGCCTGGTCGTGTCTCCGGCTGCCAGGACGTTGTGTTTTTGTGTTTTTGGTTGCAGTGAACCTGAGAGCTCTGAGCTTCGTTTAACGATCAGGAAGAAAACCTTCAGCAGGAGAACGCTTGGAAGAAAAACAGTTCAGCAGCTAAATGCAGCAGCTGCATTAAGCATGCGATGGTGAGAGCGCGTCTGAGAGGCTTAATGATGCAATCTGCCCCCCCACTGCCTGCTCCAGCGATGACACACCGGCAGCAGTTGCAGAGCTGCATGCGGTCGCAGTAAATTCTTCCTTCAGCAGAGAGTCGATCAGCAGCAGCAGAAACACGACTTCAGAACCGCCTTAAGAAAACCGCCTTAAAATAAACCGCCTTAAGAAAACCGCCTTAAGAAAACCACCTTAAGATAAACTGCTTTAAGAAACTGCCTTTAAAATAAACCACCTTAAGAAAACTGCCTTAAAATAAAACACCTTAAGAAAACCGCCTTAAGAAAACCGCCCTTAAGAAAACTGCCTTAAAATAAACCGCATTAAGAAAACCACCTTAAGATAAACCGCCTTAAGATAAACCGCCTTAAGAAAACTGCCTTAAAATAAACCGCCTTAAGAAACCGCCTTAAAATAAACCGCCTTAAGAAACCCCCTTAAAATAAACCGCCTTAAGAAAAACATTTAAACTGTCAGGTTTACTGATATCTGGAGGAAAAAACATTTATTTACATGCTGACTAAAATACTGTAAATAATGTCCACAAAAATCTGCATTATTTTAAATATTATTTAGTTCTTTCACAATGTTTGTTTGAGAAATGACATTATTTTTCTGACTATATTTAATCAACTAAATAAATATTATTATGTAGATGTTTCACTATTTGAAATAAAAAATATGATATGAAGGAGTGAAAAATGGAAATAAATAAATAGAGGCCAAAACTCTAAATAATGTCCACATTGAAAATCTGTATTTTTATAAGTATTATAATTTTTTTTTTACAATTTTTCTTACTTCATTTTAATCAACAAAAAAATATTATTTACAGAAGTTTTCACACTATTTGAAATAAACAAAATGTACATTAAGCAGTGAAAAATAGTAATAAATAGAGGCCAAATGTCCACGTTAAAAATCTGTATTTTATAAATATTCATTTGTTTTTGCAATTTTTCTTACTTTATTTTAATCAGCTAAAAAATATTATTTTACAGATATTTTGTGTTATTGAATATATATATATATATATATATATATATATATATATATATATATATTAAAGAGTAAAATAATGGTACAAATAAATAAATAAAGGTCAAAACTACAAATAATATCCAAATCAAAAAATCTGTATTTTCATAAATATTCATTTGTTCTTTTCAAAGTTTGACTGAAATTTAAATTTTTTTCTATATTTTAACCAGCTAAATAAATATTATTTTACAGATGTTTTCCACTATTTAAAATTTAAAAATATGTATATTAGGAGGCTTTGAAAAAGTGGAAATAAATAAATAAAATATGAAGGGGTGAAATTTACTCTTATTTTACAGATTCCTATTTTGTAAAAATACTAAAATAATATCTAATAAACACAGAAAATCTATTTATACGTTGGCACCATTTTGAGCAATTTTAGAGAAAGTTTAGATGTTTTGGACACCTTTTCTCATTTGGATCATTTTTTGAGGAATTTTATAAGTTTGCATCATTAAACACCATTTTTCAGAAGATTTACGATGTTTTTGGACAGAGTTTTCTCACTGTGGGACAATTTTCAAGCCTTTTTGGACCATTTTTAAGTAATTTTGTACAAGTTCTGAGCCATTAAACACCATTTTTTCAGAAGGTTTCAGATGTTTTGGACAGGTTTTTCATATTGTGGACAATTACTAAGTCACTGTGGGTCATTTTTTGACCATTTTAAGACATTTTTTAGCGTTTTGGACATTTTTTAGTGATTTTAGACAAATCTCTGTTTAATCCTAGAGACCAGAGGAGTCGTCATCAGAGTGAAGTTCATGTTAAAACAGAGAGCATTGTGGGAGTTCAGCTGGTAGAGGGGCACCATGACAAAGACTAATGAGGACGTTCACGACCTCCAACCAGAGCTCAGCTGGTTAGATGAACTGGATCCAATTAAAACCAGCATTTAGAAATGTGAGCAGCTTCACGTGTGGACGTCAGGAACAATAATCAATCAGCTCCATGTTTCTGATCAGACACATGGACAGTTTAAGACTGGACTCTGGTTAAAACCACCTTAACGCCGGATTATTGCAGATTCAGACTGAAGTGCAGAAGGTTTGAAGACCCGAAGCCTTTTATTGAACCTTCATCTCTTCCAATCGATGATCAGGTCCAATCAGCTGTTCTAAGAGCTCCTGTCTTTAATTATTGATCACTGATAGAGCTGGAACCTCTCAGCAGCTTCATTAATGTTTTTATCCTTCTGGTATCTGAGAACCAGCTGGAGGCTCCATGAGGTGAAATAATCCTGAAGTTTACTGTCTTTTTATGCAATGAATCCTCCAACTATGATGGATCCGATTGGCTTTTTTCTAGTGAAGACGACAGAAATGAAAAATAATGTTTAGTGACGCATTCTTTTAGAAAATGACTCAAAAACTGTCAAAAACACTTAAAAATGATCCAAAATACCGATCAAAACTGCCCCAGATTATTCAGAAATTATCCAGTGACTTGAAAATGATCCAAAATGAGAAAAATCCTTCCAAAACATCTTAAACTTTCTCTAAAATTACTCAAAAATGGTGTTTTAATTACTTAAAACTTGTCCAAAACATCATAAATCTTCTGAAAATGGTGTTGAAATGATGCAAAACATAAAATTACTTCAAAATGGTCCAAAATGATTCACAAATGATCCAGATTGTCCATAAAATGTGTCGGAAACATCTTAAACTTCAAGGAAATTCAGTGATCAAGAACCCTAACCATCAGTTTATTATCTTATTATTTTGTTTTTAAGCAAAAATGACAAAACCTGCTGTTTGTATCTTCTAATCAGTTTAATGTGTAATATTCTATGATAGTAAATAAATAAACAAAAACAACAGAAACTAATCCTGTTTGTTGGGTTTTCAGTGTATTTCTGTGGATTCCACGTTCACCAGGTTTCTATCCACATTTATTATCAACTGGTTTTAGAAAATGTCCCAAAAAATGAAAAAATATTTAAAATGGTCCCAAATGACTCAAAATGGCTCAAAATTACAAGAAAATTGTAAAAAAAAAAAAAAAAAACTTTTAGATTGTCCAAAAAGACAATAAAAATGTCCACCGTGACTTAAAATGAGATTAAATATGACAATAAATATTTCCAGAGTGACTCACAAACTGCAGCAATTGACTCAAAAATCACTCAAAATTACAAAAAAGTCCTAAATGATTAAAAACAATCAAAATGACTCAAAGAAATGAATTGAAATTTGTCCAAAATGACGAACGAATGACTTCAACTTGTCCATAGTAACGGTAAAAACGCTCATAATGAGCTTTGATGGTTCCAGAGTAGATTCAGCCGGAACATTTGTTTGACGAAGCTGCAGTTTGTTTTTCCAAAAGAAAATGTCCAACATCACGTGAAATTTGTCCCCAGTGATTCCAACATGATTCAAAATGAGTCTAAAGTGACATTAAACATCCCAAAATGAGTTAAAAACACCCAAAATCACAGAAGAACGTATTAAATGATTTTAAAAAGTCGAAATGACCCAAACAAACGTCTAAAATGACTTTAAATTCGTCCAAAATGACAAAGAAATGTCCTAAATGATTGAAGACGTGTCCAGAGAGACGAACGAAGGAGTTGACCTGTGAGTTTTAAGAGTCTTTATTGATGAGGTTTGATGGTTCCAGGTGGTTTTATCTGACTAAAGTTCGGGTTCTGCTGGTTCTCCTGCAGCTGGAGTTGAGTTTCCATCCAGCTGTGATGCAGCAGAGCCAACAGCGTCTCCATGGCGATGGAGTGAAGGTGAGGCCGTTATCCGGATCAATACAACAAGTGGTTTCAGCTCCAGGATTCATCTGAACACCAACGACGATAATTCATCTGTTCAGTGACTCTATGACTCTGTACTGCTCGCCTCCATCAGAAAGATCTCCAACAATACCCAGATCTATAAACAGATAACCATAGACATCTACACCTACAGACACCTACAGACACCTACAGACATCTACATACACCTACAGACATCTACACCTACAGACACCTACAGACATCTACAGACATCTACAGACACCTACAGACATCTACACTTACAGACATCTACAGACACCTACAGACATCTACAGACACCTACAGACATCTACACCTACAGACACCTACAGACACCTACAGACATCTACAGACACCTACAGACATCTACACCTACAGACACCTACAGACATCTACACTTACAGACATCTACAGACACCTACAGACATCTACAGACACCTACAGACATCTACAGACACCTACAGACATCTACACCTACAGACACCTACAGACACCTACAGACATCTACAGACACCCACAGACATCTACACCTACAGACACCTACAGACATCTACAGACACCTACAGACATCTACAGACACCTACAGACACCTACAGACATCTACAGACACCTACAGACATCTACACCTACAGACACTACAGACACCTACAGACATCTACAGACACCTACAGACATCTACACTTACAGACATCTACAGACACCTACAGACATCTACAGACACCTACAGACATCTACAGACACCTACAGACATCTACACCTACAGACACCTACAGACATCTACAGACACCTACAGACATCTACACCTACAGACACCTACAGACATCTACACTTACAGACATCTACAGACACCTACAGACATCTACAGACACCTACAGACATCTACACCTACAGACACCTACAGACACCTACAGACACTACAGACATCTACAACCTACAGACACCTACAGACACCTACAGACATCTACAGACACCTACAGACACCTACAGACATCTACACCTACAGACACCTACAGACATCTACAGACACCTACAGACACCTACAGACACCTACAGACATCGACAGACACCTACAGACATCTACAGACACCTACAGACACCGACAGACACCTACAGACATCTACAGACACCTACAGACATCTACAGACACCTACAGACATCTACAGACACCTACACCTACAGACACCTACAGACATCTACAGACATCTACAGACACCTACAGACACCTACAGAGACCTACACCTACAGACACCTACAGACACCTACAGACATCTACAGACACCTACAGACACCTACAGACACCTACACCTACAGACACCTACAGACACCTACAGACATCTACAGACACCTACAGACACCTACAGACACCTACAGACATCTACAGACACCTACAGACACCTACAGACACCCACATCTACAGAATAAAGGCCCTAACATAACTTCAGGTTTGCAGCTCTGTGCAGCCGTTGGTCGGTTGGTTTGTTGTTAATCCTTGGAGGTAAACGACTCGTTATCTGAGATCAACCGCAGATTAATATTCAGCAGCAGCCAGATTATGTGAAGACAGACGGACAGACAGATGGACAGACAGACGGATACCCACACTCTAACTCTGAATAAAAGTCTCAAAAATTAGAACTCTGAGTTGGTCCAAAACTTTGAACAGTGATCTAAAATCATCTGATAATCATCAACAGACACTCAAAGTGTTCAAACGTGTTGAAAATGACTGTAAACTTAGATTGTGTAAAATAACCCCAGACTTGGTGTAGTAACAGACTAAATGACTAAAGTCTGTCTAAATAACTGATGCAGCAGTCCACATTCCTCCAGGACCATCTAAACCAAAATAAATCAAAATCTCTTCAAAATGACTCAAAATTTGCCCAAAATAAACCAGAAATTCTTGGAAGTGACTCAAACTTTGTCCAGACTGTTCAGTCTGTTTCACAAAATACTACAAAAAAGACAAAACTACTGAAAGCATCTGAAAGACCTCAGAGACTGAAAGAAGAACCCAAAGTCCACCTCACTTCCTGTTAGAGAAACTAAAACCACAGATCAACCTGGAAGTAGGCTGGATGTTATCTTCATCATCACTGTCATCACCTTCATCACCATCATCATGATCAGCTGTGAGGTTCTAACCACTGATCCACTCCACGTTCTGACCAACAACCTGCAGCTCCTCAGAGCTCCTCTTTCTGCTGCTTCAGGATTTAAATCTTCAGTTTATCATGAAAACATGAAATATTCTTCAGTTCTGGATCTAAAATTGGAGGATTCACCGCTCAGATAAAATCAGAAAAACATCTCAAGAACTTTCCTGTATCTTTAAAGCAGAACTGTTGAACAGGTGATCTATTGATCGATTATTGATCAGGATGTGTAGCTTCAGTCTGTCAGGAAACTGAACATCTGAACAGAACTCTGAACCCTGGAGGACCTTCATCAGAGTTCATCAGATTGATCAGAATCACTGGAAACTGAACATCTGGACACTTTATGGATCAATAATCAATAAATTCACTGCAGAAGATGATCAATAATGAAACAATAAAGATATGCAGATTTACAGGTTTCAGCCAGATTAGAAAACATCAGCTGAGTATGTGTGTGTGTGTGTGTTTGTTGATATCAGGACTTGAACTTGTGACTTTCCAAACTCTGCCCTCCAGCAGCAGCAGCAGCGACCTGCCGCTGAAGCTCCGCCGCGGATCGAGACTCACCCTCGACAACTCCAGCTCCAGCTCGGCCAGTTTGGCCCGAACCTCGGCAGGCAGCGGCCCCGGGTCCCGGTCCGCCATTCCCCCGATCCAAGCCGCCCGTGAGCTCCGCTGTCCGGCTCCTCCTGCCGCGGTTCTCCCCCAAACCCCAAAAATCCAAAGTGAGTCTCTGAGTCCGAGTCGCTCCGTGAAGCAGCAGCTGTGCGGCTCCGCAGACCATCAAGCTGTCGCCGACGGGGCTTCAGCTTCCTGCAGCTGTGCCTTCACAATAAGAGCCTGCCAGCCGCAAACGGTCAAAAATGTGACTTGAACTTGAAATAAAGACATTTCCATCTCTGAGTCTAAATAATAATAATAATCACTTTGAGACCCTACATGTTATGACTTTTAGAGCAATTATACGTCCACATTATTTTGTCATAGTAACTTTATTTTTTTTGAATAAAAATCACTTGACTCCAAATTCATTTATTTATTTAGAACATTAACAAATTTACTTCACACATTTTCATATTTAGATTTATTTTTCCATAATAAGTCCACTTTTATTCCTTTAACTTGATCATTCTTTCTTTTAAACACTTTGAGAAACATTAATACTCTCAGTTTCCTGTTCATCAATAAATCTGTGTAATGATGGTATTTTCGTAGAATTTCTGGATATTTTCTTTATTTTCTTTATATACTACATACTTTAAATGTTTGCTCCGTCTTTGTTGTTGAAATGCTGAAAATGTCCCACTGTGGGATTAATAAAGGCTCATTTATTATTGTTATATAAATACATGTAAATATGAGTAAACATAATGTTGTTAAAGTTATGATTAAATATAACGTAAGCTCTAAACTATCATGTTTCTACTTATACGTGTGCGTTTCCATTTAATTATATTATGACGTTTTATTTCACTTTAAAGGCATTATGGAGGATGTTTTTTTTCGTTTAATTTGTCTGATTCACATAAAATGAATATACTGACCTTTAGTGGACTTGTATGTATGGTCTCTAAAAGAATAAAAAAATAAATAAAAATAACTGTGGACATGGCAGGACCTGAAAAAACATCAGCCCAATCAAAGCGCTCGGACCGAGGCGTTTGTTTGCTCCCTTTCCTGTCAATCAAAAATCTTCCGGCTCAGGCCTAGTTACGTAGATTACGTACGCCTTGGACTTACGTGTTTTCTGTATGTGTTGCTTTGGTATAGCTTCGTAGTTAGCTGGTGACTTGATTTGCTCATCTTTTTTTACATAATGGCAGATAAAGATCCAGGGGGACCCAGCCGTAAAAGACAACTTCACGAGTCCTACGCAAGTTTCTGGAGGGGGGCGTTTCTTCGTAAATGTTAAGAGGGGGGAGGTTAGAGGGGGGTGAGGGAGAGGTTGTATGTGCGCATGCTACGTTCATTTCGTAGGAAATTAAATCTCCTCTAATGCCTTTAATGTACTTCTGCCTTGGTTGTATTTTTATTAAATCTTTTTATCTGTCTGATCAGTTTAGACTATTCTATAAAGTCTGTGTAAGTTTCATCTAATTTGTCTGTATTGTTTGTTTTAATCATTAAATCTGACTCAGCTGGATTTAATCTTTTACCCTTTTTGTCACCAAAACAATTTAAAAACACAATAATCTGGTCTCATTTTGTTCCAGCCTCTTATCTCGGATATCTGATGTATTTCTGCGTTGTACAGAACATTAGATAACATATTTTAGGGCTTCAAACTGTTGGACAAACAATTAAAGACGTTTAGAGAAAGCTGGCATTAAACCGTCATTTATCACCGATTTCTAAAAAAATTCTACTAATTGCCTCATCAAGAAAACAATTAAAGAAGAAACATGAATGAAAATCCTCTTTAGCTGCAGCTCTGTTCAGGTTTTCAAACAGAGTCTGGAAGTAACAAGACAAAAAGATAAATAGTCCAATAAAGGATTTTACGTTGCACTGAAGAAAACACTATTCTAACAATGCACCTTTTAAAAAGGCTTTTCTTGTTTGCATTTCAGACTTTCCCTTTCACACATCAGCCACCTGAATGACAAATAATACATCAGACTGAAATTTTAAAAGAAGATAAAAATGTGCCTTGAAAACATCAGCTTTTATTTTGAAAGTCATATGGTGCGTGTTCCTGTGTGCGTCTGTCTAATTGCTGCTGACTTCACGCAGTTCGCAGCTAAAAAGAGACTGCAGGAAACTAAAAGATACAGAATGATGAAGTCAGAGACTAAAAACCTGTCAGAAGTCATCGGTAGAAAACGTTTCACCTTTAAGAGAGAAAATTAGAACAAAACAAAACAGAAATGAGGCAGAATTTAATAAACTGACAAACAAACCAACAGAGGGCGCCAGATAGCAAAAATAATTATCTATCTATCTATCTATCTATCTATCTATCCACAGTAACAGAGATCAATAAATGAATAATCAATATAAATCCATGTTTTAGTTCAAATCCATCATCCTGGTGCTTTGTGGGTTTTATCAACTTTTGTTTTGTTTTTTTAAATAAAGATTTAAGACAAAAACTCCTCAAACCTTCAAGAATTAGCTCACCACAGAGCCAACTAACCAATAGGAATCCAGCTCTGTGTAGCCCCGCCCCCTCCCTGCCTCCAGGTGAGCCAATCAGAAGGAGTTTCTCTGTCCTCCAGGTTTATTTACTTTCTGCAGCTAAAACTGAAATATCTGAACCAGAAATAAAACCAAATGTTCTGCTGTTAGAGTGAACACAAGAGTCTCCATGCTACGCAGCTATTGTGGCTAAAATTAGCATTATCCACAACAATAGGAAAATCTTGTGTTGGCATGTTATGCAGCTATTGTGGCTAACATTGTCATTATTCACAACTACAGGAAAATCTTGTGTTAGCATGCTGTGCAGCTAATGTGGCTAACATTAGCATTATCTACAACAACAGGAAAATCTTGTGTTAGCATGTTATGCAGCTAATGTGGCTAATATTAGCATATCTACAACAACAGGAAAATCTTGTGTTAGCATGTTATGCAGCTAATGTAGCTAACTTTAGCATGAGACAAACCAATGGAAGAATCCTTAGTGTTAGCGTGTTGAGAAGATGTCTCCATGAAGGTCCTATCAGTGTATATCTATGGATGGATCATATTTCTACTAAAATACAGTCTTTGGTTGATGTTTCTCCAACTGTTGAGGCACTAACATCAGTAGAATCTGATGTGAGGAAAGTTTAAGATGTTTAGACTAAATGTTGATGTGGACTCATTGGTAGGAACCAGAACCTGGAGTTCATAGAGGTCTAGATGTTCATGGAGGTGTAGATGTTCATGGAGGTGTAGATGTTGGAGGTAGATGAGCAGAGTTGTAGCCTTGTGGTTCTACAGGTGTTTGTTTCTGGTTTGTTCTGTCTGATGTTCATCTTCCTCATCTCTTGTGTCTGGGTTTTTAGTTAAGTGTTGTTTTATGTATGTTTTTCATTGTTTCTGGTCTCTTTGGGGCAGTTTTGTGAAACAGGAAAAGATCATCAATGGATCCACATTTCATTCATTAGCAGAAAGTAAATTCTCCAAATGTGTTGACCTGAATGTCCAGTTTGTTTTCTTCTCCTCACAGCTGGAGCTGGACGGAGACATCAGGAACTTCCTAATCAACCATCACCTGGGTGACAGAGAATCTTGTTTGAGCAGAAACAGCAGTTTAGAGAATATAATCATGTTTTTTCTATTAAAGATTGTTAAGTCCTCATCATGTGGACACACTGCCCTCTGGTGGCTGCAGCAGGACGGTTTATGTTTAAACTCCATTAAATCAAGATTTATACTTTGAAACAGTTTGAACGTTGTTGTTAGAGGATGTCAGGAACAAACTTTCATTTTAGATAAATTCCAGGAAAAAATGTTCCTCAGAACCATCTGGTTCTTCATCTCCAGTAACTTTATTAATGTTCAGAGTTTTACCTTCATACTGGGAATATTTCCAGAGTTCCAGGTCCTTGAAGTCCATAGAGGAGAACGTCTCCTGGAGAAAGTTGTAGAGCAGACCTACCGACAACTGGACAGTTGCACAGAGAGCAGAACTTTCTCCAGTTGTCCGTAGGTCTACTCTACAACTTTCTCCATGGAACGTTTGTAACGTTTAAAGCTGCTGTCCGGAGTTTCCGTTTGTTTTCAGTTTATGTATCATTGTTTAACAAAGCTTAAATGTGTTAGTCTAGTTCGATACTATAATATAATGTTAGTATGACTTGTGGAGGAGAGAGCATCAGGGCTCAGCAACTTCCAGAAAAGTTACCAATCCCACGGCTTGTCAGGCCAAGAGACTGCAGGACGTTTTTTGGCTCGGGGTGCTCGCGTCGCTCCCCGACCACGGCCTCCATAGCCCGCCTGACGGCTTCGTTTAGATGCCCGACCTCTGGAGGAAGATGTTGGGGCGTCTGGGACATACTCTTCGTCAGAGGAGTCATGCAATTCTGAACTCTAGATAGAAATAAATAAACAATGTAACACATATACACGCGTAAATGCACTAAGTTTGATAAACAACGTCATCGAGAGGGATACACGAGTGTAATCACATATTGAAACTTTACTCGTTCGTCCTAGCAGATTCATGTTATTTTGGTATTAGGACAAGTTAGACTCAATACAGCATTCTAACGTAATTCCTTTATTATTTACTAAATGTACTAAATGTAGAAGAGGGGAAAACAGCAGAACAGGCGAGATGCTGCAGCACTCCGGGCACTTCTCTCATGTACTGGGCGCGTGCACAAATAAAGGGGTGAAATCAGAGGGAGGGACCACCAGTGTTTTGGGAGACGCTGAGATTCAAAACTCCGGACACGAGCTTTAAGTTTAGTCTCATTTAGAACATTCCAGGTCCTTGAAGTCCATAGAGGTGGGTCCACATTTATCACTTTTTAATGACTTTTTCCATCATTTCTGAGCCTCAGAACTTCATCAGTCCAGCAGATAGAACCATGACATTTAGGAGGAGAAACATCTGAGTTCTGGTAGAAACTGACACCAGATCAGTTTAAGTCCATCCAGGAGTCAGTCATGATGTAATAACCCTAAATCTCATTTTGGACAATTTCTGAGTAATCTTAAACTGTCATCAAGTGATTTTGTGTCATTTGTTTTGAGTCACAATCTAAAGGCCAAACTTGTTTTCTCTATAACTCATACGACTATTAGAATCAGAGTGAAAGGTGTCTCCAGATGATCCTGGTGTCTTCTTCCATCATCTCTAATAGTTCTGACCAACCATCTACCAGCATTAAAGTTTATCCACAATCACCTTTTAGAGTTTCTCTGGTGGATTATCAGAAACAGAAACACATCCAGGGAACCAATGATTGTTTGTAGGACTCTAAACTGTTCACACTAGGATACATCCCATAATACTGATGATCACTGAGACACATCCCATAATGCTGATGATCACTAGGATACATCCCATAATACTGATGATCACAGCTGGTTATAACATGGACTGGAAAGGTTTGGAGCCATTGTGAACCATTTCATTGGAACTTTAGTGAATGTTGAACTGATCTAAGACAGGTTTGGAATCATCTGGACACATTTTGAACCATTTCTGAGACTTTGGACCAAACCGAGTCTTTTCAGATCATTTCTGGGACATTTTAACAAGTTGTTGTCATTCTGGCCAAGGTTCAAGTCACTTTGGAAAAGCTTTGAGGCATTTTGGACAGATGTTAGGACCTCTGGACACATTAGGAGTCATTCTGAAGGATCTGATGCAGTTGAAGACGATTGGACCATTTTTAGTAACTTTGGACCAAACTGAAACAGAAAACCTATGTCATAGATATTAAACTGTTCACACTAGGATACATCCCATAATACTGATGGTCACCAGGATACATCCCATAATACTGATGATCACAGCTGGTTCTAGAGGAAATGAACAGAAACCAGATCCAGTGTTCAGATGGAGATCCAGAAATGATCAAACAAAGAGACACAAAGACGGACTTAGTTTCCAGATAATCATTTCACTTTCAAACATCTCCAACTCTCCATCATACTTGCTGTACTGCTAGCTCGCTAATGTTAGCATGCTAGCAGGCTCAGCTGGTAATTAATGCTAAACATGTTAACATTAGCATGAAGACGTTAGCTCCAAACTGCTGGACTTCAGGTAACACCAGATGTTTAATAAACTTCCTTCCTGGTTTTCATCGTTGTGAGCAGCTAATGTTCAGATCAACATCGGCTCCACTCCTTTCTGTCTGGGAAATCACATAGAAGAGCTTCAACAACAGAACAAATGAAGACAGCGGCGCCTCAACAGTGCCTAAATCTTTATTTTCAGTAAGCTACATTTTTTTCTCCAAATTAGACAGTTTTACATCATGACACAAGAGTAACTTAAATTATCTATAGCTGACATGTACGCTTGATTCCAGTCTCCATGGAAGAAAAAGACCCAAAATAACAAAAAACAGTCAAAAACAAAAAGAGAAAAGAAGCCCTCTTGATCGAACCTCCGTCCCACATCTGTTAAAGGAGTCATTAGGCAAAGAAATCCGTCTGAAGTCGACACGACGGACTCCCCGATTGTCACAGCTGTTAGCGTGTTAATGAGTTAAACCACAGTCAGTCAGATCTCTGAACAACACAACAACATGACGGACGAGATGCAACCTGGAGGGAGAACCGAAGAACAATGGCACTGAAACAGGAGAGACTAAGGCTGATATGAAGCTCCAGCAGCGCTCGGATCAGTCTGAAGGTCGACTCCAGCGGCATCCGTCTGCTCTGGTGGTTCCTTATTTATTCCACACATGCAAACATTCACAGTTCACGGATGCTCCAGTTCGACCTTTGGCGTGAAAAACGCCGCTGCAGAGTTTCTCCACGACTTCCTGTCACCAGAGGAAGTGAGGCTGGGTATGTACAGGTCGATCATGGCAGAGTTCTGGACTGTCCATCGGTAACAGACGTCAACCTGCCCAACATGCCGGAAACCCAAACCAGCCAAAACTGGGATTCCAGTTGCATCCGTCCTCAAAACAAACCCAGAACAGAAACCAAGAGAAACGCATTTTGTACATTTAAGATAAATCAGAGGGAAGTAGAAGTGGTTTTTGGCCGATCTTTATCTCGTTGACCCTCCGCTGCCGTCTCCACTGTTTCCGATGTGCTTTTTCTTGCTGCGTTTTAACGTCGAGGACCGAACCGAGTCCATCCAGCGTCGCTCTTTTAAAAGTCCTGCTTTTCTGTTCCAACTTCTTCTGTTTTTAAGGTTCGTCTCTGAAAAGCTGCGGTTTTCTGTCCATATTCTTACAGAAACTAAACGGACAGAAACCTTCACCAAACACACCCAGACCAATCAAACTCTACTGTTCAAGACAGTAAAATACGAACTTCTCACCTGAAACAACTTCTAAACCTGTTCAGTAAAACCTGGATCCACATTCTGACGGTTTGATTTCTTGGAAAGTTCTAGTTCTGGGGCCGAAGGTCTGCTCTTCTTCTAAAACAGAACTTTTATTTTAATCCTTAAAAACTTTAAACTTCTTGTGTAAGAACATCATTTATCCTCCATCTTCAGCTCGAAACACGAGTTCCACCGACTCCATTCAATCCTTTCAGAAGAACGTGAAAACGAGTAGATCTCCGGTTTCAACCACCAACGTTCTCATTTCTACGGCCAGGTTAGTTTCCTGTGTTTATTGGTGAGCTGCAGAGGAGCTGATAGACTCATTTTACATGTAAACGAGCCTGGCTAACAGTTCCACCCGTTTCCAGTCTTTGTGCTAAGCTAAGCTAATGGCTCTGCTCCTCCAGCGACTACACCGTCAGATTTTAGCATCAGCCTTCTTAAAATATGGACAGAAAACGACACATTGAGGCTTTTCAGACAATAAAACAAACCTTTTATTGAAACGTTCTGAAGCTGGAGGACGTCTGGAGACTTCCTGCTGATAGAAAGCGATCAACGTTATCGGAGCGATAAAGTTTAATGGAAACTGATTCCAAATAAAACTAATCAATCAATCAAAGTGCTGCTCTGTGACCTCACAGCTCTGATGTCACGGACTGACAGCCAATCAGAGCTGAGGGATGAATGATGTTAAAGCTCTAAATATCAGTTATTGATCTGCTTGACTAATAATAATATTATTAATGATCAGTTCCTGTCTGTCAGCATTAGTTGATTAGAAATTCCGAGTATTAGTGTTGAGATCCACCTGAAGTTATTTCAGCTGTGTGATGCCTTTTCTGTAAATGATTTAAAAGACAAGCACACCTGAATCACCGCCTCACAGCGACGCTAAATAAATGTAGTGCTTCGGTTTGGACTGGACGAGCTTCAGGACGTTTTTCTGCTCCAAAAAAACAAGCAGAAATACTCGTAAAGGCAGCAGAAGAAGCAGCAAAGAGGACGCTGGCGGACGCTCGGCTCCGTCGGCTCCACAGGATATTCCAAATATGGGCACAGTGAGGAGAGGAGGGCGGGGCCACGGTCGCACCTGAGCAGCCAGGTGAGCGATCACAAGTGGAATGAAAGACAACAAACAGAAAACGTACAATCAGACGAGCTCCAAGTCCGCACACCCCAAGGAAAAAAAAGTTAAAGAAAAGGATTTCAAAAAGCACAACAACGACTTTATATCCTACATCCAGCTCCATAGCGACATTATAGTTAACAAGATCAATATATTTATAATCATTTTAAGGTACCTCTTATAGTTTTCTGAGTATTTACAACTGTACAAGCAAAGCACACACTTCAAAGTGCACAGATTTATACAGTATCGACTAGTTTGCATTTACACGGTTTATATTTTTCCCCAAAAAGAAAAAAAAAAAACACCTGAAACTATCGAACAAGAACCCAAAAGAACAACCCGAATGATTCTTCTTCGTACATTTTTACAAAAACCCAAAAGTAAACTGAGGGAAGAAAACGCTGCATGTCTGAATCTCACTAAATATTTCCACGCGTCACGCTTCGTTAGTTTGGGGATTTTTTTTTGAAAAAGAAATAAACTCTACGCTCGTCTCGTATAAAAGTTAAGGCAAAGTCATTTTTCAAGTTTAAATAAAATTCAAGTTTCTCAAACACTGGGATGGACATTTTTTTGTACATTTTGACCTCGATGCTTCAACTCGATTTTTTTCTTCTCCCAAACAAAGAAAAGTGAAGGATATCTGATGGAGTGAAACAGCGACGGGCTTAAAGAGGCGGATATGCTGCGTCTTCGTCTATTCTACCGATGACAAAAACAAAACCCAAGAATAATCCGACCATCCAAGTGCATCTCAGTCCTTCAAATAAAAGAAACTAAACTCCAAACCAAAGAGCAGTTCCCTTCCTGTTTCCTCTCAGTGGGATTACCCAGAATGCTTTACTGCAGGAAGACTTGAGCGAAGGTTCCCCAAACTGATATTCTGGAGAGTTCAGTGGGTTTTTTTTTAGGGTGTTTTGCATCTAAAAGATTAACTGAAGCATGCGGCTAATCTGACTTTAAGTTTGCAGTTTTATTGACTCTCTTCTTCTTCTTTGGTTGGTTCTGCTGAGTGGCATGCTACAGTAGACAGAACCTCCAACCTCAACTCTAAATCCTTCCCCACGCTCCGCTTCTTCTTGCTACTTTCCTCCGACGCTGCAAACGTCACTCGATTACGTCCCGTAAAAACTCAAACGCTAAAATCTGCCCCGGTGAATCTTGAAGTCTCGTCCGAATCTGTGCTTTGAACTGAATTATCTCAGGAAACCGGAGTGAAGTAGCAAGAGGAAGTCTGAAGAAACAGGAGGAACCAAAAGAGTGCAAATGAACAAGAAGAACCCAGACGGACAGCAAACGACAGGAAAATGTCTCTAGCGGTAAAGACTTGAGGAACCCGTCCGTCAGTCCGACTCTCCACAACAACCTCCTTCACAGTTCCAACAAACCACCTGTCCACAAATCACACTCATCTTCATCCTTTCCTAAAACCATTCGAACGTCTTTCCAGCTGTCTCACTTCCTGTTTCAATCGCTTCTATTCACACTTTTCAGGCCAAACTCCAAACCACCGCAGTCTCAACCAGAGGAGTCGATACGAGCAGAAGCAGCTTCGACACTGAGAACACCAACCGAAGGCGCTTTCTACCTGAGGTTCATCGATTCCCTTTTCTCTCCTGACAGAATCCTCTAATAAATGCCACAAAAACACATCTGCGGACGTGAATCAAGTATTAGAGAGTGCAGTTTGAGGTGAGCTATCAGGGTGGGACGTCTAGCACCAGAAGAAACTGTTTGAACGGCGTCAACATGAGAAGCTGTAAACGGTAGCTAGTGTTAGCGCTCCATTTAAATTCTTCAGCCTGCCAGCTTCTGTCCTCCACAGTTTGATGGAAAAACCTCGCAGCTTTCCCCCAAAAACTGAAACACATCGAGCTGTCCCACAAGTCTTCACCCTCGCCTTCCAGAAACAGATTCCAGTAAAACGACTGAACAGAAGGAGGAGACTCTTCACCGAGCATTAGCAGTTAGCGCTAACTCTACCGGCGACATTCTGCAAACAAAGCTGTGAAAAAGAGCAACTCACTGAAGTAGTGTAAATAAATCTGCACGGCAATAATCACCGAGTCCCTCTGTGATGAGATTTTCACTGTTAAGTTGCACATGGATGCGATGAGATAAAGAAGAAGCTACATGAAGCTGCCAGTGGACACGCAGACAAGCCTCAGTCTGCTCAAACATCTGGATGAACTCAGTGTTGGTCTGTTTACAGGCTGATGCAAAAACAGAGGAGGAAAAATAAAAGAGGAAATTAAAAGAAAGCAAATAAATAGAGTAAAAGGATGAACGGTGCTCTACATGCACAGTAAAGTGCTTTTTGTCTGCAGGCCCTGATCCAGAGAGAAGGCGTCCTCGATGCTCTAGTGATGGTGGTTCTGGTAGCCCTGACGTTATTTCCTTTTTAACTCTCCCTACTGGGGGGACTTGGGGGGGGTGTGGTGGGGATCCTTGCTGGGGGGTTTCCCTGGATGTGGAGGAGGAGACGCCCACGCCCGGCCGGCCTCCGGGCCTCCTTGGGGGGCCTGGCTGGAGTCGCAGGGCCGGCTTTGGAGGAGGGGTGGTAAGTCTCTCTGGCCTTGGCCTCCCCTGGGGGGGTGGAGGCATCAGCACACTTCCTCTCCTCGCCTGTGGGGGCGCTGCAGGCTGGCTTAGCTTCCTTGGGGGTCTGCGGCTGTGATGTCGGAGCGTCTTTGACCCGCTGGCAGATCTCAGCGTAGGAAGGTTTCCTCAGCTCCTGCAGAAAGAGTTCATGTTCAGCTGTAGGCTCATTTTAAGCCACTGTAGGCTCACTTTAACTCACTGTAGGTTCATTTTGGCTCACGGTAGGCTCATTTTAGCTCACGGTAGGCTCATTTTAGCTCACTGTAGGCTCACTTTTAACTCACTGTAGGTTCATTTTGGCTCACGGTAGGCTCATTTTTAGCTCACGGTAGGCTCATTTTAGCTCACGGCAGGCTCATTTTAGCTCACGGCAGGCTCATTTTAACTCACTGTAGGTTCATTGTAGCTCACTGTAGGATCATTTTTTTTAACTCATTGTAGGTTCATTTTAAGTCACTGTAGGTTCATTTGTACTCATTGTGGAATAATCTTTCCTCACTGGTTGCTTAATTTGTACTTATTGTGGGTTTCACAGTAGCCTAGCCACGCTCTTAAGACACAAGGGTCTAGGAATTCTCGAGCAGGGAGGGAGGCGGGCTAAAAGGTTGTCTTTCAAATCACTCTGGCAGCAATTGGGTAAGTATACAACCAATCAGCACAACGAATAGGTGATGTAGTTCATAGAGCGCCGGATTGTGGCGCTAAGTCCCATTAGCTTCCCAACCAGCGGAGCCAACTGGTTATATTAAGGATTTGCCATATCCCCGTCGGCATAAGTCCAAATACGTCTTCTTTCTCAATGAAACACTTTCAGTGCCGTCCTTTGTTTATCTTTCAAGTTGAATTTAGCTTCAAATCTTTAAGGGCTGTGGCCAAAGCCCGAGTCGAAAGATAACTGTTTATTGTGCGCCGGTTGTTTCTGTCAGAATCGTCGCGCCTCTGTTGTCACTTAGTTACGGCCCGCCTTCTGACTCTACACTTCATGGTGATTGGTCCGGCCAGTTTAGGAGAATCCAGCCTCGAGGCTTATGGAGGGTAACTAGACCCACCCTGGCAGAGAATAATTCGTTTGCCGTGGATTGTCTAGTGCGGCTAGGCGAGGTTCCACAGTACAAAGGAACATTAGTTTATTTAGTCAGTAAACATAATGATCAGGGCTGTTACTGTTTCCTGTTGTCATTTTAGCATAAAGAGGTTGAACCAGGAAGCAGTCAGGAGTCTCATTATACCCACATTAGTAGATTAATTATTCTCCTGTTCTGTCTTTGTGCCACCAGGTTTTAATCAGAGGTTGTTTTTTCCTCCAGATGTTTTCATCTGGACCCCTCCTGACCTAAAGAACAGCAATAACTGGTTTCCTCTATCAAATCCTGCCTGCAGGTTGTTCCCAGTAAATCTTTTTTTTAAAAACCTTCTCCTGCAGCAGGAGTTAGCAATGTGTTCAATAAAAATCAATATGAGACACTGCAGAATTAAGGTGGAATTAATTTACCCTCCTTTGTTCACGATTAGATGGATTGGTCTGTGATTGAGGTCTCTGAGGGCAGCTGAACGTTAGAGCAGAAAAAGCAGAAATCGATACTGACTGTGGCGGCTCCGTTGACTTGCACTGATTTGCTCGCGGTGGACAAAGTGCCAGGAACTCGCTCCACGGAGAGCTGCACCTCCTTCGGCTTCACCTCCGTCACCTTCACCTCCCTGAAAGCAACAGCAAGTCATTAGAGGAGCAGAGGAAGGGCAGAGGAAGGGGCAGAGGAGGGGCAGAGGAGGGGCAGAGGAGGGGCAGAGGAGGGGCAGAGGAGAGAGGAAGGGCAGAGGAAGGGCAGAGGAAGGGCAGAGGAGGGCAGAGGAGGGGCAGAGGAAGGGCAGAGGAGGGGCAGAGGGAGGGGCAGAGGAGGGGCAGAGGAGGGGCAGAGGAGGGGCAGAGGAAGGGCAGAGGAGGGGCAGAGGAGGGGCAGAGGAGGGGCAGAGGAGGGGCAGAGGAAGGGCAGAGGAAGGGCAGAGGAAGGGCAGAGGAAGGGCAGAGGAAGGGCAGAGGAAGGGCAGAGGAGGGGCAGAGGAAGGGCAGAGGAGGGAGAGGAGGGCAGAGGAGGGGCAGAGGAAGGGGCAGAGGAAGGGCAGAGGAAGGGCAGAGGAAGGGCAGAGGAAGGGCAGAGGAAGGGCAGAGGAAGGGCAAGAGGAAGGGCAGAGGAGGGCAGAGGAAGGGCAGGAGAGGGCAGAGGAAGGGCAGAGGAGGGGGCAGAGGAAGGGCAGAGGAAGGGCAGAGGAAGGGCAGAGGAAGGGGCAGAGGAGGGCAGAGGAGGGGCAGAGGAGGGGCAGAGGAGGGGCAGAGGGAAGGGCAGAGGAAGGGCAGAGGAAGGGCAGAGGAAGGGATGCTTTCACTGTCAGGACCAGGAGATTAATGAGGACTAAACCGACCTCATTAACAATCAATTGGAGATTAATGACTGAAATGAATGAAACAGTAAAAGTTTCACCATAAAAACACTTTTAACCACTGATATCTTATTTTACCTCATCTTAACTCATCCTCTCTTGTCTATCTCAACTTCTATCTCATCTTATCTTGTTTTATCTCATCTTACGTCAATTTGTCTTACCTCATTTTGTCTTCTCTTATCTCATTTAGATAAGATCAAATGAGATAAGAGAAGCTGACATAAAACAAGATGAGACTAGATGAGATGTTATTAAAACCCAGAGGAAGTTCTTGTACCAGAAATTACACCATAAACACAGAACCTAAAAAAAAGGAATGAGATCTACGTATGACACTGTTCTGAATAAAATAAGTCAGCTGGAACACAGCAGTATGATGTAATGCTGGTTCTGATAACGGATATATTTCACCAGTTTTCCAGTTGACTACAGTTTTGCACACTGACATACGGTTTGTCAGAATAAAATAACTTCAATCGGAGGTTGATAGATTTGTTTAGATGAATGTGTAGATGTCTGACAGATGAACAGAACAGCTGTTATTTTCAGCTCGACTTCCACACAAAACAACGACCAGAGGCCTATACAGGTGTTCAGGTCTTACGTTGCAGGGATGGAGGGGCGGGGCTATGTGGCGTGGCGGAGGCGGGGCTCAGCGTTGGGGTTGGGGTGGTGGCGGTGGGCGAGGGCTGCAAGCTGGTGGGCATCGGGGAGGTGGAGCACCGGAGAGGCTCCTTAGGACCGGCCGGAGAAACAACTCCTCCACTGCTGGAGTCAGCGCTGACGTTCTGCAGATAGAGAAGATCCACAGCTGCTTCAGTTTCGATTTTATGTTCATCATTAGGACTCATTTACGCTCGAGTCTACACGAAAACGACTTCGTCATGAACCTATAGTACTGGAGATACACTTTATAACGGCCGTTTGCTCACTTTTCCTCATTGTGTGCTAATTTTTACTCACTGTGTGCTCATTTTTGTCACTTTTTGCTAATTTTTAATCTATTTGCTAGCTTTTACTCACTGTTTGCTAATCTTTATCCACTGCGGACTCATTTTTCCACTCCAAAAGAAACCTCTGCTGATCTCAGTTTTAACTCTGGATGATGTTTAACTAAAGCTTACAGATTAAAAATAATTTAATTTTGAGAAATTTAAACCATTTTTCACCGGAGGTACTTCTCATTCCAGCTGATGTTTTATTGAAAAGCAGAAACTGAACCTCCAAGGTGACAGCATGAGTCTGTGGTTTAAATTTGACTCTTGTGTTTTTAATCTGCTGGGACGGCTGGTGTCGGAGGCGTTTCTGACCCGTTCCTTGGCGGTTCCCACCACCACGCTGCTGGCCAGCCGGTTGTCGAACACGTCGTCGGTCTTCAGCTGGCCGGCGGCTCCAGGCAGCGGAGGGAAGCTGGACAGGCCCAGCTCAAAGCTCGGAGACGGAGGTTTGGGAGCGGCGGCGGCGACGGAGGCGTCACTCTCTGGAGGAGGCGACAAGCACAGAGTCAGAACCACAAAAACAACAGAAACAGTTACACGTATCAAAGCTGAATTCACCATCAGAAGAGGAATAGAAAAACAAAAGGTACTCACTGTAAAACTTTTTCGTCCCTCTTTTTCCTAGAAGCCAGAAACATTTTTCCTTTAAGAAAGAGAACATCTCCATTACAAACATCCATTCTGTCTGAAACAGTGACTTCACCTCACACACCGAGGATCATCCCAGAACCGAGAGGACGTTTTACATCCAATAATCCATGTTTTTAAACCCTAAAACATCAGCAGTGTTAAATGTTCTTAGCTGAGACCAAATCTATATAAACTTGGAGAAAAGAATGTTTAAAATATTTTAAAACCAAACAAGTCTTAGTTCTCCTAAAATGCCATTTTTCTTTTGTCCTCCTGATGACCAAACTGGACCTCTGATAAAACAGAATCTGATTTAATCTACTTCCTTGGTTTTATTTTTTCATTCATGTGTCTGTAAATGTGGGAACATTTATTTAATCAATATTTGAATACTAATTACTATCCATGGAACGTGTCCCACAACATGCAAGCAGAAACTGTCGATGACGTCGTCGTCTTCTGTCTCCCTCGTTTGTTGTTTCAAGTCTCGTTTTGGTCGTTTCCAAGTCTCGTTTCTGTTGTTCTAAGTCTCGTTTCTGTTGTTCTAAGTCTCGTTTCTGTTTGTTCTATAGTCTCAGTTTCTGTTGTTCTAAGTCTCGTTTCTGTTGTTCTAAGTCTCGTTTCTGTTGTTCTAAGTCTCGTTTCTGTTGTTTTAAGTCTCGTTTCTGTTTGTTCTAAGTCTCGTTTCTGTTGTTCTAAGTCTCGTTTCTGTTGTTTTTAAGTCTCGTTTCCTGTTGTTCTAAGTCTCGTTTCTGTTGTCTAAGTCTCGTTCTGTTGTTCTAAGTTCTCGTTTCTGTGTTTTAAGTCTCGTTTATGCTGTCTTGTCTGTTTTGTTGTTTTGTGTCTCATTTGTTGTTTCTGTCTTGTTTTTGTCGTCTCCATCCTCCAACAGTGTTCTACAGAATGTGTAGATCAAAGCTATGTCCTCTCTTCTATTTCCATCTTTTCATCCATTGTCAGCCTTGATTGAATGTCTCACTCTACCTCATATTATCAGGATCAGATTCATTCTTTGGACTGTTTTCCATCAGTGGTCAGCAGTAACAGCTAGCTAAATATTTAGACTTCTACTGCTGAGAAAAAAGATCACATTAGCATGGATTAGAGTAGGGTTAGCAACACACAGAAAACATGGAATAAAGATGAGACAATCAATACCAATTATTGATCAATATGGAGCAGAAAACTGGACAAGAGAAGGTTTAGTTTCACACATTTAGAAAGCTCAGATGTCCTCCCAGTCCTGGAATGATTCCTTTCAGAAACATCAGCTCAACGCCTCATCCGACCACGTTAGCTTTCAGATCTCATCAGCTGCATGTTCCACAGCTCTAGAAGTAGATTCTATGGGGTCTTCTCTTAGAGTTAGTTTTTGATGCTTTAATTTTCCACACATTATTTTTATATTTTTCCAGGGGCTGCTTGTTCTTTGTTGGCCTCTAGACGGCGCTAAATGGCAAATGGAGCAACACCAGGTAAATAAGTGAGAAAAGCTGCCAGTGTTTCAGAGGAAAACCCAGAACAGAACACCACTGTTCTGATGTAAATGAGCAGTAAATACACTGTGGAGGTTATTTCCATGTAGAAAGGACTGACGGTGACTTTCCTCCGTGTTTTTTCCCCTCTATACTGGAGTGCTGTGAGACATAAAACACGTCACGTCAGAGCTGTTTTACCTGAACATGGAGCGTCTGATGATAACCGCACTCATCAGTTTGAGTGTATTTTTTTAAATGTGAACACTGCATCAAATTTCTGTGATTACAGCTTTTTAAATGTGAATATTTTCTGGTTTCTCGTCTCCTTTGTGACAGTAATCTGAATATTTCGGGTTGTCGACAAAAGACATTTGTTAAACATGTTATTGATCACAGCTTTTAATCCTGAACATCTACATAATAACAGAAATAAATTTTGGACTGTTACTGAATTGCAGGAGTTTAATATACAAAGAGCTTTACTAGTTTTGTTGAAATGTGTCTTCTGGGTTGCTTTGACCAGTAAATTTGGTTTAAACTTAGAAAAACTTTGTTGTGAAAGTGAAAAGCAGATGTGGACGTTGTGTTTTACATAACGTTTTCAGTCAGTAAATCTAGATTTAAGATTGTAGCTGTTTAAGTACCTGAACTAACATTAAATCTTGAAATAATGATGACAAAAAAAAACAAAGAACAGAGAACGATGTCTCCTCTGTTAAGTGTATTTCCCTGACCTGAACAGACTCTTTCTAACATAGGTTCCTGGACCATCACTGAGCTACAGCAGGTCTGTGGAGCTCCATACCTTCCTCTGGCCGAGGCCCAGGGAGTAGTCGTGCTGCTGGGCTCCGTCACCCGGCCGTGCCCACCGTGTCTCTGCGGGGGAAGGCCGTGGCGGGGGGCAGCCGGGTCCTGGCCTGGCCGCCGGGGAGTCGGTCGGCGGGCTGCTGCGGACGCGTTCAGTCCTTCGCTGGGGAAGCTGGGAAACAGAGTCGGGTTGTCCAGGAGGCCGCGCTGCGATCCGCCGTTGGGAGGGTCGGCCTCAGGTGAGGTTTACTGTGATTCCTGCAGGAAACACAAGACGTGGTGAGAACAGCAAAAAGGAACTGATGAGATGAAATATGACATGAGATGTGACATGAGATATAACATATGATGAGACATGACACAGATGAGATATGATGAGATGAGATATAACATGAGATGAGACATGAGATATGAAACATGAATGTAATGAGATATGAGATAAGAATATGACACAGATGAGATATGATGAGAAG
Source organism: Acanthochromis polyacanthus (assembly GCF_021347895.1). Taxonomy (NCBI): domain Eukaryota; kingdom Metazoa; phylum Chordata; class Actinopteri; family Pomacentridae; genus Acanthochromis; species Acanthochromis polyacanthus. Next base: position 3,137,960 of record NC_067121.1, read on the forward strand.
AAATATGAGCGAAGATATGAGCTGTAATGTGAAGAGACATGAGATGATACATGAGATAATACAGATGAGAATATATGAAACATGAGAGATGACATGAAATATAACATGAGACGAGACATGAGATATGAGATAAGAGACTAGATATGAAACATGAGATGAGATGTAATGAGATGAGATATGACACAGATGAGATATGATGAGATGAAATATGATACGAGACATGAGATATGATGAGATGAAATATTAGATGTAATGAGAGATATGAGAGATGAAATGAGATGAGATATGATGAGACGACAGATGTGATGAATAATGAGATGAGACATGAACATGATGAGATGAGACATGAGATATAATGAGCTGTGATGTGAAGAGATATGAGATGTGATATCAGATGTAATGATATGAGATACCAGAGGATGAGATATGAGATGAAATATAATGAGATATGATGAGATGAACAGATCTGATGAGATATGAGAAGACGAAACATGAGATATGAAACATGAGATATGACAAATGAGTTTTACGCTGTTAGAGAACACTAATATAGAACAGATTCTTCTTGATGTAGAAAATATTGATAATAAACGCGTTTGGATGCAGTGCTGCTGGAATGTGTCGGTTTTCCTACGTGTGCTCTGCTGGTTCCTGAGGTCTGTCCAGCTTGCTGTCAGAGTTTATTTTATTTCTACATGTTTTAACTTGAGAGCAGACCCTTCTCATGTTTTGGGTGTTGATGTTTTCGGTATCTGTGCAGCCGACAAACATCTGTAATCATGATAAAGTTGAGTGAAGAAGCTGAACATCATGAGTTGACTGATATAAGACACCAACACCAATCATCTGCAGGTCTAATGAGACAATCATCACCTCAGCCGTTTAAAGAGTCAGACTGAAACAGGAAGTAGAGATTTGAACCAAAGGGACTCTTTGGATTCAGTCACAACTAATCGTGATCACAAGAGTCCAGTTAAATCTGAGGGGAGAATTATAATAACTCGGATTCATGTTTCTGGGATGAAAGCATCGTCACCTGATCCTCTGAGGAGATCCCAAACTTCAAATACTCTAACAGGTTGTATTCTCATCAGCAGGGTTTATTGATGTTTTCCTACATTCAGAGCGACAAACCTGTTTTCGGGTGAGAAGTGTCTGACGGTGAGTGGCGACGCTGGTTTGAAACTGTGACGTCGTGAATCCGTTGATGAACTGGTTGTTGTGAATGGAGCAACCTGGGAAAAAAAACAGAAAACAGAGTCATCAACAAGAATCCAGAGAGCTGGGAACTGGACACAGCTTCAAAATAAAAGATTCTATATGGTGCCTAAATAAACCAGATACCGTGTAATTAAAGCGAGTCTAGATGTTCGTATTCATAGAGGTCTAGGTGTTCATAGAGTCTACTAGGTGTTCATAGAGGTGTAGATGTTGATGTTCATAGAGGTCTAGGTGTTATGGAGGTCTAGGTGCTCACGGAGGTCTAGGTGCTCACAGAGGGTCTAGGTGCTTTGTGAGATTAATAAAGTCTATCTTATCTGGAGGTAGAGGATAATAATTTGCCTTCGGACAATAAACAGACTACGTCCTTGTTACATTTCTGATTCCAATCCACACCTCATCTTCTGGTTCTTACCAGCGTGGGGTCGATGAAGCTGTGAGTGGCCGACCAGGCCTGCGGTGTGATGAGGCTGTACAGAGGGAACTGCTTGCTGAGGGCTGTAAACCCGGAGGATGTAGTAGGACGTGTAGCGTTGCTGGGCGTATGGGTCACCTCCACCGGCCGGTAACCGTCTTTGGCATGAAAGTGTTGATAGCGATTGCCTTCGCCTTTATCCTGGCCTGGTCCAAAGAACCAGAACAGAGGCAGAAATCAGCACCAAACACCCATGGAGATAAAACAAGAAGCAACATTACGCCCAAAAATGAAATCAGAAAAACTACAAAAGCTACCATCATTAAACCAAGAAGTTTACCTTAATGGTTTCCCTGGAAGGTCTTCACCTCCTCACGGAGATACTGATATGCCTTCAACGGGAACACGACAGAACAACGTTAGCTTTGATTTAAAAGTCATCAGAAAACAGGATTCACAAGCCTCAAGGCTTCCTCTGGAAGCGCTGACATCCCTGAGTTTGAGAAAGTCCCTCCAATAGTCATCCAGCTGAGACTGTGTAGCTCCGCCCCTTCACCTTTGACAGGTGAACGTTTACTTCCTATGGCCAGCTTCTGCTAAACTCTACAACTATCTGAACCCACGAACAAAACTCACCAAATGTTCTGTTGTTAGAGTGAACACAAGAGTCCCATGCATGACAACACCCAGATTACTGCTGGGACAGTCCTTAGTGTTAGCATGCCACGCAGCTAATGTGGCTAATGCCTAATGTTAGCCACTCTGTACAAAGGAGAATCCTCACTGTTAACTCATTTTGTGGCTCATTTGGCTAACATTAGCACTGGCTACAACAATAGGAAAATCCTTTGTGTGAGCATTTCGTGTGGCTAATGTGGCTAACATTAGCATTAGCCACAACATGACGTAAAAGAGATTTCAAACCAACAAGCTGGAAGAGCTTGAGTTCAACAGAAATAGAAATGTGCTGCCTATCCTGAGCATTAAATCTGAGCTAAAAAACACAGAAAATCGAGAATAAAACATGACTTAGTCTAATTATTGAACTTCCAACAAACTTCCTGACTCCTGTGTCATCCCTACCAAACACCTGATGTCTCCTCCAACACCCTGCCTCGTTTTTTAAGCAAGAGGATAAATCCATGAAGAGATGGAAAAAGATTAAATTGTTTTACCCCTGCTGCTGCATTCTGCTTCTGATTCGAAGGTGATGATGACCAGTTTGTCGTTGTAAGGCAAATTCACAGTTGATGAATCTTGGGTAGGTTGTCCCATTTAAACACAGAGCCTCCCACCTCCTGGAAAACAATAGCAGGTTTACTGCATTATTTACCAGACTACCTATCAAGGAGGAAAAGCTTTCTGAATGCATTAGTTTTAAGCCTAGAACAAACATCTGAAATCATTCCTCACTACAGAAAACTAAATCCTCCGAGTGTTGAACGCTAAAGCAGGTTTTAGATGTGAAGGGATTCTGACACAGGAAAGCAGATTCTTAGACTTTTATCATTCCTGTTCGCTACAACCATCAGTGCACCAGAAAACTCTGAACCACTGCTGCTGTTAAAACATCAATAAATGCTGCACCAACCCACCATAAAACAAAAAAACCCACGACAGGTCTGGGAACAGCAGCATGTGGTCAAACAGAGGCGTCCAACAGCCACGAGAAGGTTCACATGGAGGAAATAAGTCAGGCGCCTGAACACAAACAGAAATATCACTAAAATCCAAAACCTTCTTCAGCATGTGGTGAAATATAAGGCAATGTAAGAAAATCCAGATTTGATCAATTTTGGACAAAAATTTCCAGGTCCTGTTGAACAATTTTTGACAACTTTTGGGAAATACGCGAGTCCATTTTGAAGGTTTTTGACATTTATTAGGAACAAATTGTAATATTTGTGGGAAAATTTGTGTAATTTTGGACATCTTTTGTAATTTTCAACAACTTCTGAACCATTTTGGCAAATTTGAGAAATTTTGAGTAATTTTATACAACTTTCCTGTAATTTGACCCAATTTTTAATGAAGAACACATTTGAGTTCTGATAAAACTGACACCAGATCAGTTTTCCATGTCATTTTTTAGTCATTTATGGAGGTTTGACAGTTTGGACAAATATTAAAGTCATTTTGAATGTTTTGTCTTTTTCTGTCTTTTCCAGTAATTTTCGTCAATTATTGAGCATTTTTGTCAATGATTTTGTTTAATTTAAAAATACTTTATGTCACTTTGACGATTTCTGGATAATTTTGCACATTTTTAAACATAAATTTAAACATTTATCAAGGTCATTTTGGACACTGCTGTCATTTTATCATGTCACTGTGACCATCCAGGTACCTATGATTTTGAATATTTTCAGAGCTCCAGACCCTTGAAGTACATAGAGGGCTAGATCAGTTTTACATCCATCCAGGTGCTCACAGACTGAACACTGGATCTGTTTCTGTTCATTTCCTCCAGAACCCAGCTGTGACCATCAGTACTTTGCTACGATCCATTTTAAATCCAGAGAAAACTAGTTGGATGTCATTACCCTCCACGTCAGTCGTCGTCATGGTGGAAAACACGACGTTCTCATGGACCCAGAGTTTCAAACCATTTTTTAGCCTGCAGTGCTAACTAATCATTTGCTAAAATAAATTAACTACAGTCAACTTTATTTCTAAAGATATCAGTTACTTTAACCTTTAAACATTTGACCTACAAGTTGCTTCTTTACTGCAGACACTCAGGTGTATAAAAGCTGCCTCAGTAAACTGTGAGTGAATTTATCCCTCCAGTAGCCCCCCATTTACAGACACCAAAAAAATACTGTTTCCCTTGTCTAAAAAAAAAAAATGCAAAAATTCAGCAAAAAAAATTTCCCAAAATTCCTGAAAATTTGCAAAACCTTTAGGAATAAAATTCCAATAATTCCTGAAAAGTTTCCCTTAAAAGTTTTATTCAATTTTTTTGAACAAATTCCCAAATCTGGCATTCTTGTAAATATTTTCAAAAAATGAGTAAAAATCCTCCAAAAAAAAATTCCGAAAAATATGTAAATGATTACACACACACACCACATATATATATATATATATATATATATATATATATATATATATATATATATATATATATATATATCAGTAAAACTTTTAAAATATCTTAAAAGAACATTCAGATAAAAATCAACCAAAATCCAGCGCTGGATTTAGGTTGATTTTTTATCTCAATGTTCTAAAGAAACATTTTTTAAACATTTCTTTTTCCGCACCAAAAAATGTTCAAGGAATTCTCAAAATGTTGCAAATGCAGACATCAGAAGTTTCACTGCAAAAACGTATTTTTTTCCCCACATTTTCAAAATTTTAAAATGGGTCGATTTGACCGCTGGATGGCACGAGGGATCAAACACCTGAGCTCTGGTTTGGAGGTCATTAATCACTCTCATCAGACTTTGTCATGGTGCCCGCTGCTGCTAAACTCCCACAATGCTCTCTGCTTCAACTGTAGTCTGAGTGACGCCTCCTCTGGTCTCTACAGGATTAACCCTTACAAGGCCATGTTTCTGGAGAAGTACATATTCTAAAACATATACTAAAACCACCTAATCCATAAAAATATCGATCAAGTCTTGCGAGGTCACATTGTCGTAGACATTTGCTATATTGAAATTTCGGCCGGTACGCGGCCCGATAAGAGCTTCGTAATTGCGGCTTCGTTATAACGGCTCATACGGCTTTATCGTTTGAAATACGCAGATTTGGGGCCAATGTTTACATCGACTTAAACATACGGGTGTGTGCATATTTTATGCTAATTAGCAATCATAAACAAGTCACACGTGTTGAGCCAAGAATGTTCGGTTTCGGCTATATGTACGAGTAACGTGAATGAGTATACTCGGTCCCGGCTTTTTAAGGGTTAAAAAGAAGAGGCTCCACCTGGTGGAACAACCAGGAACTACAGCTGATCTACATTTACCATTCAGGAAACAGTCTGATGTTTCTGCTGCTCCTCTGTAGAAGTTCAAGAGAACTTGGTACAGGGTGGAGTGAACTACTCAAGCTCCTCTGTGTAATGTTCAAGCATTGGGACTCAGATCCCAGACGTGAAATATGTGCACTACGAACGGTACTTTCAGTTAAATGGCTCAGTGTAGCGTATTTTATTACTATACTATCATTATGTTATTATTACCCATGCATTTACATAAAAGCAGGATTTTACCGCTATAATAATCTTATAAGAACTATTTAAATACAGTCGACACCAGCTCCACCTCTGGACTGATGTGAGCTTCCTCCTCCCCCATCAGAACACAGAACCAAGGAAACCCGGATGTAGAATCTGTTGACTTTAAGAGACTCTGAGAACCTTCCCAGGTGGACTGAAGCTGTCTGGAAGCACATAGACTTGTATGTTGGTGTTCCTTAATGTGTCCCACTCCCCTCTATAGGCGTGCTCTCTGGAACTCTCTGAGGATCACGATGCAGCGGTTCTGATTGGGTCGCACCTCTCCCCCTTCTCATCCACCTGGACCAACGGGCAGAGCTGCAGGACGCCACGGAGGAGGGCAGAAATGTCAACGACCAATCAGAGATGACCAATGATTACACCTCTCCACAGAAAGACACAGCTACAGAGTTCAGCTTCAATAACTCCTGCATCTGACCAGCATCTTCTTCTACTAAAGCTGCTCAACACTCTACACAGAAAGATTCAATACCCGATACAAAAAACGACAAAAAATGAGACCAACGACACAACAAACAAAAAAAGACAAATAACCCAACACAAAAGTTAGAAAGGTGACAAGAAAATGGACAGATGACAAAAATGACAAATGTGAGAAACAAAACAATGAATAAAGCAAACACAAATGACAAAGGAAAAAAAAACAGATTAGACAAAAAGGAAACACAAAACGACAAAACGAAGAATCAAACGACACAACAAAACAAAAAAGAGACAAAAGTTAGAAAGTGACAAAAGAATGGACAAACGACAGAAATTTGACCAAAAAAAAAAACTCACCAAAAGCGAGAAACGAAAGGTCAAAAATAGGCTAACAACGCAAGCAAGACGAAAAACAAAATGACAGAAATGACACACAAAACAACGAATAAAAACATGAAACAAATCACAAGTCAGACAGAAAAAGACAAAAACAGACAAAATATTATAAAGTGAGAAACAAAACGAGAGAAACAAACAAAAAATGAGACAAACAACAAAAACAGACAAAATATTACAAAAATGAGACACAAACAACAAGAAAAACCAAAACGAGAAAAATGAGACAAACAAGACAAAAAAGTGACAAAGTGACAAAAAAATTTTACAACGACAAAAAATTTGATACAAAAACAACAAAACAGACAAAATATTACAAAGTGAGACACAAAACGACCAAAGACAATCTAGTATTTTACTTCATGATCCAAACAACTTATCATGGTCTAGAAATGATTTTAAATTTATAGTTTTACTAGTTTACAATCTGCAGTTAATGTCTTCTCTGTGATTTTTTACACTTTGAGGGCCGGATTGGACCCTCTGGAAGACCACTTTTGGACCACGGGCCTCATGGTGGACACCCCTGGTTTACAGAAACTCATCCAGTTCTGAAGGTAAAATGCTTGCAGGTCATTAAGCCCTAAAATAAAGGCAGAGCTCTGAGCAGAGAGGATTCATCTGAGCAGTAAATGAAGCGTTTAGGACAGCCTGTCCTGGGAATCAGCCGTCTTTCACTCACATCGTAAAATGTCCACGATCAGCTCCACGTCGGTGCTGAGCTTCTTGACATGGTCCAGGTTTGGCCACCGTCACGATTGGCACATATTGGTCGCTGTCCATCTGGGAGATGAGGTACATGTCACTGGCCAGGTTCTCCCTGAAGGACAGAGGAGACGGGAGGAGGACAGAGGAGACGGGAGGAGGACAGAGGAGACGGGAGGAGGAACAGAGTCAACAACAGCTGGGAGGTTTCTGTCTCCTGCGGACACATTTAACAGTTTAACAGGACACTTCTTGTTTTATTTTGGACACATTTTTGTCAAGTCTGAACAGTTTTCTAAGACTTTTTTTTTTTAAGGCTCTTGTGATGATTTTCTGTGTAATTTTACCACTTTCATGTAATTTGATCAATTGTCAATAAAAAGCACATCTGAGTTCTGATAAAAACCGACACCACATCAGTTTTCCAGTCATTTTTGGTAATTTCTGAGTAGTTTTACATCGGTTTTTCAAAGTTTGGACAATTTGAGACATTTCAAATAATTTTTGACGATTTCTGAGTAATTGTCAACATTTTTCAGTAACCTTTACTGATTTTTGTATGAATTTAGGATACTTTTATGCCACTTTAAACAATTTATGGATAATTTTCCTGTAATTTTTTATTGATTTTTGTATAACTTTAGGATACGATTTATGGATAATTTGAGCAATTTCAACAATTATCAAGTCACTTGGGCCATTTGTCACAGTAATTTTGTACTTTTTGTGTAATTTGCAAGTAATTTGTATAATAAACAACAATAAATATATTGTATGGTCTTAATCTTAATATTTATGATCTAAACTAGACCAAGAAGTTTGTATAATAAATAACTATAAACGTAGGGTCTTAGCCTTGGTACTCAGGTTATTTGGTGTTGTATATAATGTTGTAGAGGCAGATATATCTGTAATAATATCACTGTAGGGCCTTAACTTGAATATTTCAGTGAAATCTGTAACACTAATCAGATTCTCTACTAAATCTGGCTGAACTCATACAAACATGTGATGTTGATCATTTCTGTGCTGTTCTGAAGGGCTCTTGGAATCAGGACTAGGCCGGTAGTGAACCTCGGTCTGAATCATCGCTGACATGAGCTCACCTGGACAGACAGAACTCCAGGGTCTTCTTCAGGTGCTCCCTCAGGCCCTCCTGGGGGTTTTCAGGCTGGGAGTCGCTGCCTGCTGACAGAGGAAAGCTTTGGTCAAACAACATCCGAGTTCTGTTCAGACCCAGCGTCGTATGGAGGGCAGAGACCAGAAGTGATCCATGGATTGATGAGATTTATCTGAAACTCTCCCTGTAGCTGTGGAGGATGCTGAGAGATAAATGTCTGCTACAAACCCGATAAAACCTTAATGCTGCTGATGAATAAACATAAACAACAAGCAGCTCTTCAGCGGTGGCTGTATCCTCCAGGAGATAAATCCTGCTGCTGGAGGATGAGCTCAGCTGTAGTCGTAGTTTCATTCCAGTCAGACTAACCGGGTAGAAGGAAGAGAGGTATCAGTAACGATGACTGCTAACCAGAACAACCAGCTAAAACTAGCCCCTGCTGACCAACAACCACTCAATTCCTTCACTCAGCTGCATCTTTAAATCACACATTTTAACAATTTAACTCTTGATTCTAACGTCCTGCAGCAGGATGAGCCGAGCTTTCTTTGTGAGCTGGTTCTAAAAACCCAACCAGAGACATGAGGACATCAGCTACATCTGGTTCAGATCACTACCTCTGAGAATAATATCAGCAGACATAGACTTTATCTGTGCTCAACAGAGCTAGAGGTAAATCAGGACCAAGCAGAAGAACATATCTACACATTTTCTGCTTTACAAACTGAATGATTACAGGTTTTCTACAGTTGATGCTGCCTGTAAACTGAGCGCTTCATTCAGCCGCTTCGCAGGACGCAGAAAAACATCAATGCTCAGAACATCTGGAGAACCACTGGAGCTTCATCCAGAGGATTTAAATCTAAACTCTGACAGAACATCAGTTTACCATGGAGCTCTAGCTCTGTAGCATCAGTTACTATGGAGATCTAGCTCTATGGCATCGGTTACCATGGAGATCTAGCTCTGTAGCATCAGTTACCATGGAGATCTAGCTCTATGGCATCGGTTACCATGGAGATCTAGCTCTGTAGCATCAGTTACCATGGAGATCTAGCTCCACAGCATCAGTTACCATGGTGATCTAGCTCCGTAGCATCGGTTACCATGGAGATCTAGCTCAGTAGCATCGTTACCATGGAGATCTAGCTCCACAGCATCAGTTACCATGGAAACATAGCAGTGTTTTAAATCAGAGAGCCCTCTCTCTAACCCATTAGTTTTTGTTTGTTGAGTCCTCAGGTGTGAATTCAGATCACTGGTCCTGGTTGAGTCCTGTAGCTTGATGGTGTCTAAGGTCTGTTTAAAAGCCTCCAGGCATCATAGACAGATGGTTAACCTCCACTAACTAGCTAACTAGCTCATTAGCTCACAGTCCCTAACCAGCCACCTGTGTGCCCTGGCTGCCCAGCTTCGGGGTATTCTGTGTAGGTGGACTCGGAGCTCTCCAGGGTCACGGGGCCACGGGAGCCGGCTCGGCCAGCATTACTGGGACCGGTGGAGGCTCATCTGGGTGGGTTAGAGGGGGCTTGTCCTCACTGGCTTCACAGCCTGTCAGTCAACAAGGGAGGATATAAACGTTAACGGCAGCAGAACAGGGACTCATCTGTGACTAAAAACCAGCAGCTGGACGAGACAAGACCGGACCCAATTTATAATAACATATTATTAAGATTGTTTTCAATCAAAATCATTCCTCATCATTTAGAACCATTTCTGCTCAACTGTCTCCTGATTGTCTGATTGTTTTATAGCATGAAATATGGGACACTGACAAAGACATTTGTGTATATTTAGCTTGATTTACGGAATACTTCTGGAGGTCTGCACCTACTGAATGAATATTTTAGTTTCTGTGGAACAGCTTGTCAACCTGCTCAACCAGTTACTAAAGTTCAACTAAATTTATTTTCACTAGGTTTACTTCTGATTATCAGTTTTTTTATTATAAGCTTAAAAAGTTTAATATTAATTAAATCACAAAACACCCAGAGATTATCTGATCTACGGTCCGATATTAGATTCTGAATTGGTGACATGATGATCAAGAAAGAAAATTTCAGGGTTTTATCTGTAATAGTTCCTCAGATGTTATTGTTCAACAGACTCAGATTTAAATGTGAGAAAAAAAACTCCAAAACATTAATTATCTCAATCTAAAATGTCATAGATATGACTGAATATCCAGAGTTTATTGTAATAAGTGAAGCAGAGACGGCTGAGCAGACGCTCTGATCTGATAAATTCAGAAAAAACCTCAAACTAAAAATCTACAAATAACAGATGAAGGCAGCACAAATAAATAAAGGATGGATAAAAAAAACAGATGTTTCCAACAGCTCTAATCCAATAAAATAACTCATCTCTTAAGAATTTGCTCTAAATGATCAGAAAAAAAGGAATTATTTTTTGTTAACTAATAATTTATAATATATATAATATATATATAATATAGTATATATACTATCAAATCAAATTTATTTCAAATCAAATGAAATTTATTTATAAAGCACCTTTAAAACAACCACAGTTGACCAAGGGCTGTACAAAGGCATAAACAACGAGATTAAAATAAAAATAATAAAAACAAAGATAAAACATTAACTACGATAAAACAATAAGTAAAAGCAGACTGCACAATAAAAACAAAAACAATAAATAGACTAAACAAACTGGACTGCCCCTCCCAAATATATATACATGCACATGAAAGAACAAACCTGCGTGGTGTGAATGCCAATGAGAAAAGGTAAATATATATATAATATATATACACACACACACACATATATATATATATATATTACATTAAACTTTCTAAATTCAACTTCCTGGAAATATTCCCCATCATAAGGGAATCCTGTCGCTATAAGTGGAATAATTCTCTAAAGAAGCAATAAAACGTGATAATTAGTGCTGTAGAAGAAGATTACAGATTTAAATGAAGACAAAAGGATCACATGGAGGAACTGTTAACAGCAAAGTAAAAAAGGAACGGAGCAGAAGAAAAGGATGAAACATGAGAACATGTTCAAGAAAGGTGAAACTAGAAATACAACCCACCAAATCAATAAATAATTTATGAAAACACTAAAAACGGTTTAGTTCTGTTATTTAATGTTCTCCATCTGCTCTGTGACACACATCAACGACTACAAACGATACCGTCATGAGAAAGAACTGCTGCTTCACCAGGACAGAACACAGCTGACGTCATGGTGACACCTGTACTGACAGGTAATCCATGAAAACCTCCAGCCAAAGTCACCACATGGACTCCACAATCTGCTGCTCTACATCTAAATGTCTTCATACACACCGACCACACATGGACACGGAAAGTTTTGAGCCTTTACATTTAAAACCAGCAGATCCAGTCTGAGCCGCGTTTAAAGGACAAACCATAATTTTAGGAACCCACACTGACATTCAGCGCGATTCAGTCACAGAGAACCGTAGTTTTACGAGTCCTGAAGGCCGAAATATGGAGACAGAATGGACCTGGATCACCATGGTAACTGATGCTGTGGAACTGGATCTCCATGGTAACTGATGCTGTGGAACCGGATCACCATGGTAACTGATGCTGTGGAACCGGATCACCATGGTAACTGATGCTGTGGAACTGGATCACCATGGTAACTGATGCTGTGGAACCGGATCACCATGGTAACTGATGCTGTGGAACCGGATCACCATGGTAACTGATGCTGTGGAACTGGATCACCATGGTACTGATGCTGTGGAACTGGATCACCATGGTAACTGATGCCTGTGGAACTGGATCTCCATGGTAACAGATGCTGCAGCGCTAACCTGCTCTGGAGGTTGTGTCAGAGTTCTGGATGTGAAACGGCTCTAAGCAGCGTCTCTCTGTAACTGGATCCTCTCTCTGAGTGGTTCAGACTCTCAGTTGGAGTTTCATCTCAGACGTTTGTAATACAGTAAATATCATTTAATCCCACTGGATGAAGCTGTGCAGTCACAGAGGGATTCAACATGTTGCCATGGTGACCTACATTTAGCACATGATGCAGAAAATGCATAAATCAGTTTTTAAGATCTTTATCTTCTAGAAAGTCCAGGTGGAGCTCCAGTGGAACCAGCCGAGGCTGAAGCGTCCCTCTCTGCGATCAGTAAACCTGATGTGACAAACACCACTACAGGAACAACCAGAACGCATTCAGTCTGCTGCAGTAAGTTCTCCTTAACTGTCCTGATGGAGGCAACAGATGAAGCAGACGTCAGTCAGAGCCCGGCTAATCGATCATTTCTGTTTCTGCACCACATCCTGGTGGTCTGCGTGCTGCTATACTTGGCCGGGACATTAAAGTGACTGATTACACTCATTTAAGTAGAAGAAGGTTGTAATATTCATAGCTCCCACTAAATAGAGTATGAATGATTAAAGGCGAGCCCCGGCGTGACGAAGGCGGGAAATAAACTCACTGAGCAGCCGGCAGGATTCTGGGATTATTTCACGCTGATGTAAACTGTCAGATTTACTCTCAGTTTGTTTTCTACATTTCTCTGGAGCATCTTTTCCAGCTCTATAATCTGAACCTTTTGTTCATACTCCTGGACACTGTTCACACTAAAACCTTGAATGTCTGTACATCCTGTATACGGGACATTTAGCTTTTTATGTTAATCTAACTGTTTATTTCTTTTTTCTACTGTAGCTCTCTGAGATTAATAAAGTATTTCTCTTCTATATTCTGTTGTACTCTGAACACATCAAATATTTTACATCACATTACCTCATTCTGAGCTTTTAGAAACTTCTATTCCTTCTGTGAAAAGACTTGTAGAGACTTCTTAGTCATTTTGCACATCATATTTTTCGCCTTGTATATTCTTTGTATTTTGCACATCGTCTTTTTGACATTAGAAATATTTCATTATATCATTCTGAGTTTTGGAAACTTTAGTCCATCTGAATAGATTTTAATTCAGATTTGTACACACTATTTCTTCTTTACTGTATATTTGATAAATTACATATTTTAAACATTTTTGTACACTTTAACCTTTGCATTATATTTTTTCTACAGTTTGCAAACTATATTTTGTGTACTGAATATTTTCTACATTATATAATTCTTCTGTGTATGTTTACATCACAGATAAATATTATATGACGTCATTGTTATTTTCTGTGTGGTTTAGTGCGTCTGTGAATATAATAATAATATATTTAGATTATAAGTCATGAGGAGGACGGTCTGTCCGCCTCGTCTGTTCTCTGAGCAGTAAAGTTGAACTAAGACGTCCAAAAGCTGACCCGTCCCTGTGGACTGGTAGTTTTTTATGACTCGTCCCTGTGGACTGGTAGTTTTCCTGACCCGTCCCTGTGGACTGGTAGTTTTCCTGATTCGTCTCTGTGGATTGGTAGTTTTCCTGATTCGTCTCTGTGGATTGGTAGTTTTCCTGATTCGTCTCTGTGGACTGGTAGTTTTTATGACCCGTCCCTGTGGACTGGTAGTTTTCCTGACCCGTCCATGTGGACTGGTAGTTTTCCTGACCCGTCCCTGTGGACTGGTAGTTTTCCTGACCCGTCCTGTGGACTGGTAGTTTTCCTGACCCGTCCCTGTGGACTGGTAGTTTTCCTGATTCGTCTCTGTGGACTGGTAGTTTTTATGACCCGTCCCTGTGGACTGGTAGTTTTCCTGACCCGTCCATGTGGACTGGTAGTTTTCCTGACCCGTCCCTGTGGACTGGTAGTTTTCCTGACCCGTCCCTGTGGACTGGTAGTTTTCCTGACCCGTCCCTGTGGACTGGTAGTTTTCCTGATTCGTCTCTGTGGATTGGTAGTTTTCCTGATTCGTCTCTGTGGACTGGTAGTTTTTATGACCCGTCCTGTGGACTGGTAGTTTTCCTGACCCGTCCCTGTGGACTGGTAGTTTTCCTGACCCGTCCCTGTGGACTGGTAGTTTTCCTGACCCGTCCCTGTGGACTGGTAGTTTTCTGACCCGTCCCTGTGGACTGGTAGTTTCCTGACCGTCCCTGTGGACTGGTAGTTTTCCTGATTCGTCTCTGTGGACTGGTAGTTTTTATGACCCGTCCATGTGACTGGTAGTTTTTATGACTCGTCCCTGTCCATGTGGACTGGTAGCTTTTATGACCCGTCCATGTGGCTGGTAGTTTTATGACCCGTCCATGTGGACTGGTAGCTTTTCTGACCCGTCCCTGTGACTGGTAGTTTTATGACCCGTCCCTGTGGACTGGTAGCTTTTATGAACCCGTCCTGTGGACTGGTAGCTTTTTATGACCCGTCCCTGTGGACTGGGTAGCTTTTATGACCCGTCCTGTGGACTGGTAGTTTTATGGACCCGTCCATGTGGACTGGTAGCTTTTTATGACCCGTCCCTGTGGACTGGTAGCTTTTCATGACCCGTCCCTGTGGACTGGGTAGCTTTTATGACCGTCCCTGTGACTGGTAGTTTTATGACCCGTCCTGTGGACTGGTAGTTTTCCTGACCCGTCCCTGTGGACTGGTAGTTTATGACCGCTCCCTGTGGACTGGTAGTTTTCTGACCCCGTCCCTGTGACTGGTAGTTTTTCCTGATTCGTCTCTGTGGACTGGTAGTTTTATGACCCGTCCCTGTGGACTGGTAGTTTTCCTGACCCGTCCCTGTGGACTGGTAGTTTTCCTATTCGTCTCTGTGGACTGGTAGTTTTCCTGATTCCGTCTCTGTGGACTGGTAGTTTTTAATGACCCGTCATTGTGGACTGGTAGTTTTCCTGACTCGTCCCTGTGGACTGGTAGTTTTCCTGACCCGTCCCTGTGGACTGGTAGTTTTTATGACCCGTCCCTGTGGGACTGGTAGTTTTCCTGACCCGTCCCTGTGGACTGGTAGTTTCCTGATTCAGTCTCTGTGGACTGGTAGTTTTCCTGACCCGTCCATGTGGACTGGTAGTTTTTATGATCGTCCTGTGGACTGGTAGTTTTCCTGACCCGTCCCTGTGGACTGGTAGTTTTTATGACCCGTCCATGTGGACTGGTAGTTTTCCTGACCCGTCCATGTGGACTGTAGTTTTATGGACCCGTCCCATGTGGACTGGTAGCTTTTTGACCCGTCCTGTGGACTGGTAGTTTTCTGACCCGTCCATGTGGACTGGTAGTTTTTATGACCCGTCCATGTGGACTGGTAGTTTTTGACCCGTCCCTGTGGACTGGTAGTTTTCCTGACCCGTCCCTGTGGACTGGTAGTTTTTATGACGTCCCTGTGGACTGGTAGTTTTCCTGACCCGTCCCTGTGGACTGGTAGTTTTTATGACCCGTCCATGTGGACTGGTAGTTTTTGACCGTCCCTGTGGACTGGTAGCTTTTATGACCCGTCCCTGTGGACTGGTAGTTTTTATGACCCGTCCCTGTGGACTGGTAGCTTTTATGACCCGTCCCTGTGGACTGGTAGTTTTCCTGACCCGTCCCTGTGGACTGGTAGTTTTATGACCCGTCCCTGTGGACTGGTAGTTTTCCTGACCCGTCCCTGTGGACTGGTAGTTTTCCTGACCCGTCCCTGTGGACTGGTAGTTTTATGACCCGTCCCTGTGGACTGGTAGTTTTCCTGACCCGTCCCTGTGGACTGGTAGTTTTTATGACCCGTCCCTGTGGACTGGTAGTTTTCCTGACCCGTCCCTGTGGACTGGTAGTTTTTATGACCCGTCCCTGTGGACTGGTAGCTTTTATGACCCGTCCCTGTGGACTGGTAGCTTTTATGACCCGTCCCTGTGGACTGGTAGTTTTTATGACCCGTCCCTGTGGACTGGTAGCTTTTATGACCCGTCCCTGTGGACTGGTAGTTTTTGACCCGTCCCTGTGGACTGGTAGCTTTTTGACCCGTCCCTGTGGACTGGTAGTTTTCCTGATTCGTCCTGTGGACTGGTAGTTTTTATGACCCGTCCCTGTGGACTGGTAGCTTTTATGACTCCCTGTGGACTGGTAGTTTTCCGACCGTCCCTGTGGACTGGTAGTTTTATGACCCCGTCCATGTGGACTGGTAGTTTTCCTGACCGTCCATGTGGACTGGTAGTTTTATGACCCGTCCCTGTGGACTGGTAGCTTTTATGACCCGTCCCTGTGGACTGGTAGTTTTCCTGACCCGTCCCTGTGGACTGGTAGCTTTTATGACCCGTCCCTGTGGACTGGTAGCTTTATGACCCGTCCCTGTGGACTGGTAGTTTTCCTGACCCGTCCCTGTGGACTGGTAGTTTTTATGACCCGTCCCTGTGGACTGGTAGTTTTCCTGACCCGTCCCTGTGGACTGGTAGTTTTTATGACCCCGTCCCTGTGGACTGGTAGCTTTTATGACCCGTCCCTGTGGACTGGTAGCTTTTATGACCCGTCCCTGTGGACTGGTAGTTTTTATGACCCGTCCCTGTGGACTGGTAGCTTTTATGACCCGTCCCTGTGGACTGGTAGTTTTTATGACCCGTCCCTGTGGACTGGTAGCTTTTATGACCCGTCCCTGTGGACTGGTAGTTTTCCTGATTCGTCTCTGTGGACTGGTAGTTTTATGACCCGTCCCTGTGGACTGGTAGCTTTATGACCCGTCCCTGTGGACTGGTAGTTTCCAGACTCGTCCCTGTGGACTGGTAGTTTTTATGACCCGTCCATGTGGACTGGTAGTTTTTATGACCCGTCCCTGTGGACTGGTAGTTTTTATGACTCGTCCCTGTGGACTGGTAGCTTTTATGACCCGTCCCGTGGACTGGTAGTTTTCCTGACCCGTCCCTGTGGACTGGTAGTTTTCCTGACCCGTCCCTGTGGACTGGTAGCTTTTATGACCCGTCCTGTGGACTGGTAGCTTTTATGACCCGTCCCTGTGGACTGGTAGTTTTCCTGACCCGTCCCTGTGGACTGGTAGTTTTCCTGATTCGTCTCTGTGGACTGGTAGTTTTTATGACCCGTCCCTGTGGACTGGTAGCTTTTATGACTCGTCCCTGTGGACTGGTAGTTTTCCTGACTCGTCCCTGTGGACTGGTAGTTTTTATGACCCGTCCATGTGGACTGGTAGTTTTTATGACTCGTCCCTGTGGACTGGTAGCTTTTATGACCCGTCCCTGTGGACTGGTAGCTTTTATGACCCGTCCCTGTGGACTGGTAGTTTTCCTGACCCGTCCCTGTGGACTGGTAGTTTTCCTGACCCGTCCCTGTGGACTGGTAGTTTTTATGACCCGTCCATGTGGACTGGTAGCTTCCTGTCCTCTGAATGTGTGCTGCTAATTCATCTAGAGTGTAGAAGCAGTGAGGTGGTGTAACGGCTGAGGGATGGCTGACCTTCAGGGCCAGGGTCGGCCGAACTATTGCAGCCTTCCTTCCATGGCTGCAGGGCAGCAGGCGTGGTGTCGGGAGTCCCACTGGGGTCCAGGCTAAACATGTGGTTGGCCCATGCTTTGGCATTGGGGTTCAGGTCTGAAACCTTGGCGGATTCCTGCAAACACAAACAAAATCTGGTCAGATTCAGCACATCAATAGTCGACACGTAAGCTCTGTCATATCAGAAGTATCAGAAACCTTTTTAACGCTTCTATTCCATCACATTTCACATTTTAGATCTCCTGCTGGTCACAAGCCGACGGAACAACTTTATATAAATCAGCTTCTAACCCTGTAGATCCCAGCGTTGCGCTACGATTTAATATTAATTTTGATTGGTGGAAAAAATACAACACAACAACAAGACAAAATTTAAAAAACAAAACAACAAAAACAAGACAAAAAAACAAAAACGAGACACAAAACAACAAAAACAAGACAAAACTAGAAAAGCACTCAGAGAGCGCAGACCTCCGCCAGGCCATCTGTCTGTTTGTCTGTTAACAGCATAACTCAAAAAGTCATGGACGGATTTTCACCAAATTTTTACAGAATACCCAAAAGAGCAAAAGTAACAATCGATTAGATTTTGGAGGTGATCCGAATCACCGTCTGGATCCAGGATTTTTCTGATGATGATGGCCGCCAGGCCATCTCTCAATTGTACAGAGTCCTTCAAAAAAATCCTGGATCCAGACGGTGATCCGGATCACCTCCAAAATCTAATCGATTGTTACTTTTGCTCTTCTGGGCATTCTGTAAAAACTTGGTGAAAATCCGTCCATAACTTTCTGAGTTATGCTGTTAACAGACAAACAGACAGACAAACTCCGATGATTACATAACCTCCTGGCGGAGGTAATTAAAAAACAAGACACAAAACGGCAAAAACAAGACACAAAATGGCAAAAACAAGACACAAAATAGAGACCACAGAGAGAGGAAAACCAAAGCTACTGGATGAATAAATAAGTGTAGCTCGGCTCAGAAACAGTGAACAGAGGAGCAGGTTGTTGGACATCTATGTAGCATGATGGAACATGTACAGATGATGAGCAGAGTAGATAACTCCATCATTCTTTCTGCGTATTAAATCTGAGGAGTTCCACTAACATTTCACACGTTCACCAGAACTCACCGTTTGTAAAAACACACAATAACAGAAATCTGTATAAACCAGACCACAGGATGTTGAGCAGCTTTGTACTAATCTGAGGGATACAGCTGTGCAACTTATAAACAAAAACCATATTCAGTATTTTAGGTTAAAAAAACAAATAAAAATACCACAAAAATTTCCACTACAGGATGTCAAAACGTAAGAAACCCTGGATGAGAAGACAACAGCATCCCCACTGTCCTCTATTGGATCAGGAGGGTAAATTAAGCACGCAAATCAGGATAAACTGTAAAATGTATGATTGGTTTTCACCTCGTTTTTTATTCATCACACTTCTGGAAATATTGCAGGAAACAAGGGCTTCTTCTAGTGTCGCATCCCTTTCTGTAAAACTGGACCATCGGCTTTAAGATCCCTCTGGAATGAAGACTAGAACGGACTTTAAAGACTTTGGATCCACAGAAACCCAGCCTGTCTCGTCTGCTTCAGGGACTGCAGATGCTCTGGACCAGAGCATCTCTAGCTTGTGTTTAGTGTTCTTCTGTCCGTGGTCGCTGTCAGAAACCACCTCCTAGTCAGAATCCGACAGATCAAACCCGTCTTTAGGATCTAACGGGTTAAAGTAGAGCCTCCAGTGACGCATAGGACAGATGGAAACGTGTTTAATGAACTGAATATTCAGACACACGCTCAAAGAAAACATGTATGTTGCTTTTCATACCAGCTTAATAAATGCAAATCCCTGTGCTGCTAAGTCAGATTTGTTTATTCCTCATCATGTAAAACAGGCCGACATGGAGAAAAGAGTTCAGCCACCTCATGGACCTCCTGCAGGGAAAACCTCAACGTTTGCCTCATTAAAGAAAACTACCAAACCTCCTGAAACAAATCAGGAGCTCTGAATTATCCTCTCACTGCTGCAAACACTGGACATACCCTAAAGGTCCTTACACACCGGGAGCGATGCGAATAAACGATGCGAAATTGCGAAATATTCGGATGCGAGTTTGACGCACCTGTCCATACATATCAAGCACGATGCGTTTTTGCGACTTTCCGAAGGGGAGGAAGACGTTGCCGTAATGTATTTCCACCTCTTCTGTTTTCCACCTGCCTGGCCACTCCTCGTCATTTCTCCCTCCTCTCTCTTCTTTCTCACGTACGTGTCCCTCAAATTCCTCCACATCTTCTTCACTTCTTCAACTATAAAGTATGAATAATAATATCTACCATATGCCACAGATACTAAAAGCAGAAAACACAACACCGGACGGATTATTTTCAGTTCTGATTAGATGCGTTGCGATGTCTTTCTGTCTTGATATCATGTACTGTAATGTGAGTCGGGGCCAGTACCGGGTAAGCAAAACATTAAACTATAATCCATAAACGTAAGGTAACAACCGAGACCTAATTGATGACCGTGACATCAACGCAATTGACAGTGAAAAGTATGTTGTATGCCGGTGAATGGGATGTCGCAACAACACACAATCTGATTGGTCAGAAGTGGTCACAAAGAATGCGAAACTTTAGAAAAATCGACCATGATCCGAAAAAATAAATGCCGCAAAATCGCTGAGCGAGAAAACGTTGCCGATGTGAACGCGTGTATTGACAGGATACAGGTTCGAAAAAAAATATTGACGTCCAAAAAAAACGCACCCGGTGTGTAAGGACCTTAAATCACAACTTTTACCACGACATTATGAGCTGTAATCCTTCAGTGAGCAGAATTTATACTCAGATATTTACATCTACAAGTCATTCATGCTTCTGTTTTACACTGCATCTATTTACATCCTTCCAAACTGTACATCTTGAATCTACTTGAACTGAATCTTTGCCCAAACAAACTTCTGTTGAAGATCAGTTTTAATCTCTTTACACTGACATAAAGCAGACATAAACAAGCCTATCAAACACCGGAAAACGTCCAGAGCTGTTCTGAGACAAACTAACGCTGTAGAACGTTTTCCTCTGAACAGGACGGTGAAGCCTCCAGACGTACTCACAGGATCAAAGAAGCAGACTAACAGGCTGTAACCCAGAGCTGTGGTCAGAGCCAGAGCTTCATTCAGCTCCTCACAGCTCCAGGAGCCTCTAGTCCCAGGCTCCACTGCATCCAGGCCATGACCAGCCAGCAGCATGGTGGAGCCGCCTCTGAGTCTGCCGGGTCGATCAACAGGTCCACAGGTCTAACAGGTCCACAGGTCTAACAGATCTAACAGGTCCACAGGTCTAACAGATCTAACAGGTCCACAGATCTAACAGGTCCACAGGTCTAACAGGTCTAACAGGTCTAACAGGTCCACAGGTCTAACAGGTCTAACAGGTCCACAGATCTAACAGGTCCACAGATCTAACAGGTCCACAGATCTAACAGGTCCACAGGTCTAACAGGTCTAACAGGTCCACAGATCTAACAGGTCCACAGATCTAACAGGTCCACAGATCTAACAGGTCCACAGATCTAACAGGTCCACAGGTCTAACAGGTCTAACAGATCTAACAGGTCCACAGATCTAACAGGTCCACAGGTCTAACAGGTCCACAGGTCTAACAGATCTAACAGGTCCACAGATCTAACAGGTCTAACAGGTCCACAGATCTAACAGGTCTAACAGGTCCACATATCTAACAGGTCTAACAGGTCCACAGATCTAACAGGTCCACAGATCTAACAGGTCTAACAGGTCCACAGATCTAACAGGTCCACAGGTCTAACAGGTCCACAGGTCTAACAGGTCTAACAGGTCCACAGATCTAACAGGTCCACAGGTCTAACAGGTCCACAGATCTAACAGGTCCACAGATCTAACAGGTCCACAGGTCTAACAGGTCTAACAGGTCTAACAGGTCCACAGGTCTAACAGGTCTAACAGATCTAACAGGTCCACAGGTCTAACAGGTCTAACAGGTCCACAGATCTAACAGGTCCACAGGTCTAACAGGTCCACAGATCTAACAGGTCCACAGGTCTAACAGGTCCACAGATCTAACAGGTCCACAGATCTAACAGGTCTAACAGGTCCACAGATCTAACAGGTCCACAGGTCCACAGGTCTAACAGGTCCACAGGTCTAACAGGTCCACAGATCTAACAGGTCCACAGATCTAACAGGTCCACAGGTCTAACAGGTCTAACAGATCTAACAGGTCCACAGATCTAACAGGTCTAACAGGTCCACAGATCTAACAGGTCTAACAGGTCCACAGATCTAACAGGTCTAACAGGTCCACCCCGCTGGACTCGGCTGGCGTGGCAGAAGCTGACTGGCTGCTGAGCGTCCGTCGCTGCTTTCCGTTTTGTCGTCGCTGCTCTGAGTCATTCTCCGGCACACCTCAGCCTGAATGAAGCTGATCCACACGCATGACGGAGCCTGAAGCGTGGCTAAAATTAAAATGGCCCTTGGAGTCCCGCTTTTAATAGATTACTCCGCTAACGAGCCGAAAAACGAAGGCTGAGAAGCAGTTCAAGAAGCAGCAAGTTCAGAGAAGGCAGACAGAGACCAGGATCACATTTCACCGACCACATCATCCCAACAGCTAATAACCCAGCCCTGCGCCAACGTAAAACTCCCACTCCGCTGCCATGGAAACGGCTGCTGACATCACCACGTGTCCCGGTCATCGCTTGACCTTTCTACAGTTTAAAATGTTCCCCTTCTTGACAGAGGAGGAAAAGGTTAGCCTCTTCCCTGATGGAGAGTGTTTGGGGAGGAAACGAGAGGACGTGATTCATCAGGAGACGAGTTATGGTCGGTGTCACGGCGGGGCGGCCGGCGTGGAGCTGGCTTTATTACTCTGTCTCTGAGATGGAGGTGAGCAGTCCTAAAACAGCCCAACGAGGACGGATGCGTCTGTCTGACAGACCTGGAGGACGCCGAGGAGAGACGAGCATCAAAACAAGCTTCTAGATAAAGTGTTTTCATTCAGCTTTTACAGCTGTAGCAGCAACAATCTGTAGAAACGATCAAAAAATGTGAGAGAAGAGCACCAGAAACACTGCTCCACTGTAGAAACTGTGCAAATATCTGATTTAAATATGATAAAGTTCCTTTTTTTTGTCCACGTAAACATTTCTCTACGACTGACTGAAAAAATTCAGTTTCAGGTGAACTGCAGGCAGTGTTTCCTCAGAGAGGCCGAGAGGAAAACCAGTAAAATAAACGCAGCAGAAACAGAGAAGCAGATTATTGGAGATCCATCCAGCATGGAGAAACATCTGTAGATGATGAGCAGAGAAGAGAGGACAAGACTGAAGACATGGAGATAGAAGAACATCTGCAGGATGAGGAGATGGTAGGAGCTTCAGAAGAAACCAACTGGAGGTTCTGGAAGACATTTCTAAAAACGTCTGGGAGCAGTCCTACCATCTCCAGGACCTGGATGACTGAGAACCTCCAGAGAAGTCTGAGGAGACAGGGGTTAAAAAAATACTGTAAGAAGACACAAAACAACAAAAACAAGACACAGAACAACTAAAAACGAGACACAAAACAACTAAAATGAGACAGAAAAGTACAAAAATGATACACAAAATTACGACAAAATAATGACAAAACGACAAAAGTGAGAGACCAAAGAAACGATACAAAATGTTAAAAACGAGAAACAAAAATGAGACCTTAAAATACAACACAAAACAATGAAAATGACAAAACTACAAAAACGAGAAAAAATGAGACAGAATGAGAAAACGACACAAAATGACAAAAACAAGATAAAACTACGAGACAAAACCACAAAAATAAGACCAAAAACAACAAAAAGACATAAAACGACAAAAGCGGGACAAAAAATGACAAATACAAGACACAAAACAACAAAAAAAGACTTAAAACCACAAAAACGAGACAGAGTAAAGAGAACAGAGAGAGTAAAATCAAAGCATCTCAGGATGTAGACACTTGGAAAAATGTCAGACTTGCTGATTTTGGGATTGTTTTTTTGATTTCATGTGCAACAATGAGAAAGATTCCACTTCTTTTTGTCCTGTTATGGTTTAGTTTATGGCGTTAAACTTGAATCCCGCTGATCAGAAGACAGTTCTGTCGTCCTAGTCATGCTGGTGTTCTAATCGAGCTGCAGGACTTCATATCAAGGTGAAAACGAGCCTCAGAGAGGAAAAACACCCAGAAACCTGCTGAGGTTCAGAGAAGTAAAGTCAGGATTCCAGACGAACACATGCAGATGAAAAAGGCATGGAAGATTTGCTTTATCATTAAAAGTAAAATAAAACAGAAAAGCGATGTGAACAAAGCGACGGAAAAACCAGCGGGAGACATGAATGGATCTGCTGTCCAGCTAACGTCTTCTAGCCGATTAAACTTCTGTGTTGAGTTAAAACGACAGAAGCAACACACGTGTCAGGCTCAGGTGGTGGAGCGGGTCGTCCAATGATTGAAGGGTCGGCGGTTCGATTCCCGCTCTCCTGTCCTGTTGTGTCCTTGGCAGCACCTTTCCTCCAGTGCTGCTCTCACACTGGTGTATGAATGCGTGTGAATGTTGGTGGTGGTCAGAGGGGCTGTAGGCGTGGATTAACAGCCACGCTTCCATCAGTCTGCCCCAGGGCAGCTGTGGCTACAAATGTAGCTTACCACCACCAGAGTGAGAATGAATAATGGATCCATTGTGAAGCGCTTTGAGTGCCCAGAAAAGCACTATATAAATCTAATACATTATTATTATAAAGTCATGACTACCAACAACTTTCATGCTGTACAGTATGAATCATTTTACAGGAAGATAACAGAATATGATGCAGTGTTTTTACAACTTCATCTAATAATGCCCATGTTCGCCCGGTTCCCAGCATCTTACTACATCTAATTTGACTTTCCTTTTCTTCCAAGCATCAGAAGAGTCTGTCTTACACTGGCAGCCACAATGAAGGCAAAAAGTTAGTGAATGTAGGACAGTCCAAGGTGGAGTAGAACCGGAGAATGAAACAAAGCCGTCTGATAGTCCAACGTAACAACCAAACTCTGTACGATAAACTGAGAACCTCCTGTAACAGGCTGCCAGACTTTCAAAATAAAGTGGAAATATTTACCAACACTTCTGAGCTCAGGAAACCTGAACCTCTCAGGATGTCAATGAAAGCATTTCTAAGATGCTTGTACAGTAGAAAGATGGATAAACTGCACCGTTAAAGGGTTAAACTGGTGGGACGGTGGAATATTTAACCTTGTAAACCTACTAGATATCAACCTAATGTCAGCGGCCTCATGAGGGGAGGTGAGTTTATCTCATTACTGGACATCTTTAAGACATTTGAGCTGAACCACTGAGACGGAAACTCCTTCTGATTGACATCCTGGATTCATTCTGCACATTCGTAGACAAACAGATCATTTTTATACCGCTGACCAATCAGCTGCTCGGCTCCCTGAAATGATCCGATCCGTTCTTTCGTGTTCGTAACCGATTAGCCTGAACAGCTATAAATAGGACGTGCTGAGTTTGTGGTGTGTTTCTAACACATATGTGCGAGGCATATGGTGCATCTGAGTGTGAATAAGGAATGAGCTGGAGGCCACATGGCCGGCGTTACTGTGGCACCACCGAGGATCTGAGGAGGAACCAGATAGCACAACAACACTTGCAGATAACTGGGTCTCCAAAATGTTTCACATATTTCTGTATTTCACATTTTAATCACGTTCTACAGTCTCAGTAGTCGACCTTTCCATCCACATTTGGAGGAAATAACACACGGCTGGGGTGTGTTAAAGACTCTTCTACACATTCAGAAAATCCTCCACAAGTCATAAAACTACAAACTGACCTGAAGTGCAGCGTCTGTGCAGAACTGTTGTGCATTTTATGACTTATTCAAATGAGAAAACGGACAAAAATGAGACGCAAAACAACGGAAAGGACACAAACTGTCTTAAAAAGACCCGAAACGACACCAAAGTCATAGAAAACAACAAAAAGAAGACAAAAAACAATCGCAACGAGTAAAAAACTTTCCCAAAGTCACATGAAATGATTAAGTTTACAAGTTGTTTGAGATCCATCCAGCATGGTGAAACATCTTCTACAGACGATGAGCAGAGTAGAGAGGAAAAGGTTTGAAGAGGTTACAGAAATGGAAATAGCTTAAAAAAGACACAAAAGGCAAACAGCATAATAAAATAAATGCAGCATGGCTCAGAACCAGAGAACAGAGGAGCAGGTTGGTGGAGATCCATCCAGCATGGAGAAACATCTACAGATGATGAGCAGAGAGAGGAAAAGACTGGAAACATGGAGATAGTAAAACATCTACAGGATAAGGAGATAAAACTGGAACAAAACCAGAAAAACAAGACACAAAGCAACAGAAAGGAGACAAAACTGTCCCAGAAAGACCTGAAATGTCACAGAAAACAAAAACAAGATAAAAAAACGACGATTAAAAAAAACTGTCCTAAAGTCACATGAAACTACAAACCGACCTGAACTGTCACGTCTGTGCAGGATTGTTGCGTATTTTATGACTTATTTGAATCACAAAGCACGGATTACAGACTTGCTATAATGTCTTCCTCTTTGCTCAGGACGCTTGACGACCTGATTTTATTTGAGTCTGAGAGCAGGTTGTAGTTTCCCAGCACAGACCCAGGCCTTAATGAGACCTACAGCCTGCAGCTTCAACCCCCTATCGCCTCTCCCATCTCCAGAGTGTGTGAACGACTACGGAAAAAGACTGCAGCCTCTTTCCACTTCCTCATTCTGGAGCTCTCAGGAAAAACTGCCGCTTCTCCGCCTGATGGCCGTCCGCTTCCTCAGCATTCCTTCCTGCTAGAAGAGGCTGATCGAAGCCGTCAGGAAACATGAAGACACGGCCGGGTGCTGGTCCACAGACAGACCTGATAAAGTCCATAAGAAGCATGAAGACACGACCCGGTGCTTGTCCACAGACAGACCTGATAAAGTCCGTAAGAAGCATGAAGACATGACCTGGTGCTGGTCCACAGACAGACCTGATAAAGTCCATAAGAAGCATGAAGACACGACCCGGTGCTGGTCCACAGACAGACCTGATAAAGTCCATAAGAAGCATGAAGACATGACCCGGTGCTGGTCCACAGACAGACCTGATAAAGTCCATAAGAAGCATGAAGACATGACCCGGTGCTGGTCCACAGACAGACCTGATAAAGTCCATAAGAAGCATGAAGACACGGCCGGGTGCTGGTCCACAGACAGACCTGATAAAGTCCATAAGAAGCATGAAGACACGACCCGGTGCTTGTCCACAGACAGACCTGATAAAGTCCGTAAGAAGCATGAAGACATGACCTGGTGCTGGTCCACAGACAGACCTGATAAAGTCCATAAGAAGCATGAAGACACGACCCGGTGCTTGTCCACAGACAGACCTGATAAAGTCCGTAAGAAGCATGAAGACATGACCTGGTGCTGGTCCACAGACAGACCTGATAAAGTCCATAAGAAGCATGAAGACACGACCCGGTGCTGGTCCACAGACAGACCTGATAAAGTCCATAAGAAGCATGAAGACATGACCCGGTGCTGGTCCACAGACAGACCTGATAAAGTCCATAAGAAGCATGAAGACATGACCCGGTGCTGGTCCACAGACAGACCTGATAAAGTCCATAAGAAGCATGAAGACACGGCCGGGTGCTGGTCCACAGACAGACCTGATAAAGTCCATAAGAAGCATGAAGACACGACCCGGTGCTTGTCCACAGACAGACCTGATAAAGTCCATAAGAAGCATGAAGACATGACCTGGTGCTGGTCCACAGACAGACCTGATAAAGTCCATAAGAAGCATGAAGACACGACCCGGTGCTGGTCCACAGACAGACCTGATAAAGTCCATAAGAAGCATGAAGACATGACCCGGTGCTGGTCCACAGACAGACCTGATAAAGTCCATAAGAAGCATGAAGACACGGCCGGGTGCTGGTCCACAGACAGACCTGATAAAGTCCATAAGAAGCATGAAGACACGGCCGGGTGCTGGTCCACAGACAGACCTGATAAAGTCCATAAGAAGCATGAAGACACGACCCAGTGCTGGTCCACAGACAGACCTGATAAAGTCCATAAGAAGCATGAAGACACGGCCGGGTGCTGGTCCACAGACAGACCTGATAAAGTCCATAAGAAGCATGAAGACACGGCCGGGTGCTGGTCCACAGACAGACCTGATAAAGTCCATAAGAAGCATGAAGACATGACCCGGTGCTGGTCCACAGACAGACCAGATAAAGTCCGTAAGAAGCATGAAGACACGACCCGGTGCTGGTCCACAGACAGACCTGATAAAGTCCATAAGAAGCATGAAGACACGGCCGGGTGCTGGTCCACAGACAGACCTGATAAAGTCCATAAGAAGCATGAAGACATGACCTGGTGCTGGTCCACAGACAGACCTGATAAAGTCCATAAGAAGCATGAAGACATGACCCGGTGCTGGTCCACAGACAGACCTGATAAAGTCCGTAAGAAGCATGAAGACATGACCCGGTGCTGGTCCACAGACAGACCTGATAAAGTCCGTAAGAAGCATGAAGACATGACCCGGTGCTGGTCCACAGACAGACCTGATAAAGTCCATAAGAAGCATGAAGACATGACTCGGTGTTGGTCCACAGACAGACCTGATAAAGTCCATAAGAAGCATGAAGACACGACCTGGTGCTGGTCCACAGACAGACCTGATAAAGTCCATGAGAAGCATGAAGACATGACTCGGTGTTGGTCCACAGACAGACCTGATAAAGTCCGTAAGAAGCATGAAGACATGACCCGGTGCTGGTCCACAGACAGACCTGATAAAGTCCGTAAGAAGCATGAAGACATGACTCGGTGTTGGTCCACAGACAGACCTGATAAAGTCCATAAGAAGCATGAAGACATGACTCGGTGTTGGTCCACAGACAGACCTGATAAAGTCCATGAGAAGCATGAAGACATGACTCGGTGCTGGTCCACAGACAGACCTGATAAAGTCCATAAGAAGCATGAAGACATGACCCGGTGCTGGTCCACAGACAGACCTGATAAAGTCCATGAGAAGCATGAAGACATGACCTGGTGTTGGTCCACAGACAGACCTGATCACTGCAGGCCATAAGAAGCATGAAGACACGCCTCACCGTGACGAGGAGATCCACCACACCTCCACCAGAGGAAAAGTAGAGCAGTAGGGCTGCAGCTGTCCCAGCAGTTTAGTAGTCGAGTGTTCCACCGATTATTTTAGTAGTCCAGTGTTCTATTGATTATTGTGGCGATTAATCCAGTAAACTGATTTTATTCTTGGCGTTGCGGCATCAAAACAGGAAATGAGCGATGTGCAACAGAAATAACCGTCCTGGTGGAACGCAATAACACAAGACGAAACGACACCAATGGGACGCAAAACAACAAAAACATGACAAACGAGACTCACATGGCCAAAAAAATAGACAAAACTGCAACAAAACGAGAAAAACAAGACTAAAAGGACAAAAACTGAGACGTGAGACAACTGAAAGGAGACAAACTGTCCCAAAAAGACCTGAAAGGTAACAAAAAGGTACAAAAACAAGACAAAAAAACGACCACAAAGAGACAAAACTGTCCCAAAGTCATATAAGACGACAAAATTGACAAGTAGTTGGAGATCCGTTCAGTGTAGAGAAACATCTGGAGAGGAAACATGGAGATAGAAACACGTCTACAGGATGAGGAGAGTGGAAACATGTTGGACTTGTTGCTTTCAGGTTTTCATATTTTTGTAAAACATAAAATCAAACAAATCCATTTTTCCTTAATTAGGATTCAGATGGTTCTTTCTGGGTTCCCTCTACTTCTACAGAGGAGCAGGACTTCATACTGCAGTGAAAGATGAGCCTCCAGTGAGCTCAAATGTAAAAGGAGCAAATATAACACCCAGAAACTACACGGAGCTGACAGAGCTAAAGCACTGGAAGCAGCAGAAAGCTGAACATGTTCTGGTCAAACCAACCAACCAGACGTCTCTGAAACCTGAACATCAGCTGGTCAGCGGACGCTACAGACTCATCCAGAATCTACCAGGATCTTCTGTAACGTCCACCCCCGTGACCACATTTAGCCCAGAACGCCTTCCAGAAGCCCGCATGTGCTTCCATCAATCAGACCTGCAGGGGAACCAGAAACCCAAAAGGCTGAGCGGAGGATTATCCACTCAGTACACAGGCAGGGTCACCTCAGCACGAGCTCTGTGGACGGTTCTGCTGCATTTATACTGCCTCAATTTAAAGAGGTGGGTCCACATTTATCACCTTTTAATGGACTTTTTCCATCATTTCTGAGCCTCAGAACTTCATCAGTCCAGCAGATAGAACCAGGACATTTAGGAGGAGAAACATCTGAGTTCTGGTAGAAACTGAAACTAAAAAAAGGCTGGGAAATTACCACAAAAAGACACAAAATTACCTCCAAACAGCCAAAACTATACTGATAGGTTTACATATGCCAGGAAAAACACCCAAAATCACCACAAAAATATCAAAACTCCCATAAAACAGGTGAAATTGCAACAAAAACTCAGATTTGGCTTAAAAAAAACATGCAAAACGACTCCCAAACCACCCCAAAAAAATTAACACAAAAAGACAAAAAATCATCCCCAAAAATGCCAAACTACCTTCAAAGGTTTAAATATGCCAGCATAATCACCACAAAAAGCACCATAATCACCACAAAAAGCACCAAAATCACCACAAAAAGCACCATAATCACCACAAAAAGCACCATAATCACCACAAAAAGCACCAAAATCACCACAAAACAGGTGAAACTGCACTAAAAATTTAAATTCAGCACAAAAAACTTGTAAAATTATCCCAAAAAGAGCCCAAACTAACCTGAAATGTTCAAACACACCTGCAAAAACATGGAAAATCCCCACAAAAAGGACCAAAGCTACCAGTCCTAACTAGCAGTTTCCTAAAACGCCGTAGCTGGAGGTGTCGTCTCTGTTGCTATGATAAAACTGAGGCTAACGGTAAAGCGCAGACAGACGATGGATTAAAGAGGCTTCAGCGCTCTATATCCTGTCGCTGCACAAGAATAAAGACTTTGACACAAAACAACCACAAGCTGTCCTTTAGTCCACATTCAGTTCTCCTGATATTTCTACAAACGTTAAAGTCAGCTCATCATGTTCAGAACATTTAAAACCACTGAGCCAGACTGTTGTCATCACAGAAATACGATAATAAACGTAGGAATAAGTTTAAATATGAAGTAGCAGCATCGTTTAGATTTACTGGATGAATTTAAACAACACAAACTAGAAACATTCATTTTAACACACCGGTCTGGAGCCAAGCCTTCCCTCACATTCATCCATGAAACACTCTGACCAACGGCTTAAACAAGCTAACGAGCTAACAGCTAACAAGCTAACCTGGTAGCATGGTCGCTAAAACTAGTGCTGGTTAGAGACGTAGCTGATTACTGGAAGAAGATCAGGAAGTCCATCTAACAGCGACTACACTTCAAACACACCTGTGTCTGACGCTAACACACCTGTGTCTGACGCTAACACACCTGTGTCTGACGCTAACACACCTGTGTCTGACGCTAACACACCTGTGTCTGACGCTAACACACCTGTGTCTGACGCTAACACACCTGTGTCTGACGCTAACACACCTGTGTCTGACAGTCTGACACTAACACACCTGTCTGTGTTATCTAACCTGGCAATAGCCAGATTAATAATTGTGTAGTACTTGATAG
The DNA here is from genome assembly GCF_021347895.1 of Acanthochromis polyacanthus. Classification (NCBI taxonomy): domain Eukaryota; kingdom Metazoa; phylum Chordata; class Actinopteri; family Pomacentridae; genus Acanthochromis; species Acanthochromis polyacanthus. The sequence goes on from NC_067121.1 coordinate 3,169,672, forward strand.
TACTCCACAATATCAATCTGGAACCGCTCCATGTAAATCCGTTCGGAGGAAAGAGGCACGGATTGGACAATGCAACAGTATGTCCCGCCTCTGACACGTTTGTTTTTAGCCAATCGCGGGATCTTCACAACGAGCGGAGCCAATTGGTAGATTAAACTCTGACCAAAACCCGTAGGTAAAAAAGCACAAACATCTTTACCATCCAGAAATGCGCAAAGCGCCTCTCGTTGTTCTTCCTTCAAAGAAGCGATAGGAGATTCAGCTAAAACTGACTTAATAGCAGCATCTACACGATCGTTGTCCTCCGTTGCCGTGTTTGTTTTGATCTACTGGCGCTTGGTGTCGTCTTCACACCCGGATATCCCGCCCCACACACGAATACTGCTGCGTGATTGGCCCGAACCAACTTGGTTCTGTACAAACAGTGAAAGCGGGAGCGGAGCAAGATGTTTTCTGGAGAGATTTGTGAACTCACAAATATCGCGAGAAATCAACTTGCTGGCAAGTTATGTGTTACCTGCCTCAGACAACAACAGAACTCCTCCTATTTTACATGTTTCTGTCCAGATGTGGGTTTAAGCTCTGATAAGTGTGAGTCTGTTATTCAGAGGCAGAAATAAAACAGGTCACGGTTCTTCAGTTACACAAACTCTTCTCTATAACACACAATCAGTGTGGGAAATCAGCCGGGCTCAAAAGAAGACGCTCCATCAGGACCATAGTTAGGGAGGAAACGCATTCAGAACGTTAGAATACTGGAACAAATATCACAACATGTTGGAGCCACACTAAGGTCCTGCTACGTCTGCACGGTGTTTTAACAAAGACGACAAGTTTAACAAGAGAGAAAACCATCGAGTTCATCTGTTAAACCCTTCAGGTTGTTAACAGTACTCTGAGGAATTTAAGGTTACATTAACTATTTAAACCTGATTTAAAACTAAATTAAACTACAACAAAATGATTCAACAACCTTCTCCAGCTTGAGATGAAAACTTCAACAAAATCAGACATTTAATGAACGGATTTATTTTATTTGACCTTTATTTAATCACTGTGTCTTTAGGCTGAACTCATAAAAAGGACATTTAATAGAGGCAAAGAAAATCTAGTTGAGGCAACCAAATATTTAAAATATGTCAACTTAAAAGCTTCAGAATCATGATAAGTAAAACATTTTAAAATCCTTTCTAAAACTAGTTGGAAGAGCTGAAGTTTCAGAAGCATTCACCTCAAAACTTCACGTTTTCACTGGCAAACATTAAATCAGCTGTGATTAAAACACATTTCAGTGTTAAACTACTTAATCTGCTTCGTTGGATGAAATAAATTCAGCAGAAGTTGTTTAAACTAAATAAAATTATTCAAACTGTTAAAAGTTAACTGAGGCTCTAAATCCGGTCCCAAAGTGTAAAAATCACAGAGAAGACATTAACTGCAGACGGTAAATTAGTAACACTAGAAATGACAAGTTGTTTGGATCATAAAGTAAAATACTAGATTGTTCTTTTGTCGTTTTGTGTCTCATTTTCGTAATATTCTGTCTGTTTTTGTTGTTTTATGTCTTTTTTCATTTGTAGGTTTTTGTCGCTTTGTAACTTTTTTGTCCCATTATTTGTCACTTTGTGTCTCATTTTTGTCACATTTTGTCTTGTTTTTGGTCTTATTTTTGTCGTGTTTTGCTTTATTTGTTGCTTTGTGTTGTTTTTGCATTTTCTTTGCTTCACTCGTGTTTCTCATTTTGTTCCTTGCTTTTGTGATTTTTGTCTTATTGTTTTTTGACCATTTTGTTGTCACTTTGTAACTTTTTTGTCTCTTTTTTTGTCTTGTTTCATGTTTTGTTGTCATTTTGTGTCTCATTTTTGTAACAATGTCTCTTGTCTTTTTATGTGGCTGTGATCCTCCAGTAAATCCTCTGTGCTTCAGTTCCAGATAAATAAATGTAGTTTCTCTGTCAACACTCTGATCTGAAGGTTTTAATGTGGAAATGATGAACTGAATTTGTTTTCTTCATAAACTTCAGGTTGTTCATGATGTTTAGTAAAAAGATAATTCCTTAAAGGTGAACATTTCTGCACTAAAACAAAGGAACCAATAGGAGTTTTTTAGAGGTTATTCTGCTGTGGTTCTACTGGAGATCAGACTGGACTAAGATGAGATTAATGTAGAACTAAACTGGACTAGAATAGAGCTGCAGCTAACGAAGCCTCGAGTAATCGTCTGAGCACGATACGTCATCAAAAGCGGAAGTGAGCGCACAATGCAACAGGAATCACTGTCATCACGTCGTGCATATATTATGTAAGTAAGTAAATTTTATTTATATAGCACCTTTCACAGACAGAGAGCCACAAGGTGTATGCATGATGCAGCACGGATGTCCGGGATCTATCGTAAGCCCAGATGTCAGTGTTTACTATACAGCTGTATCTAAACACGGTCATCCGCGCTGCATCATGCATACATAATATATGCACGATGTGATGACGGCGATTCCTGTTGCATTGTGCGCTCACTTCCGCTTTTGATGACGTATCGTGCTCAGACGATTAGTCGAGGCTTCGTTAGCTGCAGCCCTGGACTAGAATGAGCTGAACGTAGAACTAAGCTGGACTAGAATGTGCTGAACGTAGAACTAAGCTGGACTAGAATGTGCTGAACATAGAACTACCCTGGACTAGAATGAGCTGAACATAGAACTACCCTGGACTAGAATGAGCTGAACATAGAACTACCCTGGACTAGAATGAGCTGAACATAGAACTACCCTGGACTAGAATGAGCTGAACATAGAACTACCCTGGACTAGAATGTGCTGAACGTAGAACTACCCTGGACTAGAATGAGCTGAACGTAGAACTACCCTGGACTAGAATGAGCTGAACATAGAACTACCCTGGACTAGAATGTGCTGAACATAGAACTACCCTGGACTAGAATGTGCTGAACATAGAACTACCCTGGACTAGAATGAGCTGAACATAGAACTACCCTGGACTAGAATGTGCTGAACATAGAACTACCCTGGACTAGAATGTGCTGAACATAGAACTACCCTGGACTAGAATGAGCTGAACATAGAACTAAGCTGGACTAGAATGAGCTGAACGTAGAACTACCCTGGACTAGAATGAGCTGAACGTAGAACTAAGCTGGACTAGAATGAGCTGAACGTAGAACTAAGCTGGACTAGAATGAGCTGAACGTAGAACTAAGCTGGACTAGAATGAGCTGAACATAGAACTACCCTGGACTAGAATGTGCTGAACATAGAACTACCCTGGACTAGAATGAGCTGAACATAGAACTACCCTGGACTAGAATGAGCTGAACATAGAACTAAGCTGGACTAGAATGAGCTGAACGTAGAACTAAGCTGGACTAGAATGAGCTGAACGTAGAACTAAGCTGGACTAGAATGAGCTGAACGTAGAACTAAGCTGGACTAGAATGAGCTGAACATAGAACTACCTTGGACTAGAATGAGCTGAACATAGAACTAAGCTGGACTAGAATGTGCTAAACGTAGAACTAAGCTGGACTAGAATGAGCTGAACGTAGAACTAAGCTGGACGAGAATGAGCTGAACGTAGAACTAAGCTGGACTAGAATGAGCTGAACGTAGAACTAAGCTGGACTAGAATGAGCTGAACATAGAACTACCCTGGACTAGAATGTGCTAAACGTAGAACTAAGCTGGACTAGAATGAGCTGAACGTAGAACTAAGCTGGACGAGAATGAGTCTAATCTGACCTCATCAGCTGTGGATCCTCGCTGCTTCTCTTCAGGACTTTAAGGGGAGGAACAGGCGCTAAAACCTCAGATGTCTGTGTGTGAAACTCACCAAATGAGCGTTCTCTTTTGCCTCTTGAACTTGCTGCACCTGTGGTTCAGCTACAACTTTCGTGTCCTGGTCAGAAGTCATGAGCCGTCTGCTTCTTGGCTCCTCAGGGAGAAGTCGCTGTGTCACCAAGGAAGCTACAGGGGGCCGGAAGGGACAAACAAGTCAGCTTCAAGAACACGCCACCGTCAAACAACATCAGCTGTGACACGAGCCGGACGGAGGCCAGCGTCCGATGGTTACCTTCAGAGCAGAGTCTGAGGAACTGCAGCAGATCCACATCTCACACTGCTGTGTAAAGCCTGGATAGTGCACGTTTAGAGCACGTATGTAGTCAAAACCTGCCGTTTGTCATCACATCTAATCATTCATCAGATGGATTATTTAACCCTCGTGTCGTCCTGCGGGTCAAACTGACCCGTTTTCAAGTTTGAAAATGTGAAAAAATAAATAAATATTTCCACAGAGAAACTTCTGATGTCCACATTTTCAACATTTTTGGGAAATCTCTGAACAACTTTGGCAGAAAAAATAAATGTTAAAAATGTTTCTTAAGAACATTCACATAAAAATCAACCAAACTCCAGACAATTTCACTGGATAATTTGATTTTTGTGTGAATGTTCTTAAAGAAAATATTAAAAGTTTTACTGATATATATAGAATCAGATATTTTTAGGATTTTTTGGAAGACTTTTACTCATTTTTAGAAAACATTTACCAGAATTTTCTTGCCAAATTCAGAACATTTTTCTAAATAAAACTGTTCAGGGAAACTTTTAAGGAATTATTGGAATTTTTTCCTGAACATTTTGCAAATTTTTAGAAACTTGAGGAATTTTTTGTTAAATTATTTTCAGACCAGGAAACAACAGGAGGGTTAAAGCTAACATCACGCTCAGCCTGAGGACCGAGCTAAACACCGCCAGGTAAAGGTGAGAAATGTCTTCTGAAAGCCACAAACAGCCGCAGCGCTCCTGCTTCAACACCTTTCTAAAATAAATTTAAAAATCAGCTGAGAAGGCCTCTGTTTGATTGGACCGGCTACGGCAACAGCAGAGGGACAAATTTAAACAGGTTTAATAACAGGAACAGCCACACAGCTGTTCTTCTGCTTTTATTACTGGAGATAAACATGAATTATTCCTTTATTGTTCTTCTTTTAGCAAAAAAAAGTACAAATTTAGGTGCAACGATGAAAAAAAGTCTTCAATTCTGACAAGATCAGATTGTTTTTCATTGAATTTCTTTGAAAAACTAACTTTTAAAAAGTACTTTTGGATTAAAACTGAAATTTTAAATCCAATTTTAGATCCCTGAGAGTCACAAATCTGTTTTATTTATTTCCTTTGAGAGTTTTATTAGAAACAAAGCTCTGCTGCCCGTCAGTTTAAAGGCTAACAGAAAGTGAGATTACAGAGAAAACAACTGCAGTAATTATAAAGAACATCACATTTTTTATTGTTTTCTCGTCGACACAAACACCGATTAATAAGTAAGAAGAGGATTTGATCCTTCAGGCTGCTGAGCTTCTGTTCAACCAATCAATAAATCAATAAGTCCATGGCATTAGAACGGGGTAAATGTTGATCAGACGCGTCCAGCAGAGTTTAAGGCGGAGCTTCACCCGGCCGAGCGCTAAAACGACTAATGGTGAAAGCTTCATATTTCACACACTTTTTAAGATAAGGTTTGCAGCCTGTACATTTTTAGAGACCTTTAAACACCAACTTTACTGTCAAACCAGTTTTTTTTTTTCATTTTGAACAACTGGATTGAAATTAAATACTGTTGAATTATGGAACCCCAAATTAAATCTTGTATTTGCCCCAAGCAAAATCTAATGCAATATTTACCATAAAATGATACAAATGCTCCACGTAGAACTTTAACTATGGACCTGGGCACCTACTAGGCATTTGTCCTATTTCACTGTGGTTACCATGGTAACGAAACCAAACAACTGCTACAAAGATTTTCATATATAACTCAGCATAGAATGAAGTTATCAAAAAAAGGCTAATATGTGCATTCTACAGAGCCTGTACTAGCAGCATGGCAACAATGGGAAGTTTTGGTCAAAGATAAACTAAGGGGCAGTTTATTCGTGTCCGAAAATCAAGTTTTGAGAAATCGGCACTGCGAGTTTATGATTGATGATGAGTCATTATATAAGCAGTCAAATAAAAAAAAGAATCATCAGGAGAAAGAACACGTTTAGGGATACGATAATGTTTTTTAAAAGTCAAGGCCATGAGCTGGACTTTATCACCCAAATCTATCATCTGAAGGTAAAACTCCTCCTTAAATGATTCATGAGTCACTTCTGATGCTCCATCCTTCACTTAAAGCATTTATTAGAAATAAACATAAATTAACTGTTCGGTCCACTCTGGAGGCTTCATTTTCTCTCACTTTGTGTTTCCTTTATTGTAATTTTGTGTCTCATTTTTGTAATATTCTGTCTTGTTTTGTAGCTTTTGGTCTTTTTTATCTGACTTTTGTTGTTTGTTTCTTTTTGAAACTTTGTCTTTTTGTTTTGTGTCTCATTTTTTAAAATATTTTGTCTTGTTTTTTTCTGACTTCTGTTTTGTGTTTCCTTTTTGTCTTGTTTGTGTTTGTCTATTTTGTTGTTTTGGTCTCATATTTGTCATATTTGGTCTTGGCTTTGTTTGTCTCATGTTTTTGTTGTTTTGTAACTTTGTTGTCTAATTTTTTGTCTCTTTGTTTTGCTTCGTGTCGTGTCTCATTTTTTGTCGTTTTGTGTCTCATTTGTAAAAATATTTTGTCTTGTTTTTGTCGTTTTGTGTTTCCTTTTTGTGTCATTTGTCTCTATTTTGTCGTTTTGTTTCTTGTTTTTATCATTTTGGGTCTCATATTTGTAACATTTTATCTTGTCTTTGTTGTTTGATTCATATTTTTGTTGTTTTCTTTCTTGTTTTCGTCGTTTTGTAACTTTGTTGTCTAATTTTTGTCTTTTTTTGTTTTGTTTCGTGTCACTTTTGTAATTTTTTTCCTCTTTTTGCTGTTTTTTGTCTGACTTTTGTTGTTTTGTTCATGTTTTTTCCCTTTGTAACTTTGTTGTCTAATTTTTGTCCTTTTTTGTGTCTCATTTTGTCTCGTTTTCTTATATTTAGAACGGAGGACAAAACAAACGGGGAGCTTTGGAAACTTGAAACTTTTCACCTTTGCTGACAGTTTATTCACTAAATGAGGAACTGAGAAAACAACAAGAAGCAGTGAGTGTGCAGAGCGACGGTTTAACTGTTAAACGTTCCAGCAGCTCTACGCCTCCATTAACTCTGTCCGCAGGTGATAAGAACCGTCGTGTACGTCCAGGTTCCAGCATCGTTCTGTCGCCTCGCAGCTTCAGGACCAGCGGTCTAACCCCGACCGGCCGATAATCCGGCCAACAATCGGCCGCCTGTCTCTGTGTTTGCATACAAAGCAGAAAAAAGAAAGGCTGGGCTGTGGAGCTGCGACCTCTGATCCACATTCTGACATGAATGGAGCTAAACACCAGCCTCCGTCCGTTCTGCTCCAACATCCACGACAAAGCTGTCAGGAAAACCCCTGGAGCTCTGGGAATCCATGTTTCTGAGAGGTCAGCAGGATGTTGTTCTATGAGTTTACAACGCAATAATTCTGCTCCGTAATCCTAATCTGATCATTTATGGGGGCAACAATCAAAGACAGACGGTCAGAATTTAGCCTTCATGAAGATTTCTGCACACAAACACTGTTCCTGCACTCATCTGAGGGGTGCTAAATACAATAAAATAAGCTAAATAATAACCTGAGGGGTGTGAAATACAATAAAATAAGCTAAATAATAACCTGAGGGGTGCTAAATACAATAAAATAAGCTAAATAATAACCTGAGGGGTGCTAAATACAATAAAATAAGCTAAATAATAACCTGAGGGGTGCTAAATACAATAAAATAAGCTAAATAATAACCTGAGGGGTGCTAAATACAATAAAATAAGCTAAATAATAACCTGAGGGGTGCTAAATACAATAAAATAAGCTAAATAATAACCTGAGGGGTGTGAAATACAATAAAATAACCTGAGGGGTGCTAAAGGGGAACTTCGTTTTTTTTCAACCTGGGGTCTGTTTTCATGTCATTTCATACATGTGAGTGATGGAGAAATGAATTTTCAACACAGCTCCAGTATTTAGCCAGGCAGGCAGCTTAGCAGCTCAGCTAGCAGCTCAGCTAGCGAAAAGTATGGGGCAACTGCCCCCCCACGTCAAAGTCCACCCTAACGTGCTTTTTTCCCCACACTGACCGGCTCAGATAGTCTCAGTGAGTGTCCCACAACATACTAGAGATGAGAAGTGAACGAAAACCTCCACATTACCTGGCGATCGCTCTTTGTTGTGGTCTGTATCCAAATCTCAGGATGCTAGAATCCGGTGTTTTGACGCGCGATTTCAGAACGAGATTTGCTTTCTAGCGTCCTGAGATTTGGATACAGACCACAACAAAGAGCGATGGCCAGGTAATGTGGAGGTTTTCGTTCACTTCTCATCTCTAGTATGTTGTGGGACACTCATTGAGACTATCTGAGCCGGTCAGTGTGGGTTAAAAGCACGTTAGGGCGGACTTTGACGTGGGGGGGCAGTTGCCCCATACTTTTCACTAGCTGAGCTGCTAGCTGAGCTGCTAGCTGAGCTGCTAAGCTGCCTGCCTGGCTAAATACTGGAGCTTCGTCGAAAATTCATTTCTCCATCACTCACATGTATGAAATGACATGAAAACAGACCCCAGGTTGAAAAAACCGAAGTTCCCCTTTAAATATGGCGATTATCTCATCATTCATCCTGTTCTGGAAATTCAAGGCATCTAGTAGCTTCCATGCTCCTTTGGAGAAAAATAATGAAACTAATGTGTAAAATAAGGTGTAGCTTCACTGCTTTGTTCTTGTTTTTAACGTTAGAGTCTAAATCTGGACAGCAGCTCGTTGGTAAAACGTTAAATCCACCCAGAAAGTTCAGCTCCTCATCAGGCAGAACACAGTAAATAAGCTCCTATGTTCAGAATTCACACATTTATTCACTAAAATATCTTTAAACCTGTGAACCAGCTTCAACATTCAACTCGTGGCGTGAAAACAGAAGAAGACGTGAACAAGGGTTTATTTCTGTGGTGGAAACTTGAATTAGAACACTGGAGCTGAGCCTCTCCTATAAAGTTGGACTTCACTGCAAAGTTTACCGTAAAACAAGCCAAACACTGGAAATAACTAAACACCGGCATGTTTGAGTTCACCAAGATATTTGTTTACATACCATAAATAATCTGCAGTGAAAATGGAAAACAAGATGAAAAATTACTTTTAGTTGTGACTTTATTGAGTGTGAGCCGTTTTAAACCTGGCAGAAGCATTAGTTTTATCTTTTACTTTAGATGTGATATTTGTACATTTTTACAGCTGTTTGTTCGTCTGCCAGGTTGTGTTTGTCAGTGGTCCTTTAATTCTGATGATTTTAGGCCTGGAGGATCCATTTAGTAGCTTTGGGGAGCATTTTGACACTTGGGAAATGCTCTATAAATAAAGATTATGATCTGGCTTTTCCGCTTTTGTAGCGCGTCGTTATTTCTGACTTTCTGTTCTGCTCATGATCAACAGACTCTTCTTAGTTAAATAAAGTCTAAAAACAGTGAATTATCTTCAAACAGACTCTGGTGAACATCAGTGATGAGAAATTAGAGTTTCCTTTTGCATCGAACAGCAGATAACGTTTGAGCCGGAGGTGTTGAGATCTTTCAGCCGATTTTACATCAGTGTTGGAGCTGCAGCAGGTCTGCTTTAAAGCTTCAGTCTGAGTCAACACCTCCCTCAAACACTCAAATATGGAGGAAATAACCTGACCAGGTCCTGGTCCAGACTCCTGACCTGAAACATCCCATAAAAACACTGAGCACAGTGAGTCAACAGCAGGTCTGGAGGAGGCCTGAACCCAAACACAGCCCGGTCCTCCTGCCCGGCCTCAGCAGCTGATTTACGGCCCGGTTCTCCTAAATAAGGCCGGGGCAGTATTTATAGTCGGAGGGTCTCCTGCAGGTCCCTGTAGGAGGGTCAGCCCGCTGGTACCTCCATCAATACAGACGCAGTGCAGGATCTCTGGAGCTCTGACAGCCGCCAACGCCGCACCGAGGGCCGGACACACACGGAGCCTCGGCAGGCAGAGAGCGGCCAGTAAGCGGACAGAGAGCAGCCGAAAAGCCGCTGTCAACGTCCGGTAGTCTGAAAGTTGAGCCCCAGAGCAGCAGCCATGTCCGGCTAGATGCTGGCAGCATCCAATGAAAGATGGCGACCTCCGGCGTGATTTCGCGGATTCCCCAACCCCCAATGGCTGCTAACGTTGAGTTAGCAGCTGAGCTAACTGCACCTGAGCTACACGGCAGCGCAGTGACAACACCTGGCGGCTGCTTCCAGGTAACCTGGGACCAGCCATTAAACAGCAGGTACTCACCTGTCAGCTCTCACTGCACGGCGAAGCCAACACTGAGGGGGAAGAGGCGGCTGGTGGCTGAGGCCTTCCGCTGGCTTCCAGGCTAAATGCGCAGGGTGTTAGCTAGTTAGCTAGCAGGCGGTGATGAGCTATGGACGAGCAGCTCCCGCTTCAAACTTCACCGTGAATCAGATTAGAAGGAAACAGCCGCAGAGACAAGAAAAAACGCCCCAAAACTGTCTCCAAAATAAAACAAACGTCTACCCGACCAGCACTGCAAGCTAGTTAGCAAGTGAGCTAGCTACGAGTTAGCTAGGTGGCTAGCTAGCTAGCTTGCTATCAACTTCGTGCAGTCGGGTTCGATAAATCTGGCGCCTGGATTGACACGAAGCAGATTCCTCCCGGTGAGCGGCGGACTGTGCGGCAGCGGGGAGCCAGAGACCGACCAAGAAACCCTGGAATCGAGCAGCGGACGCCTCGAAGCTTCCGATCGATGAGACGGTGCTGCTAAAGACGGGATGAGGGTTCGGAATGGAGAAGTCTGTCGGCGTTTCCTTTCCCTTTCGAGTGCAGCTCAAAGATCGTCTCCAGTCCGGGATGGATCACTACAGAGAGGACCCATAGCGTCACTGATGCTCCTGTAGAACTACAAACCTCCAGCCAAAGAGTTTCCAACAGAGAAATGAAACTGGTTTTATATGAGTTTAACTGACAGCTTTAAACTTTCCAAATTTAAATATTAGATAATTGAGATTAGGACCCACTATGAGGGTGCATTTATGTGAATAATTTAAATATTAGCCTTTAAAAAGATAAAACACTCATTTCCCTGACTAATTCAAGATATTAACATTAGGATCCTACAATATTATGTAATGTTCAACTGTACCTGACTAATTTGAATATAAAGGATCAAACCCACAGTGTTTATTATCATGTACATTCATTTAAATTGCGCAAATAGAGCACTTTTTTTCCAACACTGAATAAACTTCTAGTTTATTTGATGAAGATTTGTGACTCTGGGCCGTTAATAAAACTGTTTTCACCGACTCTACAGGAAAAGTACGGTATGAGTAATCAGTGGAACCACCGGAGATGAGAATCGCCATGAATTAAATTTTAAAAAACAGTTATAATTTTAGAGTAAAACAGTCATGCAGAGCAGATCAGCAGGCTGCAACACGCTGAACTCAGTAAGACAACACTGAACCAGTTTTAAAAGTAATTAAGGACACAAATTCAGATTTTTCTAAAAATAAAGTCAATACAGCTGATCTACATTTATCTACATATCTATAAAAATAATATTATTTTTACCTGGTTTAAATCCACTAAATGCTGTAATTTCACTGTAACTCATTGTAAGGAAGGAATAATCATTGGTAAAAACAAAGACAGCTCAGATGTTTGATGTGGACCTTATTCATGGTCTGCTCAGTTGAGTTTTTGATGGTTTTTTTTTTTTTAGGTTTCTGAGTGTATTTTTTTCCTCAGAATTTAATGATTGGATTTATTTGTTTAATTTATAATTTTTTTCATCCAAAAATGATCAAAAATCTTTTTAAAGACAGACTTTCACTGTTTTAATGACAGTAAAACAAACCGTGAACAAACTTTGCCTTGTAAATGCAGTTCATCATAAACTCTGTTGGAATTCATTTCTGTAGACGACAGCGTGGATCAAACGTTCCCCGTAGAACGTTCTCCTCACAGGTTAAAGAAACACAAAGTTCTTCACAGACGACCGCAGCTGAAAGACACAGAATGAAGCCGTTTAATGGAATAAATGTTGAGGAAGCATCAGAGTTTAGAACAAACGTTCCACCAAATAAAACCATGGAAGAAACAGAACGTTCCCACATTGGAGAACTTCACTTCTTCATTTTTTGTATATTTTTTAGACTGTATTTTCTGTAGTTTGTATGTGTGAGGGACCAGGTCTGCGAATTAGCTGTCAGCTATTGACCTATAAACACGACATCGGTTAATGTAACAATGTTTGTTGTTCTGTCCCTGTCAAATAAACAAATAAACAAATAAACAAACCTGCACGTTCTAATAATGTTTGGAAACTTCTGAAGTTCAAAGAAAATGTCAGGAAACGTTTTGTTGAAAGTAACGTTCTTATAAAGTTCTTACAACATTTAGAGAACGTTGTCAGAACACAGATGTTCTCTGACAACACAGGAGGAACGTTTTCCAGACGTTCTCTGAGCCTCAGAGGATTTCTAATGAAACGTTCCTGTAATGGTTAATATTAGCAGGAGGAACGTTCTTTCTGCAATGCTCTCAGGACGTTTTAGGGATGCTGTTGACAAACACATCATAAAACGTTCTCGATTAAACATTCTTATAACGTTACATGACAACAGAAGAGGAACGTTCTCAAACCAACATCCAGATGTTCTCCAGGCCTCAGATGACAGAACTTTTAATAACATTCCTGGAATTTTATCTGTTAAAAGTGGAACATTTTGACTGGTGGTTGAAGGAACACATTCTGGAACGTTCTACTAGAGGAAGGATGTTCTCAGTGGAGCATTCAGAAAACATTTTAGACTTTTTCCGACAATATTTAACTTTCATTCAGAACGTTGATGGTAGTGATAATAACTGCTGTTTTGCTAATAGTAGTAATAATTTTTATTGTGCTAAAAATAATAATAACAATAATACTAATAATAATAATACATAGTATAATAATAATATAATAATAATATTGTTATTACGAATTTCCTTGTCTATCTGAACCATGTGGACAGTTGTTTGATAAATCAGCCCTCAGTGCAGGTTTATTTTTCCAGGCGGAGTGAGACCTCGTCATATTTCTGTCCTCTGTGGTGCAGCAGTGAACCGCAGCTGTCACACTCAGATCCAGGCCCGCCCCTCCACCCTCGCTCTCCCCTGATTGGTCCGCACGTCCAGTGGGCGCACGCGAACCCACTCGTGATCAGAGGGAGTGGGCGGGGCCTGAGGGAAACTGACGCACGCTGATTGGCTGCTTCTTCATCACAACAAATCCATTTTTTTAGCTCCAATAGTCAAAACATCAGCAAATATTCAGAAAACAACAAAAGTAATAAAACAACAAAAAATAAATATTTTAAATGATACAATACTAAAAATACAAAAACTACAACAAGTAAATATTATAAAATAATAAAACATTAAAAATGTAAAATTACAAGTAAATATTACAAAATGTTGAAACATTAAAAATGTAACTCAAATTAAAACTACAGCAAATAAATATTATAAAATGATAAAACACCAAAAATATAACTCGGATTCTTACAAATTAGAAAAATGGTCAGCATTTAAAGTAAAAAAAATATGCCAACACATCAAGCTTCAGTCAAAGTGAATCCTAAATTATTGTTACTGTTAATTTATTAACGAACTTTTCTTTTTTGTTAACAAATGAGACCAGTATTATTGTTAGAACCAAATAATATGTGTGTACACTGTGTATTTGTGTGTGTTTATGCGTGTGGTTGTTTATGTGTGTGTTTCAGTCTCCGGCCACCAGGGGGCGCCTCTCAGAGATTCCCTCCGTCTCCGCCCCTCGGGTCTCTTCCGTCAGCAGCGGAATACCGGAGCTCTTCTGTCGGTGCCGTCGGTGGAAAACAACGTGTCCGACATCATGGCGCTTTATAACTTCAAGAAAATCATGGTAGTTCCCACCGCAAAGGTGAGTTTCTCCGGCCGGTTACCGGCTTTTAACGGCGGCTGTTCGAGCTGAAGGTTCCGGCGCTGAGACGGTAGAAGGTAGAAGAAGAACCGGCATGGGGGAAACACGTGTAGCTGCTAGGGTTAGCATCCAGAAGTCCTGTTAGCATGCAGAGGTCCTGTGAGCATCCAGAGGTCCTGTTAGCATCCAGAGGTCCTGTTAGCATCCAGAGGTCCTGTTAGCATCCAGAGGTCCTGTTAGCATCCAGAAGTTCAGACATCTGGATGTTTAGGACTCGTGTTATTGTGTTTATTCTGAGGCCTTTGAGCTGCTGCGGTCTAAAAGTTGTGGTTTGTGGAGAAGAACTGCTGCTGTTTGAGGCTCTTGGGCACCAAATTGTTCAGAAGACACAGATTGTTAAAGTTAAAGGGGAAAAATCAGCTGATAGTGTCTCAAAGATGTTTGGTTGGATTCTGGAAAACAGTTTGATTTAGATTCATCTGAATCTAATTCCTGATTGCAGGAAATTTTTGTGAATAAACGTTTGGTAGCAGTTTCAGAGCATGTTGCAATATTAGTAGTTATTATTATTATTACTAGTAGTAGTAGTAGTAAATATCAATGGTAGTAAATGTTAACTTTATATAGAACAGTGAAAGCTAAACATAGAAACGGTGGCCTTTAGCTTCAGCTTAATCAAACCTGTTTATTTGCTCATTGAATAGCCTTAACTTCAGGTGGATAAAACTGATGAAACAGTCAGGTTGTGGTTGATGGATGTCTGATCCACTTCCTGTTTCTCTCTGCAGGATTTCATTGACATCACTTTATCCAAAACCCAAAGAAAAACTCCCACAGTGATCCACAAACATTACCAGATCCACCGCATCCGACACTTCTACATGCGGAAGGTGAAGTTCACGCAGCAGAACTACCACGACCGGCTCACGCAGATCCTCACCGACTTCCCCAAACTGGATGTAAGTTTCCACTGAACAGCAGCGCTCGATTTAGACAGTCACCATTTGCGACTAAAAACGTCACAAATGGTGACCTGGCGACCGTCGAAATTGAGCGCTCAATCAAGCTGAACCGCCTATCATGTTTTCTTCATGGAGGCAGCCACTTTGTATGATGTCATCAACCTCCCACGATTCCCGGCGCTCGCGGCGACCTGGCGACCATCTAAATCGAGCGCTGGAACAGACACTTTGACGGGATGAGTGATCAGATCTGAGCTGTGGTTGTTTGTTTTCAGGACATCCATCCGTTCTACGCCGATCTGATGAACGTTCTGTACGACAAAGACCATTACAAGCTGGCGCTGGGGCAGCTCAACATCGCCAAGAATCTCATCGACAAGTGAGTTAATCTGAAATCTTATCGGAAGCTGTTTTTATTTATTTAATTTAAACTTTTGTTTGTCCAGGTAGGTTCAATGAGTTGACTTGATTTTTCAACAAACTTGATCTCAGAGCATCCACGGAGGAAGTTTTGACTCTCAGCTATTTCTGTTGAAAACCAGGTACCGCTGCGTGCAAAATTAAAAATCAAGATTTAATTCGTAATCCATCCAAAATTTCAAAGTTGTTACAAAAAGCAGGTTGCAAAATGATCATTTTGCCAGAATGTCATAAATGTCAGGAGGTTGAATCATTTTGCATGCAGCTGTATTTAGTTTCTTTTGTCTTTAAAACTAAATGGAGACTATAGAAAGGACATTGGATGCTCTTGAAAGTGTCCTGCAGTGAAGGTAGAGCAGTAGTTAGAGAGGAACTAGATGTGTAAATAATGGTGTCATCAGCATACAGATGTAGGTTAGAATCCCTGCAGCAGGTTCGATGTTATTGAGGAAAACATTGAACAGTGAAGGACCCAGTATGCTTCCCTGTGGGACACCATCCAACTCTCAGCTCTGGTTCTGTTGTTGTTTGAACAGATCAGAACCTAGAACATTGTTTAATTGCTCAGATAAAGGTTAATAAAGGCGTTTTCCTTTGACTGCAGCGTCGCTAAGGACTACGTGCGTCTGATGAAGTACGGAGATTCGCTGTATCGCTGTAAGCAGCTGAAGAGAGCAGCTCTGGGTCGGATGTGCACCATCCTGAAGCGACAGAAGTCCAGTCTGGAGTATCTGGAACAAGGTGAGGCTGGTTTTTATGCTCCGTCGTCTTTTCTGTGTCGATCTGACACTCAACTCTCCTCCCTTCAGTCCGCCAGCATCTGTCCCGTCTGCCGAGCATCGACCCCAACACCAGGACGCTGCTGCTGTGTGGATACCCCAACGTGGGCAAGTCCAGCTTCATCAACAAGGTAGCTGTCACAGTTTGGTCCATTTACAGCATTCTTTCTCTTCCAGGTTGTTTGTGTCGTACTTTGGTCATTGTATGTCTTTAGGAGTTCTTATTTTGGTCTTTTTATGTCCTTTTGTGGTAGTTTAGCATCTCATTTTGGTTGTTTTATATATTTTAGTGGCAGTTTACATTACATTTTGGATTTTTGTGTCCTTTAGTGGTAGTTTAACATCCTTTAGTGGTAATATAACATCTCATTATGGTTGTTTTGTATCATTTTGTGGTAGTTTAGTATCTCATTTTTGTTGTTTTATGTCTTTTGGTGGTAGTTTAACATCTTGTTTTGGTTGTTTTATGTAATTTTCCGTCATGTTTTAGTTGTTTCATGATTTTACATCCCAGTTTATTCTGCCGTTGTTTTGTGTCACATTACTGCAGATGTGATTCCTTCACAGACCAGATAAATTTTCATCCACTCCAGCTGTCACAACCTGAACACTTAATCTGGTTTTTGTTCAGTATTTATATCCAGCTTTGAGTACCTCTGTGTACTTGTATTAATTATAGTATGAAGGTCAAACTTTGCTTCATTAATAAAGAATCAGCTGTTCCACATTTGATTCATGTGGACTGAACCTCCTACATCCTCTTTGGACGGCTCTAAAATAAAACCTCAGCATCATGAATGTCTGATTTTACAGCTGCTTTAATTTAAACCTGAACTCTGCTGGAGGGTTTACCTGCTGCTGATCTCACCTGGTGACCTTCTCTTCCTGTCAGGTGACCAGAGCAGACGTGGACGTGCAGCCGTACGCCTTCACCACCAAGTCTCTGTTTGTGGGTCACATGGACTACAGGTATCTCCGCTGGCAGGTGAGACGATGCTACAGATATGCTGTAAACGTGCAGGTTTTTTATTTTTCTTTAACTGTAATCAGCTTTTTTATTATCTACTGACTATGTGTGTAAAGTCTTAAACACAACCATCATTTTATAAATATCGTAGCTAAATAGAACTTTTAAACATGACAGAAGGTCCAGATTATAGATTGGATTTTGTTCAGTATATTTTCAAACCTGATAAAACCTTCAACCAGAACCTCCTCACAACATCTGATTCTTCATCTCCAGTTACTTTACCAATGATCAGAGTTCTACCTTTAAACTGGGAATATTTCCAGAGTTCCAGATCCTTGAAGTCCATAGAGGAGAACATCTGCTGGAGAAAGTTCTAGAGTAGACCTACCAACAGCTGGACAGTTGTCGGTAGGTCTACTCTAGAACTTTCTACAGGTGTCGGTAGGTCTACTCTAGTTGTCAGTAGGTCTACTCTAGAACTTTCCCCAGTTGTCGGTAGGTCTACTCTAGAACTTTCTACAGGTGTCGGTAGGTCTACTCTAGTTGTCGGTAGGTCTACTCTAGAACTTTCCCCAGTTGTCGGTAGGTCTACTCTAGAACTTTCTACAGGTGTCGGTAGGTCTACTCTAGTTGTCGGTAGGTCTACTCTAGAACTTTCTACAGGTGTCGGTAGGTCTACTCTAGTTGTCGGTAGGTCTACTCTAGAACTTTCTCCAATTGTCGGTAGGTCTGCTCTAGAACTTTCTCCAGTTGTCGGTAGGTCTGCTCTAGAACTTTCTCCAGTTGTCAGTAGGTCTGCTCTGTAACTTTCTCCAATTGTCGGTAGGTCTACTCTAGAACTTTCTCCAGTTGTCAGTAGGTCTGCTCTGTAACTTTCTCCAGTTGTCGGTAGCTCTACTCTGGAACTTTCTCCAGTTGTCAGTAGGTCTGCTCTGTAACTTTCTCCAGTTGTCGGTAGCTCTACTCTGGAACTTTCTCCAGCTGTCGGTAGGTCTACTCTGGAACTTTCTCCAGGTGTCGGTAGGTCTACTCTGGAACTCTCTCCAGTTGTTGGTAGGTCTGCGGCCCGCCTCGTCGGTCATATTGGAGGGGAAACACTGACTGGTGTGAACAGTTTAGAGTCCTAGAACCAATCATTGGTTCTCTGGATGTGTTTCTGTTTCTGATAATCCACCAGATAAACTCTAAAAGGTGATTGTGGATAAACTTTAATGTTGGTAGGTGGTTGGTCAGAACTATTAGAGATGATGGAAAAAGAAACCATCTAACGGTGTAACAGGAGGTTCTGTTGAAGGTTCCGTTGGTCCTGTGGTATCAATCTTTTGCTGTCTGACTGCAGGTGGTGGACACTCCTGGGATCCTGGACCATCCTCTGGAGGACAGGAACACCATTGAGATGCAGGCCATCACGGCTCTGGCTCACCTGCGAGCGGCGGTTCTTTACGTCATGGACGCCTCTGAGCAGTGTGGCCACACCCTGCAGGAGCAGCTGGAGCTGTTCAGCAACATCCGGCCGCTGTTCGCCAACAAGGTGGGTTCATCTGCTCCACATGCTGCTCATGTTCTCCTCTTTGTTTAGTGGACTTCTGTGAGTTCACAGCTTTTTAGGTTTGTTCAGGATGTTCAGTCAGGAGTTAGTCTATTCCTGCAGCAGCACTTTGTCTCATCAATGCTCACTGTAGATTCATATTTACTCTCTGTAAACAGAATAGAATCACTTTATTCATCCCTGAATATTCAGTAATTCAAAATTCAAACTCATTTATTCTCACTTTAAACTCATTTTTACTGACTGTAAAATGGGTTTATAGTCAGTAAAAATTAGTTTACAGTTTTCTCACTATAAACTCATTTTCCTCACTATGATAAACGGTAAATGGTCTGTATTTATATCACGCTTTTACTATGCCTGAAAGATCCCCAAAGCGCTTCACATTATACAAACATCACACACGGATGGGGAAGCTGCCATGCAAGGCGCTAACCAGGACCCACCAGGAGCAACTGTAAACTCATTTTATTCACTATAAACTCATTTTATTCACTATAAACTCATTTTATTCACTATAAACTCATTTTATTCACTGTAAACTCATTTTATTCACTATAAACTCATTTTATTCACTGTAAACTCATTTTATTCACTATAAACTCATTTTTATCCACTATAAACTCATTTTATTCACTGTAAACTCATTTTATTCACTATAAACTCATTTTTTCTCACTATAAACTCATTTTATTCACTATAAACTCATTTTTATTCACTATAAGCTCATTTTTATTTACTATAAACTCATTTTATTTACTATAAACTCATTTTATTCACTATAAACTCATTTTTTCTCACTATAAACTCATTTTATTCACTATAAACTCATTTTTTCACTGTAAACTCATTTTTCTGACTGTAAATAATAGTTTCCTCGCTGTTGGTTCGTGTTTCCGTCTAAAGTCCTGCAGCTCTGTGGAACCAGAGCCTCATGAAGGAGAGAACTCAGAGAACTCTTTGTGCTCTGAGTGTTTCTGAACAGGACGACTTCTCATTTGTTTCCCTCTGAGGCCTTTCAGGGAGTCGATGGGATGATTTCCCTCTTTGTGCCGACCTGTCTGTAGTCTGTCAGTGATTAAAGCCGCTGTGTTTCTGCAGCCGCTCATCATCGTGGCCAACAAGTGTGACGTGAAGAAGCTGAGCGAGCTGTCTGAGGAGAAGCAGGTGAGCCTCAGAGCGTCAGGAAAGATCTGACCTTCAGCTCCACGCAGACTTCATCTAAGTGTGTCCGTCTCTCAGAAAATCTTTGCAGATCTTTCTGCCGAGGGAATCCAGGTGATCGAGACGAGCACGCTGACGGAGGAGGGAGTGATGCAGGTGAAAGCCGAGGTGAGCGAAGATTCAGCCGTTAGAGGCAGCTCTGCTCAGATGCTGGTAGAAGAATCAGAAGGCATTCTGGATGTCTGTTTCACTCATTCTGGAGACGTTTTTGGTCATTTTGAAACATTTTAAGTCATCTGAGACAGTTTTTGAGTAATTCTGGACAGGTTTAGAATAATTCTGGAGGCATTTTAAGTCTTTTGGGGCAAACTTTAAGTCATCTGAGTTGTTTTGGACTTCCTAAAAACATCCAAATATGGAGATCATTGTGGTTGTTTTGGACATTTTCTTTTTGGCATTTTAGACTTTTTTGAGTAATTTTGTACAAGGTTTTGTCATTTTGGAGTTTCTGTCATTTTATATCATTTTTAGAAGAATTTGAAGTCATTTATTGTGTTTATTTTTAACTATTTTACTAATTATAGACAAATTTTGTCATTTTGAAGAAGGTTTTGGTATTTTGGGACCATTTTTGAGAATTCTGGACAGGTTTAGAAAAATATTAAAGTCGTTTTGGGCCAATTTTAGGTCATTTGGGACATTTTTTGAGGAATTCTCAACATGTTTTAAACATTTTAGACAAATTTTAAATAATTTTGGACATTTTAAAAATATCTTTGGTCAAAATTAAACATTTCTTTGGATAATTCTGAACAATTTTTTTGTCATTTTGGTGAGTTTCTGCTATTTTTGACAATTTTTGGAAGAATTTGAAGTCATTTTTGTGTTTTAGGATTACTTCTTAGTAATTCTGGACACATTTGTAGTCTTTTTGAAATATTTTAAATCATTTGGGAAAATTTAGAATAATTGTGGACAGATTTAGAAAAATCTTGAAGTCGTTTTGGTCATTTTTAATAATTCTGGATGCATTTTAAGTCTTCTTGGGCAAATTTTAAGTCGTTTTGGACGTTTTAATAATGTGTTTTGAACATTTTAGAAGAATTTTAAGTCTTTCTGAACATTTTAGTGGTTTTCGACAATATCTGAGTATTTCTGGAAACATTTTCGGGTTTTTTTTGTGCTTTTTTTTCTCCTTCGTTTTAGACACTTCAGTGAAAGTTGTTCTTCTTTGTGGTTCCTCTTTCCTTCCACTTTGTTAAATAGCTGCTTTTCAGTGCATGTTACAGCTCCAGAGGCTGACTTCAGATAACTGTGGTGTTTGCAGGCCTGCGACCAGCTGCTGGCTCATCGCGTCAACACCAAGATGAAGGGCAAGAAGGTCCACGACGTCCTGAACCGGCTGCACCTGGCCATGCCGGCCAAACGGGACGAGAAGGTAGACGGTCGTCAGTCTGTGTCAGTCCTGCTGTTCTTCACTCTCTGCTGCTTCCTCATGTTCTCTTGTTGACCAGGAAAGGCCTCCGTTCATCCCAGAGGGAGCCGCCCTGCGAAGGAAAGCCATGGAGGTGGACGCACCCAAACGCAAACTGGTAATCAGAGTGTTTTACTGCTGTACTCGAATACAGTCATCCTGACTTTAGTACGACAACCTGAAGGTAAATGCGGAACCTTCCACAGTTAGTTTCTGCAGATAAAACCTGAAGAAGTTTTCTTAGCGTTTAACGGTTTCTCAGTGCAGTTTTTCTTTTTCATTCGATCGTTGGATTGTTCTGTGTGACTAAAGCCTGAATGTTTGTGGCTGCAGGAGAGAGATCTGGAGGTGGAGCTGGGTGACGACTACGTTCTGGATCTGCAGAGTAAGAGGCCTTTCCCTTCAGTCAGGTTGTAGAAGCTGGCGGCTCGCGCTCACTCTGCTGTTGCTTTTCAGAGTACTGGGACCTGATGAACGAGGACGAGAAGCACGATAAGATCCCTGAAGTGTGGGAAGGCCACAACATCGCAGACTACATCGACCCCGACATCATGAAGGTGGGCGGAGCTCAGCTACTGTCACAGCCAATCAGCAACAGCAGAGTAAAGCTGGAGCTGGATAATGACGTCTTTAGTCGTCGTCCTTCAGAGGAACGTTCTGAAGACTCAACATCCTGATGGAAACGGAGCAGAACGTTCTCAGAATGTTTTAGGATCAGCTGTAACTGTTTCCTGAGTCACATTTTACTGAAGCTTTTAAATGAAAACATGTTAGTCTGAGGAGAAAAAACAACAGAAGCAGTGAACTGTGATGGTCTGTTTAATGTCTGCAGAACAGCTTCTAGTTGTCCATCTGCTCCACTGTAGATCTCAGCTGGTCTCCAGGTTTATCTGAGGTTTTAGCTTCTTTAAATAGAACCGTATATTTAATAGTGTTTGTTCTCTCCTCCGTCTGTGGATCTGTTAGACCAGCTGGAGGACAGCTGGTTGGTCCTGGTGTCCTCTGAAGTCTTGTGGTTTCCGTCTTTCCCTCAGAAACTGGAGGAGCTGGAGAAGGAGGAGGAGCTGAAGGAGCGAGCCGGCGAGTACGACTCTGATGACGACAGCGATGACGAAGAGATGCAGGAGATCAGAGTTCTGGCCAAACAGATCCGCGAGAAGAAGCAGCTCCTGGTGATGGAGTCGAAGGAGAAGGACGTTCACGGACCTCGTATGCCCAGGACGGCCACCAAGGTGAGGGAGGCTGAGGTTCTTCCAGGTCAGAGGACGTTACTGAGAAAATGAGAGGATAGAAAGCAGATATTCAGCTCCAAGAAACTACATTTACAGTGAAAAACAACCAGGATGTTCTTCTGGGGTCCAACTGATGTTTCAGCTACTTTCTAAGTCACTGGTTTGGTCTCAATGTCTGAAAATAGTGAAAAAATGTTCAGAACATTTGAGATGCAGCTGGTGGTTCAGACCTGCCCTGGTTCAGCTTCAGTTCACTTAGAGGAGGTTAGTTATACACACGTGGACAAAATTGTTGGTACCCCTCAGTTAAAGAAGGAAAAACCCACAATTCTCACTGAAATCACTTGAAACTCACAAAAGTAACAATAAATAAAAATGTATTGAAAATTAAATAATCAAAATCAGCCATCACTTTTGAATTGCTGATTAACATAATTATTTAAAAAAACAAACTAATGAAATAGGGCTGGACAAAAATGATGGTACCCATAACTTAATATTTTGTTGCACAACCTTTTGAGGCAATCACTGCAATTAAACGATTTCTGTATTTGTCAATGAGCGTTCTGCAGCTGTCAACAGGTATTTTGGCCCACTCCTCATGAGCAAACGGCTCCAGTTGTCTCAGGTTTGATGGGTGTCTTCTCCAAATGGCATGTTTCAGCTCCTTCCACATATGTTCAATGGGATTCAGATCTGGGCTCATAGAAGGCCACTTTAGAATAGTCCAACGCTTTTCTCTCAGCCATTCTTGGGTGTTTTTGGCTGTGTGTTTTGGATCGTTGTCCTGTTGGAAGACCCATGACCTGCGACTGAGACCAAGCTTTCTGACACTAGGCAGCACATTTCTCTCCAGAATGCCTTGATAGTCTTCAGATTTCATCGTACCTTGCACACTTTCAAGACACCCTGTGCCAGATGCAGCAAAGCAGCCCCAAAACATTACTGAGCCTCCTCCATGTTTCACCGTAGGGACAGTGTTCTTTTCTTCGTATGCTTGGTTTTTGAGTCTATGAACATAGAGTTGATGTGCCTTACCAAAAAGCTCCAGTTTGGTCTCATCTGTCCAAAGGACATTCTCCCAGAAGCTTTGTGGCTTGTCAACATGCATTTTTGCAAATTCCAGTCTGGCTTTTTTATGAGTTTTTTTCAGCAGTGGTGTCCTCCTTGGTCGTCTCCCATGAAGTCCACTTTGGCTCAAACAACGACGAATGGTGCGATCTGACACTGATGTACCTTGGCCTTGGAGTTCACCTTTAATTTCTTTGGAGGTTGCTCTGGGCTCTTTGGATACAATTCCAACGATCCGTCTCTTCAATTTGTCATCAATTTTCCTCTTGCGGCCACGTCCAGGGAGGTTGGCTACTGTCCCGTGGGTCTTGAACTTCTGAATAATATGAGCCACTGTTGTCACAGGAACTTCAAGCTGTTTAGAGATGGTCTTATAGCCTTTACCTTGAAGATGTTTGTCTATCATTTTTTTTCGGATGTCCTGGGACAATTCTCTCCTTCGCTTTCTGTTGTCCATGTTCAGTGTGGTACACACCTTTTCACCAAACAGCAGGGTGACTACTTGTCTCCCTTTAAATAGGCAGACTGACTGATTATGAGTTTGGAAACACCTGTGATGTCAATTAAATGACACACCTGAGTTAATCATGTCACTCTGGTCAAATAGTTTTCAATCTTTTATAGAGGTACCATCATTTTTGTCCAGGCCTGTTTCATTAGTTTGTTTTTTTAAATAATTATGTTAATCAACAATTCAAAAGTAATGGCTGTTTTTGATTATTTAATTTTCAATAAATTTTTATTTATTGTTACTTTTGTGAGTTTCAAGTGATTTCAGTGAGAATTGTGGGTTTTTCCTTCTTTAACTGAGGGGTACCAACAATTTTGTCCACGTGTGTAGCTTTAACTTCATCAGATCAGACTGTTAGCGTAGAGCTAATCTGTGCCAATTTAGAGATAACTCATGTTAGCTTAGAGCTAATCTGTGCCAACTTAGAGATAACTCATGTTAGCTTACAGCTAATCTGTGCCAACTTAGAGATAACTCATGTTAGCTTACAGCTAATCTGTGCCAACTTAGAGATAACTCGTTAGCTTAGAGCTAATCTGTGCCAACTTAGAGATAACTCATGTTAGCTTACAGCTAATCTGTGCCAATTTAGAGATAACTCATGTTAGCTTAGAGCTAATCTGTGCCAACTTAGAGATAACTCATGTTAGCTTAGAGCTAATCTGTGCCAACTTAGAGATAACTCATGTTAGCTTACAGCTAATCTGTGCCAACTTAGAGATAACTCATGTTAGCTTACAGCTAATCTGTGCCAACTTAGAGATAACTCATGTTAGCTTAGAGCTAATCTGTGCCAACTTAGAGATAACTCATGTTAGCTTAGATCTAATCTGTGCCAATTTAGAGATAACTCATGTTAGCTTACAGCTAATCTGTGCCAACTTAGAGATAACTCATGTTAGCTTACAGCTGATCTGTGCCAACTTAGAGATAACTCATGTTAGCTTAGAGCTAATCTGTGCCAACTTAGAGATAACTCATGTTAGCTTAGAGCTAATCTGTGCCAACTTAGAGATAACTCATGTTAGCTTAGAGCTAATCTGTGCTAACTTATAATTAACTTGTTTTAGCTTTAAAGTACCATGTGCTAACTTAGAGCTAACCTGCGCTAACTTAGATCTATCTCATCTTAGCTTAAACCTAACCTGTGATAATCTTAGTCTTGATTCGTGTTAGCTTGGAACTAACTCTTGCTAACTTGTAGCTAACTCATGATAATTTAGAGCTTATCCATGTTAGCTTAGAACTGACTTGTGCTCCCACATGTTAACTTAGCCCTAGCTCGTTAGCTTACATCTAACTCATGCTAACTTGTATCTAACTTGTGTTCACTTAGAGCTAAATAGTTTTAGCTTAAAGCTACCTCATGTTAGCTTAGCCCTAACTTGCGTTATCTTAGTGCTAGCCCCTGTTAGCTTAGAGCTAGCTCTTAATAGCTTAAAACTGCCTGTGATAAAGGTTCAGATTGTGCCTTTAAAAATCAAAAACCGCGTTTAGTTTAACAGTTTATTAAAATCAGTGACGTTTTTTTCTGCAGCTGAGAAGTCATTTTATTTCCACAATCTTTGTTTAAATTTGAAGGTTTTTCTACTTTTAAGGGTTGACCAGCAGAGACCTGGACCTGAGTTTATCCCACAGAGCTTGGACTTGGGGTCTCTGTTCAGCGCCTCCCTGGAGATGTTTTAGTGACTAAATGCTGAGATGTTTGTCTTTCATGTGTTCAGGTTGAAAGGAAGCAGCTGGAGAAGGAGATGGGGAACCTCGGCCTGGACATGAGCGACAAGGACGATGTGAGTTCTTCCTCTAGATTCATGCATGGTTCTAGATGGAACCAGTTAGGACCTGGTTCTGTTCCATAGCTTCATGTGGAAATGTGACATTAACGATAAAGCGTCCAGTAGTGAAGGTTGTTCTGCTTCCAGGCTGCTGGTCAGAGTTCCTGAACACATGAGGACTTTAGCTTTTAGACGTGTCAGGATGAACATGTGTGTTCTTTCAGAGCCACTACGCTCAGCAGGCCAGACGCTCTCGCAGCGTCGCTGTCAAACGGAAACGGGAATCTTCAGCTGCTCCCACCTCCAGGACTCGCAGCCAGAGCGCCTCCCGTCCACCGAGAGACCAGTCGGGTCTACGAGATCCAAAGGTTAGTGCCAGAATGTTACTGGAACCTGCTGCAGGTTCAGATGATGTCAACACACTCTAGAAAGTAGTGATTCATCCATGCAGGGCTGTAGAAGAACCTGTAGTCTAGTGATTCTTTAATGCTGTAGCTGCATCTACCTGATGCTGGGAGCAGTTTAAGCTCAGATATTCCGTTAATGGTTCTACCTTTATGGGATTCTGATGATTAAATCAGACACTTTAGAAGTCCTTTAAATAACGTAGAAACTTTCATCAGACCAACTTCATATTTATAAAAACGGATGTAAAACGGACGTATTTAACAAACCTTTGAAGACCAAACACTGATTCCTCCGACTCAGTGGAGTTTGTTGGTTGAACGTGATTTCAGCAGAAGTTGTTTCAACTAAAAAAGACAGTTTTTATTTTCATGATGTAATTTTTCCTGAAGCAGCAGAAGAACTGTTGTTAGAAACTGTCTAAAGCTGGAACTCACTGCTGGTTCTGTTTGTTCCTCAGATGGCGAAGAAGGCGAAGAAGATGATGAAGAACTCCCAGAAAGGCATGAACCGCCAGGGCAGGAAGGGAGAGTCGGACCGGCACGTGTTCGACCTCAAACCCAAACACCTGCTGGCTGGAAAGAGGAAGTCCGGCACCACAGATCGCAGATGAACCCAATTTCTGGGACTCTTCATATGAAACGTTCCCCAAACCATCTAACCGCTTCGTAATGATCCGAATGTTTGGTCTTTTATGGATTAACTTTTTCCTGCTTAACGTCTTCTGTTTGTCTACTTCATGCAGTCACTGATCTGTAGAACGTCTCATGACTTTTACTCTCAGCAGCAGTGAACTTTTCTGTCTCACATCCTGTCTGTGGCTCCAGAACCGTTGAGTTTATTCTGGATAACATGATGATGTTTCTTTTCTAAAAGAAGAAATGTTAAAGAACAAAGGAGGTGAATAAATCTATAACTAACCTGAAGCTTGTCTGACTCTCAGTAAAACCAGCTGGAATTCAGTTTTACTTCCTCCTGGTCCATAGAGGAGGCTCCACATTTATCACTTTTTAATGGACTTTTCAGAACCTCATGAGTCCACAGACAGAACCATGGCATTTAGGAGGAGAAACATCTGAGTTCTGATCAGAGTGATTGTTGTTTTGAACCATTTCAGGTCATTTTTCTGCAGGTTATTGAGTCACTTTGGTTCATTTCTGTTCAGAATACTTTTGTTTTAAACCATTTTTGATTCATTTCATGATTTGTGACCAATTTTTACCAATTCTTCCGTAATTTTGGTCATTTCCATGTAATATTGGATCCTGATGTAATTTTGCCCATTTTCTGAGTCATTATTGAGTAATATCTTGAATGTTTGAACAATTTTTGACAAATTTGGAGCAATATTATCATTTTAAACATCCAGCACCGATGCTTTTGGCTGTTTTTATAAATTCTGAGCCTCAGATCTTCATCAGTCCAGCAGAAAACTGAGTTCTGTTACATCTGACTCCAGATCAGTTTTCCGTCCGTCCAGAGCTCTTAACCATGAAGCAGTCAGAGGTAACTTCAGGTTTTACAGAGTTTTCAGGATGATGATGGAGGATCTCTTTTTACCGGGTTGTTGCCGTGGTAACTGATGCTGAGCAGCTGATGTTCCCAGTAACGGATCAGTAAAACTCCTCAGACTTCTTAGGACAGGGATGTCAAACTCATTCCACAAAGGGCCGGTGTGGCTGCAGGTTTTTGTTCCAACAAAGCAGCATCACACCAGACCTGACTCATTTCATCAACCGATCTCAGTCTGCAGACAGGTGATTGGTCAGACTGTGTGCTCTAGGCTACAGCATTTAGTTCCAACATATCTACAGCACATCTACAGCCTCTCTTGTGGAGAGTGTTTGTGTTCTGTTTTATTATTAAAAAAAACCTGCCTGTCTGTCCGCCTGCTGCTTGGGTTCACACTCCGTCCGTTTCATAACAGAAACGGCGTTTTCATGAATGTTTAAGCTCTATAGATTAATCGAGTCCAAATTTGAGGAGTCTAAGTGTAGCGGTTCTCGAGCTGGACCTGGTCTAATGTGGTCTGGATGAGAAAAAAACAGTGAAATGTGCCTTTATTGCATTTTCACAAATAGAATAAAGTTTTCACAAATCAGAGACTGTGTTTTTATGAATCTACAGGCTCTGTAGAATAATTCAGTCCAGATTTGAGGAGTGTAGGTACAGTGGTTTTCAATCTGGACCTGGTCTAATCAGGACTGGTTATAAAGCAAAAACGGTGAAATATCCCCTTAAACGTTTTCACAAATAAAATACAAATTTTACAAATACAATAGCTCTTGTCAGGCATAGTTAATGTCTTACCCAAATGTCTAAAATGTTTACACATCAAGAAGTGTCGGAAAAAAACAGATAATCAGTGGATAAACTGTCGCACGGCACGTTCATTTCATTTCCCCTTAACTTTTCCCTTAAGTGCCGAATCGGAAGCTGCCGAATCGGAAGCTAACTTCAGCGTCGTAATGCTGTGGGTCTGTTACTGTTACATAGAAGCCATACTGCAGACAAAAAATACAGCAACTTCCTGGTTTCTTTGACATCTTGTTGAAGATTAACAGAAGATATATTATTTTTAATTCATAATTATATATTTTTGGGTGGGTGAACTGCCCAGCGGTGTCAATCAAGTAAAAATAAATCCCGGTGAAGGAAATGCACGGCCACAATGAAGGATCGTCAACCCACCCAGTCTTCAAATTGTAGGGATCTGGCAAGGTTTCACTGTTTCCCTGATATCTCAGCTTACTCACGTATATTTGTCGGGCCTCAGGTGATAAGGATTGAGCATAATCGGACAATTTCACGGAAGGATAGTTCGCATCAGCCATTGTTCCTCTGGTTCCTCTTGCCAACCAGCTCGGTAATCACGTGACTTCGTGACGTCACTGTTTGTAAACACTGGCGTCTCCCATCGACATGACGGGTCCAAAAAATTTTGGTCACGTGATCTATAGGAGCCATTTTGATTCCAATTCATGAACGCCGGTTATGCCTGTTAACGTTGTTTACAACGCAGAGAGTAATTCTCGGTCTTTTTTGGCTTCATAAATACCTGAAAAATGACGGGCTGTTGTGCCTTTGGGTGCATAAATTGATCGGAGAAGGGATTACACATGTTTAGATTTCCCAGGAGTAGTGAAAGAATGAAACTATGGGAAAATAAAATCCGGAGAGTGGGATGGAAACCGACTTCATCATGATTTTTGTGCCAGGTTAGTCCCATGTATGTACTTTCATGTTATGATGTATGGGTGAATGACAGATAGAAAAGTTTGATGTGATTTTAGGCAGCTGTGGTTATTTTGACTTTGAC
The DNA here is from genome assembly GCF_021347895.1 of Acanthochromis polyacanthus. Taxonomy (NCBI): domain Eukaryota; kingdom Metazoa; phylum Chordata; class Actinopteri; family Pomacentridae; genus Acanthochromis; species Acanthochromis polyacanthus. The sequence continues at coordinate 3,199,304 of NC_067121.1, forward strand.
CATTTTCATGCATGGAGATGCATGAAATACGGGCCGCTGAAGTTTAACGGGGTAACCCGTTAAACTTCAGCGGCCCATCTGAGCTTCGACAACAGCCTCCCTGTTCATTCACATGATTTCCAATTCAACAAACAGCTGACAGTTTTCTGTTTCCTATTTTCTGTTTTCCGTCCAACCTGCAGTCACTTATCAGCCTCATATGACCCGAACAGGCTCCGTGTTGTTCACCTGTTTCTGGGCTGTTAGCCGCCGTTAGCATGAGGATGCTGTTAGCCATATGCTAACAGCTGCAGCAGCGTACAGGCGGACGGGAAAACGTATTTTACTAAATTGACCGAAGCTGCAAACTCGATGATAGAAACATTATACACCCATGGAAAGCTTAGATTCTCATGAATCCGCCGGTATAAACCACTTTCAGATGTGATTACCACAGCGGGTAATATAAACACATTTGTCCAACAAACAGCAAATAACGTAAACAGCACAACTCACCTTTGAAGGCTCAAAACTAGTCACAGATGAAAATATTCCACTAAAAACGGCCATAATCCAACCTTGGACATCCAGACAAAACAAGCCAGTAAATTATTTTGTCCAAAACATGTCTTGAAATCAGTAAACAATCCATAGTTTTCGTGAATGTGCACCTCGCGCTGCGCGTCCCATATTGAGTGAAAGGAAACAAAATGGCTTCAAATCCCCAGTTGTCGCCACTCTCATTATATAGGCACTCTAACAGCAGCTAGAGTGCCTATATAATGAGAGTGGCGACAACTGGGGATTTGAAGCCATTTTGTTTCCTTTCACTCAATATGGGACGCGCAGCGCGAGGTGCACATTCACGAAAACTATGAAAAACTGTAATGTCTTTCATTCCAGCCGTCTCATGTCAACATGTGTCCATAAAGAAGTGTCTGCATGTGATGCTGCTGCTGTGTTACACTGCTGCCCTCTAGTGGCTGCAAACACACACTGCATCCAGCCTTCTACTGCTGCTGCTCCTATGAGCACACACTACTGCTGCTGTGGCTGCTGCTTCTGCTGCTGCTGCTAATGCAGCTACTTGTGCCTTCATCATTCATTCATGTGTTGCTGATCAAAGTGCATGTTTAATCCAAGCAACAATCACAAAGTAAATGATATCCAGCAGCACTGTGCAAAGCTTTCAGGCTCTTTCCATCTTTGGATTCTTCTCCATCAGCATCAGGAGGCGTCTGATGGTCCCAGATTCCTTGTGCAGCAGGACAAGCAGCCCAAACATCCAGCCAGACTCATGAAGAACCACAAACTGACAGCACAGCATCTGAAACCACAAATCCACAAGATCCAAATACCTCAGTCTGAGATAAATAACTCCAGGATGAGGAGACAAACAGGCTCCACACCAGCAGAAGCTCCTGTCAGAGAGGAAACCAAGCTTCTCTGGAGATGTGACTTTCAGTCTCATGTTCCCAGATCATCAACAGGATTCATTTTATCTACCAGCGATCATCATGTTTGGTGCTTTTTCCCAACAGCTGAAGTCAAATCAAAGAAACTTGACACTGCCTTACAACGTTTTATTGACACTGTTGATACAGAAAAGTACATTTTGATAATGAATTTTGGTTCTGACCCACAACCGTCACTTTGAACCACTTTCTCACTTTTATGCAACCGTATGGAAGCTTCCATTGTTTACCAGCAGGTACAAGGAGACCAAATAAACAGATGTTTGATGTTAAAAGATTTAGTGAAGCCTGACAGTTCCTCATTCAGAGGCTGGAGCATCACATGTGAGCTAACACTGAACTACAAAGTCCTCTTAGCAGCGCTCATGGTGCGATAATACAAGGCATTACAGGACTAACTCATAAGGATACGTTATACAGTGCTGAGTCTAGAAAAACCACACCTCTTCATGTACAGGACATGTTACAGAAACACTTCCATCCTTCTTCATGTTCATTCACTGAATCCAGACCTTCTGATGTCGGCGCTGCATCTTCAAATGATCCTTTCTAACCCTATCCAGGACGTTTCAGAGCTTCAACTCAACCAAACAGCGACTGAAAAGCTGTGAGAGAAGCTGAAGTCCAGAGATAACGTGTAAACCCTGCAGCCCTGTGAGGTCTCTGCTGCTCATACGTAGCAGTGTTTAACAGGCTGCTAGCATCTCAAACCAGCTTTAATTCCAACAGCTGGCGTTTAGAAATGCTGTGGGCACACAGAGCAGCGTTCACAGCTCTGACCGAGGTTTACCACGTTGTTTCTGAACTGAACGGTGATACTAAACAGGAAAACACTCCAATCATGAGCTGGTCATCTTCAGCAGCAGCTTGGAGGAGAAACAAAGCGTCTGTGCACCGTGAAGCTCAGAACAAACCGGATAAGAACAGAACACAGTGAGAGCAAAGCGCTCCCTGAAGGGTTTGTGTTGGTGGAAAAGGGTTGAAGTGTGTCAGAGCTGCAGCCTGTTAGCTCACTGCTCAATCAGTCCGACAGAAAAACGTCTGAGAGGAGGCCACAGCTCACACTCCTTCCTTCCTTTCTGCTCTCTGCTGACCACAAGCTGAGCTCTAAATAGACCGTTTATCAGCTCTCTCAGTGGTGAAGTCATCAAATAATGGAGTGAACGTGGAGATTGGAGGCTGAGTTTGGCGGCGCTGCAGGAACAGAACTAATGTTCTTCAGGAAGGAGGCGATCTGGAAAACAGACGCATGCAAACCAGGAGAGTTTACATTCTGACAGGACGGCCGTATGTCACATCTGACGCATGGACGCTGAAGTTTAGACCCCAAAAAACACAGGAGCTGGAAGTGAAGCCAGTTTTACATGTGAAGATATTCACAGGAAGATTTCCATGCAGAGCTTTCTGCTGCTCGCTGGAATAAAAGTAGATCCCTCCACGACTGAAACGCTTCACGACAAATCAACAAGGTACATACAAAAACAAGAAAAAGAAGTAATGAAATAACAATACGTCCTTCTTTTCATAGTTCAGAATCCAACCAGAAACATTCCTGGTGACTGTGGTTCAGTTTGGTGTCTGTGGAATTCTGGGTAATGTAGGAGCAATCAGCTGATCAGCTACCAGACAGAAGGTGTGACGCTGAGTTTGCTCTAAGGTCAAATGGAGAAATGTGAGCTGAAATGTGGATTCTGCTGCAGAAATACTGAGCTCTAAGAAGCAGCTTCACCTTCAGGCTCAGATTAAAGTCACTTCAGGAAAAACACTTTGAGTTTCCCTGCTTCCTCTGTGAGACTGAACGGTTTAAAACACGCTGTCAGCAGACATGAAGACATCTGAAGTGTTCAATAAATGATGGAGAATTAATGGAACAATACATTCAGAGGAAATGTTTCATGATTTGATTCAAAACAGAAAATCTCACGTTTTATTGTATGCATCACAAACATTACAACGCTGTATGAAGTGCAGGGAAACCTTGAGATGAGTTCACTTTAAACCCTGTGTAATTGATCATTTAGGATTTTTCTTGGATAAAAGTTGATCACAGATTTACTAAAACCCTTAAATGTCCTCATCAGCTCACTGATAGTGTGATAAATCATGTCCTGATGCTGACATGATGCTAATAAATGCTAAACTGACCTCATTACAGCATCAGACTGAAGATGAAGAGCAGGAAAGCCGTTCCTCTGCCATGAAAACGCTGCTGCTCTGTTCTGCGTGGCTTTCAGGAATGATAGCGATCATTTAAATAAACGCAGCTCTCTGTCAGCTACACGAGGACATTTTTACCATCTTTGATCAAAAGACACTTCTTTGAATCTCACAGCATTTTTTCTTCATTTTACTCTCAGATTTAGTCAGACTTTCCTCCACATTTAACAGTTTTTAGCAGACTGCGGCCAAATGAAAGACTTCAGTAAATATTGGGTTTTATCAGAGCCGTCACTGTTCTGACTGATCTGAGCCCAAATCCATCTGAACCAGAACTCTTGGTGCACGTGCACAACTTTCTCTGTGCTCAGAACCGTTGAGAAGCAGTTTGTCAGTGGACCTTAGATGAACCCAACGAGAACTTTAGTTTGACGAGGAAACCAGTGGAGCAAACTCAGCTTGTTCTGACATTTCAAAGCAATAAAAGCATCTGTTGTTTCCCAGCAGCAGAATGGAGATCCAGGTCAAACAGCTGATGCTCTAAATGCTGCATCTGAACGCAGCTTTGACAGAAGATTGATCTGCTTTTGCTGCAGCAGCTGCTCCAGATGTGTTTTTATGGAAACATAAAGTCATAGTTTGTTCACTAAACTAGTATTTCACTTTAAAACTGTGATGTCTGTCTATTGTTAAATCCCTACTTTCGGTTCTGGTGCAGCAAGATTTGACCATCTGCAACTTGATGGCAACACCTTTGACCAATCGCACTTTTTGCACTTTTTGCACTTTTTGCACTTACTACAGGTTTTTCCTTATGTCTGAATTCTTGCTTGTGTTGTACGTCGCTTTGGACAAAAGCATCTGCTAAATGAAATTGTAGAATTGTAGGAAAAAACTATTTCCATGCAGTACCTCTCCTCCTATGTGTTTTTATGCTGTGAAAAATAAAAGATCGCATTAAAACCAGCTGCACTCGTCTAGTTCCTAAAGCCGGTCGTCCGTCTGCAGACCAACCTCCAAATCACACCAGAATCAGTTCCAGACAGACCACCACAGACACCCTAACAGAAGGTCCATGAAGTGACTGACAGACTCATCAGACTGCAGATCAGAGCAGGAAGTGTTGGGAGGCGTCATTAGATGACCGTCGGTGTGGTCGGCAGAGGAAGGAAGGTGGTGCTGCTGTGGAGGCTGGTTGTGTCTTCAGGCTGATCTCAGCAACAAGCTGCTCCACATCAACGCGTCTCCACCTCCAACTGTTCAGCTTTGAATGCAGATTTTAGCAGGAAAAACACAAATGGAAACGTTCTGTTCTCACCACCGTCCAGAGCTCTCTGAGCAGAAGGCCTTGGTCTCCACATGTCCTCTGACCTGAACTCTTCATCCATCAGTGGCGTTGGAGGAGTTTGGAGAGGAAGCCAGAGGAGGCCGGCTTGTGGCTCTGGGCCTCCTGGTTGCTCTTCTCCTCTTTCAGCCCCAGCTCGCCCTCCAGTTGCTCCAGCTCTGACTGGTCCAGCAGCTCAAAGTCCTCCACCTCGCTGTCCGACTCCTCGGCCAGCTCCAGCAGCCTGCTGGGTTCTGGCAGCCTTGACCGCCCGCCGTCTCCGCTGGGCGCCACCAATCCGACCGCCGCCTCGATTCTCTCCTGGATGGCGGCCGTGACGGCGGCAGTGATGACGTCGCTGGCCACCTGGCTGACCAATCCCAGGGCTTCGTCGGCGGGCCGGTCTTTACAAAGAGGAGGCATTTGCTGGGATCTGATGGGCTGCTGAGGTGGAGCTGAGGGGAGGCCGAGGCTCAGGTCATCGTCATCGTCGCCGTTGGTCGTTGCGCCGTTGTCAAGCGAAGGGAATTCTGGGAGGCCGCCTGTGAATGCTTCCTCTCTGTCCAGGTCTGTGAGGTTGAAGGAACAAAGAGCAATTTTGAAACAACAACTAGAAGCTCTATTTTTTCTCCTAGAAGACATGCAGGTGGTTCCATGAAAACAGAGGTCAGTTGTTCTGTTGGTTCCATCTGTCGGCCTGTTTGTGAACGCTGATGATGTGGAACGTTAGAATCAACTCTGGTCTTTTCTACGGGGCAGAAATGATGCTGCAGGAGTGATCAGAGATATTCCTTCACAAAATACAATCTCACATTTTACATTTTCATCATCCTAAACAGTTCTGACCAACCACCTACCAACATTAAAGTTTACCCACAATGACCTTTCAGAGTTTATCTGGTGGATTATCAGAAACAGAAACACATCCAGAGAACCAATGACTGTCTCTAGGACTCTAAACTGTTCACACCAGGATACATCCCATAATACTGATGATCACAGCTGGTTGTAGAGGAAATGATCAGAACTCAGATCCAGGGTTCAGACTGAGACACCTGGATGGTTTTGAACTGATCTGGTGTCAGTTTTTACCAGAACTCATATGTCTTCTCCTCCTAAATGTCCTGGTTCTATCTGCTGGACTGATGAAGTTCTGAGGCTCAAAAATGATGGAAAAAGGCCATTAGAAAGTGATAAATGTGGACCCACCTCTATGGACTTCAAGGACCTGGAATGTTCTAAGTGAGACTAAACTGAAAGACTGGAAGCAGGAAAGGAGAACGTCCCCTGGAGAAAGTTCTAGAGTAGACCTACCGACAACTGGAGAAAGTTCTAGAGCAGACCTACCAAAAGCTGGAGAAAGTTCTAGAGCAGACCTACAGACAGCTGGAGAAAGTTCTCGAGCAGACCTACTGACAGCTGGAGAAATTTCTAGAGCAGAGCTACAGACAGCTGGAGAAAGTTCTAGAGTAGATCTACCGAAAGCTGGAGAAAGTTCTAGAGTAGACCTACAGACAGCTGGAGAAAGTTCTAGAGTAGATCTACCGAAAGCTGGAGAAAGTTCTAGAGTAGACCTACTGACAGCTGGAGAAAGTTCTAGAGCAGACCTACAGACAGCTGGAGAAAGTTCTAGAGCAGACCTACCGAAAGCTGGAGAAAGTTCTAGAGTAGACCTACTGACAGCTGGAGAAAGTTCTCGAGTAGACCTACTGACAGCTGGAGAAAGTTCTCGAGTAGACCTACTGACAGCTGGAGAAAGTTCTCGAGTAGACCTACTGACAGCTGGAGAAAGTTCTAGAGCAGACCTACAGACAGCTGGAGAAAGTTCTAGAGCAGACCTACAGACAGCTGGAGAAAGTTCTAGAGTAGACCTACCGAAAGCTGGAGAAAGCTCTAGAGTAGACCTACAGACAGCTGGAGAAAGCTCTAGAGTAGACCTACCGAAAGCTGGAGAAAGTTCTAGAGTAGACCTACCGACAGCTGGAGAAAGTTCTAGAGTAGACAGGTCTACTCTAGAAGTTTCTCCAGGAGATGTTCTCCTCTATGGACTTCAAGGACCTGGAACTCTGGAAATATTCCCAGTATGAAGGTAGAACTCTGATCCTTGATAAAGTTACTGGAGATGAAGAACCAGATGTTCTGAGGAGGTTCTGGGGGAACTTTTAGCCAGATTTGGTTGATTTTCCAGGAACTGCTGGTTTATCTGCAGCTGTTCAGGCAGATGTGGTGTTTGTGAACGTACCCTCTGAGTTCTCCGTCTGTGGCGTGTTTCCTTCTGACAGGTTGAAAGTGCCGTTGTCCGTCCACGTCATGTCCGACACCTCTGTGTCCGATACTGACATTTCTTTACACACCGCAGAGTCGAGCTGCAGGACGGAAACACATGGAGTTGAGCTCTGATTATTAAATGATGGATTAGATGGCAGCTGTTCAACCAATCACCAACTGTTCTGGTAATCAGTTCATCAGTCGACGTCATTTAGGATAAAAACAGTCTGATTTCTGACTGCAGCTTCTTAGATGTGAATATGTTCTGGTTTGTTTTTCCTCCTCTGTGACAGTAAAGTGAATATCTTATCTCCTGTAGTAGAACTAGAATAAAGTGTGGTCAGACCATTTTACACAGCGCTGCTCACAACTCGAGACTGGTCCGACTATGTGAGACTAATCCTGGCCTGATGCACCAATCCATTCATCTGTCAGCCACAGACGAAGCATTTTAAGGCTGATTATTATAAAAACTCAATGAGGAGAGAGAAGTCGGACTCAGATCCTCCTGACGATGAAAGTGGAGGCTACCAGTGATCCAGTGAACAGAAACAGTCCTACAAACAACCACTGCAGCTACCTCAGTGCTGGGGCTGCAAAACTAATCACTATCATGACTTTATGTTCTGATATATCAATAATCAACTGGTTTGACATTTAAAATGAGCTTCACTCATAGAAAACTTTCCAACTAATGACGCTGCAGCCACCTAACTAGTGTTTACTGCAGAATGCATGAGGAACGTTTAGGGAACAAAACGACGACTCAAAAGCAACAAAAAGACATTTCTGAGGTGAACAGATGCCGATGTGGATCATGTGAGTTTTATTTTCTTCAGCTGGAGCCTGTCAGTCATCAGAGGCTTGATCAGAGTGTTGGTAAACCTTAGGAAACATGGAGGAAAGGTCCGACTCGATGCCTTCTTTCTCAGTCTGAGCCTGCAGGAGTCTCTTCTCTGGAAGGAAGAAAACATGGAGGAGACTCACTTCATTTTCTGTTCACATTAAAAAGTGAAGCAGAAGCTGCAGGTTTGCCCATAAACACATTGAAGACATTACAGATTCACTGATGTGGTTCATAAAGGAGGACATATTTAAAATGTTTTCTACTGTAAAGACTGCATGGTTCAACCCCAAGTGGACTCTGATGGGTTCATGTTCTTATGTAGCCTTGTTGCACCAACAAATACAGATGTTAATAAAGTGATATATAGTGCAAACAGATGTCATATCCTGAATAATACTTACCGTGGTTGTCTTTGATTTTCTGGAAAAACTCGCCAATGCCAAAGTCCAGCTTCTGCAGAACTGGCTCCAGCCACAAACCGACCTCATGAGATGAAACCAGAGGCCACAGGAAGACGCCCAGCACTTCAGACACACACCAACACAGAAACAAGCTCTGGTTTCCAGTGAATCCATCGACACAGCAGCCACACTACAAGTCATCCCAGCTTCATGTGCAGAAACCAGGTTCATGCTGAGGTCCAGTCAGTGATATCTGAGGTTCTAAACGGCCTTCACGACCTTCACTAATCCTTCACACTCACGATAAACTCACAACACTCTCTCCTGTTGAAGTGGATGATTTTTCATGTTCTTCCACTCATTAAAATGTCGTTTTCACATGCAAAAATTGAGTTGACTCACCAAGAACATATGAGATCACAATCCCTGGAATGTAGCGTCCTAAGACGGCGAAGAAGGTGCACAAACTGCAAACCAGCAGGCAGAACTGGAAGAGGGACAATTTTCTACCGTCAGTTACAGCATAAAGCAGGACTGCATGCAAAAAGAAGACGCTGTGGCCTTCTATGACATGTAAAAATACAGCAGCTTTCACCTCTTGTTGATTTAAGAACTCTACAAGAGAGGTTTTTTTTTTTTTTTTTGTCCTTTCCGGCAACAGAGCAGGCAGAATGGGGATCTGGCTGCTGCATTGTGCCATACAAGTTTGCTTTTTCAAGGGGAGTTTATAAGTATAAGACTCCCCTTGATACTGTACAGTAATTTATTTAGTTTGAATACTTCTACAAGAGAGTTTTAACCTCCTGTAGGAGGTCCTCAGTTTACGACGTCCTCGTTTCATCGTTACATCAGAACTGGTTACTGGAACTAGTTGACAAGCGGATGAATACATCGTCACATGGCGCTATTAGACGCTTTTTTCCATTCTCTGGTTGTACTCCACCTTGGACTGTCCTACATTCACTAACTTCTTGTCCTTCATTATGGCTCCCAGCGTAATTTAGACTCTTCTGACTTTTGGTGAAAATCAACTTACATCAGAGCTCTGTTCCTACGATCCCTGGTATGTTGAAAGACTGAATGGTGATTTTTATGGAAGTACATCAGCCAGAAATTAAAAATAACATTTAAAAAAGCTGAAAAAATCCATTTGGACTCACTTGTATAGAACATACACTACGATTCAAAAGTTTAGGGTCATCCAGATAATCTCATGTTCTCCATGAAAACTCCCACTTTTATCCATGTGCTAACATAACTGAACAAGGGTTTTCTAACCATCAATGAGCCTTTCAGCACCATTAGCTAACACAATGTAGCATTAGAACACAGGAGTGATGGTTGCTGGAAATGTTCCTCTGTACCCCTATGGAGATATTCCATTAAAAATCAGCTGTTTACAGCTACAATAGTCATTTACCACATTAACAATGTCTACACTGGATCTTTTCTTTTCTCCTGTCACGTTTTCAACAGAACAACCTTCCAACTGGGCATTCAACATCTTATAGGTTACTTTGTTTCCTCATTTTTCCCCTCTCTGCTTGTGTAAACACAGCCTGCAGTTCAGCCCAGTTCAGCCCAAAAATCACTGAATTTCTGTCACCAGACTGTTGGTCACAGCTGGATCTCTAAAGGCTCCGTGATTACAACGAGGAGCGCAGAAATTTTGGTTATTTACAGAGTCTAGCTCAGGCAAACACTTAATTTTTGATGATTTTTTAAATTTATCCAGAAGAATAAAGTGATTGTGATGAAATATCATAATTTTAAGCTTGGATTTGGATAATTTTTCCAACAAAACTGCGCCTCACATAGTTTAAAGACCAAAAAAAAAAGTAGAAAATCTGAAAATTCTTTCTATTTTTACATTTTTTTTCTTTTGGCCTCCGATACATTTCCTTTTGCCTTTCAGATCCACTGCTGTGTTTTGTGGTTTAAAAGAGTTTAGGGCTCAGATTTGGGTTATGGTACGTGTCCACAGGATCCGTCACTTTCTTACATGTTGGTTGCGTTGTACCATGTTGTCTTAGAGCTCATTTACATAAAGTGGACTTGACTTCTACTTGATGTAAATTGGATGCAGGGAGCAGAGGTTCAACACATCGTGAAACTTTCATCAAACGTCTAAACCAGCCGTCACTGAACTAAAACCAGGTCAGATTCTGCAGCTTGTTCCTCACATAAAATGTTTTCAGAAATACGTTTCGCTGAACTGTGCAGAATTAAAGAGAAAGTTTGCAACCGAGCTGCCATGTTGGTCCGATGCTTCTACCGGGCTGAAGGTCTGAAGGTCTGTCATGTGACCACCTAGAGACCACTAGTGACACGCCCACCAAGCTGCGATATTCAGATGTGTTAAGTTTCCATGTGGTAAAGAAACGCCCCTGTAGAAACACGGCTTTAGTCTGGAGTCGCTGCCTCACCTTGCCGGGGTTTTGCTGCTTGAAAGCCGAAGTCTCCTGGAGGAAGAGTTTGAGGGAGTCGCTGAGCTGAAGTCCAGCCCCAGAGCGTCCATCCGGGCCTGAATCGATGATCTCCCAGCTAGACACACCAAGACAGAAGCAGTTAGTCAGATCTAAGGACAGCTTTAAATCCTTCCCGTAATGACCAACCAGTAGCGTAATAACTTATTGCATCGTTGGCAGGTCTTATGGTACTGGTTGCTGCAGGCCTCCAGGAGTCTAGAACATCTGGCCTGAAGCACTTTGTTCAACCTGCTGTCTTTGTAGGAGTGAGGAGACTGACTGGACCTACATGTAGATGTTCTCCTTGGAACCGATGACACAACATAACAGAGCACTAAAAATAGGAGCAGCACATGACCTGCATTGTTTATTCGCTCTTGGTTCATTGAGGGTCACTGATAAAACCCGTAAAAAGCCGGTCCAATGCAAAATGTCATCGTCTAAATTAAGAAGCCTCCGGTCACCAGATGGCCGGATGGACAGGTGTGAGATGGGAATAGGGATGTCAAAGAGTTTTCCATGCGGTGACACTGCTGGGAATTCTGGGCCACCTGGTGAGGTATGAAAGTTTCCCCTCCAGCCCGCGGGGTTCCCAAACATCATCTATTTAAGCTGCAATCCGCCATCGCTCCAGCTGAACCAGCTGAGATGTGATGAATCGATCAGATGAATAGAGTGTGAGGTGTGTTCCTCTCTGGGACTCTTTCTGGTCCTTCATCAGGCCTTTCTGTGAAGCTGAAACACCGTTTTATGATTGTAAGCTGAAATTTCAGAACCGAAAAGCTCGTCTGCAACGATTAGATAAAGACCCATCGGAAAGTTGAAAATATGATTCTGGTTTTACAGTTCCCAGTTCTAATGAAAGTTCTTATGTTGGTGATATTTTACAGATGAAGTACCTTCTGAACCTGCAGGTGGGTTTTTACTCCACATTCAATCTTTTTTACTCACAGTCTGACAAGCAGCTGAACTAACATGTTTCACCTCTGAGACACAAACTGCAAGAAGTCTGTGTGGATTCTCAGTCATCCAGGTCACGGTAATCATAGGAGCTTCAGTAGAAATTAAATGGAGTTCTCTGGTAGGTTCTTGAGGACGTTTCACCTGCTAGAAATCACCTGGACTTCTTTTGTCTGTCCTTGAAGACGTTTCACCTGGTGAAACGTCTTCAAGGACAGACAAAAGAAGTCCAGGTGATTTCTGCTGAAGCTTCTACGAGTATTTATGGAAGGTTTTGGGTATTTATGGAAGGTTTTGGGTATTTTTGAAGGGTCTCACCAGGTGAACCGCCTTCAAGAACCTACCAGAGAAGTCCAGGTGATTTCTACTGAAGCTCCTTGTGAAACTGCAATAAGCTTTAAAGGTAAAAACAGTTCCTGGTTGTTTTACTCTGGCATGTGAAGAGTCAAAATGAAATCCTGAATCAGCTTCAGTCTGAGGCCACTGTGTTGGATGGTGCAGCCACAAATGAAAGCAGCCAAAGTCTTCCTCCTGAACCCTAAACCTCCCTTCCCCCAGAATCTTGTACCGACGAGCAGCTCCAGTATCTCAAATAAACCCACCTGACCCGACCGCATGACCCCGCCGATAGAAGGTCAGGGCACCACTCCACTTCCAGCCACATAGCCGGCAGAGAACATGATGGGCCGACATGTGACAGCGACACGGCGAAGCATTAATAGCAGGAAGGATGGAGAAATGTTTATCTGTTCTACGAAAGACACACATCTCCCTGGAAAGAGATGAGAACCTTCCTGGGTGATGCAAACCTTCATCGATTGCTGCTCAGTGATTTCCTCTGCAGTAGAGACGGCAATGAGCAAAAACTGCGTCTTATAATATCCATTAGTGACTTATTAACCATTAACTGTATGCTACACTTTTATTTCTCCTACATCTACGCATATTTTACACTTTATGCTTGTACTTTTTCTACCCATGTTTATATTTTCTGACATGTTTTCATACTCATGTTTATATTTTAGGACACATTTTTTTACTTTTGCTTATACTTCTAGGACACATTTTTCTACTTTAGCTTATACTTTTAGGACACATTTTTCTACGTTAGCTTATACTTTTAGGACACATTTTTCTACGTTAGCTTATACTTTTATGACACATTTTTCTACGTTAGCTTATACTTTTAGGACATATTTTTCTACGTTAGCTTATACTTTTAGGACACATTTTTCTACGTTAGCTTATACTTTTAGGACACATTTTTCTACGTTAGCTTATACTTTTATGACACATTTTTCTACGTTAGCTTATACTTTTAGGACACATTTTTCTACGTTAGCTTATACTTTTAGGACACATTTTTCTACTTTTGCTTATACTTTTATGACACATTTTTCTACTCATGTTTATACTTTTAGGACACATTTTTCTACGTTAGCTTATACTTTTAGGACACATTTTTCTACTTTTGCTTATACTTTTATGACACATTTTTCTACGTTAGCTTATACTTTAAGGACACATTTTTCTACTTTTGCTTATACTTTTATGACACATTTTTCTACGTTAGCTTATACTTTTAGGACACATTTTTCTACGTTAGCTTATACTTTTATGACACATTTTTCTACGTTAGCTTATACTTTTAGGACACATTTTTCTACGTTAGCTTATACTTTTAGGACACATTTTTCTACTTTTGCTTATACTTTTATGACACATTTTTCTACTCATGTTTATACTTTTATGACACATTTTTCTACGTTAGCTTATACTTTTAGGACACATTTTTCTACTTTTGCTTATACTTTTATGACACATTTTTCTACGTTAGCTTATACTTTAAGGACACATTTTTCTACTTTTGCTTATACTTTTATGACACATTTTTCTACGTTAGCTTATACTTTTAGGACATATTTTTCTACGTTAGCTTATAGTTTTATGACACATTTTTCTACGTTAGCTTATACTTTTATGACACATTTTTCTACGTTAGCTTATACTTTTAGGACATATTTTTCTACTCATGTTTATACTTTTAGGACATATTTTTCCTACTTATGTATATCTGTATATTTTTTCTTCTAAAAATCTTTTAAAAATGCAAAAATGACAGCATTTATCAGAGCAAAAATATTAAAACTAAAACAATTTTGATTTTTGATGTGTCGCCACCGAAAAACTGCACCTAATCAATGCTGAAAACAATATTTCATAAAAATCACACTTCTCTGCGTCTATTTTTCAATCTAAAGTCTACAGCTGTGAAGAACCAGAGCAATATGAAGAATGTGTGAGAACTCAGAGATGTCTTCTTTCAGTAGGACTCAGCTAAAAGGCATGATATGTCTTAAATGAAGTGAAAATTGTTTAAAATGACAGAAATTCATCCAAAAATGACCTAAAATGTGCTTGAAATGACAGAATATCGGCTAAACTCACTTTTTCCTGGAAATACTTGACAGAAATTAGGTTAAAATGACATGGAAGTTGTCTGAAATTACAAAAATCCATCCAGAACTACTTGAGAATGATCAAAAATTAATTGGAAAACACTTTAGAATGGCATGATTTCTCCAAAAACTCTGCTGACAGTTCAGCTCAAAAGTTCCTGGATTTTTGTAACGTGCCCGTCGGTCGCTGCTGAGTCAGTTTTAGTTTCTCAGTTACGACAAGGAAGGCAGAATTTTTACATTTAAACAGCTTCCCATTAGAGTAAAAAGATTATTTTTGGGGATTTTTTTTTTTGTAATTCAAATTTTTATTGTCATTTCACAAACACGGTGCATGGCTTCCACAAAAACCAGCATAGCCTACTATAAAAGAATTTTTGGTGAATTTTTAAATAAAGTTCTGTAAGAAAAAAAGGGATTTTAAGCTTCGATAATGTCCCACCAGTTCTCCTGGTTCCTGCTCTCATTAATGTGATTAATTTTGGATTTTTTTCTTGCCTTTCAAACCCACTGGTGGGTTTTGTGGGACTGAGGGTTCTTTTGATTGTTAGGTTTGTTTTTATGAGCAGAATTTTTCCATAAAATAATGTGATTTACTGTGAAAGTAACCCCTGATTTAAAACTGAAGCTAATGATGGTATTTTTTAGTATTTCTCCTCTCTCCTGTTCATACGTTGGATTGCTGCTCAGCCTCTGTCTGCACAGATCCTCACTCGTTTCTGGCTTTAAGCATTTCTTCCACATCTTTATCAGAGTAACAGCCATCGTATGACCCTGACGTGTCTCCTCCCTCCTGTCACGCTGCACAAACAGAAAATATCCCGTTTCGTCGCTCCACCGTGTCATCGGCCGGAAGGTTTGGTCGCGTGCAACCTGACGTCAACAGAAAACCACATTTCAACAGAGAACCTGACAACAAGTCTGAGGGGTGGAGGGAGGAGCGAGCAGCTGTCGGCCGGAGATCAGTTTTTACCCAACAGTAAGTTTGAGACAACACAGAGCTTCCAACAAGCCTTAAAAATAGCTCCAGACGAACAATGTGAGGAATGGCGGCAAAAACACACCGACTCCAGTGATTAGGACGGAGGCGGCTGCACATATGTTTACCGCAGAAACACGACTGATACCGGTTTGAGTTCCACGCACAGCAGAGAGTGAAATAAAACCTTCAGGACGATCTGCACCTAAAACCTAAAGCTCAGAGGAACACAAGACACCAGCGAACGACGTCAGAAAACAAGACTTTCTGGAGTAAACCCTCCAAGTTATGAGTTCAGATCACAAAGTTCTAAGAATAAAACCCAGATTTCACAATCAAAACACAATAAGAGTCTCCTCATGGCGGCTTAAAGGCTCAAAACCAAACAAAGAAAAGACGTTTTTCATCCACCTGCATTATCCAAACCAATAACAGGACAAAAAAATAATACTGTAAAAAATGGAAGATCATAAAAATAAATTAATACAGTTTCTAGCCTTAATTTAACATAGATCGTGTCTATTTCATGGATTTAGTGAAATATTTCTGACCTAATAAAAAAATCTACATAAAATCATCAAAGGAATATTTATCTTTTAGTTCACTGTTATTTATTTCAGGTAATTTTAGAAACATTTTAGAACATTAAACATGTACTTAGCAGTTTCCCTTTATTTTAAATAAATACCTTTTTCATGAAAAAATCATTATCTTGGCTTGAAATATA
Organism: Acanthochromis polyacanthus; assembly: GCF_021347895.1. Taxonomy (NCBI): domain Eukaryota; kingdom Metazoa; phylum Chordata; class Actinopteri; family Pomacentridae; genus Acanthochromis; species Acanthochromis polyacanthus. Next base: position 3,215,348 of record NC_067121.1, read on the forward strand.
ATTTTAAATTAGACATGTGAATTTGGTCTATTTTTCTACATTTTAAATATATATTATTTTCTGTATCTAAAAAAACCCTGAAATGAGACATAAGAAAAATAACAAGGAAAAAATTGGTAAAAGAAGGAAGTGAATTTTTTTCTAATTACAGAAGCAGGATTTATTTTTCAGTAAATTCTCATTAATTTTACCTAATTTTAGACATTTTTTTACGGCATCAAAAGTGCAGTTTCTCTTTTTATTTAAAAATAAATAAATAGTTTGATTAAAAATTATATTTCCTGAGTTGTAATATAATTTTATAATAGACATGTACATTCAGTCTGTTTTTCTACATTTTTTCTAAATATATTTTTATGTATTTTTTTTAGAAAATATTGAAAAAATAAAAGTTACATATAAAGTGGAGTTTTTTGTTTTTTTTTCCCCTTTTTCCCCAGTGTGTGCTAAAGTGAAGCAGGCATAAAGTAGGGTGATTGTTCCTCTCAGGTGTACCTCAGTCCTGCCCCACGGTCTTCAGGAGACATCTCCAGAGCTTCAGGTTCCTTCACAGCTGATCCAGGTGATGCTGTCTGCAGGCAGGAAAGCAGCTAGAACCGGTCTTCAGCCGCAGCGAGAACCAAACAGGTTTAACGTGACGCACCGACAGAGAGCAGCTCGTGTTTATCCTCAATGAAGCCCCGGTCGCAGTATTTCAAGCGGCCGGTCTAAAAATAAGCGGGTCACACTACATTCCAGCAGCCACCAGGAGAACAGCCTCCACCCAACAACAACACCAAGCACACCTCCTCATGTGTCGGTGGCATGAACCAACCCACCAAAGAACATGTTGGCGTGTCCATCAAAATGACGACACCAGATCCAGACCGCTTAGCGTAGCTTAAAGATTGGGAAAGACGGCTGACGTGCTCCTCAGTCCTTCAACCCGGTCCAAAAAACATGACTGAAAATGAAGCGCCTCTTCCTTTTTAGCGTCTGTTTTAACCTCAACAGACACTCAGCAAGAACGCAGACTGAAGTGTTTGGGTGGTTTAAAGAGAAATCAAACAGTTCCTCCTCAGAACATCTGGTTCTTCATGTCCACTAACTTCATTAATGATCAGAGTTCTACCTTCGTACTGGGAATATTTCCAGAGTTTCTGATCCTTGAAGTCCAGAGAGATGGGTCCAGATTTAGCACTTTTTAATGGACTTTTTGCATCAAAAATGAACAAAAATCAGATTTAGTCTTTAGACTGTGACACCTGGATGGATGAAGACTTAATCTGGTCTCTGAACGAATCATATTTGCTGTAATGTGACACAAAAGAACCCCAGAATGAAGAAAAACAGCCGAACTGTGACGCCAAACTATCATTTTAGGATATAAAACAGCCTAACTGTGACGCTAAATGAACTGAAAGACATAAAATGACCAAAGCACAGCACAAAACAATCACAAAAAGAAGAAAAACAACCAAACTGGAATGTATGAAGACGGAAAACAACCACAATGTTTCACAAAACCTCAACATGAAGGCATGAAACGACCAAAATGTTTCACAAAACCTCAACATGAAGGCATAAAACGACCAAAATGTTTCACAAAACCTCAACATGAAGGCATAAAACGACCACAATGTTTCACAAAACCTCAACATGAAGGCATAAAACGACCAAAATGTTTCACAAAACCTCAACATGAAGGCATGAAACGACCACAATGTTTCACAAAACCTCAACATGAAGGCATGAAACGACCACAATGTTTCACAAAACCTCAACATGAAGGCATGAAACGACCAAAATGTTTCACAAAACCTCAACATGAAGGCATGAAACGACCAAAATGTTTCACAAAACCTCAACATGAAGGCATGAAACGACCAAAATGTTTCACAAAACCTCAACATGAAGGCATGAAACGACCAAAATGTTTCACAAAACCTCAACATGAAGGCATAAAACGACCAAAATGTTTCACAAAACCTCAACATGAAGGCATGAAACGACCACAATGTTTCACAAAACCTCAACATGAAGGCATAAAACGACCACAATGTTTCACAAAACCTCAACATGAAGGCATAAAACGACCAAAATGTTTCACAAAACCTCAACATGAAGGCATGAAACGACCACAATATTTCACAAAACCTCAACATGAAGGCATGAAACGACCAAAATGTTTCACAAAACCTCAACATGAAGGCATAAAACGACCAAAATGTTTCACAAAACCTCAACATGAAGGCATGAAACGACCAAAATGTTTCACAAAACCTCAACATGAAGGCATAAAACGACCAAAATGTTTCACAAAACCTCAACATGAAGGCATGAAACGACCACAATGTTTCACAAAACCTCAACATGAAGGCATAAAACGACCAAAATGTTTCACAAAACCTCAACATGAAGGCATGAAACGACCACAATATTTCACAAAACCTCAACATGAAGGCATGAAACGACCAAAATGTTTCACAAAACCTCAACATGAAGGCATGAAACGACCAAAATGTTTCACAAAACCTCAACATGAAGGCATGAAACGACCAAAATGTTTCACAAAACCTCAACATGAAGGCATGAAACGACCAAAATGTTTCACAAAACCTCAACATGAAGGCATGAAACGACCAAAATGTTTCACAAAACCTCAACATGAAGGCATAAAACGACCAAAATGTTTCACAAAACCTCAACATGAAGGCATGAAACGACCACAATGTTTCACAAAACCTCAACATGAAGGCATAAAACGACCAAAATGTTTCACAAAACCTCAACATGAAGGCATGAAACGACCACAATGTTTCACAAAACCTCAACATGAAGGCATGAAACGACCAAAATGTTTCACAAAACCTCAACATGAAGGCATGAAACAACCAAAATGTTTCACAAAACCTCAACATGAAGGCATAAAACGACCAAAATGTTTCACAAAACCTCAACATGAAGGCATAAAACGACCAAAATGTTTCACAAAACCTCAACATGAAGCCATAAAACGACCAAAATGTTTCACAAAACCTCAACATGAAGGCATGAAACGACCACAATATTTCACAAAACCTCAACATGAAGGCATGAAACGACCACAATGTTTCACAAAACCTCAACATGAAGGCATGAAACGACCAAAATGTTTCACAAAACCTCAACATGAAGGCATGAAACGACCAAAATGTTTCACAAAACCTCAACATGAAGGCATGAAACGACCAAAATGTTTCACAAAACCTCAACATGAAGGCATAAAACGACCAAAACGTGATGTGATGCACCTACAAGATGCAAAACAAGGAAAATGTCATTCAGAGACCACAAAATGACAACAGATGACCAAATTGTGGCGCAATATGAACTCACCAAGACATAAATTGACCAAGGTTTGGCACAAAACAAGAGAAAAGAAGCAAAAGGATGTAAATGAACCAAACTGTGACATAAAGGAAGTTCTACCTTCATCCTTGGAATATCTTCCAGAGTTCCAGGTCCTTGAAGTCCATAGAGGTGGTCCACATTTATCACCTTTTAATGGACTTTATCCATTATTTCTGAGCCTCAGAACTTCATCAGTCCAGCAGATAGAACCAGGACATTTGGGAGGAGAAACATCTGAGTTCTGGTAAGAACTGACACCAGATCAGTTTAAGTCCATCCAGGATCTCAGTCTGAACACTGGATCTGGTTTCTGTTCATTTCCTCTAGAACCAGCTGTGATCATCAGTATTATGGGATGTAATTTTAGCTAGTTTTATATTTTATTTCTACAGCATGAAATGTGTATTTAGCAGTTTGTCTTTTTATTTAAAAACAAATAAAATTTTCATTTAAAAAAATGATAATATTATTTATTCCTGGCTTGAATATAATTTTATATTAGATGCGTAAATTCAGTATAAATGTTTAGTTTCATTAATATTTTGTATGTATTTAATTAAAAAAAAGATTAAAAATATTGTAAATTATGTAAAGTTACAGACGGAAGACTTCTATTTCAGTCAACTGTTTTTAGTTTTAACAAATTTTAAAAATATATTTACAGCATTAAGTGTGTATTTTTAGCAGTTTCTCTTTTGATTTATAAATAAACACTATTTTTATTTAAATAATGATAATGCACTTTTTATTGATAGTTCCTGGATCGTTTTATGATTCTATATTTAGACGTGTAAATTCAGTCCATTTTTCTACATTTTCCAAAACATATTTTCATGTATTAAAAACACACAAGACAGAAAATAAAACAGGTAAAAGAAGTAAGTGGAAAAATATTATAAATGAACAGAAGCACTGCTTATTTTTCAGTAAATTCTCATTAAATTCAATTAATTTTGGAACTACTTTCACAGCAAAAACAGAAAATGATAATGAGAAAAAATGATAATACTATTTTGACCAATAGTTCCTGCTTGTAATACAGTTTTAGATCAGATTCATTCTGTTTTTCTAAACTGTTTAAAACATATTTTCATGTTGTTTTTCGTCCAATCAGAAGCAGCGCCAAAAAGCACGCCCTCTGTTTGCAGTCATCTGACCAGCTGGAGTCTGAATCAGTTCCTGTAGAAACAGCTGAGTCACACACACACACACACACACACACACACACACACACACACACACACACACAGACACACACACACACACACACACACACACACACACACACACACACACACACACACACACACACACACACACACACACTGCTCTCAGGTTACACAACTCTTAACACACTTTGTGTTTGTTGTGGGAAACAGCAACCGACGGTTTTTCCTCGAAGCCGTGGACTCAAAAACACGCCTCAGCCGGAGTCTCGTGATGTCTGTCGTCATCAAAACACACAAACACACATGAAGAAACACACATGATGGGAGCGTGTTGGACCCACAGCTGCACCTGTCCAATGGGGAAACGATCACTGCTTTTATTTCCTAAAGTCCTGTTCAGACACCCTGTTGCTCCACAGAGACGCCATTCCATCATCCAGACCAGACCAGTCACCCACTGATGGATGACAATTAATACTAGTTAAGCACCTTTTAATTGTTAGTAATACTAGTTACTAATACGGATTCAACAAGCTTCATCTGTCCATTTATGGCTTCCTAAAGTCTGATAATCTCATTACTGTTTTAATAACAGTAAAATAAAAAACATCCGTAATAAATGATGTCTGTTTCTGAAGCGTTATTGTTTGGTAGTTTCACTCTAGTTATTAAATTACCTTTCACTCATTGTTAACTATATTACTGACGTGTTTCCGGTTCAGATAAACCCACTGAAACCACCAGCAGTACTGGGTTCCTCTACATAAACTGCATTCTCAGTTCATTGCAGAGGTGGAATATATTTCTGTGAAGATTCTCTGTCATGTAGGTCGAGATCATCACAGGTCAGGAAAATCAACTGGACTTCTCTTGTAGGCTTCAAGAACCTACAAGAGAAGTCCAGTTGATTTTTACTGAAGTTCTGTTGTAGTGAGTTTGATTATTCATGATTAATCGATTAATTGCTGTTAATATTTCAACTGATAAAAAGTACAATAATCTAAAGTGGCAGGGAGCGTTGTGGGGGTTAAGCTATCAGTGGGCACCATGACAAAGGCTTCTGTGGTGGTTAATGACTTCAACCAGCCTGTGTTTCTGTAGATTAATCAGAATAACATCCACTGTACTCACTTTAACCACTAAACCACTAACGCTGATTTAAATATCTGTGACATCTTCTAACTATCTTCATTTTACTGTCTATTTTCAGTCAACAAATCGTATATTAGATGAGACGGGACTGAAAAACCCAGAGGATGGAGGTAAAGACGACGCAAACCCTCGTCTTTCCTCTTTAAAAGCAGCAGCATCAGAATCCATTTTAGGAGACGTCATTGTGGTTAAAAATCGAGCTGATCCAGAGCAAACGATCAAACAAACGGTTAAAACAGCAACTATGCAGCCTGTGGTACGTCACTTTCACACAAACCCTCCAGCTGTCAGCGGATAATCTCCTGATGTACAATTACCCACAAGACCCCTCTGACCGACAGCAGCAGGTGGAAAAACACAATCCATCCTGCTGGGTGAACATCACCGAGGCCGAGGGAGTCTGAGGGAAGCTAGACGAGCTGGAATGACTTCAGTTCAAGAGTTCTACACAGTTTGCTGCTAAATAGCAACACTGCTGATTACCAAAAGGTGTTTCCATGATTCTGTAACGGTTAATTAGCCAGTATGTCCAAGCTCTTTAATCCAAATGACATCTTTAATACTAAATATAATTATTGATTTCTAAAATATTACTGCTTTCTTGTTTCTGTGACAGGTGGTCTAATGAGTTTGTTGAGTGCTGCACGTACAAATAAACCATAACTAACTGCAGCTCTGTTATTCTAAAATTAAATCTCAAATCTTGTCGCAGAATCTTAGAGAAGACATCCACTAGAGCTGGAAGATGCCTCCTAGAGCTGTAAGATGCCCACTAGAGCTGTAAGATGCCCCCTAGAGCTGGAAGATGCCTCCTAGAACTGGAAGATGCCTCCTAGAGCTGGAAGATGCCCACTAGAACTGGAAGATGCCCACTAGAGCTGGAAGATGCCCCCTTGAGCTGGAAGATGCCTCCTAGAGCTGGAAGATGCCCCCTAGAGCTGGAAGATGCCTCTTAGAGCTGGAAGATGCCCCCTTGAGCTGGAAGATGCCTCCTAGAGCTGGAAGATGCCCACTAGAGCTGGAAGATGCCCACTAGAGCTGGAAGATGCCCACTAGAGCTCCAAGATGCCCACCAGAGCTGGAAGATGCCCACTAGAGCTCCAAGATGCCCACTAGAGCTGGAAGATGCCCACTAGAGCTCCAAGATGCCCCCTAGAGCTGGAAGATGCCTCCTCGAGCTGGAAGATGCCCCCTTGAGCTGGAAGATGCCCCCTAGAGCTGGAAGATGCCTCCTAGAGCTGGAAGATGCCCCCTTGAGCTGGAAGATGCCCCTTTGAGCTGGAAGATGCCTCCTAGAGCTGGAAGATGCCTCCTAGAGCTGGAAGATGCCCCCTAGAGCTGGAAGATTCCCCCTAGAGCTGGAAGATGCCCCCTAGAGCTGGAAGATGCCCCCTAGAGCTGGAAGATGCCCACTTGAACTGGAAGATGCCCACTAGAGCTGGAAGATGCCCCCTAGAGCTGGAAGATGCCTCCTAGAGCTGGAAGATGCCCCCTTGAGCTGGAAGATGCCTCCTAGAGCTGGAAGATGCCTCCTAGAGCTGGAAGATGCCCACTAGAGCTGGAAGATGCCCCCTAGAGCTGGAAGATGCCCCCTTGAGCTGGAAGATGCCCCCTAGAGCTGGAAGATGCCCCCTAGAGCTGGAAGATGCCTCCTTGAGCTGGAAGATGCCCACTAGAGCTGGAAGATGCCCCCTAGAGCTGGAAGATGCCCCCTAGAGCTGGAAGATGCCTCCTAGAGCTGGAAGATGCCCCCTTGAGCTGGAAGATGCCTCCTCGAGCTGGAAGATGCCTCCTAGAGCTGGAAGATGCCTCCTAGAGCTGGAAGATGCCCACTAGAGCTGGAAGATGCCCACTCGAGCTGGAAGATGCCCACTAGAGCTGGAAGATGCCTCCTAGAGCTGGAAGATGCCTCCTAGAGCTGGAAGATGCCTCCTAGAGCTGGAAGATGCCCACTAGAGCTGGAAGATGCCCACTAGAGCTCCAAGATGCCCACTAGAGCTCCAAGATGCCCACTAGAGCTCCAAGATGCCCACCAGAGCTCCAAGATGCCCACTAGAGCTGTAAGATGCCCACTAGAGCTCCAAGATGCCCCCTAGAGCTGGAAGATGCCTCCTAGAGCTGGAAGATGCCCCCTTGAGCTGGAAGATGCCTCCTAGAGCTGGAAGATGCCTCCTAGAGCTGGAAGATGCCCACTAGAGCTGGAAGATGCCCACTAGAGCTGTAAGATGCCTCCGAGAGCTCCAAGATGCCCCCTAGAGCTGGAAGATGCCTCCTAGAGCTGGAAGATGCCCCCTTGAGCTGGAAGATGCCTCCTAGAGCTGGAAGATGCCTCCTAGAGCTGGAAGATGCCCACTAGAGCTGGAAGATGCCCACTAGAGCTGGAAGATGCCTCCTAGAGCTGGAAGATGCCCCCTTGAGCTGGAAGATGCCTCTGAGAGCTGGAAGATGCCTCCAAGAGCTGGAAGATGCCTCCTATAGCTGGAAGATGCCCACTAGAGCTGGAAGATGCCCACTAGAGCTGGAAGATGCCTCCTAGAGCTGGAAGATGCCCACTAGAGCTGGAAGATGCCCACTTGAGCTGGAAGATGCCCACTCGAGCTCCAAGATGCCCACTAGAGCTCCAAGATGCCCACTAGAGCTCCAAGATGCCCACCAGAGCTGTAAGATGCCCACTAGAGCTCCAAGATGCCCACTGGAGCTGTAAGATGCCCACTAGAGCTCCAAGATGCCCACGAGAGCTGGAAGATGCCCACTTGAGCTGGAAGATGCCCACTAGAGCTCCAAGATGCCCACTAGAGCTCCAAGATGCCCACTAGAGCTGGAAGATGCCCACCAGAGCTCCAAGATGCCCACTAGAGCTCCAAGATGCCCACTAGAGCTGGAAGATGCCCACTAGAGCTCCAAGATGCCCACTAGAGCTCCAAGATGCCCACTAGAGCTGGAAGATGCCCACCAGAGCTCCAAGATGCCCACTAGAGCTCCAAGATGCCCACTAGAGCTGGAAGATGCCCACTAGAGCTCCAAGATGCCCACTAGAGCTGGAAGATGCCCACTAGAGCTGGAAGATGCCCACCAGAGCTCCAAGATGCCCACTAGAGCTCCAAGATGCCCACTAGAGCTGGAAGATGCCCACTAGAGCTCCAAGATGCCCACTAGAGCTCCAAGATGCCCACTAGAGCTGGAAGATGCCCACGAGAGCTCCAAGATGCTCCTCTGACCGACAGCAGCAGGTGGAAAAACACAATCCATCCTGCCAGCTGAACGTCACCGAGGCTGAAGGAGTCTGAGGGAAGCTAGAGGAGCTGGAATGACTTCAGTTCAAGAGTTCTACACAGTTTGCTGCTAAATAACAATAAAACTACAAATCTGTTTTCTGTGAAGGTTTAATTCACACCAACAAGGTTTTTGATTCCAGGTTTCCTTCATGAGAGGAGAACTGGGCTGAATCGTCCCTGACCCGGACTCACCCGACCGTCAGTTATATAACTCAGATGTGTTGCATCCCGCCCGGCGCCCACAAATCCCTGACACCTCCGCTGAATCCTTCAGAGCTGCCGGAGGCATCAAGTAACGGACGACGCCGAGCACTCGGCCGGCTTCAAAAGCAGGGCAGGAGTGTGAACCAGCTCACCAATGTGACTCCCAGAACACCACAAAGCAGACCGAGTGGGCCAAGTGGGTCAGAACCCAGCAACACCAGGACAAACAGGCGTGTTGTAGAAAGGAGGCCAAAGGTCTCTCAGGCCCTCGAAATAAAGAAATCGTCAACATTTTGTACTTTTTCCATCATTTCTGAGCCTCAGAATTTCATTCGTCCAGGAGATGGACACAACATTTATGAGGAAAAACACATCTGAGTTCTGGTAAAAACTGACACCAGATCAGTTTAAGTCCATCCAGGTGTCTCAGAGGGAAGCATGTTTACATTAAAATGCTTCTTCCATCATCTCTAATAGTTCTGACCAACCACCTACCAACATTAAAGTTTATCCACAATCACCTTTTAAAGTTTTATCTGGTGGATTATCAGAAACAGAAACACATCCAGGGAACCAATGATTGTTTCTAGGACTCTAAACTGTTCACACTAGGATACATCCCATAATACTGATGATCACCAGGATACATCCCATAATACTGATGATCACCAGGATACATCCCATAATACTGATGATCACTAGAATACATCCCATAATACTGATGATCACTAGGATACATCCCATAATACTGACGATCACCAGGATACATCCCATAATACTGACGATCACCAGGATACATCCCATAATACTGATGATCACTAGGATACATCCCATAATACTGATGATCACAGCTGGTTCTAACATGGACTGGAAAGGTTTGGAGCCATTGTGAACCATTTCATTGGAACTTTAGTGAATGTTGAACTGATCTAAGACAGGTTTGGAATCATCTGGACACATTTTGAACCATTTCTGAGACTTTGGACCAAACTGAGTCTTTTCAGATCATTTCTGAGACATTTTTAACAAGTTGTTGTCATTCTGGACAAGGTTCAAGTCACTTTGGAAAAGCTTTGAGTCATTTTGGACAGATGTTAGGACCTCTGGACACATTAGGAGTCATTCTGGGAAGGATCTGATGTAGTTTGAAGAAGATTGGACCATTTTAGACGATTAAACTGTGACAGATAAATATGTCAGATATTAAAGTGCTGCAGTTTTACTGTTTAAACTATGATACATCCCATAATACTGATGATCACAGTTGGTTTTGTCGAAAAGGAACAGAAACCAGATTCAGTGGTCAGACTGAGACACCTGGATGGATGGAAAACTGATATTTTTTGGTCATTTTGTGTCTAATTTTTTAGTTTTGTTTTGTTTTCTGCTCATCTTTGTCATTTATTTGTCTCCCTTCTATAATTTTACATCAGTTTTGTGCTGTTTTGTTTGTCTTTGGGACAGTTTTTATCATTTTTGTCATTTTGCATCTTTTTTCTGTTTTGTGTCTCAATTTTGTTCTTTGTAATATTTGTATTTTGTTTCCCTTTTTTGCCATTTCATGTGTCATTTCTCTTGTGTCTAAACTTAGACTTCTGTGTCTGTTTTTTCTTGATTTGTTGTTGAGTTTAGGGGACAGTTTTGTCTCTTTCTGACATGAAACTATGATACATCCCATAATACTGATGAACAAAGTCGGTTTTATCGAAAAGGAACAGAAACCAGATCCAGTGTTCAGACTGAGACACCTGGATGGATTTAAACTGATCTGGTGTCAGTTTCTACCAGACCTCAGATGTGTTTCTCCTCCTAAATGTCATGGTTCTATCTGCTGGACTGATGAGGTTCTGAGGCTCAGAAATGATGGAAAAAGTCCATTAAAAAGTGATAAATGTGGACCACCTCTATGGACTTCAAGGACCTGAAATGTTTTAAGTGAGACTAAACTTAAAGACCGGAAAGGAGAACGTCCCCTGGAGAAAGTTCTAGAGTAGACCTATCGACACCTGGAGAAAGTTCTAGCGTAGACCTACCGACAACTTGAGAAAGTTCTAGAGTAGGTTTAATCTATCTATCTATCTATCTATCTATCTATCTATCTATCTATCTATCTATCTATAACTACTTCCTGATAATGAGACGTGATGTCTACATGCAACACTAAAACATTCCAACCTCCTAGGGATCATCTACCGCCTCACACAGCATCAGCCTCAGATCGTTCGGATGTTTCTTCTCTCCATCTGATCACGTTAAATCAGTTTCACATTCATCCAGTTAAACTCTCCTTCATGTGACATCAGCAGATAAATCAGCTTCTGGATCAGGAGTTCACTGCTTCAGTGTCAGATGCATCTTAAACCAACATTTATTACCACATATTTCATATTTACAGACTTGTACAGTGAAAGACTTGGATCTGAACGTTATTTTTTTCATACTAGTGTGTTTGTGTGTCTACAGTCTTGTTGTTTAACCTTAAACTGGGATGATTTTAGCCTCTCAGATATGTCAGACACAACAAACACCCACTACATTTAGCTCAGAGTCCTACCTGGTCGTCATGCTGCGCCACAAGTGAGCTCCTGTGGAAAAACACAAAGAATTATTATAATTAATCACACTGATGGCGTCACACTAGCAGAAACAGCCACAGTACTGATGATAAAACACACAGTGAGGGATCTTTTGTCAGATATTTGTTGTTTTCCTAAATTGAGTCCTGAGTCGCACATGTGGATTATTTATCTAGAAACAGTTTAATAAGTAATTCTACTGATGAATGGGCTAACTGTTTATTATCAGCTTCCTTCTGGATGAGTCAGATCACCAGAGTTCTGTCCGACTTCTTGTCCAGGGCATGATGGGAAACGTTCTGGCAGCCGATTGGTTTAGACGTTGGCTCAACAATATGGTGGAAACAGATTTTAATTTTATTTCTCTGATTTTGAAGGTGGGGCTGCACAGTGGAGTAGTGGTTAGCACTTTGGCCTTGCAGCAAGAAGATCCCCGGTTCAAATCCCGGCCTGGGATCTTTCTGCATGGAGTTTGCATGTTCTCCCTGTGCATGCGTGGGTTTTCTCCGGGTACTCCGGCTTCCTCCCACAGTCCAAAAACATGCTGAGGTTAATTGGTTACTCTAAATTGTCCGTAGGTGTGAATGTGAGTGTGATTGTGTGTCTGTATATGTAGTCCTGTGACAGACTGGTGACCTGTCCAGGGTGTCCCCTGCCTTCAGTCAGCTGGGATAGACTCCAGCACCCCCCATGACCCTAGTGAGGATAAAGTGGTGTATCGAGGATGGATGGATGATTTTGAAGGTTTATTCTCCATGTGTGGTCCATGTGACGTTTAACAGTCATCGGTTTTACACTGGACTGATTTAATTGTTGAGCTTCTGCTAACATCTGAACAGATGGAAAGTCTTCTCATCTGCCTCTTATCGATACAGCTGTGATCCCATACATCAGTAAATAACTTGGTGAATACATTTACTGAAAGACAGAACAGAAAAAACTACAAACAATAACCTGTTAGGCTGTTTCTGCACTTGACAAATACTGTTGTTGTCTTCATTAGTATCTGTGGATATTTTACAACTGCAGTCAACAGTAGTTAGAACTCGTAAATTAAAGGATTTGTGTTAGAATGTAGTAACTTAATTTGATTAACTAATTACTTAAACAGTAACTCATTTGATCTTTAAAGTGGAGAAAATTTTCTAAAGGTCAAGGTGACGTCCTCAAGTTCCTTTAGTTTATTTTCACAAAGAATAAAGACAGGAAGCAAACATTAATAATTGAGAGGCTGAAACTAGATAAAGTTTGCTGTACAAACTGACCTAAAGCATAACTGATCATTAGTTTATTTCCTGCATAAACTGTGTCATGAAAACTAACACCTAGCAGCAGGTTTCACTCATCTTAAAGGTGTTCATGTTACCTGTGGATCTGGACCGAATGATGTCTCTGACGGTCACCGTGACGACCAGGAAAGCCAACAGGACGGCCAGGAGGCTGTAGGCTCGAAAAGAACCGAAAGCCACAAACCTGCAGAGAAACACACGTTTAGCTGAAAAGTGTGTGTTAGTTAAAAATGTGGCTAACGTTTGACCTTTTTTAACTAAAAATGTGGTTAACATTTGAAATTTTTAGTTAAACGTGTGGCTTACAATTGAAATCGTATGCTAAAAGTATGACTAAGAATGGAAACTGTTGTCTCTAAGTGTTGCAAACATTTGAAATTGTTAGCTTAACACATGCCTAACATTTGAAATTTTTAGTTAAATGTGTGGCTAAGAATTAAACTTGCTAGCTACAAGTGTGGCTAACAACTGAAATTGCTAGTTAAAAGTATGGTGAAGAATTGAAACTGTTAGCTTAACATGTGAAACTGTTAGCTTAACTTGTGGCTAACATTTGAGATATTTAACTATGTGATTAGCAGTTAAAATATTAGCTAAAAATGTGGCTACGAATTAAAAAAAAATTGGTTAAGTGCAGCTAACATTTGAAATTGCTAGCCAAAAAGGTGTCTGACATCTGAAATTGTTAGCTAAAAATGTGGCTAACTTTTAAAAATTGTTAGCTAATAATGTGGCTAACAACTGAAATTCTTAGCTAAACGTGTGGCTTAAATTTAAAATTGATGGATAAAAATTTGGCTATCATCTGAAATTGCTAGCTTAATATGTGGCTAACATTTAAAATTGTTCGCTAAAAATGTGGCTAACAACTGAAATTGTTAGCTAAAAGTGTGGCTTAAATTTGAAATTGATGGATAAAAATGTGGTTATCATCTGAAATTGTTAGCTTAATATGTGGCTAACATTTAAAATTTTTAGCTAAAAGTGTGGCTAACATTTGAAATTGCTAGCTTAAAATGTGGCTAATATTTGAACTTGTTAGCTAAAAGTGTGGCTAACATTTGACATTTTTCGCTAACAGTGTGGCTAACAACTGAAATTGCTAGCTAAAAGTATGGCAAGTAATTGAAATAGCTAGCTAAAATTGTGGCTTAAATTTGAAATTTATGGATAAAAATGTGGCTATCGTCTGAAATTGTTGGCTTAAAACTGTAGCTAACATTTGAAATCGTTAGCTAAAAGTGTTGCTGACAAGTAAAATTGTTATCTTAACATGTGAGACTAGCAGTTACAATTATTAGCTAAAAGTGTGGCTAAGAATTTAAATTTTTGGTTAAATGTGGATAACATTTGAAATTGCAAGCTAAAAATGTGGCTAAAATTTGCCATTTTTAGCTAAAAGTGTAGCTAATGGTTGAAATGATTAATTCATTGTATAAATTAACAATATGAACACATTTAAACGTGAAGCTGCTGATGAATATCAAAATTCTTTTGCTATTAAGGGAGCAAATACAATACCACAAACTTTAATAAAGTATTTTCAGATTGTGAAGCAGGAAGACTCGTCATTAAAAATTATAAACTATAAGAACACGTGGTGGATATGTCAAAGGCTAATTTGTGTGTTTTGAATGCTTTGATACCTGCAAAGATTAAATAAAGTAATAAATATTTCAACAATAGCGCATTTTTTTCAATACAAATGAAAAACAAATTCCACGGGATTCTGATATTGTACATAATATAGGCTATTATTTAATTTTTAGTATATGTGTGTATTATTGGGGACTTTAGACTCATCACGATGGTCATATATGCAGTCTGCATACATTACTGTTATTGTCAATAATTAAATAACATTTAAAAAATCAGCTCCTTATTAAACCTGAGTATGACTGAGTCACCAGGGTGTAAATATCATATCTAGTCCTGACTGCTGCAGAAAGTACTAAGAACCAGTAAAGAACAGGATTTAGAGGTAAACACAATAATGTGAAGTCATTCAGATGTCAGCTGTTCTCACTGCTTTAATCCACAGTCATAATTAATTTCCCGTTAATTAGCTGCCAGATTTCCCTGCGTCATGGAGCCTACCACAGCACGGTGTTGGCTGCAGCCAGCAGGGCTGAGGTCCTCCACGGTCTCCGCCTCCAGCTCACCAGGCCGGCCAGGAGATACACAGCCCGGCCGGGAGGCGTCTCCTCCCCGCGGTGTGTCCGGCTCAGCGGCCCCCGCGGCCGCGCAGCCTCCTCCCCGCCGCCGGCAGGTCCTGCTTCCCGGATCCCCAGCATCGGAAAACGCCCGGGGTCCCTCCGCTCCTCCAGCAGAGATCAGCGTCAAGCTAACCGCAGCATCACCGGAGGAGTCCCGGTGCTGGTTTCCACAATAAATGCACCGTCACCGCCCTGCCCAACACCGAATAATTCTGAACTTTACCTAGCATTACAATCATTTTACTGTCTGAGAAAACAAAAAGACGTAGTTCTGAAGAATGTTTAGTATTTTACTGAACAAAAGCAGCCTTTTTGTGTTTTATAGGAGCATTCATGGACATTCTGAACTGTTGATTGGAACAGAAAATAACAAATGCTTATATTATTATTATTATTATTATTATATAATATAGCCATATAATTCTACATTAAATTTTATTGTATGAGAACCTCTGATCAGTTTCAATGTTCTGGCCTGGATTTGTGATTAATGTTAAACTTATGCTATAGCGTTAGCTAACTAGCTAGGTAGCTGACTGTTAAAGTAATAGGCCTATGCCACATTAACATCCTGTAATGCTAGCTAAATAAATTGCTCCATGCTAAACCAATAGCTTTTGCCATTTTCACTTGTTGTAGCACTAGCTAACTAGCTGACTATATGTTAATGGGAGTACATTCCTCAGATCCACCCAGATTTTACATTTAGTTTATATCAACAAAGCTGCAATATTTTTTTTAATATCCTTCTGAATTTGTTCAGTTATTACTTCTTGTGTTTATATTGTATTGATAACTAAATCTACATATTTTAAAAGAAAATAGATGTTCTTCAGAGAGACCTTTTTGCTTGGTTTACCCACCTCTGATTTTTAAAGTAAAGTCAAATGTATTAGTGAGTTGCACATAAAAATCACAGATTTAAATTCCAGGTAGTTTAAAGTTTAAACTTTGAAGTGGAGTAAAATATAATATTATATATATTATAATATTATATTATATTATATTATATATTATATTATATTATATTATATTTCCCTTTGAAAGTAGTGAATCAGAAAGTAGCAAAGAATAAAAGTAAAGTAGAAACACCTCAAAACCTGGATAAAGATAAATCTGACAGGTCACAATGGGATTAATGGAATAAGTCAAAATTAAAATACATTTCTCTCTTTTTTGTTGTTGTTAATTAAAAAAAAATTATATTCCCAATTTTCTTGTGAAATAATATTTTACTTTGTCAGAGAAAAAATAAAACTGAGCAGTGTGACAGAGAGCAGCAGCAGTGTTTTCTGTATTAAATGTAGATTATCACATCATATTGTGTTGTCAGACGCCTGCAGCAGGAAAACCTTTTATTGTCCTGCTTTTATTCTGAAATAGAAACTCTCTGGTGTCCTTCCAGACTTCAGCTGTTTCTTCCTGTTGTGGTTCATTTCACTGACGTCAGGTTTGTACATTTATTTGAACATGATGTCGTTTGTTTGTTCTGGAATAAATGAATTAATGAACTGCCGTTAAATTCTATCAAACATTTTCCAAAATAAGGATATAAACCAAAACATAGATTTTATGGAGCCAAACACAGGACGGACTGACTGCTGCTGTAAACACTAAAACGTTCTCCTAACGGTTCTTTAAGCTCCCTTTACTGGGAACTTAAATCACATTCTAACAAACAGAAGGTTTACTTTTCTCTTTTACATATTTTTTGTGTATTTACAGAGCTAAAGTTAAAAATCTGTGAACCAACTTAGAATATACATTTTTTTAAATAAAATGTAAATGTTTGGTATTAAAAGGCTGTTAAAATACAAATATAACGGAATACTTTTATTATTATTTTCTTTTTGTTAAATAGATGAAATGGTTAAACTCAAATTTACTGCTGTAATTATGTTTCTACAACTATAATTACAGTCAATTAGTGAGAATAAACAGGAAAATATCTTTTGCTTCTATAATAACTACACAGATTTGTTCACTGAGCAAACATATCTCATATTATTACATATATTTTTTATGTTATATTGTGTTTTAATAACAGGTAATTTAACAGTTTGTATTCACTAAATAGCCTTTGTGAAACACATAAATGCTTTATAAATTACATATTCTTTAATTGTGGCAAATGACAGCATTTTGATGAGTTGTTTATTCTCCATTTTTTACAGTGGGGTTTGGTTCCCAACTTAGTTCCATTTTTAACAGAGTACTCTCACATTACCAGTGGGAATCATTTGTTACAGGATATAAATAAAGGGAAACAAATCAAGAGCTGGCATGTTTTAACCCATAAGAACCCAGACCCATTTTTCCTTAAAGGACTTAATGAGTTAAGGTCAGACATGAAACTTTACAGGAAGACACTGTGGCACTCAAAGTGTTTGTGACACTGGTGTCACCGTAGGTTCTTATGGGTTAAGGGTGAATTCAGTAGTTTGTGTCCTGGTGAGTTAAATGAATCCCCTCAGTGTTTTCTAACAGCGTATTGTCATCCTGGTGTCCTACCATTCAAGTTTAATTTGAGATTGTCAGAGTTCTACCTGATGGCATTGATTATTTTATATTTGTTTGTTTTTGGGGGTTCTTGTGTATTTTCATACGTTGAATGCTAAACAGATCGTTATGCTAATCTGACAGTAATTTGTTTGTTCTCGCTGCGTTTTCTGTGACTCTGGAAGCTGATTGGGGTTTTAATTACCTGCAGTGTAATTTGTCTGTCAGCGACATTCCTCTAAAAAAGAACAACGGGTTTGGATGAAATGTTCAGTGAAGGTCAGAAATGAGTCAAGGACCAAGTGATCAGATTCTGGCAGTGATCAGCTTTTAGTCTGGATCCATGGATTAAAGATTTCTGTATCATTACCAGATAGCAGCATGGCATCACTGTAACCATGACAACCAGTGAACGCCACATCAGCTGATTGTGATCCTACTACAAATCCACCTCTGAGGACTTATCAGGACTTATCCATCAGAAATGATCCAAGGAACAGCTGATTAAACTGTGGGGGTGTTTCTGAGTCGCCCGTTACATATTAAGGTCACATGATCCGGTATCCGTACATAACGTACACATGCAGAACACACGCCTGTGCTCAGCTAAAGTGGATTTTCATTAATAATAATAATAAACTTTATTTATAGAGCACTTTTCATGCGCTAAATGCAGCCCAAAGTGCTTGAACAAAGTGATATAAAATATAACAGTTAATAAAAACAGAGTAAAACAAGGAATACAACAATAAAAACATAAAACAAGAAAATGCTCAAACAAAACAATAGCCGTGACAATAAAATCAGCCAGAATAAAAAGCCAAATTAAAGAAATAGGTTTTCAGTTTCTTTTTTAAACTAGCCAAGGATTCTGCCATTCTCAGATCTGGAGGGAGAGTGTTCCATCATTTAGGGCCATAAAAAGAAAAAGCAGCTTCACCCATTCTTTGTGGGACACCTTGGGGACAGCTAACGACAGGCAGTAGAAGATCTGAGGGGTCTGGTTGGGACATAAGAAGAAAGGCAGTCACTGATATAAACAGGTAATAAATTATTAAAAGCTTTGTAGACAAATAAAAGAACCTTAAAATCAATAAAAGAAACAGGAAACCAGTACAGTGATTTGAGCTGAGGACTGATGTGCTCTCTCTTCCTTGTGTTTGTTAAAATCCTGGCAGCTGCATTCTGAATAATTTGCAGTTTTTTAAGTGTTTTCTTCGGAAGACTTGTAAAAAGGGAGCTACAATAGTCCAAACGACTTGTGATAAAAGCATGGACAAGTGTTTCAGCATCTTGTTGATTTAAAAAAGGTCTGATTTTGGCGATGTTTCTGAGATGAAAAATGATGTTTTGGCAACTCTGTTAACATGGCAAGTAAAACTAAATCAGAATCTAAAATCACACCTAGGCTTGTAACTTGAGGTCTAATCTGTTGGGACAGACTGCCAAACATTGATTTAATTTTTTTCTTTTCTTCAGGAGGACCAACAAGTAAAATCTCAGTTTTCTACTCATTTAGTTTTAAAAAGTTTTTGTTCATCCAGATGTTAATGTCTTTAAGACACGCCAAAAGACCTTTTAGGGCATTTGGGTCTCCTGATGAAGCGGAGATGTATAGCTGCATATCATCAGCATAGCAATGATTGTGTACATTGTGTCTGCTGATGATATTTCCCAGAGGAAGCATATATATATTGAAAAGAGGATTGGACCAAGGATGCGCCCCTGAGGTACACCATAGTCTACATCAAAAGTCTTTGATACTGAGTTACCAATGTTAACAAAGAACTTCCTGTTTGACAGATAAGAATGAAAACAGTCCAGCACAGTCCCGGAAAGACCCAACCATTTCTCCAGTCATTCAATTAAAATTGAATGGTCAACGGTGTCAAATGCAGCACTCAAATCAAGCAAAAACAAAACAGCAACATTGTTTGAGTCAGCTGCAATCCTCAGGTCATTCACCATCTTTAATAAGGCGGTTTCTGTACTGTGGTTTGTGCGGTATCCAGACTGAAACTTATCTTGTAGATTATTACTGTTAAGATGGCTAAAAAGTTGATTAAAAACAAATTTCTGTAAAAGTTTTCCAATAAAAGGAAGATTTGAGATAGGCCTGTAATTAGCTAGATCACCACAGTCGAGGTTGGGTTTCTTGAGTAAATGGACTTGCTCTTATATAGCGCTTTACTACTTATCAGAGTACTCAAAGCGCTTATACAACAATTGCTTCCATTCACCCATACGCTCACACATTCTCACTCTGGGGCGGACGGAAGCATGGCTGCCAATCCGCGCCTACGGCCCCTCCGACCACCACCAACTTTCACACGCATTCATACACCAGTGAAGAGCACTGGAGGCAAGGTGGGTTAAATGTCTTGCCCAAGGACACAACAGCACATGACTAGGCGAGAGCAGGAATCGAACCGCCGACCCTTCAATCATTGGACGACCCACTGTACCACCTGATCCACAGGTTTCACTATGGCAACTTTGAAAGCAGCAGGGAAAGTACTGGACTGTAAGGAGGTGTTTATGATTTTTCGAAGTGAAATTGGAAAGACATGAGAAACTAGATTTAAAAAGTTGAGTTGGAATAGGGTCAAGTGAGCAGGTAGAGGACTTCATTTTTGTCAGAGTTGCACTGATATCGCTCTCACTCACTAGATAAAAGATGCCATAGATGGAGGCTCACGAACTGGTAGGTCGCCAATTGCCGATGTGTGTGTGGACAGAAAACTTGACCTGATGCAGTCGATTTTTCCTTTGAAAAATAATGCAAAATCTTCACATTTACTTTCTAAGTTGTGGTCATCCGGGCAGGGCGTCGACCTTTGATTTAAAAGAGAATTAATTGTGGAGAAGAGGAATTGGAGTTGTGTTTGTTTTCAATAATGATCTTAGAAAAGTGAGCTCGTCTTGTTCGTTTAACCGCATCATTATAAGCAGCGATATGATAGTTAAAGATGTCAAAGTGCACATTTAATTTACTTTTTCTCCATTTCCTTTCGGCTCGGCGACAGTTTCTTTTAAGCTGGGATATAACGTCAGTTTTCCAAGGTATGTTTTGGGTAAAGAGTTCATCTGTTGGAAATGATGTAAGGACTGAGCAGCCTTGGTGGAGTACTGCTCTCTCTGGGTGCTTTTCTTGTTTTGTTTTTTGGGATTTTCTGTGAAGTTGGCTTAAAAACTTTCTGTTGAAACGGTAATAAATAGCAGATTGGTGCTAAAGTTTGAAGATTAACTCATTATTTTGCTAATTTTCCAACGTCAGCACAGTTTTCAGTGTAAATCCAAAGAGAAGGTGAAACCATGAGCTCAAACACACCTGCAGGCTCAAAACTGGCTTAATTAGCATCTTTGAGATCATTGCATTGAACTGTTGTAACTTTCAACGAGCAGCTGTTATTTTTTTATACTTTATGAATTAATTAATGAAACAAAATGCCACGTGACACCTGATGGAGTCAGAAAGAACCCGTCCAGTGGAGTAACGGAGGGAAGCACAAAGAGAAGATGACCCATTTAGCTCTGCAGCCTGCTCCGATCTGGACCAGCACCAGAGACCTCCAACAACGACCTGCTCCACTTTCCGGCATCGCTCCTTCGCTCCACCGGGCCGGACACACATCCAGCTGACCGGCCTCGTCTCCACAGCGATGGTAAACGGTAACAGACTCCACATTTCTGGTCCGCTTTAAGAATCACACCTTAATTATGAGTTCCTGCATCCGACAGTTGGGCGGTTTGGTTTTATCTGACTCTGACCATGACAAGAACAAAAAGACCGACTTATTCCCACCTTTTATTATGAGTATTATTATTTATTAGTATTATTACAATTTAGCATGGTGCAAGATATATTTTAAAAAAATCTAAAAGCCAATAAGCCGCACATCTTTTTAAAGGTTGGCATAAAAATAATATTGCATCAACTTAATGTGTCAAATTTACACTCAGTTTTTTAGCTGATTTAAAGCTAAATTCAGGTTAAATCAACCTAATGAAATCGGCTACATGATTAATTTTTCCTAGCCAAACATCAGAGCAACTTAATAATTTAAATTTGATCATAGTTACATTAACCCTTAATTAAAAATGTAGAAAAACTAGTTGGAACAGTTTCACTTTAATAAGTTAGCATCTTAAAAATGTGTTCTGTTTATGCTCATGATCATTTTGTAAATAAAAATCAACAAAAACTTGGATTTTAGAGTAAAAAGTTGATTCCTTGGTTTAATGTGGTTCCCAGTACAAGCTTTTTACCTCAAAAGATCCATGCTACTGTTATTTCCTTTGTCATGATGTTTTAGAGTTAATGCTGTGATTTTATTAGAGCCTTTGAACGAAGAAGCGGTATCCACCCGATAAAAGAAACACTGCTGTAGATAATCCATTTCCAAAGCGTGACTTTGGAGTGTTTCTGATGTTTCACCTCCATGTTTGGGGTTCGGACACATCTAGGTAAAGTTTGGTAAAGATCTGAGCCTTGATTGATGAAACAAACCAGCGTTGGCTTTTTAGGGAAGATTAATCACAATTTGTCAGATCAATGACCCAACCCTCCACCCCCACCTCCTCCCTGGGAGAATAACAGCACAGAGATAAGCTGTTAGGAAAGCATTTGCTCTTTAAATGTCTGGATATAGTATTTTTTAATGTGTTGGCTGGTTATTTACACATCCAGCACTCATTACTGGATCTCTTTTAGTTCTGATTTTGGTCTCCACCTTCTTCTGAGTAAAATATCGCCTCCTTTAGCCCCGTTTAGTTCATGGAATTAGAAGCAGAGTGGTCGAACCCACAGCCCAAATCTAACGCTACGGTGGAATGTTAGAACACTCCGGAAAACACAAAACTTTGAACCCATTTCTCTTAAAAACTACAGAAAGTGGGTCAGACCACTCTACTTCCAAACTGTTAAAAGTGACGACAACATTTAATTATAAAAAGTGTTTGTTTCTGGGATGTTTTTCATTCATTCATGTTTTACACACAACACAAACTAATTCACACAAAATACACAAGTCTCTGTTTGAACACACTTAGTCTGCTCTGTGTGTGTGTGTGTGTGTGTGTGTGTGTGTGTGTGTGTGTGTGTGTGTGTGTGTGTGTGTGTGTGTGTGTGTCCCCACAACTGTAGGAAAACTGAAAACTATGTCATTTGTGGGGACCTCATTTTGGTCCCCACAAGTTTAAACAGTGTTTTCTTGGCCATGTTGTTGCTACTGAAAAAAGTAAAAGTGCAAAAACGTTTCTTTAGGGTTAGACATTGTTTTGGTCTGGGTTAGGGTTAAGGGTTAGATATGAATGGGAGTCAATGGTATGTCCTCACGGGGATATAAGAACCAGACGTGTGTGTGTGTGTGTGTGTGTGTGTGTGTGTGTGTGTGTGTGTGTGTGTACTTGTTTCTGCTATACCGGTGGGGACTTTGACCTGACTATTTGCTATAAAGGTGGGGACTTGTCTTACGGTGGGGACCTAAAATGAGGTCCCCACGGGTGGCAACACCGTTTTCTTGGCCATATTGTTGTTAATAAAAAATGTAAAAGTGCAAAAACGTTTGTTTAGGGTTAGGCATTGATTTGGTGATGGTTAAGGTTAGGGTTAGGGTAAGGGTTAGGAGTTAGATATGAATGGGAGTCAATGGTAAGTCCCCAAACATGTGTGTGTGTGTGTGTGTGTGTGTGTGTGTGTGTGTGTGTGTGTGTGTGTGTGTGTGTGTGTGTGTGTGAGCTACTAATTGGACTGAATTTCACTGAGCAACAAAAGATCGGACTCGAAAATTCCAGCTCTGGTTTGTACAGGCTCTGCTTTGTTGTCCTTTTGCTTCTGTTTGCTGTGTTAACAGTTACCTCTCTCCCCTCTCTTCCCTCTCTCTCTCCCCTCTCTCTCTCCTCTCTCTCTCCCCTCTCTCCCCTCTCTCTCTCCTCTCTCTCTCCCCTCTCTCTCCTCTCTCTCTACCCTCTCTCCCCTCTCTCTCTCCCCTCTCTCTCCCCTCTCTTTCCTCTCTCTCTCCCCTCTCTCCCCTCTCTTTCCTGTCTCTCTCCCCTCTCTCTCCTCTCTCTCTCCCCTCTCTCTCTTCTCTCTCTTAGTGTCTCTCTCACTTTCTCACTCTTTTTCCGTGCGGCCCATGAAAGGCTTGTCGCCCCAAGCGAAGCTCGGAGGCCAGAACCTGTGAGGGGCCGCTGGACGCCACCATGAAGCCAAGACCTTCGTTGCTGTGGACCTCCGTCTCCATGTATGGGAACCTGGCCTCGTCCCTCGGTGCTGAGCCTGGACCGGAGCTTTTGGTGGGATTGTTCTGCTGATCTGGCGGTAGGACACTGTTTGAGGACGTGATGATGCTGGAGCTGCAGAGCGGTGAGGATGTCGGCCACGTGGACCCGCTGGGCGCTGATGAGCTGGAGTGTAAGATCTGCTACTGCTTGTACAACCTGGGCAGTCGCAGGCCGAAGGTGCTGGAGTGCTGCCATCGCCTGTGCTCCAAGTGCCTCGCCAAGATCCTGGACCTGGGCGAGTCACCGCCCGACGCCCTGGTGTGCCCGTTCTGCCGCTACGTCACCAGGCTGCCAGGGGAGGCGGCCAGCGGCCTGCCGGACGACTGCAACCTGGTGGCCACGCTGGCCCTCCGGAGCAGGAACCAGAGGAACCTCCACTTCCACCAGGACGCTACGCCAGAGCTGCTGCTCAGCCCCCAACGCCTGAGTTCACTGATGGGGGGAAACCCATCCTCCTCCACCACCTCCTCTTCCTCCACCGCCTACTCCACCATCCGGAGCTCCCCCAACTTCGTGGTCATCACCATCATGGAGCCTCCGCCGGCGTCTGCGTCCACCCAGGACCTCCACCGCTACCCGCTGGCCTCCTCCAGCCTGGACTCCATGGCGTCCATCACGCAGCGCTGGACGGTCTGGAACTGTGCGGCGCTGCTGTGCCAGACTCTGGCCCGGGCGCTGGTCTGGGTCCTGGGGCTGCTGTACTTCAGCTCACTGCCAATGGGGGTCTACCTGCTGATCATGCAGAGGACCACGCTCGGCGTTCTGCTGGTCAGCCTGGTTCCCACCAGCCTGGTCATGATCATGGTCTACGGGTTCTGCCAGTGCATCTGCCACGAGTTCTGGGACTGCATGCCGCCGTAACGGACCCAGCGGACGCTACGGACCCAACAAATCCTACGGACCCAACGGACCCAACAGAAGAGCTTTGAACCGACGGTGGACCTCCAGACGTTGCGACCATGTGGACAGAAAGAGAAGATTCCTACATGACACACAGAGCTCACAGTTTGGAGCTTTATTTTTATTACTATTCATGTTAATCTGTGCTTTTCTTCTTTTAGGCTGACAGACGACTAATGATCCTCAACATAAAGACCACATGTAGTGATAACAATGTTGTAGTGACAAACCTGAAGAACATCTTGTTATTTAGCCATAAATGTCTCAAATCTAACTTCACTGTGTCCTCCAACTTCTTCGAATCAGCGCAAACATAAAATGCACCAAAACCAGTGAGTTCAGAGTGTTTTATGAGCCAACAAATGGCCAAAACAAGCAGTGACGTGGTTTAAAAAAGTACCAGCGAATGCCTTTATGTGATTTTTGTTGAGTTTATGTTGAATCACAGTCAGGAAAGCTGCACTGGTGGGAAGCCAGTGAGGGATCACTGTTTGCACTTTAAAAGTCTTTGCATCGATGTTTGACCAACAAACTCTGCTGAGCTCCAGGAATTAGCCTCAAAAGTGTTTTTATTCAATTCTCTCTTAAAACCTGTGATTTTAAAAGTTGCTCATAAAACAAATTGTTCCAACAACTTTTTCCAGATCATTTGAAAGGACTTTTAAAGTGTTCTTCATCATCGTAAGTCTAAACACATTTTCTTCAGCTTGGACAGGTTTTTATTTGTTTAACTTTTAAGAAATTCATCCATTCAACAAACAAACTTTTTAAAATTTTGACCTGTTGTGTGTTTGAACTCAGACGTGTGGTTTTGTGAAGCGTTCTGAGTTTCAAGTTTGTTTAACAGAATCTCTAACATCCCATCTAAACCCGAATCTGTTCATTTCTGTTTGGAAAAGGGACTGAAGTCTTGAACCCACAGTGGAGAAAAATGAAGATATTGAGCTTTTTACATTCAGCACAACTTGAATTTAGTTTTAAAGTTTAAATAAACACAATCATAAGTTGATCCAAATACCAACATTATCATGTCAACACAACTCATCAGAATAATGTTTGGAACTTAAAAGATTCATTTAAATCAGTACATTTGTTGTTTTTCTTTCCACCATGCACCATTTCAAGTAGTGAGAATAATTAGAATATAGTTTGTTTTGGTGTAGTGACATCAATATGTTCAAGCTTGAAGCCAAGAGAGAGGATTTGTTTTTTTATCAAATCATAAAATAGTAATATATCATTTTATTTTTAGAGCACAAGTCTCAACTTTCACACAATGAAGCAAATTAAAATCAAACTGAAAAAGCAGATGTCAGTTTGTAACAATTCAGCTCTAAGTCCAGCAATAAAAATAATAATGACCTAAACAACCTCAACATCTTAGTGTCCCTGAAAAACCAGTCAGTGTCTGATTTTACCTCCAGTACCTTTATTAATGATCAGACTTCTACCTTCATACTGGGAATATTTCCAGAGTTCCAGGTCCTCGAAGTCCATAGAGGAGAATGTCTCCTGGAGAAAGTTCTAGAGTTGTCAGTAGGTCTGCTCTAGAACTTCCTCCAGTTGTCGGTAGGTTTACTCTTGAACTTTCTCCAGCTGTCGGTAGGTCTGCTCTAGAACTTTCTTCAGTTGTCGGTAGGTCTACTCTAGAACTTCTTCCCGTTGTCGGTAGGTCTACTCTAGAACTTTCTCCAGTTGTCAGTAGGTCTGCTCTACAACTTTCTCCAGTTGTCAGTAGGTCTGCTCTAGAACTTTCTCCAGCTGTCTGTAGGTCTACTCTAGAACTTTCTCCAGTGGTCGGTAGGTCTACTCTAGAACTTTCTCCAGTTGTCGGTAGGTCTACTCTAGAACTTTCTCCAGCTGTCTGTAGGTCTACTCTAGAACTTTCTCCAGTTGTCGGTAGGTCTACTCTAGAACTTTCTCCAGTTGTCGGTAGGTCTACTCTAGAACTTTCTCCAGTAGTCAGTTGGTCTACTCTAGAACTTTCTCCAGCTGTCGGTAGGTCTACTCTAGAACTTTCTCCAGCTGTCGGTAGGTCTACTCTAGAACTTTCTCCAGTTGTCAGTAGGTCTACTCTAGAACTTTCTCCAGCTGTCAGTAGGTCTACTCTAGAACTTTCTCCAGTTGTCGGTAGGTCTACTCTAGAACTTTCTCCAGTAGTCAGTTGGTCTACTCTAGAACTTTCTCCAGCTGTTGGTAGGTCTACTCTAGAACTTTCTCCAGTAGTCAGTTAGTCTACTCTAGAACTTTCTCCAGCTGTCAGTAGGTCTGCTCTAGAACTTCCTCCAGTTGTCGGTAGGTCTGCTCTAGAACTTTCTCCAGTTGTCAGTCGGTTTACTCTAGAACTTTCTCCAGCTGTCGGTAGGTCTACTCGAGAACTTTCTCCAGTAGTCAGTTGGTCTACTCTAGAACTTTCTCCAGCTGTCAGTAGGTCTACTCTAGAACTTTCTCCAGCTGTCGGTAGGTCTACTCTAGAACTTTCTCCAGCTGTCAGTAGGTCTACTCTAGAACTTTCTCCAGTTGTCAGTAGGTCTACTCTAGAACTTTCTCCAGCTGTCTGTAGGTCTACTCTAGAACTTTCTCCAGTTGTCAGTAGGTCTACTCTAGAACTTTCTCCAGTTGTCGGTAGGTCTACTCTAGAACTTTCTCCAGTAGTCAGTTGGTCTACTCTAGAACTTTCTCCAGCTGTCGGTAGGTCTACTCTAGAACTTTCTCCAGTAGTCAGTTAGTCTACTCTAGAACTTTCTCCAGCTGTCAGTAGGTCTGCTCTAGAACTTCCTCCAGTTGTCGGTAGGTCTGCTCTAGAACTTTCTCCAGTTGTCAGTCGGTTTACTCTAGAACTTTCTCCAGCTGTCGGTAGGTCTACTCGAGAACTTTCTCCAGTTGTCGGTAGGTCTACTGTATAACTTTCTCCAGGTGTCGGTAGGTCTGCTCTAGAACTTTCTACAGGGGACGTTCTCCTTTCCTGCTTCCAGTCTTTAAGTTTAGTCTCACTGAGAACATTCCAGGTCCTTGAAGTCCATAGAGGTGGTCCAGATTTATCACTTTTTAATGGACTTTTTCTATCATTTCTGAGCCTCAGAACTTCATCAGTCCAACAGATAGAACCATGACATTTAGGAGGAGAAACACATCTGAGTTCTGCTAGTCTTTGTCATTTTTAACAAATTGGAGTACTTTTAGGCAGGTTTTGGTCATTTTACCAGTTACTGAGTCATTCTGCATCATATTTGTACTTTCGTGCTGTTTTTAAAAAAAATTGGGGGGAGAGAGTAGTTTCACAATTTGTGATACATTTTTAACACTTATTTAGTCATTTTGGGTATTTTTTTATATAAAATATTGGACAACTTTTATGAATTTCTGCATATTTTGAGCAATTCTGGCCAAACTTTAAGTTATTTGGAACAATATTGTACTTTTAAACGCCAAGCAGTAGTGCTTCTAGATGTTTTCCTATATTCTGAGAACTTCATCAGTACAGCAGATAGACACACGGCATCTTCAGAGATTTTAAAAAAACTATTTTACATCCACTTCATCAGTACTGGGATATATCAACATAACTGCAGCAGTTTAATGTTTGCTTAGGGCTAAACTTTCATGTGGCCGTTTTATTCACGTCTAAAGTTAAGATTCTGGACAAAATAATGTGCGTTAAGAAACAGAAAATTTCAAATGGCCTCTACGTACTTAAATATCCTTAGAGTTAGTGCAGATGAAGAACCAGCTGATGGTGACGGTTTGATTCAGATCGGGCTGATCTGACCTCTTTAGTTGTGGATGTGAAGCTGCTAGACAGTCAGACATTCAACAAAGAGCCTAAAAAACAACAACAGTTGATTCTAAACGGTCGGGTTGGAGGATAAAATAGGAGTGATGAGTTCAGTGTGTTGTCCTGAGTTAGAAGTCTGAAACACGTCTGATGGACAAACATGTTGGATTTATTTCAGAACGTCAGAAAGAAGTTGATCCTGACAGTGAAGATGGAAGAAAACAGTGAGGAATTGTTCATCGGTGGAGGCAGCTGAGCTAGAATCTCAGTTTATCTTCAGTTTACTGACATATTCTTTATTTTTAATTCTCTGAGGTAGAGTCTAGTCTGAACCACCAGAGGGCGCTGTGACTGTTTATCCAGAGTCTGCCTTCCCGACCGATATCACATAAATTAACTGAAAGAAGGAATATGCATATTTATTTACCCATTTTAGAGTCATTCTGGACAATTTTTCAGTTGTGGACTATTATATTAATAATTTTGAACAAACTATGAGTCATGTTGGAACACTTTGGAGCCATTTTGGTCAAATTTCACTCAGTTTGAACAGGTTTTTAGCCTTTTTTTTTAATTTTTCAAGTCATTTTTGACAAATTGAACTTCACGTAAACACTTGAATTTTCATCTGTATTTGTTGTTTTGTTCTCTAAGCTAAGACGTTTATGTGCTGTACTGATGAAGTTTAAAAGTGATAAATCTGGACCCACCTCTACGGACTTCAAGGACCTGGTACTCTGGAAATTTTCCCAGTATGAAGGTAGAACTCTGATCACTGATAAAGTTACTGGACATAAAGAACCAGATGTTCTGAGGAGGTTCTGATTGATCATTACTGGACTGACCCAACCTTTAAAATATTCCAATACCAGTGAAAATCCTGCATCAGAAATCTTTATGAGGTGATAATGATGGAACTGTGACAGTAAGGTTCTGGTTTGAGGCCTGTGATTGTGTCTTATCACATCAGTTTAGAAGCAGCTGGTGGGTTTTCTAGTTTATGTATTTACAGACAGTAGTTCAGGTCAACATCTTCATTAGACATGTCACTCCTCCAAATACAGATTAATAGTCTGAAGGCTAGTTGAGTCCAGAAAGCTCCACAGAACAGTCTGTCCTGGTTCTGCTGATCATAAACAGTCTGCTTTGTGATTTCCAGGAGAGCTGATGTGAATCTGAGCAGAGCTTCCCTACAGGGAGCGTAACATCACTTCAGATTCCTTTTTAGTGATGCAATGAACATTCCCACATGCTGGTGTGAGCGACGTTCACAGCCTCTGCAGCCCGACTGCTGGAAAAACAGACAAACAAAAAAGAAAACAGCTTCCTCCAGCCTGTTCTTTACTTTCTGACTGAGATCAGAGCAAACAACACGACAGACACGAAGAACACGTGGCTGCACAGCTTTGGCTCTTTCAGTGTGTTTCCATGAACTAAAAACACTCTGAAATCAACTCACTGCTTCCATCGTTGAGTCGTGACCCTGAGAGGCTCCAAAGGCTCTAAATCAGTGGTTCTTAACCTTGTTGGAGGTACTGAACCCCACCACTTTCATATGCGCATACACCGAACCCTTCTTTATTGAAAAATAAAATAGGATTTTTGTCAAATAGGTATATGCTTTACTGGGGCACAAACTGAAGCGTGCATTAACATCACTGTGTTCAAAGAACAAAACCAGTACAATGCATGACCTCACAACCAATTACACACCTTTTCACAAAGACATGACCTTTTTTTAATACTACCACACTGAAATGGTTTTAATTTCTAACCTTATGTATTCCAGTAATGAACTTATTGTATTTATGCTATTTATTATTTTTAGCGGGCTGCACAGTAGCGTAGTGGTTGGCACTTTCGCCTTGCAGCAAGAAGATCTCCGACTTTCTCATTCAAATGAATAAGAAAGCATCCTAAAACTTTTGACAGGGGGTGTATGTAGCCCTGTGACAGACTGGTGACCTGTCCAGGGTGTCCCCTGCCTTCACCCGAGTCAGCTGAGATAGACTCCAGCACCCCCCATGACCCTAGAGAGGATAAAGCGGTGTATAGAGGATGGATGGATGGATTATTTTTAGCATTTCAACACACACCCATCACCTAATTTCCATCAGGCTACAGTAATAATGAATATTTACTGCAAATCAGTGGGACTTCTGCTGTTGCCTTTGAGAGAGCAGTTCAGAAATGCATGACTTCACCTTGGCAAGTGCCACTGTCATGTCATTTTCACAGCAAAGTCTGTTCCTTTTCTTCGTTTTTATGTCCAGCATCCTCAAAAAGGATTGGTCGCAAAGATATGTTGTAACAAATGGTATAAAAATAAAAAAATAAAACTAACACAGCTGGTTTTATGAGTGTTTCACCAATGGTGTGTGGTTTGCCCTGCTTTGTGATCAGGTAAGCAACTTCATACGATGTTGTGAGGATCGGTTTGTTGATGGGTTCAAAGCCGAGAGCAGGCAGAGTAGTCTTTTCATCGAATCTGGCTCTCTTTACCTTGAATTCAGCAAGCGTTGTGTTCTTGTATTCCCCATCTCTGTGCAGCTTAAGGAAGTGTTCCTTTAGTTATGCGGGGCTAGACTAGAATTGCTTAACTTGGTATTGCAAATCATGCAGATAGGACACTGACTCCCATCACATTCCGTTATACATGTGAATCCATGCATCCATGCATCCATCCATCCATCCATCCTCTATAAACCGCTTTATCCTCACTAGGGTCATGGGGGGTGCTGGAGTCTATCCCAGCTGACTCGGGTGAAGGCAGGGGACACCCTGGACAGGTCACCAGTCTGTCACAGGGCTACATATACAGACACACAATCACACTCACATTACATGTGAATCCATATTGTACATATTCGTCTGACCACTTTCTTTTTTCCTTGACATAGTTAGTATGGATTAAAATATTAAGAAAGAAATAACACGACGTACCATCACGACAGTCACAAGTTGACTACTGAGCACACCAAATTTCCTGCAGCACAGATTGGCCAACAATGTACCTTGGCCAGTGATGGCCATGCAGGGCCATCATCACGAATCATATGAGTCGGGTGTGAGTCTTGACCTCCGCCGAACCCCTGAGACTGACTCACTGAACCCCTAGGGTTCGATCGAACCCAGGTTAAGAACCACTGCTCTCTCAAGCGGCTGTGGAGCGTTGTCATGTAGGACGCGTTTACCTGGGCTCCTCTGGAATGCGGTAATTTTCAGGATTTTTGCACCTTCTATTGCGCACTTTTCTCTCACCAGCTCTTTGGATTATTTTTTGGATGTGATTTTTGCTTTGTTTTTGTTGGTGGTGTCCCATAACAACGGCTTCTCGCATTAAGTCCGACGCTGCTAAAATAGGCTGCGGTAAGCCTCGGCCCTCACCTGAGGAACCTGCCCCGCCTGAGTCCCCCTTCGAGCCCGACGCTGATGAACAACTGCTGACACGAATGGCGCAGATGATGGAGGATATGCGGTTGGACATCGTGGGGAGGTTCGAGAAGATTGTGTCCGACACAGTGAAACAGGAGGTGACGGCCGCCCTTGGCCCGCTGGATGCGAAAATTACTTCGCACGGTGAAACTATTACGGATCTGGAATGCGCTGCTGACGACCACAGTGAGAGGACAACTAGCCTGGATGCTACCGTGGCTAGCCTGACTGCCCGAGCTGACTCGCTTGCCAGACACTGCGAGGATTTGGAGGGGCGGTCGAGAATGAATAATATTCGCCTAGTGGGGATCCCGGAAGGACTGGAAGGGGCTCGAGCGACTGAGTTTTTGGCCACTTTGCTGTAAGATTTGCTTGGTTTGGATGACAAGCCCACACTGGACCGGGCTCACCGCATTCCCCGCCCCAAGCCTGGAGACGGAGGACCCCCCCGTGCCTTCATTGTCCGTGTTACTTCATTTCACCAACGGAATGAAATCCTGTGCAAGGCTGGGGCGATCACTCCACTCATTCACAATGGCAAGCGGATCTCGGTGTTTCCGGACTGCACCTCTGCGGTGGCGAAAATGCGGGCCGCTTTTACCACAGTCAAGAAGGATCTTTGTTCTTGCCCGGGAGTTAAGTTTGGGCTGTTCTACCCTGCTGTCCTGAGGATTACTC
Source organism: Acanthochromis polyacanthus (assembly GCF_021347895.1). Classification (NCBI taxonomy): domain Eukaryota; kingdom Metazoa; phylum Chordata; class Actinopteri; family Pomacentridae; genus Acanthochromis; species Acanthochromis polyacanthus. The sequence goes on from NC_067121.1 coordinate 3,248,173, forward strand.
TCCCGGATGGACGTGTCCAGAGGTTTGAAGATCATTCAGCATGGACTTTGTTGAATCCGGCGTTCAAACTGGGGTACCACCTGACACAGTATGACTGATTATTTGACGTTTTATACTGCCTTATGTGTATTGTATTTGCCTCGTTTGTGAGTTGGGCTTGATTGCAATAACAGTAATAGCATTAATGTGAGAATAATACTTGATTTGGGGACTTTTGAGGCGCTGGTGTCGCCTTTTTGTTTTTGTTTTTTAGTTCCCCCTGTGTTCATGAGCCGGTTGTGGTTGTTTACCTCTTAGTAGGAGACCACTTTATTTATTTTGGAATACTTTTTTGATTTTATTTTATTTTTTTATTTATTTTTTTAAAAGACGCAATATTATGGTGCTTTTGTGACGATATCTTTGATGCATTCCTTCAGGAGGTGTGGGGCTATTCACTAGTTTAGTTTCATGCCTCTGTGGGCCCTTTTCCAGGGTCGAGTGTTAGTTTTTGTGGGGTGGGGAGGGTTTTGCGCGTCTGATTTGGGCGGGCGCTTTTGCGAGTTGTTTGGAATGTTCGAGATGTTCTTGCTGTTAAGTGTGTGTGTGTGTGTGTGTGTGTGTTTTTTTCTGTGTCTGTGTTGGTTTGCCTCTTGCCACTCCATCTTATTGTGCACCTGCTGTCATCTGTTCCTTTGTCTCTTTAGCACCCAGACTGTACTTTATTGCTGCTTATGAATAGCAATGTTCTCTGTTTTAATGGGGTGGGATCTCCAGTGTGCAAGTTTTAATTGTAAGGGGCTCGGCAACCCTGTCAAGCGTTGTAAGGTTCTTCATCATCTCCATCAGCTGGGGGCCGAAAATTGTCTTTTTGCAGGAGACTCACCTTAAGAATTTGGAACATCAGAAGCTGAGGAAGGGCTGGGTGGGCCAGATTTATCACTCATCGTTCTCTAGTAGAGCCAGGGGTACTGCCATTGTGTTAAGCAAATCTGTTTCTTTTGTTTGTGACCGGTTCTTGCCAGACCCTAATGGTAGATATGTTATTGTTACTGGCACACTCCAGAATGTTCTTGTTGTGTTGGCAAATGAGTACGTGCCCAATTTTGATGATGATACATTTTTTCTGCGTTTTGTTTCTCGCCTTCCAGATTTATCGTCTCACTGTTTGATCTTGGGCGGTGATTTTAATTGCTGGCTCGACCCTGTACTGGACCGCTCGTCCTCAAGGCTGGCTCCCATTTCTCGGTCGGGGGGGGGGGGGGGGGGGGGGGCATTTTGGGCGCTACTGAACATGCATTGTCTTGTGGTGCAGTTATTGACATCCTTTTCGGGTTTGGCTGTAGGCTTTCTGTGTTATTTTGTTTTATACGTCTAGTTTTTTTGTCGTCTTTCTTTTTCTTTGTGGTTTTTTTAATCCTCATTCGGAATTGTTCAGTGAGTTATATATTTCTCTTATTGTAATTGTCTAAGTCTCTACAATTCTTGTGCAAAAGTTCAATAAAAAAGTTTGAAAAAAGAAAAGAACCACTGCTCTAAATTCAACAGTTATTTGGTATAATTTATATCCGTCCATTATTAAGCGCTAATACAAGTTTCAGGAAAGACGACGGTCTCGGTTCGATACAGAAAACGTCTGCAGGTATTTGAATCAGAAGACATATAAAGAAAATCTAAACCCCAATCCCTCCCTGACCTTCACTAAAGGCTGTCAAAGTCCTGCCTCCGTCCGCCCTCCATCCACCCCGACCTCCTCCCTGACTGGCTTGAATCCACAACAACGGTGCAAAACGGTCATATTTAAATGTCACTTATGAAAAACAGAATATGTGACAAACCCAGAGCCAAAATCCCTTTTATAAAATAAATTCCATATTCTGAAGCATTATTGTTGGTCGACATCAACAACTTAAAAAAAAGGAAATATCTTGACCAAAAAGAGGTAAAATAGCCTACCTGTCCTGTTAAGTTAGCTGATGATTTGTGACTGGATTTGGTTTGAGCTTGTCCTGTGAGGTACAGCCAGAGAGTGTCGGGGATGTACTGTGTAGGACCAATGTCAGTTTTCACTGAATCGTAACTTAAAGGGCTGTTTGCTGACTTTGCTCCAATACACAGTGATGGATGGCGGCGTAGTTAGTTTCCCTCGGGGGAACCGGGCAGGTCGTAACGTCGCTGTTTTCCACATCAAATATCTTTTCAGTAGTGAAGCTATTTTACTGATCAAACAACGCAATAGCATACACAGAAGCTACATTTTTCCAGACATTTCTAAATCCTGAAGGAACAGGAATATCTGCGTCGGCCTGAAGCGGTAACCATGGTGACAACAGATGCTCTGCTGCAGCAGGGTGGCTGACAGAGGAGGGGAAGAGAAGTACTTCATCTCGTGAATCTTGACAAAATTTGGGAAATACCTGAATGTATTTATTTCCTCAAATTGTTCTTTGACCTTACTGGTCATTTTTAACCGGGCTGATACCATTTTAACATTAACAAAGCATTTTTTTTATACCAGGTTCAAGAATGATTGTCAAACAGGCCATGAAAGAGAGGCAGGTGGACAGAGAGGGAGAAGCACAGATGAGGAGAGAGAGAGAGGAGGTGACAGAGGAGGTGCAACAGTTGAGCAAGAGAGAGGAGGAGGAGGTGACAGAGGAAGTCCAGGTGATGGAGGATCATCAGGTGACCAAAGAGAGGGAGAGAGAGCACAGGGAAAGGCAGCACAGGAGGCACAAATGACCAGGTAACATACCTTAGCCCTTGTACTGTGTTAGCTTTCTCTATACATGCTCCACACCAGAATAGAGGTGCAATCTGCACTCCAGTGTGCCACCCTGTATTGTGTGATGTATTGAGTGTTGCCATGAATTGTGCATAAGACATTTTCTGTTTGTACTTTAGTTGTGTCAATACAGTGATGCAATTGATTAATCTTTAAAGTTCTTGATTTTTCTTTTCATAGTTAGTTGACATAAACCCAAAATCAATTAAGTGGAAGCTGCTACGGTCTTGCTAGCGAGTACTTAAACACAATAGGAATTAAATGGTCATTGTTGCATAAATACATAAGTACACAGCTGCAACAACTTCAAGTAAATCACCAATGTATTTCTAATACAGGCATGCCAAATTACCACGACTCCTTTTACAAAAGTAAACGATTCAATAAATACCAATAAACAGGCACAGAGTTTAACCCCCCCAATGGAAGACCCAAAGTTACGCTCTTGTGTGAAATAGAGGAATTGATGCTCTATGGATTGCGCTGAATAGAGCCGGTGACACTATGGTAGAGTGATTCCGGTTAGAGAGTCACAGAGGCAGTACACACGTCTTTGGTATAACAGGAGAGAGGAACGCATCTGCAGCTGTTCACAGGCAACACAAGCTGCTCTAACGAGCAGCAGAAGAAAACTCCGGAAACTCCGCTCCTCTTAAAGGGCCAGTAACATAAGTAACACTACAACAGCACTTGAACGACGGGGCTTTCCTACACAGCCGCCCCCAAAAGTCTATCTAGACCTTTTGAACATGAACAGGAAAGCTTATTGAAGGTCCTCAGTATCTTGAAGACTTGGGAGCTGCACCAGCCTGGACACAGGGCGCAGATATGTTCTGTCCTTCACCTGCACAGTCACAGTGCGGACACAACCATCTGCTCCAGGATGAGTCTGAGTGACCTTCCCTACTGGCCAAAGCGCCCTTGGAAGCTGCGGGTTGACGATGAGGACCACCTGGCCCACTGACAGTTCTTTGCCATCCTTTCTCCACTTTCTTTCCTGTAGACTTGGCAGGTAGTGTCGGATGAAGGTGGAACAAAAATGGTCCGCCAGCACCTGGCTGTGCTTCCAGCGATGTGTACCAAGGAGGTCAGTAGAGTCGTACACAGCTTGTGGTAGGTATGAATCCCGGCGTCCCATTATCAGGATGTTCGGAGTAAGGGGATCCGGGTCCGCCACATCTGAGGAAAGGTAGCTTAATAGTTTTGCATTCATGATGCCCTCAACCTCAATGAGTACTGTGCGGAGAACAGTCTCGGGCACCGTCTGATCTTTGAGGATGACCTTGAGAGCAGTCTTGATGGATTTAACCTCCCTTTCCCAAGCCCCCCCGAAATGAGGCGCCGCTGGTGGGTTAAGGCGGAAGGTGATCTGTTGCTTGGCCAACTGTTCCTTCAGTTGGGGAGCCATTGCTGCAAAGGCTTCCTGTAGTTCGCAATCTCCACCAACAAAGTTCGTACCATTGTCACAAAGAAGCTCAAATGGGGTACCACGATGTGAGACAAAGCGTCGTAGTGACATTAAGAAGGCATCTGAATCTAAGCTCTCGAGAAGGTCAAGGTGTATACAACGGGTAGTCATACACTTGTACAAGATCCCCCACCTCCTCTCGTGTCAGCGCCCTATCTTGATGTGAAATGGTCCGCAACACTCTACTCCGGTGGAGTAGAAGGGGGGCTTGTACAGACGTAGCCGAGATGGTGGAAGATTCGCCATTTTGGGCACGTTAGGCTTAGATCGCCATAGCTGGCATTCTCGGCAGGAGTGTTGATGTTTGCGGATTGCTTCTCTGCCCCTTAGAACCCAGAACCTACGTTGCATTTACGCGGGTGTAGAAGAGCACTGTTGTAGTCTTAGATTAGCAGTTTCGTCAGGGGATGGCGCGGATCCAAGACCACTGGGTGGATTGCATCAATCTCCAAGTTCTCAGCTCGGCGTAGTCAACCGCCAACCTTGAGAAGACCCGTGACCTCATCATACTCAGGAGACAACGAACATAAGTGGCTGTCGGATGAAAGCGGCCGGTTTGACCTGAGAGCCTTGACCTCATCAGGAAATGAGTCCAGCTGAGCTTGGAGAGGAGAGCTGTCTCAGCAGCGAGGTAGTCAGTTGCTTCACAAGACTGAGGTGTGACTTGGGGGTCAGCCGCCCCGTGAAGGGACCTGGCTGTAGCTTCTATGAGCTATTTCCAAGAAGAGAAATCTTCAACGGCAGGGAGTTGAGGTCCAGGAAGGACAGTCACATTGCCAACCCTTGCAGATTTCCTTAGCTCGCTGTCATCAGACTCGGGATCAGCAGAGGGCATGGTTGGCCAATGATCCTCAGATAAGTAGAGGAAATCCATACCTTGATGCCATCGATGGGGGTTTACGAGCTCGCTCAGGGTCAAGCCTTGTGTGATGTCATCAGCAGGGATAGTCACAGAGCTCACGAATCTCCAGCTAGCAGGCTCAGTTAGGTTCTGGATCTCCGCGACTCGTGTACCCATGAAGACTTTGTACCTACAAGATTCTGACTTGATCCAATACAGCACGGTGGTGGAGTCAGACCATAGGACTATTCAGTGGATGGGCACAGTGAGCTCTGTTTGGAGGACATCTACGAGTTGAGCACCTGTGAGGGCTGCACTCAACTCAAGGCGAGGCATGGACAACTGCTTTCGGGGGGCAACTAGAGACCTGGCAAGCACAAAGGAGATGTGGACTCGTTGCTGTTCATCCAGGGTCCGTATGTACGCAACAGAGCCGTAAGCTCGCTCTGATGCATCACAAAAAATGTGGAGCTCCCTGATTACCGTTGACGTGTCCATATGTGGCGCAGCATAGGCTCAGGGGAACTCCAAGTGGATGAGGTGAGGAAGCTCTGTTTCCCAAGTGCACCATCTATCCAGTGGAGCTTGAGGTCTGACTGGATCATCCCATCTGATCTCCTCCTTCCACAGGTCTTGTATGAGAACTTTCGCCATGGTGGTGAATGGAATGATGTACCCAAGAGGGTCGTACTGACAGGTGAGGATTCGGTAGAGGTTCCTCAGCATGGGCACTGATACCTCCAAAGGACGATGTTTGTAACCCAGGGAATCACTGAGGCAGTTCCAGCGTAGACCCAGGACAGGTTCCTGAAGGTCAGTACTGCTCTTGGAAAGCCACAACTCGCTACTTTCAGAACGTGCCTCAGGTGGGAGGTGCTCAATGACCATGGGCACATTGCTCGCCCACTGGCGAACCTCGAAACCTCCAGTATGAAGGTGCTGGCGTAGGTCATCAACCAAACTCTTGGCCTCTTCGGTGGAGGATGTGCTGTGCAGAAAGTTGTCCACGTAAAAGGACCTCTCAATTGTCTCTGCTAGGCCTGGCCTGTACTCTGCACTGTCTTGGATAAGCTGCTGGAGGGCGTAAATGGCGCAGCAGGGACTACAAGTGGTCCCAAATGGGAGAACCTGCCATTCATAGATACGAGGCTCCTGTTCTTTCTCCACATTCCTCCAAATGAAGCGTAGCATTGGCTTGTCGGTGGGCAACAGGCGGATCTGGTGGAACATGCCTTTTATATCCCCACTGACTGCCATGGCATGCTGACGGAACCTGATGAGGACACCAAGCAGTGTAGGACCAAGCGCAGGACCCGGAAGGAGAAGTTCGTTCAACGACAGACCTTGGTGCTGAAACGAGCAGTTGAACACAATCCGATCCTTACCATTATGGTTCACCATATGGTGTGGGATGTACCATGACTTGACAGTCTGGTTGGCTTCTTCAGAAGGTACCTGTGCCACATAACCAGCCTTCTCCAATTTCCATATCTCGTTGCAATAGGCTTCTGCTCTCCTCGAGTCCTTGGCAAGCTTTCGTTCTATGCTACGAAGGCAGGGCAGCACAGCTTCCTTTGTTGCATGAAGCTGAGTAGCGTTGGCTCGTCTAAGCAAAGGGGTAGCGTACCGCAGGACTCCATCAACCTCCACCCTGGTCGTGGACGTCTGAAGCATGGCCATAGCTTGCTGGTCTTGCTTACAGCGGGTGGCTGCCCTCTGGTTACCATAAGGGAGCATGTCTGCTTGCCAAAGACGCTTAACATTCCTGAAGAGCTCAGTGGCAGGGGAGACAGCGGAGATACGAAAACACTGTAAGGTTGATTTTGGCTGGGCTAGTGTGGTAGGACCTTGGAGTGACCAGCCTAGTGGTGTGCAGACACCGACTGGACCACCCGGTGGACCTGTACGGACTGGCTTCATGGGGACCAAGAGATGTGGCATATCCGAGCCTATCAGGAGCATTGGACAAACTTGGTCAATTGGCTGTAAAGACAGGCCTCTGAGGTGCTTGTACCTTTGCTGGAGTGCGACTACTGGATAGGAGTGTTTGGCAAGGTTCAGACCTTCAGCAGTGAAAGCCTGGTGGATCTGGAACTGCTGGGAAGGCCTGTGCATAGGAGAAAGGTCAAAGGAGACAGAACTGCCTTGGAGCTGTTCAACATGCTGCTGGATTGTCTGTAGATACAAAGTCTCTAGTCTTCCACAAAGGTTCAGTTGCCGCACTGCGTGAGGGAGAATTATGGTTCTTTCGGAGCCATCATCTAGAACAGCATAGGTCTCCAAAGCTTGGTCACTGTTCCGTAAGATGACCCTGAAGACCTTTAACATCACATGCTGTGAACGACTGGGCCAGTCGAGGTAGACTCTTGCAGTGGGTGTGGTCACCAGGTTGATGCTGGCTTGGGTCTGCTGGATGGAGTCATGCAGAATGGTAAGGTGCAGGTCTCTACATGTCTTGCAGGGCCGCTTCAAATTACAGTCCTCTTCAGCATGATTTCGACCGCACTTGAAGCACCGCTTCCCATCTCTGATCCATTTCACAACTTCACTTATGGACAGCTTCTTGAAGTTATCACAGTTGTTTAAGAAATGGTCCTTGGCCTCACAGTGGGGACAATATGGCTTGGACTTGAAGCTAGCCTTTGAACGAGGAGTCGATGATACACCAGGGGGCTCTCCAGCATTGAGAAGGATGGTCGTGGTCTTCTCTTTATAATGGGAGACATGGTCCTTCTTCACTGGCTTGGGCGTTTCATGCTGGTAGAGCACTGCTGCTCGACTGGAAAGACGCTTCGCTTGTGACTTCATCTGAAGCCAGGTTGCCAGGTCAAGCAGGGTGTAGGTCATGTCTGACCCTGTTCGGAGGACCCCACAGTTCAGACAATATTCAATGAAACTGTCCCTGAAGGAAGGGGGCATTTTACTTAAAAGGCGATCTACATGGGATCCACACCTCAACTTGAACCCATTCGGTCCTTCAAGTGTCCCGAGCATGCCCACAAGAGACTGAATGGAAAGGGCAAATGAATCAAAGGCTTCAGCATCGCCGAACTTGATGGCAGGCGAGTTTAGGATGGCACCTAGCTCTGACTGGACAAGCTGCCGGCGCTGGCCGTATTTATCTTGTAAAGCCTGTAAAGCCATAGTGTAAGGCTGTGGGTCGTACATATAGGCCTTAGCTAGATGTAAAGCACTAGGCAGCTTCAAGTGGCCAAGAAACACCTGATACTTATATTGTTCAGGCAGGTGTCCAGAGCCATCTTGAGAAGGGCAAAGTCACTCTCACGGTCACGTTCAAATACAGGCAGTATTGGCTGGGGAACACCATAGGGAGTGTTAATCAGGGTCTCTGTGCCTGGATACGCTAGGGTGCATGAAGGCGGAGCAGGGGGTGCAGGTTGAACAACGGAGTTCATGTGCTGGTATGGGAGAGCAGAACTAGTTGTGAAAGGTGGTCCTGCCATGAATCCTGCAGCAGACTGTCGTGGACCATGGATATCAGCGGGAACTGCAGAGGCTTGGTGTGACATCATAGGGTGCCCAGAGTGAGCAGGCATGATGAGAGCTGGCTGCAATGAAGCTGAGAGTACAGCAGGATGAGCCACCTGTGGTAGCGGGTGCAGTGCACGAGGGATGATAGCAAGTTGAACCACTGGGTGCTGCTGTACTGGCTGAGCTGATGGAGGCTGTATGCTCTGTGGTGCAGGAGGAGCAGGAGGCTCGATGGAAGGCAGCTGGAGTGAGTGTCCCACGTGTGAAGAATTGGGCATGGGAGCAATGTTCTCAGATCTTCCAGTGTGACAGGGCTGTGAGCTGGGTGAATGATGAGACAACGCACGTCTAGCATGATGAGTAATATCGCTTCCTGAACTGGTGACAGAGCATGTTGGGGGTTTAAACCTGCAGCTGAGCGAAGGGAGCTGAGATGGGAACCCGGACCAGCTTGAGAGACAGGCCGTGATGCAGAGTGGCGTGACATCTCACCGCTTTGAGATGAAGCCCGTGACTCATTGGGTTGGCGTCTGGACGAGTGTGGAGGGGGCTTGCTCCTCACAGATGTGGCCCTCGTATCGCTAGCACGTGGTGGAGACCGATGAGCTAGATCATTTGGAGGTTCATCTGGTTGTTGAGGCTCGTAGCCCACCATGAAGTCACTTAGGTGGCGAGGTAGGTGTCACTCTCTCTGGGGACGGACATGTCTCTCTGTGGTGTCCTGGTTTGCAGGAGTAGCATCATGCTCTGTTGGATCCATAGCGTCGTGAAGGAGCTCTATCCGGCTCGAAAGACCAATGAAATAGAGGAATTGATGCTCTACGGATTGCGCTGAATAGAGCCGGTGACACTATGGTAGAGTGACTCCGGTTAGAGAGTCATGGAGGCAGTGTCCGGAGTTACAGAAGCTTTATTTTAGAAGAACGTGGTTATTGCTCATGTACACACGTCTTTGGTATAACAGGAGAGAGGAACGCATCTGCAGCTGTTCACAGGCAACACAAGCTGCTCTAATGAGCAGCAGAAGAAAACTCCGGAAACTCCGCTCCTCTTAAAGGGCCAGTAACATAAGTAACACTACAACAGCACTCAAACGACGGGGCTTTCCTACAATCTGAACATTAATATTTAAATTGGTCGTGTTAATTTGTGTTATGAATAATTTTGTAAGCAGCAGAAAAACTTCAAGTGTAAAACCATTTTATAGGAACTGTTTTGGGCTTTTCATTTGTCTTATTTTATTCTTATTTAATTCTTCCTTAAAAAGCCACTGATAAGTTGCACTGAACTGAAAATATAAATGCAGTATTTAACGTTTTATTTGATTCTTTCTGTTCTATCGACGGTTCCTGAAGGAGTCGGTGAAGCTGACGAACATTTTAGTCGACTGGATCTCTCTGAGAAGACAAACATCTGTGTTTAAAGTCATTTCACCTGCTGGGGGTTCAGTGGAGCCACTAAAACACACTTTTACAGCTGAAACACAAACAGAGATACAAGCCCACTAATAACTGGAATCATATTTTTGAAACTATATTCACTCCTGTGATATTCTCAATAAATGATACAAATAAATATAAACTACAATGCTCAGTCCAGGTGAGCATCAGATAAAGAGACATTATTTCCTGTTTGAGGTTAAACGCTTTATTATTATAATTGTATTAGTGACATAAATTTAAAACTTTCTCCATCTGACCAGGCCGCTAGAGAAAATGTCACCAGTTAAACACCTCAAAAATTGTATGTGCACAATTTACTGAATTTAAACCTTTTATATCCAGAAAAGAATCCAAATGTCTGAAAAATTAGCCTTTCTTTTTCCAGTTTTCTGCTCCATATTGATCGATAATAGTTATTGATTGGCTCAGCTTTCACATCAATGGTATCATTGTTATTCCATGTTTTCTGAGTTGTTTGCTAACCCTAATCACAGTAACAGGGTTGCTAATCTATGGTAGTGTTAGCTTTTTCTCAGCAGCAGAAGTCAGATATTTAGCTAACTGTTACAGACACAAAACGACAAAAACAAGACATAAAATGACAAGAAAGGCACAAAATGACAAAAACGAGACAAAACTATATTTGTCCTATAATATCCCAGATAGCAAACTATGGGTGAATCAATGTTGAATCTATGTTGAGACCTAACGTCGAAATTATAAAGAAAGCGCAAGGTTGATAAAATGTTGAGTCAACGTTTGCTTTTCAACCATAAATCACACTTTACCCAGATAGCAAAAGATGTTAAATCAATGTTGAATTAGGGTTAAGAAGGTTGAATTGTGGTTACGGTTGAAGACTGATGGTTGGATCAACGTTGATTCAACAACATTTTGTCAACATTGAAGTTTGTGTTTAAAAGATGCCATTGAGTCTACGTTGTATTTTGGTTAAATTAAAATGTTTGACAGGTCAATGTTTAATTAATGTTGAATCTATGTTTGCAAACATGTAATCTATGTAAGCAAACGTTGACTCAACATTTTATCAACCTTGCGCTTTCTGTATAATTTCGACGTTAGGTCTCAACATAGATTCAACATTGATTCACCCATAGTTTGCTATCTGGGTATGTTTTATTAGAGATTCAGTTTGGTCATCAGGGGGGTGGGACAAGAGAAAAATGGTATTTTGGGGGGAACTCCAGACTTATTTGGTATTTTAAAATACATTCAAACATTCTTCTCTTTTAGTTGTTTTTTAAAATAGATTTGGTCTCAGGACAAGAACATTTACACAACTACTGCATGTTTTAGTATTTTGATTATTTGACATTTGATGGTGGATGTAAAAGTCCTCCAGTCCTGGATTGAGCCAGGTCTTTAACATGTTCTCTGGTCAGTGAGGTGGATCAGCTGCATGTTGTCTTTATTTCGGTGTTTTCTGTCTCCGCCTCTATTTACTTGTATTACCATAGGAAGTGAGTGGAGCAGCTCTCAGCCAATCAGATGTGCCGATGACGCTCCGACAACAAACAAAAGATCGAGGCTAGCCGAGCTCGTTAGACTCTGTCGGTCCGTCTAGCCTAACGTCGCGGCTCTCTCTGCTCCACTGCCCGCTCACCTCTCTCCTCTGACCCAGCGCGGCAGATCATCTCCTCCCGGTGTCTCTGTTTGTGGCCTCGTATCGCCTAATGTCAACCTGAGCCGTTTCAGAGATCGCCTCGCCTCCGCTGGCCGAGCTAAGCGCGCTAGCCAGGTTAGCTACTCGGCTAACAGCTCTGGCTGCCTCCCTGCGAACAGCGAAGCCAGTTAGCTTAGCCTGCTAGCTAGCTAGCTTTGCTAAACTCCCTTTAAAACTTGACACTGACGGACCCTAGCGGCTCTGGCTTGTTGCTGACAAGCCATTTTACTAAAACGCGTGTCGTAGCCATGTCTGGACAGTCGTCGGGCTGCGGGTTTCTGATGTCGGTTGTCGTCCACGGAGACTCGGCTCTGAACGAGCAGGAAAAGGAGCTGAGCCAGCGGCTCCGACGGCTCTATCCAGCCGTAAATGAAAACGAGACTCCGCTGCCTCGCTCCTGGAGCCCGAAGGACAAGTTCAGTTACATCGGTCTCTCTCAGAACAACCTCCGTGTGCACTATAAAGGTATGACACCGACACACTCTTCAGTTTAGCACTTTATTGCCCAGTGCTAGCGTTAGCTTAGCTTGGCGGTTAGCGGATCAAAGCCAGCTGCCGTTGTGGCTAAAAACAAAGTATGCTAGGCTAGTAGCTCCATCAACAACAAGACAGAGGACATCTTGCAACCCGACCAGCTGGCGAGCTGAATCCACGGCCAGGACTGACCCACTAGCCCGTTAGCTTCGCTGCTAGCCTGTTAACCAGCCTGTCATCTCCAGGAACTGTCACCTTCCAGGGTGGACAGCTCGTAAAGCTGCCGTTCGAAACACAACAGATAACATCTAATGGAATAATCATCATCACAAAGTGCATCTGAGGCTGTTCAGCCTCGATCTGAGTCACAATCACACCGTTAGCCATAACGGACTGAAGCTAGAGTAGGCTGGGGTGGGCTAATGTAGCATTATGAGGTAATTAAACACCAGATATCATGATTAGCTTCAGTTAGTCAGAGAAACTGTGAGTCTTCCAGTAAACAAGCTTTTCATGGCAGGTTAATCAGAGGCTTTTCTTCCCTCTGAGGCTTTAATATCAGCTGTCTGCTCTGACATTCAGGTTGGACTAGTCGTCTAGCAGAGCTACCAGGAGGGTTTTTGGTGCAGGCCTACCAGAAAAGGCTAAAAAAAAAAAAAGGTGTAACTGTGCTTCCTGGGTGTGTTCTGGGTCTGACCGACCTCTACACTCACTCTTCCTTGTTGCAGCTAGAATGTTCTTCCTTTGTGCCACAAATTCAGCAGAATCTCTCAACGCAGGTTTGCACTTTAGCATCCAGAAAACTTTTACATAAAGCAGAAACTAATCATCTCGTACAGAAGTCTGAACACAGTTTATCCACAGCTGTGTTGAACTGAACAACTCAGACGTCTTATCAGGTTTCTAATGTCAGTGTCATATCAGATGGTAGAGCTTTATCTGAAGCCCACTTTACCGGATCATCACGTTTGTTTTACTGTCACTTGTGTTTTCCAGATAATTCCTAAAACAGCCCTAAGGAACAAAACTGGAATGATTTGGCCATTAATTAGCAAATATTTCAGTCATCAGTTGATAGTTTATGTACATTTTAGGCAGAAATTACAGAAATTGACTAGTCCCAGGTAGTGAAATGTCAAAATTGGCTCATTTCCTGAGTCATCTATGGAAAGAAGCTGACTAATGTTGGGCTGCAGAGTGCTGGCTACACTAAACATGTTCTGATATACAGGCTGTCCCTGAAGTCTGGACACAGGAAGTTTCCTTGAACCTCAGATGCATCAAAATGAGCCGCTGACGTTGTTTACTTTCTATGTCTTTATAGTGATAAGTTTATATCATTTCACTTTCCACCTGTTCCTCAAAAAACCAGTCCCTCCAGGAATTCGCGATGTTGCGATCGCGCAAAATCAACCAATCTCTGCGAATTTTGCACAGCCTTGCAATTTTGTCCAATCACCGCAACTTTCCCAGAATTTTGGCCCGCCTCCCGTGAGTTCCACTAATCATAGCAGCTCCCAGTGCAAACTAATGCACGTATGTCACCAAATTCACTTCCTGTTTCTGGTTTGAAGATGCAGACATGTGTGATACTAATGTCTCTCATTTACCAACAAAAATTACTGCTGAAGACCGTGATAAACAATTAATTCACTGATGTTCTTCACCAAAGCGGAGCTAAACTGTTTTACACCCGTGCAATATTGTGGTGGAATACAATAAAAAAAAATCATCGATTGATACACTTAAAAAAACAAAAAAAACAAAACAAAAAAAAAACATGAAACATATTAGAACGGCTGAAATGATCAGAAAACAGACCACATAAATCACCATGATGGAAACTGTTGCATCCAGATCCATTAGAGCTCTGAAAGAATGAAGGTAAATTAGATTAATTATTCCACCAAAGAACACGGTGGAGTTATGTGACGATCAGCGTGTGTGAATCCTTCCTCTGTTACCAACGTCACTCAAAAACAGACTCAGAGGTTTAAATGAAGTTTTCAGGGTCGGTCAGAAATGACACAAGGACCAAATGATTAGACTTCAGCAGTGATACGGCTTAAAGTTTGGATCCACCGATTTGTTAAGGATTTCCCATTGAGGTAGCGGCACAGCGTCTCATAGCGGCACGGTAACCATGGCAACAAGTGAACACTACCTCAGCGGCCTGCTGACGATCACATGATTGTGATCCTACAACAAATCTATCACTGTGGACGAATGGGAAATGATACAAGAACAACTGATTAAATTGTGGGGGTGTTTCTGAGTCCCATCAATTCCTGTCGCCGGCTACATGTTTAGGTCACGTGATTCGGTATGTACACATGCAGAAGGAGGACTGCGCTCTCTCAGTGCTGTTCTTGTTAGTTGACGTGACAAGCCGTGGGCGTGTGTGTGAACACGCGTGTGCCAGGATGCGAAATTAACTTTTTAAGCCACTGACAGATAGGGCTGCACCAAATGACGCGTCGACGAGTCGTCTGAGCACGATACGTCATCAAAAGTGGAAGTGAGCGCGCAATGACGCAGATAGGTCATTTTGGCCCGATCAATGGAAGACTGTAGGGTCCAATCAGTGGAGCATCTAAGGGTTAACTGTAGTTTGTTTTTGCCTCCATATATTAAATATGGCTATTATATTAAATTTAGATTTGATTAATGATCAAATGTATATTTAATTCAACATATTAATATACTGAATATAATGTTCATTTATTGAAAATATTTATTTTGCCTGTGTGTCCAGACTTTAGGGACATCCTGTTGTTTGGTTAACATCAGTCGGCTTCTTTCCATAGAAGACTCAGGAAATGAGCAGATATTCATATTTAAGTACCTGGAACTGGTCAACTTATGTCATTTGTGCCTAAAATGTGCATAAACTGATCCACCAATGACCTTATTAAAAGCAGGTAAATACACACTGATGATAAATATACTGAGAGCGGTAAGAACTCCATCTGTGCTGCATGTGGAGAATTTGTTGAGAAAATAACTGCAGTTTGTCAGGTAAGGCTTGTAGCGTGGGAACGCGTACGGATTCTGGCCGCCAGAGGGTGAAAAATGAAGCACCTTGAAATATTCAATGTTATATACCTTTTTAAAGGGTGTTGTCTGGAGTATTATCCAGTGAAGTTTCAGAGCTTATATGGCATGTTTCTAAATCAGGTCCAATATGCAAAACATAAAAACGTGACGTACACAAAAACATGACTGAGGCATTTGTTGAAACTAAAGTTACTACTTGTAGTGCTGAAGACAATACCTTTTTGTGAGTACCAATCAATAGTACTAACTCATGACATGATTCCAAGCTGGTTCTGTAACATCTGGAAAGCTACAGAGCATGGCGTACACAAAACGTGACGTACTGTCTGTGTATCATTAATGGACCTGGTATCAGATATATTAGAATAGTTGACTATTTAGTGACTAAATCTAACTAGCTACCACTACACACCCTTTAAAATGGTATAGAACATTAAATTTTTCAAGGGGCTTCATTTTTCACCCTCTGGTGGCCAGAATCTGTACGCGTTCCCACGCTACAAGCCGTAAACATGGTGATGATATTCCACATGACACATCCAACGACTGGAACATCTGGAGGGAATGTTACAGAAAATACGATTATTGTTATTATTAGAATTACAGAAGATATGCCGATAGCTTCTGAGAACTTATAACGTGCAGTGAGAACAATAATCATCCAGAGGTCTGGATTCAGAGCAGATTAAGTCCAGTAATCAGTTTACTGACTCACCAGCAGCCATCAGCTGTTTCACTCTTTCACCAACTAAACATGGCAGCGAGCTCTTTATGCTTAACTGTTCATTTAAATAAACTAAAATAAGTAATATTTAACAGT
Source organism: Acanthochromis polyacanthus (assembly GCF_021347895.1). Taxonomy (NCBI): domain Eukaryota; kingdom Metazoa; phylum Chordata; class Actinopteri; family Pomacentridae; genus Acanthochromis; species Acanthochromis polyacanthus. The sequence continues at coordinate 3,264,215 of NC_067121.1, forward strand.
AAGTTGTACCGTTTTCCTCTTTGGTGGCGTCTCCACCTGGCAACCATTTTGTCACCTGCAGACATTTAAAATGGAGGCGAGAACTTTAGTTTTTGTCCGTCTACTTAAGGTAATTTTCCATATTTGAGGAATTCGTCCAGATGACTGATTAAAGCTGCTCTGATTCTGTCCAGAAGAAATGTTTCCTTACGTGACTCAACAGTTTGATTTTACTTTCTGACCAGAATTACCGCTGAGATTAGTTTTAATTGATTAGACGTATTTTTTCCTCATGAAAACAGATAAATGGTGCTGTTGTTTGTTGTCCTTTTCTTCTTAACCTGCTCCTAAATAAACTTCTTACGTTTCATGGGCTATTCTATAAGTGCTATTGCTCAGTATTTCCAAGTCCAGGTCCAGAGGTTTATTAATAACAGCGAGCTGGTTGTCCGCCTTTTGTACCCACTGTAAACTGCAGCTAAACGTGTGCTATATGAGCCCTGATGCTGCTGACGGCTAATGTTAGCTTTGAAGGCCGACAGGAACACAGGAGGTCCAGATTCAGAGCATTTAAGGTGATAATCTCATCACCACTGACTCATCCTCAAAGGGTATTTATAAAAATTTAATCTACTTAATCAGTTTTGTCTTTGGGTGTCACTAAGCCAGTTTCCTCTTCACACCAGCTTGTATGACTGTAGATTTATATACATCCATTTATACACTGCTGCTCTAAAGTTTGGGCTCATCCAGACTATTCCATGTTTTCCACTTTTATCCATCCTCACATAACTGCACAAGGGTTTTCTAACCATCAGTGAGCCTTTCAGCACCATTAGCTAACACAATGTAGCATTAGAACACAGGAGTGATGGTTGCTGGAAATGTTCCTCTGTACCCCTATGGAGATATTCCATTAGAAATCAGCTGTTTCCAGCTACAATAGTCATTTACCACATTAACAATGTCTACACTGGATTTATCATTCATTTAATGTTATCTTCAGTGGAAAAAAGCTGCTGTTCTTTCAACAATAAGGACATTTCTAAGTGACCCCAAACCTTTGAATGATAGTGTGTGTGTGTTTTTATATATACATATATATATATATACACACACACACACACACACAGTGATCAGCGTGTTTCAGACTTCCACCCAGTGTGAGCGGTTTGCCACTGCTTCCCTAAATTAACAGCACTGCTTCTGATTAGTAAATGTTTTTATGTTTCTGTAACATTAGTCCTCCACTATGTGCAGCTCTTTAATCAAAACGTCTTTAATGCTAAAATTATTGTTGTTGTTTTCCATGAATTTTCAAATGTACTGTTGTATAAAAATGCTAAAGCACGTTATTTCTTGGTTGAGATGCCAAATTACCGTTATTTACTGCATTCCTGAACATAAAAATGTGTTTTAGTGGTTGTATGTTATTCTGGATTAATTTCTGTCTCAGAAAATATTAAGACTTCTGCTTAATTTGTGTGAATAAGGACAATTTAGTTGTTCCAATTTGTTACTTACCTTATAAATAACGTGTTTGACAGATTTCTAAAATCTTAGTGTTTTCTCATTTCTATGACAGATTTGTTAATGAATGTAGATCTTTATATACATATTTATATATATTTCATAGAGGGTATGCTCCTATATATGTTCTCTATGTGTAAACATAGAGTCACAGCTTAAATGAATTATGTACAGAACAAGCATTTTGTAGTTGTTACTAGGGCTGGTCCGAATAGTGGTTTCTGGCCTCCGAATATTCGGGCCCTATTAAAGACGAATATCCGAATATTCGTTATCCCATAACGTCCGACGGGGGTGCGGTGCGGGGGTGGCTTGTGGCAGAGACGGCTCGAATGTTCGGATCCGTTCGTCTGGTCTCCCGTGTCCAAATGTTGCCTTCGTTTAGTCTTCAGTTAAAGTGAAGAATTCCCAAACTGCAGAGGTCTTCAGCATCTTGTCTTGTGTTTATGCAACGAAGTGAAGCGTGATGTCAGAGTCGGCAGCAACCCGGCCATTTGGGTGGTGTTTACAAACACGAATGGAGGAGCCGAAATGAGCCGAAGTGGGCCGAAGGCGCAGGGAAGAGACCAGCTCCGAATATTTTCGTCTGGGGGGAGGAGGGGGTGATCACATAGACATATGTGTATATGTTATAGACATGTGTATATGTTTATGTGATCACATGATGAGATGAGCCGATAAATGCCGATGTGGCCCTAAGGCAGAGGGAAGACAGTAACGCCGCATATTCTTTCCACCCGGGGGGGGGTCGGTGGCGAATATTCGGATACCAAATTAATATCCGGATAGTGCCGTAGCGAACGAATATTTAGATATTCGGGTCCAGCCCTAGTTGTTACAGGAAAATAATCCGAACCAAATACTGGGACAAGCTCGGTTTTCCTTCAGACTGTTTCCTGGTCGATCTAACTCTGTGTGTAGAAGTTTCTGCTGTAGCGTCTGACATCATTTGTTCAGCAGTATTCTCAAATCTCCCTTTGGTTCAAACCTTTGACATTGAAATGTGCTGCAGTTCTGCTCTCTGCTTCTCAGAATGGCTTTGTCATGGTCACATTTTAGAGTTTAATCTCCTTCGCGGCCTTTAATGCTAAAAACATCTCCTTACAGTGAAAACCATTAGTAAGTAGCTGCAGAGAAGCACCTCTCTGTCCTCACACTCAGCACTGATCTTCTGTTTACTGAATGATTGCTAGTCATCTGTAGTAACCCCACCCTCCTTTGTTCTACCCAACCTGAAGGTCATGGAAAAACCCCCAAAGATGCAGCGTCTGTCCGGGCCACCCACCCCATCCCAGCTGCCTGCGGGGTCTACTACTTCGAGGTTAAGATCATCAGTAAAGGCCGAGATGGGTAAGACCACGCAAACCCCTACTGGTAGCTGGCAGGAAGTCTTTGGTCTGAAATATAAAAACTTGAGGTTATTGAGCTGATTTGTGAGAATTCCAATAATTCTGCTGAGAATTTCCCTCCAGACATTTCATCTGGTCGCAGCTTATCTTTGAAACTGAGCTCATGTTAACATGCCACATGTCGGTATCCTCACGGTAAAACGTTTTTTTGTACTCAATGGTTTTGCGTACAGATAGCGTAGGATGGTGGTGTGTCCCTAGGAAGTTCCTGTGGGTGTCTATAAATGGATTTATTCATATATATGTTGCATTTTTTTCTGCTAAAATGCAGTCTTTGGGACATTTCACCAACATCAGGAGAATTAAAGGTGTAGCAAAACAAGGTTCCAGTTTTTTGATATTTTGATGTGAACTTTACAAAATTCCATTAGAATATATTTTGTAGAGCTTAGTTCTGAGTCCTAAAAACAAATGGTGATAAATCTGAGATATTTTCTGCAGTCTGTCTGAAAAAACCTGACTTTTAACTTTAGCCAGTTAAAATGAAGGATTGCAGTATTACTGATAGACAACTTAAACGCAATTAATTAGGGCTGCAACTAATGACGCGTCGACTAATCGTCTGAGCACGATACGTCATCAAAAGCGGAAGTGAGCGCGCAATGCAACAGAAATCAGCGTCTGACCGGAGTGCAGAACACAGACGGACATCGGTGCTGCATCGTGCATGTATTATGTATGCACGATGCAACGCGGACATCCCCGATCTATCGTAAACACGGATGTCAGCGTTTACTATACAGCTGTATCTAAACCCGGAGGTCTGTCCATGTTCCGCACTCCGGTCAGACGCTGATTTCTGTTGCATTGTGCGCTCATTTCCGCTTTTGATGACGTATTGTGCTCAGACGATTAGTCGACGCATCATTAGTTGCGGCCCTACAATGAATCAATATTTAAATAAAATGTGCTGTCTGCTGAATGATGATAAAATTGTGTAGCTTGTTCAGTTATCAGGTTGAGGAACGGAGCTCAGGAAACGAGTCTGTAAAGCACCTTTAGATGATTATCTTTTGGAGAACTGTCCAACCCACATACGTTCATGTGTTCATACGTTCATGTGTTCATGTTGTTTGCACTGAGGCAGGCGGTGGTTCTGTGGACATGCGAGGTTCTGACCTGTTCAGGAGAACCTGCAGAACACACTCTCTGTGAACGAACCATTTCAGTGCATCAAACATGAACAAAGCTCAGTGCTGTACCAGGTGCTGACTTTATAAAGCATGATAGACCTTAGCTTAGCATGCTAGCTTTTAGCACCAGCAGGTCTGATGCTGTTACAGTGATACTGAGATGTTTAGGAGCAGACAGACATGACTGGTGGCCACCGGGATCATCCTTTAACCTGGTTCCATCTTTAAAGTCCAACACATGTGAAGCTTCCTCTTCTCTCCATCCCCGTTAATGACAACACACACAGAATAAGGAGGCATCAGATAAACCACATGAATCAGATGCAGGACCACATATGGATCTAGATCTGGTTTGTTCACACTAGTTTCCATTTAGAAGCATCAGCTCTCAGTCTCTTGGAGGCCAGAGACCTCAGATCTGGATCGGTTCAGCAGGTTTCCTGGTGTGTTTGTGTCTAAATGATGTCTGCTGTGTGTCTGCAGGTACATGGGCATCGGCCTCTCAGCTCAGGGCGTAAACATGAACAGACTCCCCGGTAAGTGGGCGCTTTGTGTTGTTTTACTGCTGCTGTATATTATACACAAGTCTTTTGCATGTTTGTGGCTGTCATTTTCCTGTGATTTGCGTTGGATGAAGCGGCTGCAGGTGTGACTGAGTCGTTTTAATGTTTCTTCTGTTAATTCTGTGATGAAACGTGAATGTTCTGGGTTGGAGAGGCAGAGATTCAGGGTTTCTGCAAGTGTGACGAACCTGGAGGGGACCTGATGTTTGGTGTTCACTGCTAAGTCCACAGATTCAAGAATTTAGATGTTTATTGTACGTTTTAACTTTTCCTGACAGTCAGATATAGAAATTTGTGGAGTTGAGATAGTATGATGATTAATACTTTAAATACTGCATTAAGTTGAGACTCAGCCATAGCTAGTAGGCCTTACTGCTGTCAACATGCTGCTCTCTAAAGTCTGAACAACAAACAGAATACTTTGTGAACAAAGTTAAAGCTCCAGACATGACATCCACAGTTGAAGCTCAGACTGTCTGACATACCACCCCACACTTCCTTCACTCTGAAATATGTCACATATATGTCAGTATTTAATGTAAAGTTAGACAGAATGTGCAGATAATGAGTGTGTTGTAGGTTTTAAGATATGTTCATTTTAAAAACTTGGATATCAACAGGTTATTAGATGAAATAAATATCACAATGCTGACCTTTTCCAGAAAGAGGTTGAAGAAATGAAAGGGGGAATATGGCCGACTGTTTTTAGATTGAATTATTAGCGATAAACTAAATTTAATTGGTCATGTAAACGGCTGACCAAGAAGTGTGTCTCTATTGTAATGAGGGCCAAATACTAAATACATTTTTTTGTCTAACTGCGGTCAACAATTGTTCCTATAATGAGCGTACAGATTTTAAAGGTGTCATTGTTGCGTTTGTACGATGATTCGTTCCTCTGGGACAGTTTGACTCCTGGTTTCTGTTCTGAAGGCCGGAAAGTGCAGCTTTGAATGCAGCTGATCTGCTGTTCCCGCCCCCTTCAGGAAGAAGACTCTCTCTGCAGCTGTGATTGACAGCATGGAGAAAAACAGCTGATGTGTATGAGACTTTCCATCCTCTTATTTTCTCTCTGAGGATCATTTTCCATGTAAACAATTCTCAGCAGCCGTTGTGTGAACTGCTGCGTTTGTTGTCAGACGACGTTATAAAGTCAGTGTTTTATCGGCTGGTTAGCATGTTAGCGTGTCGTCTGGATGAGTTTCAGTCACTGTTTTATCCTCGTTCTGCTGCCTGACAGCACAAACAGTAAAAATGAGAGCAGCTTTATTGTAGTTCAGCTGGATTCAAATGCAGTTTAATGAGCACAGAGAGCAGGAGAGAAGCTAACAGATGCTGATGGGAAAACACTCAGTCCTGGTTTACTGGTTTAAATTAAAGTTTAGCATCTTAGTGCTACAGTTCATACAGAGATCAGACCTTAAAGCTAGCGTTAGCCGTCAGTTAGCTGTGGGAACGTTACCATCACTGAGTGTTCATTAGCGCATGGAGGCTGTTGTGTTCACTCTGACAGCAGAACGTTTGTGAGTTTATTTGTGCTTCAGACATTTTAGAGTTTATCAGAAGCAGCCGTTAAAAGTAAATAAACCTGGAGGACTGAGAGGCTCGTTCTGATTGGTTCACTTGGAAGCAGCGAGGGGCGGAGCTACACAGATTCACCTGAATGACTGCTAGTTCGTGGTGATTAGCTGCACTTTGGTCAAGTTGTTGTGAGTCTGTCTAGTTGTTGAGGGCTTTTATTTTACACTTCCAAGTTTGTTTGTAGGCCTGGGACTTTAATGAGTTAGTTCTGATTAATTACAGAAAAAATAGCGTGTTAAAAAAAAACACATTTAATCACACCTTTCTCAGTTCCCTAATTTCTGTTACACCGGTAACGCTGAACATCCAGCCCAGTAGGTGGTGCTAATGAACCTAAAGTCTGTTTTCCAGCAGGAAGAAGATCCGCAGGACGTACTGAGTGACGTCAGAAAGGTTGAACAGTGAAGGAAGACGAGACGCATTGAGGTCGTTGGGACCAAAGTTTTCCTTCTAAAATCTTCCTGATGTCAGCTTGAATAAAAGCCTGGTTTTGTTCAGTTTTCTGATCACCTCAATACAAACATGTAGCTGTTAGCACCAGAGCTAACGTTAGCTACGGCAGTCCTGCTACCGACAAACAGTGTAGCCATCCCATAATAGATCACTTTAGAAGACACTGGAAGACTTTAGTTTACAAAAAGTGTTAAAATGCTGAATATAATGGCTATAATTGAGTTTGCAGTGATCTGTGAATGTAGCAAACGGATGGAAAATGCAGATAAATAGAAAAGAAACAAACATTTTAGTTAAGTTCACATATGTCTGTTCATCCATTCAGTCGTCAAATTTGAGTTAAAAAACTTTGCTAATGGTGTCAGACATTGCAATTTGACAAAAATGTGATTAGTTGTGATGAATTAATTACAAAGCCTCTAATTAATGACATACATTTTTTTTAATGGCGTTCCACTGTTAGTCCTTTGTCGTGACGTGTTACGGTGACGCTGGAGGACGTCGCTGCTGCCCTCCGCTGAGGTTATCAGGTCCAGCAGGAGCCCTCCACCAGTGTGAGGACCAGACCCACCCAGCAGAGATAACAGGAGGCCCAGCGCAAACCGCAGAGGCCCGCTGATGGACGGAAGCTAATGAGGAGTCTCTAATTGTGAAGAAGTGATGCCAGACTGCTGCAGAGCTGATGAATGTTGCAATGGCAGGATTAATTCTGCAGCTCAGCAGTAGCTCACTGGATCCCTGGTTTCTGACGTTAAAGCAGGCTGTTGGTGCTGCAGTACAGGACAAAGACTGGACCAGTGCTCCCAGAAAGCACATCAGAGTTCTGTTTAATCAGTAGCATGTTGGAGCTTTTGTTGCCCACACATAAAAGACAAACGCCTCATTTCAATTCACACAGTTAAAAATATCCCACCTGTTTCTGTTTAATGCTCAGCGTAGCTAATATTTACTGAGGTTATGTAAAACAAAGATGGCCTGCAGTCTGTAGAGGCTTGAATTTACAACCACAGAGCTCAAAATGCTAAAAACATCTCGATTCTGGGAGCGTGTCCAGCTTTCTGAAAAAAAAAAAAAAAAAAAAAAGAGACGCCTGAGCTTTGTCCTTCTGCTGTCACACTGGAAACAAGCTGCTCTGCTGATGGGATGTCTGCTTTGGTCCAGAGGTGTCTTTGAGCAAGGCACTAAAAGCCTGCAGGGTTTAAATCACAGCAGGATGTTTCAGCATCACTTTGTGGTCACAGTGTGAATAATTGGTTCTGTTTCTGGACTGGAAATGTTTTCCAACTCTTAAAACATTTTTCCAAAAGGGTTAAAGCAGAAGTTGTGGAGTCATAGTTTCCAGGATGCTTCCCTTCAGAGCCTCCTATTGGCTGTCTATCTGAGCAGCAGTCTATCTGAGCAGCAGTGCTGGTTCTCCTCACATCTAAAAGCATACCGTTAGGGTGGTGCACTGCAGACGTGTTGGTCGACTCTAACATCCAGCTTTGTTTGTGGAGGTGTTTAGGGGATGTTTTTCTGTGTAAAATGAAGCAGATGAGCTGAGTGTTGGTCCGACTCGGTGGATGTGGAAATAAACCTGCCGTTACAATCCTTTAGTTTCAGCAGCAGCCTTCCACGCTCAGTAGTTCACGTTTTGGTCTGCATTTAGATCGTACAGTAAAGCAGCCTCTCTAGTTTTTATTGGTGGATTATCCATTTTAATCACCCTTCTCTGTGCGTTAATGTGCCACCAGAACTGTTTTACTGTCATGAGTGAACACTGAAGCTGCATCCTTTTCTTAGCCGCTCCCAGGACGACTGTAATCGATTAAAAGAAATCAAAACGATTCAGAACTCATGAACTCCGGCCTCGTTGTCTCCTGAAGTCGTCTGAGATGTCAGAGTGTCGTGTCTTTCACATCCTTCAGGTTGGGACAAGCACTCGTATGGTTACCACGGAGACGACGGCCACTCCTTCTGCTCGTCCGGCACCGGGCAACCCTACGGACCTACGTTTACAACGGGCGACGTGATTGGCTGCTGCGTTAACCTCATCAACAACACCTGCTTCTACACAAAGAACGGCCACAGCCTAGGTAAGGAGCATGCAGGACCCTTTCACCTGTCAGTATTTATCACCTGGAACACCTGGACATGTGGCTCAGGTGAGTCAGAACAGCTGCACCTGTGTTCAGCTCATTTCAGAGATATAAATACTACCAGCAGTGAGCCACAGCACGCTGCCGTAAACATCAGAATTCAGTTTAACATTGAGTTCTGTCACCTTTACGTTTTTATTTTATAGCAGATAAAACAAAGTGTCGTTACACTGCTCTACATAAGGCCTGAATGATTTATGGATTTAATTATTCCTGTGATGATAAAACAAGAGTTTGTGTTTTTATATCTACAGGAGAAAATAATCTTTCATGTTCTGTTGGTCTCTCCCTAATAACTCTGGGTGTTTTTTATTGTCCCTGGTTTCATTTTCCTTCACTGTTGATTCATTTTTAATTGAAGTTCTGAAGGACAGAGAACTCAGACATATTAATCCTAAAAACGGAAAAACTGAAAGTAGAATTTTCATTTTTTTTTTTTTTTTTTTTAGCAAAACCTGGAATCAATATGTGCATAATTTAACGCAGCCACAGGTGTTACCGATACGTTTACTGTTTACTTTTTTATTTAAATTCTTTCATTTCACCTGAAGTCTGAGTTATCATCTGACTGTTGCACTGGAGTCATTCTTTTCAGTTTCTATCTGTAATCTTAATTCCACTTGATCACATCCAGCCTTTTAATGTTAAAATGACTTGTAATAGATTACTGATAGTAATCAGATTACCTCTGCTGTGTTCAGAGATGAAAGGACGCTGCATGCTGACGCTTTCCTCTCTCCCTCTGCAGGTATTGCCTTCACAGACCTTCCAGTAAGTAAACATGATTTATTCCCTCCTGTCTTCTTCATGGTTTCCATAATTAATCAGGACTATTTATAGAAAATAAAGGTTTTATTTCCTTCACGACGACTTCAGTCACGATGTTGTCGCCTGAATTGAGACACTGACTGGAGTATTAGGGACTATTGTGATAAAATAAGTCACATAGTTGGTAGATCCTGACTGATGCTGTTGTTATAGAACAAAGAAAATCCAAATTTTACACAAATTAATTGAAAAATACTATTAAGTGCATTATCTGTCCAAGCTGGAATCATACTGGTTTGTTTTTTCTATTAGATGTTCTATTCTAAACAGTTATGATGAGTTTGTGTCTGGATTTAGGGATATCAGAAATAACATGAATGAAATCTGTGACAACTCCTTGAATCTCTTCTAAACCACGTCTCTGTTTGGTGAAGTTCAGAGCTACACTCCAGTCGTAAACTTTTCTGTTTTTCTTGTTCCTCAGACCCAGTAGCTCATGACCAGCTGCTTTTCTGTTCCCCTCAGGGAAACTTTCTACGTTTGCAGACTTCTAGACTGTAGCTTTTGTAAATGCAGCGACTGGATCCGTTTAGTTTGGAGGCTGAATCGACCTGTGAGTCCTGAACGTTTAAGCACACAGCGTGACTGTTAATGTTTTAATATTGAGGTAGAACGGGCTTTAAAGCTAACCGCTAGCTAGCTTCCACTCAACCGATTAGCTGTGAAAGTAGCTCTGTGGTTTAAGATCAGCCTTTCTCAGTCCCACAGTGGAGAATTTACAGTTTTACAGCAGCAAACATTTAGGAAATATCTAAAATAAAACAAGATATATGGAAATACTAAATAGAAACGGCATTCTTCCAGTTGTATTAATACCACACAGATTTTCATGTACAGCAGAAAATACACATGTAACATGTGTTCTCAGTAGGAAACACCCATGTAACGCGTGTTCTCAGTAGGAAACACCCATGTAACGCGTGTTCTCAGTAGGAAACACCCATGTAACGCGTGTTCTCAGTAGGAAACACCCATGTAACGCGTGTTCTCAGTAGGAAACACCCATGTAACGCGTGTTCTAAGTAATGTGAAAACCAGATTTAAATTCAGCAGAAACATGACTCCCAGTGGTTTATCTGGTCTGTATGATGATCAGAAAGCTGCTGGATGTGTTGTTTCTGCTGCCTCCTACTGGACAGAAATATACGTAAATAAAGCATTGACGTGCTTCCTGACGCCTCCTTATGGACATTACCTCCAGCTGGGATTCGTTGTTAGCTTAGATGTGATGGAGTTGTAAAGTTTCTTTTTTTGTTTTGTTTTTTTCTCCCCTCCTGCTTTCTCGGTAGCAAATGGAAATGGAGGCCGGCTGTTTTTGAGGGAGAAGAAAATAAGAGTCTTAGCGACAACAATAATCCATTGAGCAGCAACACAGAGCTGGCGGTGGTCCAGACATTCATGTTCCTCCAGAGTCGTGCAGCGAAGTGCGTCACCTCGGCACAGCTGACCTTTGTGGTTATTGGACCGCGACAAAGACGACTCTGAGAGACACTCGCAGCTCTGTGCCTCCTCGTCTTATGGGGACTTTAATCAGCTGTATTTGTTTACCTCCTCCTTACTCCCACTTACACAAGTTCTTCTATGTCTGTTTCCCGTCAAACACCAAAAACAGGAAAGCAGGGCCTTTTTTCTGCTTTTCCAGTGTCCATCAGCGTTGAAATCAAATGTGGAAAACAACATATGGGTGCTAAAATATAATCGGTTTTCCCATCATTGTCAAAAACAAGAAAATGGGCACTTTGGGGTTTTTTAAAATTCAAAACCAAAAACTAAAACGTGCACAAAACACAGCATGTAGGTTCTAAAGTATAAACGGTTTGCCCGTCTGACAAGAAAAAAAAATTAATGGGTCATTTTTCAAACATAAGAATGTTTGCCATCGTTTAAATTTTTTTTTAAAATTTAAACTGGAAAGATGTTTTTGTTTTCCATTTTTAATTTTAAGCAGAAAGTCCCCCCCCAAAAAAAATGTGCCAGTTTTCTGTTGTGTTTGCTTTTGGTTGACAACAGAAAAACTGGGGTTACACCAAAACAGCAAAATGTGCTTTTTCCCACTTTTCTTATGTTTAATTTTTAATGTTTCTACACATTTGGACAATGGAAAAATGGGCCCGTTTTTACCCGAACTGAAATGTGTTTTTGGTCACTGAAAATGCAATGCCACCGTCTCTTTATGAAGTTATGAGTCTCAGAGATGATGGAAACGGTCGTGGAAGTTTAAAAGATGTGAAAATTTGGACCCACTGAGTCTGACACCAGACTGGAGTTTGTCCTGATCCCTGAGCTGGAGGTGAGGAAGCTGTAGATTAACGGAGTTCTGTTGAAACCGCTGACTGGGAGGTGGAGGGACCAGGAGTGAGTCCCTGGTGATCTAATCAGAGCATCAGTCATCTGGATCATCACAGTCAGTCTGAGCAGTAAAGATCTTCCTTACTGCTCCTTTCATGTCACAGGAGCTTCTGATCTCTGCTGACACGGGTTTATAGCTGAAGCTTCGCCAAATCTAACTTTAAGGAGAAGCTGTAGGAAGAATGTCGTTTCCTGAGATCTTCTGTTTTCCTGTTTTTTCCTGTTCTGATTTACTGTCCAGATTACATTCCAAACGGTTCCTCTATCATCCTTTTATGGGTCAGTTCAGGAAATATGTTACTGTGCCCTCTCAGATTTCGTTTGAGTTCATTTATTTGTCATTTGATTCCATAAACTAAGTTCTGTCAAATATTTTGGCAGAATTTTGAGAATTTCATGTTTTCAGACCTTTCAGTGAAAACGCGTCCTAACCCTCAACCGTTAAAACGACTTTCCAGGTATTTCTAGAAATAAAACTCCGACGTGAAATGTGTTGAGAAAACACAGAATGGTTTCCAATTGATCCAACAGAGGGCACAGTTTTAAATTTTGTTCCTTAAAAATGAGAAACACAAAAGCACAGAAAAATCCAACCAGGCTGGTTTTGGTTCCCAGTAAAGTTCCTGTAGGTGTATCTATGGATGGATCCATGTTTCTACCAAACCTGCTGTCCAAAGCCACTCAGAATGGTCAGAAACAACTTGAAAAATGTCTAAAATGTGTTTAAAAATTACAATGATTGTCCAAAAGGACTGTCCAGAATGACAGCAATTATTAGTTTTGGCTCTTGAAAGTGAAAAAGCAGTAAAGGTCTGGACTCCATATTTCATGTTTCTACTAAAATGCAGTCTTTGGTCCACATTTCTCCAACTGTTGAGGCTCTAACATCAGTGGAACCTGACGGGTTAAAGTCTGACCAGACAAGGTTCCAGTTTTTAGATGTTTTGACCTGACAAAATAGTGAAGTGAATTCACACGTAGGACTACAAAAGGCTTTCTACAAAAGGCTTTCTTGGGCCCCAGTGCCATCTTCATTTGAAGTTTTTGCACTTAAACTTTGTCCTTGGTGGAGCAATGAATCATTCTGATCTGCTGGAACGATTCTGGCTGTTTCCTGGCTGTCAGTTAAATTTCGGGAGATATTGAATAAATAAAATGACTTCAGAGATGCTCTTTTGAGGTTGAAAATGCAAAAATTTCCAAATCTGAAAACGTATAAAGTTTTCATTTACTGTTTGGTTCCCTAATACCAAATGAGTAACCTGTGGACTCAGTGTGAGGAGATAAAGAAACTCTGCTACATGAAGTCAAACCTAGCTGGTCCCGGTCTTCTGTTGCAGCCCAACTTGTACCCGACGGTGGGCCTTCAGACTCCAGGGGAGGTGGTGGACGCAAACTTTGGACAGCACCCGTTTGTCTTTGACATTGAGGACTACATGCGAGAATGGAGGACAAAGATTCAGGCCCAGATCGATCGCTTCCCCATCGGAGAGCGCGAGGGCGAGTGGCAGTCCATGATCCAGAAGTAAGAGGAGTTATTCTCTTTAAACCTGGAGTTTAGAGAATAAATGAGGCTTTAGTCACATCTCAGGCGTTTGTTTGATGTTTGCTTTGGTCTGGCTTGTTTTTATCTATGAACTTTACACCCACCCTGTGTGCTCCAGTTAAAATGGACTCTGGTGCTTTTCCTGCTCAGCAAAGACCAAAAATGCCAACATGAGGCTGATTTTCTGTTTGTTGTGCTGTCAGGATGGTTGCTTCTTACCTGGTCCACCACAGCTACTGTGCCACAGCCGAAGCCTTCGCCAAATCCACCGACCAGGCCGTGCACGAGGAGCTGGCCTCCATCAAAAACCGACAGAGTGAGTCCTCCTCACAGCCAGAGTAAAACAGGACGCCCACTCTTTTCAGCATTTCACATCACAAATGAAACAAAGCTGTCAGTATCGTCTGTGTGCATTTAAACTGGATAGACTGTTTACTTTGGACACAAAAACAGCTTAATATTGGGATTACTGTGGTATAAGCACATAACAGAAATCCCTGTGCTAACCTGGTAAACAAAGCTTTCACTGAGTAAAATGCTTAATCCTTTCTCATTTTTGTTCCACACTCTGGTTCATTTTTCAACCTAAAGTCCTGCAGCTCTGAGGAACCAGAACAACATGAAGGAGAGAACTCAGATGTCTTAGAATGATGGAAATAGTTTTACAAAAGCAGTGACAAAACCAATGAAACTTAAGTTGTATTGATTCTTTATTTTGAAGAAATCAGATCAGCATTTCCATCATTTTTCCACAGGTGTGACAGATGTTGAACAGAATGGTGGCTCCTCTTGCTGTAGAGATTTCACTACTTTTAGGTTCATGTGTATTCCTTTCTTGTCTCCTCTTTAATTTGTGGAAGCACTGCCCGCAGTTCAGCTGAGAAACGACAAAATCTTTCTTTTGTACAGAATTTAATCGGATCAAACTGTTAATTTTTGGCCCACACTTTAAATGAGATCATAGAATAAAGTGATTGTGATGCTGAAGGTCATCAGAAAGTTCAGAACCTGTTTGTTCAAGATGGCGACCATTTTTCAAGATGGCTGCCATCTTAGTTGAAAAGTTCAATTTTCAAGCCAAGTATTTGAATGAAAGATTATATTTTGCGTGTATATCTAGGTTTTATGGACTAAAGTATCTAAAAGGTTTTCTGGGCTAGAGTACCTAATCAAATGATGAAAGCAAAGATGGCTGCCATGAAATCTATAAATCTGTGTCTTAACAACTGTGCTGAAGCTACTTCCATTATACAATTCCGTTAAACCCTAATTTAGTTCTAATTGCTAGTTCGTGAACAATGTTTTATGGTTATTGTAACAGCCATACTGGACTGCATCTTTGTTTCAGCAATACACATGATAACTAGGAATCTAGAATGGTGTCCATCTAATGAATTGATCCCAAAAACTAGTGATAGATCAAAAATCACTTGGTCTATTATTTCCTGAAGTATGAGCATTTTTTGGTTTCGTGGCACACATTTTGGACGCCATCTCTGTTACAACTATGCTGTGTGATGTTACATAACAAAAAATAATCAGGCTAAAATGTTAGACAATAGAATCTCTGGTTTTTACCCTTAATGTTGCATTTTGTTTCAAAAAGATGAATTTATGGTGCACATGGCGGCCATCTTGAAAAATGGTCGCCATCTTGGAATTTTGCATAGCTAATGCTTTTTTTTTTTTTTTTTTTTTTTTTTTTTTTTTTTTACAAAAAGTGGACCTTAAAGCGTATTTGTGCCAAATTTCATGCTTGCATCACAAACTGAAGTATTTTGCAGTGTTCTGTTGCTCTATAATGTCTATAAACTCTAACTCCCCTTCAGTCAGCTGGAACTGAAGAAGAACCTTTGAAGGTGAAACGTCTTCAGGAACCTACAGGAGAAGTCCAGTTGGTTTCTACTGAAGCTCCTATGATTCAGAACCTGTTGCTGTTTTACAGATAGAACGTGTAATTCTGGCAACGATAACACAACTTTCTGACCAGGGAGCAGGCTGAGGCGTTGAGAGGATTAGGTCAGCTTGAATCAAAGCTGTTGAATGTATGGGAACAGATCTGTGAAGGACCTGGAACGCTGCAGAACGTGTCTGAGGACCGTCATGTTTCAGGATTTCTGCAGTGTCACCGTATCAGTGACAGTTTCCAGTAAATCTGATGGTACTGTGGGATGTAAACGGATATAAAACACGGCTTTTGCTGCAGCTGACAGTGAAACTCTCATTATTCCCCCGTTTAAGCAGATGTGGAATTAAATGAACTTGATGAAATCTTGTGATTGTAAACTTCAATCTGGTGAAGTTTTCAGAAGAGTAAATCCAGGGTTCAACATTTCTGTTTTTGCAGTTTCTGGCTGATAAATGGTGTCATTTTGTTTTTTCTGTTAGATGTTTGGGGTTCTCAGGGTTGGCATGTTTATTTGCATGAAGCATATTTTTAGTACATAACAGCAGCATGTTAGAAAGAGTCTGACATGGAAATAACCCAGTGACAAGCTGCATCTTTTTTGGTGTTATCTGCCTGAAACATCCTTTTTTTTTTGGCCAGTCCTGGTGTGTTTTCCTCTTGTTTAAAGCTGTCGTGCTCTGAACATGTGCTGTTGCTGTGCAGAGATCCAGAAGCTGGTGTTGTCGGGTAGAATGGGCGAAGCCATCGAGACCACCCAGCAGCTCTACCCCAACCTGCTGGAGAGGAACCCAGACCTCCTCTTCATGCTCAAGTACGTCTGCATCTGGATGTTTGATTCATCATATGCAAGAACGACAAGCTTTACTCCAGAATTTTCACCGCATATGATGATGAAGCCTCTGTTATTAAATGACACTTTTATCAGTTTCAGTAAAGAGAGAGACAATAAAAGTGGTCATTTATAAACAAGATAACGGGATTTACATTAAATGAGATCTGCAGAATCTTATTTAATTACATTAAATAAGGTATTTTTTTAAATAAATAAAAGATCCAATGAGGCCAAATACTGATATGTAAAGAAAAATCAGGATTCACAGTTAGTTCTCTTGCTTTATTTTCATGCTGAAGTAGCTGTGATTGTCTGTTTCTGTCATTGATCTGGATGAGAGAAGCTGGGGTTGTTCGTAGAGAATTTTTGAAAATTTAAACTGCAAATGCTCTGAAAACTGTTTATTCTGATCAGTGCTTTTTAGATTTTTATCCTCACCAGCGTTTGTTTCAAAGTCAACTTCACTGTCAGTTCTGTGCAGAACAGACGGGCTTCAAATGTTGTTTCTCTCAGATCCCGGTACAAACATGCAAAGCACAGTAGGAAAAAATAAGACGAGAAACAAGCAATGCATAGTGCAATAATATGGCCTATTTACAGATGTGAACCCAGCGCAGTATTGTAGTTGCTACAAATTAAGATGTAGTGCTAAAAGTCCAGTCTGATAGTTTTTATCTGTACGGTGAGGAGTAGAACCAGCAGATATGTTGGCTCTGAAAGGCAGAGTGTCTCATCTGTAGTTTGTTTTCCCTTTCTGTGACTCTCCTGCTTGTCTGCCACTTTAGACTGAATATTTCAACGCATTTCATTACATTCTGGCCTCTTCATTTGGTCTTCAGTCCACCTCTTGCCATGTTGTAAGCGCTCCTTCCTGTTCGTCCGTCCTCAGGGTGAGGCAGTTCATAGAGATGGTGAACGGGACGGACAGCGAGGTGAGATGTCTGGGAGGTCGCAGCCCCAAGTCTCAGGACAGTTACCCCGGCTCCCCCCGGCCCTTCAGCAGCCCCAGCCACAAAGCCAGCAGCTCCCAGCCCTACCTCTCAGGTACAGAACATCCAGAGGACAAGCACAGCTCAGTGACGGGACCAATGGAAACGTATTAATGTGTTCACACGTCTCTGTTTGTAATGGACAGAAACGTTCACCCTCCTGCAGGTCAAAGTGACCCGTTTTCAAGTTTCAAAATGGTGAAAAAATATATTCACAGTTAAACTTCTGATGTCCACATTTTTAACATTTTAGAGTAATTTTTGGTGGAAAAAAAATATTTCTTTAAAAACATTCACAAAAAAATCAGTTTTTTGTGTTTCAGATTTTTTAAGTTTTATTTGCATATGTACTCACTTTAGACATTTTTAGGATTTTTTGGGAGATTTCTCTTGCCCAATTTGTTTTTTTCCCCAAATAAAACTTTTAAGGGAAACTTTTAAAGAACTATTTGAATTATCTTCCTGAAGATTTTGCAAATTTTCAGACATTTAGGTAATTTTTTTGCTGAATTTTGGTATTTTCTTCAGACAAGGAAACAATATTTTTTGGTGCCTGTAAATGAAGACAACAGGAGGTTTAAAATGGAGAGAGACTGGAAAGAAATGCTGATTCCTAATCTGTAGCCCTGAAACATCCGCTGACTTTACCAGTCTGTTCTAACCGACAGACGCAACCTGCAAAAACTGAACAAGAAGCACCAACATCTCCACAAATCAAGACATTAGCTGCTGTGCTACTACTGGCTAATGCTATGCTAACAGCTAGCAGCTAAATTAGGAGGCAGCCACAGAAGAACCTGAAACGGTCTCTGAAGCCATAACTATCAATGCTTTGAGACATGGAACAGTGAAAGACAAACAGAACGGAGATGAATAGCAGACGGAGCTACAGAAGACAAACTGATCAGTCTCAGATCGATCGATCACATAATGCTCCGACATCATCGCTCCTATTTCTACTGTACATATTCAGTTATAATAATCCTCAATTATTTTGATCACTAGACATTTTGGTTGATCTCTAATGTTCCTAAAGTCAGATTAACTTGTACTCTGTTCTAACTGACAGATGCAACCAGTAAAAGCTCAACAAGAAGCTGAAACATCTCCACAAATCAGCACATTAGGCGCTTTTTTCCCTGTTGCTAATGCTATGCTGACAGCTAGCACCTGAGTTAGGAGGCAACCCCAGATTAACCTAAAATGGTAATAATTTAAGATACAAGCCTCAGTGGCCAGTAAATGTGATAAAAGCAGAGTGGAAATCAAGGTACCTCCAAAGTTTAGCAGCGACTACTTTGTTTGTTTGTTCATCCTTACCAGAGCCGTAATTAAAGTGTGGATGATGGAGAACTTCATCTGTCTTCATAAGGAACATTAGTTAGTCGGGTTTATTTCCTGGACTGCAGACAGACGCTCAGACTCGGGCAGATTATAAAGTTTACATCTAAAACATGAATCAAGGTTTTTCTGTGTTGGATTTGTCTCTTTTAAACATTCTGAAGATGCATTTCATTCTGTTTCAGGGTTCGACAGTAACTGCTGTAATGGTGTGACGTCTAACAAGAGCCACAGCTCCTCCCCTCACAGTCATAAGCCCTGCCCCCCAGGCTCTGGCTCCGCCCCCCCACCGACTGATATTAGCCTCAACGGGAGTCGCAGCCAACAGCCCATAACCAGGTACTGAGGAAACGCTCCCCCACTGGTCTACAGCTGTTCATGATAGTAAAACCTCTATGTTCCTGCTACCTGCTCGCCTGTTTAGATAAACGAGTGTTTTCATGTTAGCACTTGAAGAGAACGAGAAACTGATCCAGATTCAGCAGGTCAGTGCAGCATTTAACTTGTTGCTTTATGCATCAGTACATTGAGTCCATCAGGAAATAATCGCCTCACCTCAGTTATTCAGATTTACTGTCAGCTACACTAATTAGCGGTCCGTTAAGTTTTCAGTCACAGTGAGCCCAAAAGTTTTTCTTAAATCATCGTCCAGTCTCAGTTTAGGAAACGACTTACACCAAAAAGCCTCTGCACGTTAGTTACGAAACAAACATCCAGTGTTAGAATAGAAGAATAGAAAGCCTTTGTCATTCTCAAAAAGAATACAACAAAAGGTTACAATCACAGGAAGTTAATGAAACAGTCCAGGTTTCATTTCAGTGCAGGTTTATGATCAGTAAGGGAACTGTTTTGGGAAGAAGCTGTTTGTGAGGTTTGTTGTGAACCTTCTGGTCCTGTAGCGCCTCCCAGAGAGCGACAGGTCAGAGAGTTGGAGTAGGGGTGAGTGGTGTCCTCATGATGTTTGTGGCCCTGCCTGGAGGACATGCTGATGAGGTTGTGTTCACTGAGGAGACTTTACTTTGAGCTGACGGTTTGTTTCTCCTCAGTAACGATGTGGACATGGAGGTGGACCACTTCACCAACGGAGTGACAGAATCGTCCTCCAACGGTTTCCTCAACGGCACCTCCAAACACACTGCCGAGCCCGACGACTGCGACGCCGACATGGGTGGGTATTAATAGCTCCATGTGAACTCCTGTCAGCGTTCCATTCCAGTGTTTCTGTCCTGGTTGACATTCTAGCAGCGTCTCTGGCAGCTGTTGTCTTCTCTAGCTTCTAGTTTGCTGTAAGAACTCAGGAATGAAGACAGTATTCTAAAGTTTATTCTGTACGCTGCAGTTTGAGTCCTCTGAGTAACATCTGAGCTGTAACTGTACAGAAACATTCAGCCATCCTTTAAAATGAACTCTTTCTTTTTCATTCTGGAACTGACCGCCGTCCTGCAGAGGTGGAGTCTGCTCAGTCCAAGAGGCAGCTGTGTGGTGGGAGCCAGGCAGCCATCGAGAGGATGATCCACTTCGGCAGGGAGCTCCAGAGCATGAGCGAACACCTCCGCCGCGAGTGTGGCAAGAACTCTGCCAACAAGAAGATGCTCAAGGTAACAGAACACTGAGATCCACCGTACTGTGGGTTCCTGCACTTCCGTTTGTGTCCAATGTTCATTTACTGCTGACTTTACTGGAAACCTTTTTTTATATTCATAAAGTCAACAAACAAAGTTGACTAAAACTTTCTTGGGATCTTCTTACAAACTCCACATCCAGATTTTAATTACTGTGACTGGTTACCAGCGTGTGGATCAAAAAGAATATTTCATAAATTTAGGAGGATTTTGCCAACTTTGGACAGTAGTGGAGAAGGGAGTATATAGAATGTATGAGTTCTAGGGAGTGTTCAAGAGATTCATCTATGGATTTCTTGAATAAGGAGAGTGAGGAGGATTCTGTGATACTTTTGAGGAGTGATGATTGATGATCATGTCAGTAAATGCAGATCAGCTGTAGTTCCTGGTTGTTCCACCAGGTGGAGCCTCTTCCTGTTTAATCCTGTAGAGACCAGAGGAGGCGTCACTCAGACACAGTTCATGTTAAAGCAGAGAGCATTGTGGGAGTTTAGCAGCAACGGGCACCATGACAAAGACTTGAGTCGAGTAATGGACACCAGCTGGAGCTCAGGTGTTGGATCTGAGCTGAAGTCTGCTTGGACAGCGTCCTAACCAAATGGACAAATTAGGGGACAAGTCTGTAGGTAGAATTCTGTTGCTGTAGTGACTTTGTGTGATTCATCAGTGATTGATTGGCTGTCTATTACTGTTTCAGAAAGTTGTTCTAAATTTGCATCCACGAGAGGAACGTTTTTGTACCAAGTGTTCAAGAAGTTCTTCATAAAAACATCTGGAAGGTGGTTAAAAAGCGTTTGGAGATGTGATGCTGCTTTAATACTCTGATAACAGCAGATATCTGTTCAGCAGCTATTTTAACAAAGTAAAAATGAGTCCAAATAAGTTTAAAGCAGTTTGTCGCCTCCACACAGCCTTCATGTCGGGTTGTTGGTTTCTAAAAGCTCCAGAAGTTTCTCTCTTCAGGGAAATGTTCAAGCTGTGTAAATTAGACTCACATGTGAAAGTCTGGTTTTAATCCACGGAGAATGATCAGAACTCCACAGCAGCTGGACTGATGAAGATGTAAGAACGTGTTGTGTGTTCCAGGATGCTTTCAGCCTGCTGGCCTACTCGGACCCCTGGAACAGCCCGGTGGGCTACCAGCTGGACGCCATCCAGAGAGAGCCGGTCTGCTCCACGCTCAACAGTGCAATATTAGGTAAGTCAATAAACACCACCAGGTCTGACCACAGAAGTTCTACTATTATTTATTCTCCCGCTCTGAGAACGCACACAGCTGACTGCACATGTTGAAGACATTTATCTTTAGAGGTGTTTATTCGTGTTCTGGTATACGGTGGAGTTACCAACACAATCTGAAGGTAAACGACCAGAACATTTACAGAATAAAACCTTTTACACAGCTGGGAGGGGACAGTATGTAAATACAGGAAAGAACAGTGGTCAGCTTGGAGTAGGGCTGGGCGATATGGCCAAAAAATAAAATCTTTTTTTTTTGTCATCTTGGACGATTACAATTTGAATCGATTTTTGTTGTTTCTTTGCGGTCTGTTTGCTATGGCTAGTGCTAGCCATGCCGCACTCCCGTAGCTGCAGCACTCTTCCCATTCTTTAGGATGCCTCTGTCCGAGGTGCTGAAAGAGGTTAGTTGTGCTGCTACTCTTCATTTTCACAGTACTTTTGCAAACCTTGCACATAACTGTAGTTTGCTCTGTGTCAGTCTTGTCAAAGCCGAACCACTTCCATATAATCGATGTAACATGAGGCCCTTTTCTCGCGACCAACTCTTCGTCTGCTGTTCAGTCCGCCATGACGGGGGTGTGAGTGTTTTGGCGGAAGGAGATGAGAGGCGGAAGCAAACCCCAGTGCACAAGTCGTGAAAGGCAGAAGAAGAATCTGTATTGTTATATATTTAAGCTCTCCTCGATTTTACGATTTCGCAAATGTTCAAATCGTCGTGTTTTAAAAACGCGAATTAATCGAATTCATTCGATTTATCGCCCAGCCCTAGCTTGGAGGATGCTAAATGACAGATGGTGATGGAGTCCAGAGTCTGGTGGACAGCTAAAGGTGATAAAGTGATCGCTGACGGGGGTGACGGAGTGATCGCTGACGGGGGTGACGGAGTGATCGCTGACGGGGGTGACGGAGTGATCGCTGACGGGGGTGACGGAGTGATCGCTGACGGGGGTGACGGAGTGATCGCTGACGGGGGTGACGGCTGACGGGGGTGACGGCTGACGGGGGTGACGGCTGACGGGGGTGACGGCTGACGGGGGTGACGGCTGACGGGGGTGACGGCTGACGGGGGTGACGGCTGACGGGGGTGACGGCTGACGGGGGTGACGGCTGACGGGGGTGACGGGGGTGACGGCTGACGGGGGTGACGGGGCTGATCGCTGACGGGGCTGATCGCTGACGGGGCTGATCGCTGACGGGGCTGACGGGGGTGATCGCTGACGGGGGTGATCGCTGACGGGGGTGATCGCTGACGGGGGTGACGGCTGACGGGGGTGACGGGGCTGATCGCTGACGGGGGTGACGGGGGTGATCGCTGACGGGGGTGATCGCTGACGGGGGTGATCGCTGACGGGGGTGATCGCTGACGGGGGTGACGGCTGACGGGGGTGACGGCTGACGGGGGTGACGGCTGACGGGGGTGACGGGGGTGACGGCTGACGGGGGTGACGGGGGTGACGGCTGACGGGGGTGACGGCTGACGGGGGTGACGGCTGACGGGGGTGACGGCTGACGGGGGTGACGGCTGACGGGGGTGACGGCTGACGGGGGTGACGGGGCTGATCGCTGACGGGGCTGATCGCTGACGGGGCTGATCGCTGACGGGGGTGACGGCTGACGGGGGTGACGGGGGTGATCGCTGACGGGGGTGATCGCTGACGGCTGACGGGGGTGACGGCTGACGGGGGTGACGGCTGACGGGGGTGACGGGGGTGACGGCTGACGGGGGTGACGGGGGTGACGGCTGACGGGGGTGATCGCTGACGGGGGTGACGGGGCTGATCGCTGACGGGGCTGATCGCTGACGGGGCTGATCGCTGACGGGGGTGACGGGGGTGATCGCTGACGGGGGTGACGGGGGTGATCGCTGACGGGGGTGATCGCTGACAGAGTGATCGCTGACGGGGGTGACGGCTGACGGGGGTGACGGAGTGAAGAGTGACACTAGGGGTCTGTATTTTCTTCATCACAGACCAGCATGAGCTTAAAGAAATAAACAAAACCCGTCACATCCCTCAATTCTAGAACACAGTGTTTGATTCATGAGGGTTTTTTTTTATCTTGCTTTTATCAGCAACACATTTTCATTTACATACAACTAAAACTAGCATAAAGTACAAGTTTAAAACTCTTTTCAGACACGAAGATGCACAACGAAATCTGTTAACACACTAACGTTTGTCACAGCTTCATTCAGACTTGGATCAGATAGAACATGAAGTGATGCATGAAGCTTTATAATGCACCTAAAAACAGAAGACTGCATCTGAATCCTCTGAAGAATAACCTGAGACTGTCTGACAGGTGAAGAGAAGTTCAGTGTAAGCTGATGTTAGATCCTGATCCATTCTGTTTCCATGTCAGGGATCATTTAGAAATGACGTTTTGTTCGATACAGCAGATGTTTCTCAGTGGAGATCATCTGGATCCTGATGCTGCACTTTGTTAATAAACTCTGAGGAAAAACTCCAGCAACAAACCGAACTTCAGCTCCTATTAACGTTTAGTCAAATCTGGATTTTTCTGTGATATCTGAACACTGAAATTTTGGGTTTTTAAAGTCTGGTCCAAAGCCCATAGGACACCCTGAGAGGTCCTCAGTGGTTCAGATAATTTTTGATCACATCAGAGGGACCAACACAACACTGGGCAGGTGGTCATAATGTTACTCCTGATCGGTGTGTTTAGCCATAAAAACTCATTTTTTATTATTTGTTTTGTGCTCGATGCTTGAAAGCAGTTTGTGGTGTAATAAAGGTTGAAGATCTTCTGCTCTGCAGTTCTAACTTGTTCCTCCTGTTTCCCTCCAGAGACTCACAACCTGCCCAAGCAGCCGCCGCTGGCCCAGGCCGTGGGTCAGGCCGCCCAGTGCCTCGCCATCATGGCACGGACCGGCAGCGGCTCCTGCGCCTTCGCCTCCGTGGACGACTACCTGCACTAGCCCCGAGGACACCACCACTCTCTCCGAGGGCCTGTCCAGAAACGCCCCCGCCCAGCTCCTCCATCAGCGTAGTCCTATTAGCCGAGGAGCTGCTCCTCCTCTGCACGACGCAGTAGAAAGTCCACCATCTCACACGCTTCTCAATCCACGACGCCACCGAGGATCCGGAGTCGTTTCTGGGCAGATCTCTGGAGCGCCGACACACCGCATACATTTAAACTCAGACGCCACCTCCCTCCCTGTCGTAAATATGAAACCACGCCTCCACCACCCTCTCCTCCAGCTGACACCAACGGCGGCCGAGATCGGTCGACTTGAAAACACTCGGAGAGCCGAACTGGTGCGGACTCGCTACAGATACCAACCGGGGCGGATAGACTGGCAAAAAATACAATAAAACCCCGGTCAAACATAAATGGAAAAAATACGGAAATAAACATCAAAAAATAAACCGGACCAGTGTCTGACCACCCTTTAACGTGGTCGCTGCAAACCAGGCAAACACGCATCCAACCAACATGGAGGCAGACTGGAACCCTCCACAGACTCTACCAGGCTCGTCATGGACGGCCCACTCCTCTCCACCGCCTCCCTGCTCCACCTCCACTGACGTCAGGAAATCGGCGGAGACTCGTGCGACGCATGTGGACTCGGGACTTCGAAGAAGCCGGAGAGAATCTACCGTCTCGACTCAACGTTCCCTGTTTTTAATCTTCTGTTTAGTTTTTGTTGTTTCTCGGGCGATGTGGGGAGGCGAGGTCACCTGGCTCTTGTTTTGTTTTTAGTTTTTCCAGGTTTACGAGGCATGGTGCAGACGACGATTATTATTATTATTATTATTCTAATTATCATTCTATTAATTATTGTTACTTGCATTCACAGTATATTTGTTGAGCGCCAGCAAGAGCAAGTTCCACCAACTTATTATAATAAAGGTCCCGATTCCACAGATTCCCAGTGACGAGCGTGTGTACATGTTAACGTTTATATATGAATTTAACAAGATGGAATTATATCAGTAGAGCCACATATTTAGTTATCAAATGAAAGGAAATCACTGAAAAAAAAAAACAATCCTTTAAGTCTTTGTACTGACAGCAGCGACATGAAGCTGCTGCTTGGTCCCGGTCCCGGTCCCGTTGGGTTGTCTTCAGGGCTCCTGCGCAGGAGGAAGTCTGACGTGTTTGACCGTTTTCCAGGTCTGTGAAGTTTTGGAAACTGCACTCAAATCAGTTTTAGGCTTCCACATGTTCTGGTTGCTACCTTGCTAAATTTATTCTGGATTCTCTGGGATGGATCCCTGCGTGGGATCCCTGCGTGGGGGGCCCTGCGATGCTCCTCTTCTCGTTAACCCCCGGCTGCACAGCAGGTTTGATGCAAACGTTGTTAATCTTTATTTTCGTATCGATGTCTATGCTAATCTTTAATCCACAAAGAACTCAGGAGCCAAAATGTCCCTTTGTTCGTCCACCTCGGTTCAGAAAAGTAACCCGACCCGTGCCTCAGTCGAAGGTGAACTCGACTTTTCAGACTTGAACTCAGACCAGAGTAGCTGAGCCGCTCCACGAGCTCAGCAGTTTATTTAAAGTCGAGCTGAAATTAGAATTAGTTTCCTTTTTGTAGTGTTTATGAAGCAACACATAGATGGCAGAAGAAGAGAAATGGAACACATGAAATTAGCGGTCAATGGAAGATTTAAACCCAATGTCCCGTTTGCTCAGTCAGAATATGTCTGCAGTTAACTAACTGCAAGATGTCATATTCCTGTAGAAACACCGGCACAAGACATTTCAAGCTTCGGTCTTTAGCTGTTAGCACTTTAAGCTAGCTAGCTAGCGTTTGACCTTAGGGAGGACTGTTACATTTGTATTCCACTAAGTCAGGCCAGGCTAGTTAGCATAGGAGGCTAACTATATCACTGACACCTATTATTATTTTAATGCCTGCTGAATCATTAGCTAGCACCTTGCTGTTGTTAGCTAGCACCTTGCTGTTGTTAGCTAGCACCTGGCTATTGTTAGCAGTCTGTCATGGCTAGTGGCCATTAGAACAGAGTCACAGATTCTTTCTTTTTCTGGTTTCTGTGATCTGAACTAATAAGGCTCAACATTGAGGATAAACAGCAGCAGAAAAGAGCGGATAACATGTTAACGTTAGCCCTGAACCTTTAGCATCATCTGGTAATCTGAACTTCCTGGTTTTGGCTCGTAAATATCAACATGTTCATTGTGGCAGCTCTGAGTCGGTGAACAGTTTTAGAGGTTTCAGGTCAGATCTCTTCACTGACTGTCTGTGGAATTGTCCTAAAACTCCAGCTGTGAGCTCGCTCTGAGAGTTGATGCACATGTAGAAGATCAACAGGTTTTTTTTATGGATCATGTGTTCTCCTGTTGATCTGTTGTTGCATCGGGACAGAAGATGTTTGAGAATCAGAGCGATGCGTCGTTCATTTTAAACCCGACTGCAGACGGTAGAGTGAAGTGTTAACCTGCAGCACCATACCATCTGATTTTAGCGTTTTTATGTGGTTGGATCAGCGTGAAGGTCAAATATCAAGCAGACATTCACTGACCTCTTAGGGGGAAAAAAACTCATTTTAATTTCAGTTCGACTTTAATTTGAAGGAGCAGAAGTCACGTTTCTTCAGTTTTTCTCATATTTGACAAACAGGAGTTTTGTCTTTAGTCAACCTGTTAAACAACGTTCAGGTATGAAAAGTCCTCCAGGTTTCAACGATCCATGTTCTCCATCAGTGGAGACCTCTGCTGGGTCCTGATCCTTCTCTGGCCTTTAGCAAAGCAGGAAGAGAACCTTTTAAATCCTCCAGTATTGAGCAGCGTGAGGCTTCACACCAAACCACATTCTAGTCGGACGGCGGCGGTGTGTCGAGGCTTCAGACCCGACGTCCAGCTTCTCCTCGTTTCCCCTCCAGGGGTCCGCTGACATTTCTCCTCACGGTGGAACCGAGCTTTTCTCTACCTTTGGTTTGGTTTTCTCTTTTTGTTTTTTTTTGCGGATCGTAAGCAGTCACGGCATCGTTTAGAAAACTTCTTAGACAAAGTGTCTGTTGTCTCTTTCTGAGTAAGGTCTGAACCTATGCATGCCATAGTAAAGTGGTGGTAAGATCAAGTTAGATGTCTCTTATTTGATTCTTTTTGTTTCTCCTTCTTTTAGCCAGTTCACGGTGTATAAGGAAGATGTCAACCAGTAAACTGTCCACTGCTGACTGTGTGTCCATTTGGAGAAAAAAAATGTGCAATTTGTGTGAGGGTGAAAAGATTTCTATTAAAAATGAGAAATGCTGAGAGCTGTTGTGTGGCTGCTGCGTGACGCTCAGAGTCCACGTTAATCCAGATGACGTCCAGCGCTAATCCTGCAGCGTGTTGTGACCCACATATGAGAGGAAACGATCACCTCACGCCCTGCAGCCGATTCATCTGAGAACCCATGAGAAAAGAGCGAATGAGACGTTTTCTGAGGCCAAAGCCGCCGTCGTTTCTGGTTATAGTTTAATTTATGAACCAATACTAAGTTATGTAAAATATTTTGGCTGATTTTTTTTAATTTTTATTCAGACCTGAGATTATTTTTGCATTTTTAACTTTCAAAAAACATTTGACCTGTGAAACCGTTTTTAAAGTTAAATATCTCCAGAAATAAAACAGCCAGCCATGAAATGAGAACAGACTGAATAGTTTTGAGTAGATCAGAAGGATGGAGTGGATCCAACAGAGAGGACACATTCAGTTATTGATCCTTAAAGATGAAAAGGAAAAAGTGAAAACTGTTCAATCGAGGCTGGTACTGGTTCCTAATAAAGTTCCTCTAGGAGTTTCTATATCTGGATGGATCCATATTTCTACCAAACACACCGTCCTAAATGACCGAAACTTGTCAAGAATCACTAAAAGTGTGTTCAAAAATAAATGCAATTCTCCTAAAGGACTTAGAAATGTCCAAAATGAAAGTACTTATTAGTTTTGGCTCTTGAAAACAAGTGCGGTATTTTCAAACTCCATATTTCTACTAAAATCCCGTCCTTGGTCGACATTTCTCCGACACCAAAGTTCCAGTTTTTAGATGTTTAGTCAAAGTCAGTCTATTTGGACAATTTTTTGTCATCTTGGACAAATTCTGAATCGCACTGAACATATTTTGTGTAATTTTAGTCAGTTTTTGAATCATTTTGTGTTGGGGTTAAATAGTTCTGTACATTTTCAATATTTTTATTTTGAGAACATTTAGACAAATTGAGTAACTTTGAACCTTTAATGAGTCATTTTGGACCAAACTGAAGTGATTTCAAAGACATTTTGTGTCATTATGGACTTATTTAATGTCTTCACTGGCAAAGTTTTTGTAAACTAAAACATTTTTAAGTCCGCTTTAGACACAGAGATTATTTTCCAGCAGAACTAAATGATTGATTGATTGATTGGCTCTAGTAAAGGACACATCTTTGATTATTGGTTCTTCAAAATGGAGGGAGAAAAAAAGGCAAAATTTTCAAAGTTTAGTGGTCTAGTGTCTCCATAAAGTTCCTGTAAGTGCTTATATCTGGATGGATCCATTGTCTATATTCGGTCTATGTCTAAACGTTGAAATGCAGTAGAGATTTAGACGTCTAAATCTCGGATATATTTAGACTAGACTGAATATCGCTCAACGGCTATCATAATTATTTTAGTTCAGTGTTTGGACATCGGTTATGCAACATGCAGTTATTGTTTTAAATTAACAACTTTTGAATGATGGATTAAATTCAGTTGTCTAGATTCTGTCTATATCTAGACGTTGAAATGCGGTAGATATTTAAACGTCTAAATCTCGGCTATATTTATACTATACTGAATATCGCTCAACGGCTATCATAATTATATTAGTTCAGTATTTGGAGATTAGCTATGCACCTTACAGTTGTTTTTTTAATAAATAGTTGCAGAATAATTGTTTAAACTGCAACATCTAAATTCCGTCTAAAAACAGACGGCATCCAGACGGTTGAAATTAGGTCTAAAAAAAATCTAGACGTCTAATTTTCGGTGGGATATTTCTATTAAGGTTGTGTCTACAGATACGGACCCGTACCCGTAGCCTGTGGACTACGGATACGGCACTTGCCATTTGCCAATCGGATACGTGAGATCTGGTCACGTGACTCCCGGTAGACGCTAGCGGTACGGACCGTAGCATCGGTACTACAGGTACGGACCCTAAACCTGACCCTAACACTAAGCTTAACCTTTGCTTACCTTTCAACAGTTTGCAGTGGTTAGCAGCTTCTTGGCTCACGAGACTCGCGTACGGGTCCGTATCTGTCTGGCAAATGGAAAGTGCCGTATCCGTAGGCCACAGGCTACGGATACGGGTCCGTATCTGTAGACACTACCTTCTATTAAAATCCACTCTTTGGTCGACATTTCAGTAATTGTTGAGGCTCTAACATCAGTAGAGTCTGGTGTGTGGAAACAGGGGCAGATCCAGATTAATTCTAGTGGGGGGTGGGTGGCAAAGGGGGACACAACAGATATTTGGGGGGCCACCAA
Organism: Acanthochromis polyacanthus; assembly: GCF_021347895.1. Taxonomy (NCBI): domain Eukaryota; kingdom Metazoa; phylum Chordata; class Actinopteri; family Pomacentridae; genus Acanthochromis; species Acanthochromis polyacanthus. The sequence goes on from NC_067121.1 coordinate 3,294,143, forward strand.
AAATTTGTGATAAAAATGAAAGCTGCTACCAACCTCTGGCTTTTACAAAGAATGTTTCATTTTGTTTTTGTCTCTTTAACCCAGTAGTAAAGCTGTATATGAGCTTTTCATTTTGGACTGTTAACATTAAATTCTGATGGACTTGTTTCCTTGTTTCTGTGAATTCCAGCATCATCAGCTGCAGCATCTGCCTGTTCTGTAAAACTGTTAGCTCAACCACAGAATCCTGAGGGCAGTTAAGAGACAAATATTGTACAAGAACAGCTCTATATACAACCCTGTTAATTTCCACTTCTTAGAATGTTTACTGACAATTATCACAATTAAAATAAGAAATAATATTTTGTACTTTTAGCAGCTAGTTCTCAGCTGTAAACCATAAACATCACAGGGTTCTGTATGCTAATCAGTCTGAATCAAAATGAGTTCTACCCAATACACAGTGAACAACAACAATCTGTACCCTTGATCTGTGCTAAAATAATCTGAAATGTTCTGTGCAGGAATGTACATTTTAAAATACAGTAAGCAGCACTCTGTACATTTAACAGTAAACCTGAGAACAATAATAAACAGGAACAATACTCCATATTCTTCAGTCATTTAATAGTTCACAGCTCAGCAAACATCACAGTGTTCTGCATAGAAATCACTAAAAGCTGCTCTCAGTGATCTTCCACAGTGAGCAGATGTTCTTGTGCTGCAGGTCCATGGTCCAGACGTGGACATAGAACAGGATGGGGGGGTCTGGTACTGTGGACTTCCTAGAGCTCCTCCTCTTTCTGCATTCTTCATATGGGATGGAAATAAAGTAACGCTGGTTTAGCACGTCCATCAAAGGCCTGTAGGTGTGAAGCAGGAAGTCCTCCACAGTGAGGATGTGAGTCTCCTCCTCCTCCTTCAGGACCATCTCTGTGTCCAGGGTGTTATTAACGCCATGAGACTTCTCAAACTTCACCGGGTTCTCCGGCCACGCGTAGATCCTCCTCATCATGGGTCCATGTCCAGAGCAGTGATGACATCGTACTGCTTAAAGCCATCTTCACCAACTTCAGTCTGATCTTGGTGCTTGAAGAAGTCATCCTGATGGACCACGCAGCAGTTGGGCAGGTTCTTGATCAGGCGGTTGGTGAGGCTGGTTTTCCCTCCATCGGTTACGCCGTCGATGCTGATGATGTACTTCATGTTCTCGGATCGGTCAAAGCTCAGAAAAAGGGTCAAAAACGTCAACAAAAACCGGGTTGGGAGCAATCGGACGTGGAAGAAAGCTGAAAAAGAGAAGGTTGCAGCAGGAAACATCAACTACTGGAGTCCTCCATGGACCTTGAGTTTAGTGAGTAAGGTCAGAGCAGAAAGGGAGCTGCTACTCAGACACCGTTCTTCTTCCCAGAGAGGACCTCTTTCTGCTGTCGCTGCTACACAGACTGCCCTAGTGGAGGTTTGAGGTGGAATATTCCTTTTAACCTTGGATGGAATACTCGGTTAAACCAACATTTTAGGTGCATGTCCAGGGATTTAAGGTGGAATGTTCCTTTAAGGGGGATGTGTGAGGACCTTGTAGGTGGAATACTTCCTGAAACCAACCTTTTAGGTCAACATTCAAAGATTTAAGGTGGAATATTCCTTTAAACCAACCTAAATTTCATGTTTTGATCATTGTCAGGTGAGAAACCTCAATCCAGACTCCTCATAAAGACGTTTGAGATTTATGCTGCTGTTACTTGTTTAGTCCAGACTAAATGACAGAAATCCACAACTGTAATTTTATTTCAGGACTCGGTTATTAAATGTCAAAACAATCCATGTGACTCTAAAAATTCAACAGCTTTACAAACTCTAAGACTAAACTCTACAAGGATCCAAAAGAAGTTGGACTTCTACATGAGAGCTTTAATTATTCTTCATCTACTTCCTGAAAAGTTTGGTCAATAAAAAAGATAAAAACTCATATTTTCAGCTGAACTAAAGACAGACTTCGTGATTTTTCTGCTCACATGTTGTGTTGTTGTAAACTTACTCTTTCAACCCCTGAAAACCAGCGTTTGTCCTGTTTTTGCTCCTTGGTGACCCTAAACAGCCTCTTGTACTGTTTTCTGAGCAACACACCATACTATGAGGTTTTTACAGTGAAGGTTCTACTGTGGAACCAGTTTGACATGTTCAGGTGTTCTTTGTGTGAAAACTCAGAGATTTCAGGGATCAGAAGGTGGTTTTCAACTTTCTCTGTTAACTTTCTGCTTCAACTTCAGTGTGCACCAATGACGTCGGACCATCGGTCAAATCCGATTTGTGTACCAAAAGTCCGGTAAAACTTACTACATTACTGGTCTCATGTCTGGTGTAATTTTTTTGCTGTAACCCCGAAGTTCCACATAATGCGATCGCGCTGCCGTCTTGCTCCAAAAGTCAAAGCACGCCGTCCGGATGGGGAGGGCTGCTCCTCAGAGAGGCTCTCGTGTGAACAGCGATATCACGCGATAAAAACACATGATATAAACAGAAAATAAATAAACCACACCTCATTTCGCTTCTACAAGGTCGCTCTGCTTGACCCAGCCACATTGCTCTGTGATTTATACTTCTAGCATGGTTAGTACATGATTTTTGTTTTGATCTCAAATGAGTGCTTTTCTTTATCCAATAGTTAATTTTGTATGGTTTATTCTGTATAAAAACGGTAATTTCTCTTGTCCATGGTGTTGTGTTGTGTCTGGGACATAATTAATAAAGTAGTAAATTTGTATAACAATTATTAAAATTAAATTATACATCAACTTTTGGTACATTTGTACATAAAATATTCGGTCCAGTAAAAACTGTTTCGGTCCAGTAAAAAATTACTGTTTACTGGTCCACGGTCCAGTAATAAATTGTGCCCATTCACGCAGACTGTAACTTTAAACTAAATTTCCTTCACTAAGCCAGCCCTCTGGAGAGAGTAGCTCAGGGGGATAAGAAGAGAGACTACCAACTTCCATTTTCCTTCTTGTACTTCTGATACTAGAACTAAACGTGTCTTCACCACATGAACATCTGGTTTGAATGAATCGGCAGCAACATCACAACAACAAATGAGAGCATTTTCAACAAATTAAAGAAACTGATGTCATTGAAAACTATCAGTCTGTTTTAGTGTCAAATTAAAGCTGATTACTGACAACTGGAACATCAACGTTACGGTTTTAATCACATTTAAGTTTCCTGAACGTTACATTAACGTCAACCAGCCACAGTTTTATGAACTTAATGAACCACATTACAGGAACACAACACACTTCAGCTGCTGACAGGAAACTACACAAACATCGATAGCTTGATGCTACATTTAGCTGCTAATCAGGACTGCTCAGCTAGCTCAGTTAGCATCGCTAATTTACATTAAAGCTAATATCCACTGGATGCTAACTCTCTTCTCTGGTCAACACACACAAATAAACTCCACCACCTCCTGTGGTTCACGGCTCACATTATATCTGACTCTGAAGGTGAACATAAAGTTCATTAAAACTGGCACTGATCAGTAAATTATCATTTATTATTTTATTAGTCCTTCAGTGTCTGTTGGTCCAATCAGCTGAAGGACTGAATTACTAAACTGATAAAAACAAGACAACGGACAGTAAAACTGTCTGTGGAAAATGTACTGCTGCTCCACCGATAAATACCAACAAACTAAAACAAACTGGAAGTGTTGCTTTTAGGGATTTTTTAATAAATAGCAAATATGAGGCTTTTATTTTTCTGGAAGTAAAAGGAAACGTTGCTTAGCCATAGTTTCGCTAACTTAACTTTAGCTGCACTTTCACCATGTTCTAACTGATAGAACACTTTTAAAAAATATGAAAATAGCTGCATTTCCTTTGTATATTTGGCCGTTTCTTATGTTGCTGCTGTTTCATTGCAATTCTATTTGTCAAGCCCAAACGAAAAACTAATCCATATTCTAGCTACATGGAGTGACCGGAAGTTAGCCGACCTAGCGGAAGTGCTAATGAGGTCTGCTCTGGCACAGATTATTACTGTCACACATGTAGCTTTGAAAATAAATCTTCTACAAGACACAGAGCTGTAGCTCCGTTTCAGTGTGAGCTCTAAAGTTTCTCTGTGTGACTGTGTCTGACTTCCTCTAATAAAATCTTCCTGTTTACTGGGAGCTGCAGCCACAGATAAATATCTATCTACTGATTCAAATCTATGCACACTACATGAGAACGCAAGTACGGACAGTTACGTACTGAGAAACGGCCACAGTCTTCTTACCACAAAGGTACAAAGCTGCTCATCTTCTCCTCCGGCATCAGGAAAGTTTTTTCAAATCCAAACGAAATACAATCAAAAGATCAAACTAACATCATTGGTGCATTCAGGTGCAGCCGGACAACGAATTGCATTCAGGAGCGTTGGAAATCGGAGTATCAGTGATGTAAATTTCCAACGAAAATGTTGGGGGGGGGCACACGGGGTGGGCAATCAGATCACAGGGGTGGGGATGTGTGCATGCATGTGTATTTGCAGGGAGAGGTGGTGATGATATGAAAACAGAGTCTACAGAGACCTGTTCAGCAGCCTGACAGCTTCGGGGAAGAAGCTGTTTCTCAGTCTTGTGGTTGTGGTCTGGATGCTGCGCAACCTGAAGGGAGAAGGTTGAAGTGTTTGTGTGCAGGGTGGGTGAAGTCCTTCAGGATGGAGGTGGCCCTCCTCCTGCATCTGTTGGTGTAAATATCAGTGATGGTGGGGAGACTGCCTCCTACAGTCCTCTGAGCCGCTTTCACCCCCCTCTGCAGAGCCTTCCTTTCTGCGGCCGTGCAGCTGCCATGCCACACAGTGATGCCAGTGCTGAGGATGCTCTCCACCGCCCCCCGGTAGAAGCTCTTCAGGACTGGGCCTCCCAGACCGGCACGGAGCAGCTTCCTGAGGAAGTAGAGGCGCTGGTGGGCCTTCTTAATTAGCTGGGAGGTGTTGTGGCTCCAGGTGAGGTCCTCAGACAGGTGTACTCCCAGGTATCTGTAGGTGGAGACCACCTCCACGTCAGCGCCGTCGATGCGCAGGGGACGGGGGGGGGACGTCTGGCTCTGCAGAAATCCACCACCATCTCCTTGGTCTTCTTAACGTCGATGCAGAGGTTGTTGTTTCTGCACCAGCCAACCAGCAATTCTACCTCCTCTGTGGTGGGACTCATCATTGTTAGTGAAGCATCCCACCACTGCTGTGTCATCCGTGAACTTCACTATATACCATTTCACATATGTGGATGAGGGCGTTAATGAGGCAAGATGAGGTTCATACACTATATTGCCAAAAGTATTTGCTCACCTGCCTTGTCTCTCATATGAACGTCAGTGACATCCCATTCCTAATCCATAGGGTTCAATATGACATCGATCCACTCTTTGCAGCTAGAACAGCTTCAACTCTTCTAGGAAGGCTGTCCACAAGGTTTAGGAGTGTGTTTATGGGAAGTTTTGACCATTCTTCCAGAAGCTCATTTGTGAGGTCACACACTGATGTTGGACAGAAGGCCTGGCTCTCAGTCTCTGCTCTAATTCATCCCAAAGGTGTTCTATTGGGCTGAGGTCAGGACTCTGTGCAGGCCAGTCCAGTTCATCCACACCAGACTCTGTCATCCATGTCTTTATGGACCATGTTGGAAGAGGAAGGGGCCAGCTCCAAACTGTTCCCACAAAGTTGGGAGCATGGAGCATGAAGTTTGAAGGTCTGTAGCCACTGACTCTGCAGAAAGTTGGCCACCTCTTGGCACTATGTGCCTCAGCATCCTCTGACCCGCTCCATCAGTTTACGTGGCCGACCACTTGGTGGCTGAGCTGCTGTCGTTCCCACACACTTCCACTTTCTTATAATACAGCTGACAGCTGACTGTGGAATATTTAGGAACGAGGAAATGTCACGACTGGATTTGTAGCACAGGTGGCATCCTATCACAGTTCCACGCTGGAATTCACTGAGCTCCTGACAGCGACCCATTCTTTCACTAATGTTTGTAAAAGCAGTCTGCATGCCCAGGTGATTGATTTGATCCACATGTGGCCATGGGAGTGATTGGAACACCTGATTCTGATTGTTTGGATGGGTGAGCAAATACTTTTGGCCATGGTAGTTGTTAGAGGTACGGACCTGTACCCGTAGCCTACGGATACGGCACTTTCCATTTGCCAATCAGATACGCGAGATCTGGTCACGTGACTCCTGGTAGACGCTGGAGGTACGGACCCGTAGCATCGGTACTACAGGTATGGACCCTAAACCTGACCCTAACCCTAACCTTTGCTTACCTTTCAACAGTTTGCAGTGGTTAGCAGCTTCTTGACTCGCGAGACTCGCGTACGGGTCCGTATCTGTCTGGCAAATGGAAAATGCCATATCCGTAGGCCACAGGCTACGGGTACGGGTCCGTATCTGTAGACACTACCTTTGGCAATATAGTGTATGTTGTTAAACTTCAACATGAAGCATCTTATAACTCTGCTCATCTAACACCAACATCTAGACCTCTATGAACTCCTGGTTCTGGTTCCTACCAATGAGTCCACATCAACATTTAGTCTAAACATCTAAAAACTGGAACCTTGTCTGGTCAAACTTTAACACATCAGATTCTACTGATGTTGGAACCTCAACAGTTGGAGAAATGTGGGCCAAAGACTGGATTTTAGTAGAAATATGGATCCATCCAAACAGGAACTTTATGGAGACACTAAACCAGCCTGGATTGGATATTTTGCACTTTCCTCCAATTTCAAAGGCCAATGAATTAGAATTTGTCTCCATAAAGTTCCTCTTGCTGCAGATGTGATTGGTTCACAGACCAGATTCAGTCTTCTTCCATCCAGGAGTCGCTACCTGCAGACTAAATCTGACTTTTGTTCATTTTTTATAACCAACTTTCAGAACCTGTGTAACTCTGGAAATATTTACAGTATGAAGGTAAAGTTTGCTCCTTAAATAAAGTCACTGCAGATACAGAAGATGTTGGTTCATGAAATAAAGAGCTGGTTTTTATCAACAAAGCAAGAAAACAATCTGATGCTCCTGAACTGTTGAAAACCTGCATTCACTCCATTTAATGACAGAAAAGTTTTTATTTCGTGTTATTAGAAATATACAGTAACAAACACAACAAGCACTCATTAATACACCTTACAGAGAAACAACAGCTGATCCTGTGAACAGAAACTCTAAATAATCCGTCCAGAAACATGAATGTTGGCGTACAGCTCATCTATTTTACCTCCAGCTGTTAAAGTCCCGTTAGAGGATTTTCACATCGTGTAAATCCTGCCGTGAGCTGATTCTGAGCCCATTAAAGTTCATAAACTGTACCGACCAGAACCGCTTCAGAGGGTCGGCCATGTTTGAAGTCCTTCTGCGATCAGCTGGAGGGATTCCGCTGTTTGTAGATCCACCTCTTCCTCAGCTTCTCTGCTTTGACTTTTTCCTTACAGGCTGCGAGAGACGAAGTGTTCAAACATGAACTTCTTCTGAATTATTATTAACTCCTTAATTAAAACCAAATGAGAATCAATTTGCACCCAGAGAACAGAGGAATCAGTAACTTTATCAATGATCAGAGTTCTACCTTCAGACTGGGAATATTTCCAGAGTTCCAGGTCCTTGAAGTCCATAAAGGAGAATGTCCCCCGGAGAAAGTTCTAGAGTAGACCTACCGACAACTGGAGAAAGTTCTAGAGTAGACCTACCGACAACTGGAGAAAGTTCTAAAGTAGACCTACTGACAACTGGAGAAAGTTCTAGAGTAGACCTACCGACAACTGGAGAAAGTTCTAAAGTAGACCTACCGACAACTGGAGAAAGTTCTAAAGTAGACCTACTGACAACTGGAGAAAGTTCTAAAGTAGACCTACCGACAACTGGAGAACGTTCTCCTCTATGAACTTCAAGGACCTGGAACTCTGGAAATATTCCCAGTCTGAAGATAGAACTCTGATCATTGATAAAGTTACTGTGGATGAAGAACCAGATGTTGTGATTTCAGATTTGGTCGTCTAAAGCTGAATAAACACCTGGATGTGAACCTGGTCAAACCGATGATCTGAACCGTGGTCTAGAGGTTCTAACTGGACCTACCCCAGTCCTTCCTCACAAACTGCAAGGCTGCGCTCTGATTGGTTCCCTTCTTGTTCTGGAGCGACAGCAGCTCGTTACCTGGAAGCAGAAGGACAGGAAGTGTAAAAAGTTCCAGATCAAACAGACGCTGTGGATGTCGCCGTCGTCTCTGAGCAGAAGTCCAACTGACCGGACCTCCTTCAGAACGACGAGCTTCACTGTAGCAGAGCTCAAATTGAGGCAGATCATCGTCTTTCCAGACTTCTACCACAGAGTGTAGCCTGCAGACGTCCAGGTTTTATTCTTCAGAACATCTACTAACTGTCTAAAGCTACCAGGGTGTTGGAGAGTCCAGAATTTCCTGAAGCAGCTGCAGATTTTAGCAACAAACACGTGAAAACGCTGCATTTGTTGGGGACTAATATCACTTCTTTCTCCACTGCGGATCATTTTTAAAGTCCTGTAGCTCTGAGGAACCAGAAGAACATGAAGGAGGAGAGAGAACTCAGATGTCTTCTGTTGGAATCATTGAAACCAGGAACAAGACTAAAGATGGATTTCTCTGATAAGATATTTTTCAAAAATGTGAAAATCCTGGAGCCACCATGTTTCCTCAGATTTTAAACTGTAAAGGAATGTCATCTCCTGAGACTTCTGTGCAGGTTCTCACTCATCCAGGTCCTGGTGATGGTAGGAGCTTCAGGAGGAACCAACTGGAGGTTCTGGAAGACATTTCTAGAAACATTTTCCAGAACCTCCAACCATCTCCTCATCCTGTAGATGTTTTTCTATCTCCAGACTTTTCCTCTCTACTCTGCTCATCATCTGTAAAAGATGTTTCTCCATGCTGATGGATCTCCATCAACCTGCTCCTCTGTTCTCTGGTTCTGAGCCATGCTGCATTTTGCTCTGTCTCATTGTCCAAAATAATTTCAAATTGCTCAAAAATGTACAGAATAACTTCATAAAAAATGTCCAAATTGCTGAACTATTGTCTAAAATTGTCCAAATAAGACTCAGAAATTGTCTAAAATTTCTTAAAAATGTCTGAGTTCTCTCCTTCTTCATTCTGGTTCCTCTGAGCTGCAGGACTTTAGATTAAAAATGAACCACAGTGGAGAAAAACGAGACAGAAAACAAGGAACTAAAACTAAACTAAATAAATTAAACAACTACATCTGACAGAGGTAAAGTCTGAATCGCTTCCAGAAGCTGAGATCTGAGCTGCTCTAAACGTTTCATCAGGTTCTGGTTCTCTACTGATCTTCTTACTGGTGGTTCTGCAGCTTCCAGCTCCATACAGTCTGGACTGGAGGAACTCTTCGGCCGCCTGCTGCTGGAAGAACGTCGACGTTTGATCCTCCATGGTCCTGACGGTGTAGCTTCCCTTCAGCCTGGAGAGCAGAAAAACACTCTGAGCTTCCATCATTTAACTGGATGTTAGAGAGTAAAGTTTGTCTCAGAGACGTCAGAGTTCAGATTACGTTCTAGAATGTGCAGATTTCGTCGTCTTCTTCTTCTTCTTCGTCGTCTCCTTCTCTTCTCCAGCTGCATGACGACAGTTACATTAGAATCATGACATCAAGCAGCAGCTAAAAGCAGCAGGAAGCTTCTTTACCTTCATCTTCAGACTGTTTCTGCTTCCTGGAAGACAAAATAAAGCTGTGAGAGGAGAAAACGTGTGAAAGCAGAGCAGCAGAAGAGAAGCAGCCATGAACCTACTTCAGAGCAGACGAGTGGATTTCCTCCAACGCTTCAGCCGGGAACAGTTTTCTCTTCTGGGGGAAAACGAAGGAATTAATTCATCCGAAAACACACTTTAAACAGCTTTCTGTCAACGCCTCCACGTATTTAGTTTGAGGCTGAAAAAGGACTGGACTTCATAACCGCAGATCTAAACGTGCAGCCGTCACGGCTTTATAATGACATCGTTTTACTTTTTGATCTGAGATCGATTAACTGAAGGGGTAGAAGCAGATGGTCTGATCCACTTTCTGTAGTTTTAGAGAAAAATTCTTCAAACTTTAGTGTTTTCCAGAATGGTCTAACATTCCACTGTAACGCTGTATTTGGGTTGTGGGTTAGACCACTCTGACACTAAAATGTAGACCAGAAAACATTCCATAAAAGATATAAAACTCATGTTTTGTGGGTTAGACCACTCTGCTTCTCACCCCTCATGTCATTCTGTGAGTTTTCAGTCATTTTTTTAATCATTTTCACTTCATTCTGAACAGATTTAAGTGTTATTGGTCCATTTTTGAGTCAATTTGGGAAGATTTTTGTCATTTCTGATGACTGTTTAATTCTGGACAAATTTTCTCCAATTTTGGATAATTTTCAATTCATTTTAGACAAAACCATCCTGGATAAATTTTCTCTCATTCTGGATCATTTTTAATAATTTGAGAGAAATTCTGGCTGATTTCAGATAATTTCCCCTTCATTTTAGGTTATTTTCATGTAATTCTGAACAAATTTATGTCACTTTAGATCATTTCTGGAAATTTTTCTGTAATTCTGGATCCTTTTAAAGTCATTTTGGACACATTTTGAATAATTTTTGAAGCATCTTGGGCAATAAAGGTAAAGAAGCAGAGTGGTCTGATCCACTTTCTGTAGTTTTGGAGAAAAATGGACTCAAAGTTTAGTGTTTTCCAGAGTAACATTCACTGTAACGCTGTGTTTGGGTTAGACCACTCTGACACTAAAATCTAGACCAGAAAATATGACAGAATCTACATAAAACTAGGTTTGTATTTTGTCCTGAACATCTTCAGACCTTCTGCTCCTGGAAGAGCTCCTGTCTCTTCCTCCTCTTCTCCTTCAGCAGCTCCTTCTCTCTGCAAACACAAACATGATTAATGAACAAAAACTAATGTTTAGTTCTTATCTGTGGCAGCAAACTAAACAGTCTGAAAATATTAAAGAAACCGAGGTTCAGTTCTACATGTGAAGACATTCAACAACATGTTTTCAACATAGATTTACACATTTTAATAAAACTGAACTTGCTGGTGTAAACGGTGCCTCGGAATACGTGACTAAACATGATTTGTGGTGTTTTAATGGTGTTAATTAGCAGAAAAACGCCTAAACCGAGTCAGTTTTTGCCCCAGAGGCAATGGTTAGCTCGCCGTTAGCTCGCCGTTAGCACCTCCTTTCCGTGTCCAGCGCCTCCTTCAGCCTCCGGAGAGCCTCCAGCCTGGAGTCCTGGAAGGTCACCTCCTCCGGAGCCTCGTCGTCGCTCGACTCCAGAACCACGTCCAGGTTTTTAGCCGTTTTTTCTCCGGCAGATAAAGCTTCTTTCCCACGTTGCTTCTTCTTCGCCATGTTTGCCACTAAATCTACGTCATCAGGCCGCGCCACACCATTGTTACGCTAAAAGAAAGGGACCGATGACGTTAGTTCCGGGTTATAAACGCTTTCATATTAATTTTAATTTACATCTAAACAGAGAAATTCCTCTGAAGGTTTTCCATCAAAAATCAACTTTAAATCACTCAATGTTTTATTATTTTAGATTTAAAATAGAAACTACAACCGGAAGTGTTTTAGTGTCTAACCTGACGTGAATATTTTGGCTAAATATATTTAAATCATTTTATTCGTCTGCTGTATAATACAACAGTTTGAAAACCCAGCTGTTACACGACGAGCTTTAATTCATCTTGTTGTGTTTGTTTGTTTGTTTGTTTGTTTGTTTGTTTGTTTGTTTGTTTTAATCGGTCTGTGGTTTTAATTGGGGATTTTATGTTGAAATTCTAAGAAACGGGACATACCGGGTCAGACTTTTATTTTGGTTGGAACGATTTTTAAAATCTATTTTTAGAAGGACAGACAAAATAATTGTTTAAAAATATTATTATCATCATTATTATTATTATTATTATTATTATTATTATTATTTATAATAACAAGATTTTATTTTGTCTTTATTTCCTCTGTTTATTATTATTTTCGTTGTTATTTTGTATATTATTGTTTGTAATGTTATTATTAGTTGGGTAATTTGTCAGAGAATATAATACTGATAATAAAGTATTTTTTTAAATATAAATAGTTAATGTAGTCAGTTAAAGTATAACTCTATATTTATGTTTTTTATATACTTTACGCTGCTCTGTTAATTCTGAGTTAATATTTAAACTTGTTGAATATTGATTATTTTAATTCTGCCCCGTAGTGAGTGACGGTGCAGTCTTCTGACGCTCTCATTCCGCCATCACCGGCCGCTGCACCGGTTACCAGGAGGCTACTCACCATGCACCGACTGCTGCTCGTGATTCTGGCCGCCGCCGGGACGTCTGTGCTCGGTGTGCCGGAGGGCTCCCGGGCGGCCGGTCCGTGCCTCGCCCCGCTTCAGTGGGAGGGCCGCTGGGTTCTGTACGACCACGGTACCGGCAGGAACAACCGGGCCGCGGTGTCCTACGACGGCCTGAACCGGAGGATCCGAGTCCTGCAGCAGCACAAGAAGCACACCCCGTGTCAGAGGCAAGACAAGATCTGATGCTTAAATATAAATCTGATTCATAATTTGTTATGGAACATGCATGTGGTGAGAAACTATAAACAGGAAACATGTGAAACACTGCAACATATGCAGTAAATTATTAAGTATTAAAGTGTATTTTACTGTGATGAATTACATAGAGAGAACAAAGTGATATCTAATAATAGTAATAATAATAATAATAATAATGAGTAAATAGAAGCCTTAATACAAGCTGTTACTGACGAAAGAACAACTGATTTTATTAACAGATTAGTTCTGTTTTCTATAAAATGTCAGAAAATGATGAAAAATGTTCCAAAGATGTTCAGTTTTGTGTCACAGAGGAAGAAACCAGAAAAGATTCACATTTCAGAACAAGATTAATCATTGCAGTTAGTTTCCAGGTTGCTTTTCCTTTTCTGTTTGGTAAGAAATGTTAATATTAGCATTAATAACCGTTTAATATGTTGATGATAGCTTCTGGTCCAGATTCTCTGCAGATATTCTTTAAAACCTGTTTATATTAATGAATTACTAATAAGCTCCTTGACAAAAATGCATTAAAAAAAAACAAGAAGATCAACATTTCAGAAACACCATTAAATAAACAAGGCATTTTTTAAGGAAAAATATGAAAAATGTAATGAAAAAACAGCAACAACAACGATAATGATGATGGTGATGATGAAGCATTCCTTTTAAAGGTTTCATTCTAAAGAATAACTTAACTTGTTAGTAGATCAATAATAAGCCAATGAGAGGAGCAGCGTTTGGGTTGCCAGGTTGGCTGGTGTTTACGAATCTGTCATAAATGCTGGTTTTATTAAATGTGTTTTTTCGTTCTGTTGCTTCTGCTCCACTCAGCTGAAGTTAATTTTTACAACATGGCAACCCAAACAACCTTCTTTCTAACAGTTGATATGGTAACTATAAAACGTCTGTATTTACACAAAAAAGCATGAAAAGCAGCAGCAATGATGATATTGATAGAATAAAGTCATTATTTATGGTTAATAAAGAACCGTTTCTTCTTAGTAGATCAGTTATGAACTCGTAGGTTGCCAGGTTGTGACTTGGACTGACTCATGAGCTCATTTTATAGATTTATTTTTCATTTATTTCCAGTGTAAGCAGGAAAGTTGTGTGTTTCTGTCCTTTAATAGCTGCTCTGTTATTTACTGAGTCTGAAGTCTGAAGTTGTGAAACTTTGTCCGGCTGCTAAACAGGAGCTCAGCCTGATAATCAACTTTGGTTTGTTTGGTTTCCGATCAATAAGCATGTGGACCAAATCCAGTGTCGTAAACGCTCATTTAGCATTTCACATTTATAACATTCTTGGACTTGTGATGGACAGTTTTAAAATAAAAAGGCTCAAAATCAGTGCAACAAAGCCAGAAATGTCCATTTTTTAATCCACACATTAATGACAATGGACACTTGGTGCCTACATTACCCACAATGTAGCTTGGTTTAGAGATGCAGATGTGCTAGCGGTGGCTACCGTAGCAGCTACAGACGTTAGCTAGTGGGTAGCTCAGCCTTTCAGCTCTAAACTTGCAGATTTTTTCCACTTTTAAGCTGAACTGAGGCGATCAGCTGCGTTTTGTTGCAGCTTTAATCCTCCGTTCTGAGCTTGGATTGTTCTTCACAGCGATCTGGACTTCTGGACCTGCACTCTCATTTTGTTGGTCCCATTTAGATGTGATGCTTGTTGTCTAAACACACGTTAGCTGCTTCACAAACACACGTGGTTTACTGTTGGAAAATGATCCATTCTTCAGTAATCTGATTCACTTTGTGTCTCAAAAGGCTGTTGAAGAAGTTTATTATCTAACAGCTTTACTGTGTCAGATATTTCAGCTTGTGTGACCAAAAAGTCAAGTCAGTGATTTTTATGTCGCCCAATATCAGAAATCAGTCATTTATGATTCAGTGTACAGCGCCCCCTATCTGCCACCAACAGACCCTGTAACCTCCGTGTCCTTCCAGGTTTTTTGAGTACATCTACTTGTACCAGAACATGGTGATGTTCCAGATCGACCAGAAGACCAAAGAGTGCTCAAAGGTCGCTCTGACGGACACCTGGGATCCCTTCGACATCCCCGATAACTCCACCTTCGAGGACCAGTACTTCATCGGTGGACCCGGGGACAGCATGGAGGTCCAGGAGTGGTCTGACAGGAAGCCGGCTCGCCAGCGTAAGTCGGGTTTCTAAGCTGTTTCAGGTCTGCAGCCTCGTGCACAATCAAATAAAAAGATAAGGACTGATTGACTGAATTATCTGCCACTAGTGTTCGATTGATTATGGCTTTGGTGAACTGACCCTTTAGGTTTTCAGTCAAACGTTGATAACATTCACAGAAAACAAAGTTCAGCTGAACTTTCCGCAAACAGAGCTGAAAACATCATTGATGGATTCTTCAAGGCTCATTCCAGACCTGGAGGACATCTGAGCTTTAAAATGTTTGAAAACTAAACCTTCTCTTTTCCAGCTTTCTGCTCCATATTTATCAATGATAGATACTGATTGGCTCAGCTTCCACATCAATGGCAGCATCTTTATTCCATGTTTCTGTGTTGTTGCTAACCCTACTCTAATCCATGCTAATGTGATCTTTTTCTCAGCAGTAGAAGCTAGATATTTAGCTAGCTGTTACTGCTGACCACTGATGGAAAACAGTCCAAAGAATGAGTCTGATCCTGATAATATGAGGTAGAGTGAGACGCTTAATCAAGGCTGACAATGGATGGAAAGATGGAAAATAGAAGAGAGGACATAGCTTTGCTCTACCCATTCTGTAGGAACACTGTTTGATGGTGGAAACAACAAAAACAAGACACAAAATGACAAGAACAAGACACAAAGCAAAAAAATAAAACAAGACACAAAACGACAAAAACGAGACAGAACGACAGAAGTGAGACACAAAATGACAAAAATGAGACAGAAAAGAAAAAAAAATCATAAAAGTCATTAACAGGCTCTGCTTACATGTTGTGGGACACGTTCCATGCATAATAATTATTTTTTAAATACTATGTTGATTAAAAAATGTTCCCACTATTACAAGAGACATCAATGAAAACAAATAACACCAAACAAAGGAGATTTAAATTAGATTTTAACTGTTGTATTAGAGATTCAGTTTGGTCCCGGGGGGGGGGGGGGGGGGGGGGGGGGGGGCAAGAGAGAAATGGCATTTTAGGGGGAAATATTTTCAAACATTATTTCTCCTAGTTTTCTTAGATTTGGTCTCAGGACAAGAACATTTACAGAACTACTGCATGTTTTAGGATTTTGGATTAATTGACATTTAACGGGTGGGGTGAAAAATGTTTCTGGGCGTTTTTATTTGCGTCCGTCTCATTTTTTCTGCTGTTCCACCAGATGAGACCTGGGTGGGCGTCTACACCCTGAAGGACTGCTACCCGGTGCAGGAGACCTACATCCGCAACAGCAGCGTCACCACCTCCACCCGCTTCTTCAACCTCCAGCTGGGCATCAGCGACCCCGACGTCTTCACACCGCCCAGCACCTGTCAGGCAGCCCGGCCCGACAGGATGGCCGACTGCTGAGGCCTCGTCCAGACCTCCCCTCTGACCTGAGAGGCATTTAACACTGTCTAGATAGTGAAGCAGTAAACTGAGATTTTAGTAGTGGAGGACACAAAACGACAAAAATCAGACAGAAATTGACAGAAACAAGACACAAAATGACAAAAACAAGACAGAAAATGACAGAAACAAGACACAAAGTGCTAAAAACAAGACAGAATGACAAAAGCAAGACACAAAACGACAAAAACTAGACAGAAAACGACCAAGATTAGACAAAATGACAAAAACAAGACAGAAAATGACAAAAACAAGACAGAAAACGATAAAAAGGTCAAAGGTCAAAAACAAGACAGAATTCAGTAAACTGAGATTTTAGTAGTAGAAGAGGTACTCTTTACTGATGTAGAAGTACTAGAATCACAGTTTCTCTGCTACAAGTCCTGCATTTAATCATGCTAAAATAAAAGTGCAAAAATATCAATAAAAGATAATAAACATTTTTAAAGTAAGAGCTCTGCTGCCTGTGACTGACGTACTGCTAGTTTAGTTCCCAGCGTTTGGGTGGTTACCAGATAAACCTGACTGACTGTCAGGTTGTTGACGTTTTCTGACTTTTTCTTACAAACTTTTTTCAATCTTCTTGTAAAATTCTGGATTATTACTTTAAAAAATACCATTCTAGTAGCCTAGCCACGCTTAGACCCAGCTCTGAAGACGCAGGGGTCTACTTACCCTCGGTAAGCCTCGAGGTTGGATGCTCCTAAAACTGGCCGACGAATCACCATGAAGTGTAGACTCAGAAGGCGGGCGTAACTAAGTGACGACAGAGGCGCGACGATTCTGACAGAAACAACCGGAAACAACTAGCCTAGCCGCGCTAGACAACACACGGCAACGAATTTAATTCTCTGCCAGGGTCGACAACAAAAACGACAACAGTCGTTGAGCTCCATTAGCACCGACTCTGAATAATCTTTCTGTTAACATGTCTGTAATATACTTGAGCTTCACCCATTGACTGTATAAATAAGGCTTCACCGAACTCCCGCATCCTCTGATTTCCAGCGCTCTAGGAACTCCGTCAGCCTATTCGTTGTGCTGATTGGTTGTATACCTACCCAATTGCTGCAGAGTGATTTGAAAGACAACCTTTTAGCCCGCCTCCCTCCCTGTCGAGCGTTCCTAGACCCTTGCGTCTTCAGAGCTGGGTCTAGCGCGGCTAGGCTACCATTCTAGAGGCTTTAAAGGAAAATCATGTAACACTGGAACCAAACTAGATGCTGCTTTCTTTGTAACTTCATCAATGTGTTGTCTTTTACAAGCTTTTCATGTCATTTTATTTGTGAATCTGAAAAGTAACTCCCACTGAAAATACAGTGGAGAACAAATGTTGTGGAATTAAAGTTTAAAATAGCATAAATGGAGACACTCAGAACAATTACCTGGAAGCTGGATTTAAGCACAATACTTGAGTTAATGCACTCAGTTACTTCTCACCATTGGATTTCAGACATTTAAAATCTTCATTTGCAGCCTTACAATACTATAAATTCTCAGGTATTTTAATTTAGGATTAGCAAAAAAAAAAAAAAAAAAAATGAAATACATACACTGATGAGACTGTGTGGAGGGCAACAAGTCACAGAAGATAACTTAAGTTTCATGGGGAGAAACTAGGGAAGCAGTGTATTAAAGAATTGTTTGTTAATTTGCTAAGAACTGAGTTTCCAGGAACAGCGAGGCCTGCTAGCTGCCAGATAGCAGCAGATAGTACCAAACACCGACTTAGGATCCCTAAACAGTTCACTTAAAGGCTTAAAAAATCATTTAAAAAATAAAATGTGACTTTTAGTGTTGTTCTCTCTTCACTCGTCACTGTTACCAACTGATAAATTATTTCCTCCAAGCTGCTAGCTTACAGTGAGCAGTTAGCTTTCAGCTGCAACATAAAGTAGCTCACAGACGATAGCTCCAGATGGTGATTTGGGACTCCTAAATGGTTAATTTTAATCTTGAAACATGACTTTAAGTGTGTTAAGTGCACTCTTCATTGTAACCAACTGATAAATTTTCTTTCCAAGCTGCTAGCTTATGTCGAGTAGTTAACTTTCAGCTAGCATACTGGCATGTAGCTTCCTGACTACATGCTAAGAACAAGTATTTGCTGATATTTTCGCTCATGACAGAAAGTTTTAGGTTAACTTCAAGCTGAAAAAGTGACTTTAAGTGTTGCTACCAGTTGATGAGTTATCATTTTCAAGCTGCTAGCTTACATGAAGCAGCAAGCTTTCAGCTAGCATATTAGCATTAGTATTCTGACTACATGCCAGTATTAGCATTTGCTAAGTGTGTTTTCCTCATGGCAGGCAGTTTAATAAGTCTATATAGTCTATAATATAATCAAATAAAGTGCCTCGTACGCATGAGGAGACACAATGAGCAACTTTCCACTGCAGGAACTTGAAGGTGATTTTAAGTTGACCTGAACATTTGTGTGGGTTCTGAATGCAAGAGCCGCTACTGGAGAACCCTCTGTCTGTAAAGAAAATACCAGCTGAGGGTTAGGTCCATCTAAGTGGCCCTGATAAACTGCTACTCGATGCCGATTGTCTAAACTCACAGGTGACAGCAAGCATTCTGCCATCTTTATGCCTTTGTTAACTATTCTTTGTGTAACATCGCTATATTTTACGTTAACAAACCTTCAACGTTCAGTCGTCAGACAGCGTAAGGCATAAACAGATGGCACTCTTCAGCCATGCTAATGCTAATGTTTATTTCCACTTTTAAAAACCAAAAAGCAGCTAAGCCTGTCTGCAAAGTAAGACGATTTCACAGTTTCATGCTGAGTGGTACGATAGACTGTACTATGAAGTATGCAGAAAATGCTGCATCAGTAGTAATACTTGGTTTCAAATACAACTGATTTAGTTGCAGTTCAAAGGTTTAGTTGAATTGTCTGTGGAAAATCTATAGACAACATAAAAATGCATTTTTAATATGCAAATGAACTTTGCACAAGTTTATTATTTCATAGAAAGTTTGATATAGGCTGAGCTTTGGATTTAGTTGAACTTGTTGTGCATTTGACCCACATTATTTAAACAGTAATACACATCATGTAAACAGTAATGCACTGTTTAAATAATGTGGGTCAAATGCACATTATTTAAACAGTAATACACTGTACTTACCCCAGTGTGAGGGATGTTCTCAGCCTGGACACCAATAAAAATGTAACTTTCATGCAGTTTCTCGTCTGCTCCGAGTTCCTGCAGTGAAAAACTGCAAAATGTGGTGAAATCACAGATCTGTTGGTGTGTTTCAGCTTTTGTAGACTGATTTTCTGATCACAAATAATTATTCAGCAGCGAAGAAGACACTCTCTGTCTCAGTGTAATGACTGCTTATGGACATTTTCACTATTAAAGAAATAAACCAAATTGTTGGAGAAGACTGAAATGACTGCCTTCGCTTTTCTGCAACTTTTTGACCACACACTGTTAGACACCTGTTGGTGCTAGCTAGCTAACATGGCACAAGGATTGCCTGCAACAACAGCAGCAGTATAGACACAACTAAATCTACCGACTCACAGTTCTCATTGTAGGTGCTCACGTTATATTTGCAACGTTATCCAGAAGTTAAAGAGCACTGTCTATCTGCCAAGTGTGTCTCCATTTCGGTAATACTTCCTGATCCTCAATAGAACAGTAAGAAATGGCTAAATGATAGACCAAACAGCCTTTAATCTGTTCCTCCAAGCCCTCATCAGTGAGGGTGTTGCACTCGAGTCAACTAGATTTTTATCTATTACTGTGACCTTTAGAGGAGCTTGCAGGCTCTTCTTGAATCCTGCAGTGATACCGAACATAAGTTTAGTTCACAGTCTGTTACCCTCTGGCCAGCTTCAGATCCTGAATCCACATGCATCCTACCTGGTTTAGTTGTAGAGGTAACCATCCTTCAACCAGCACCCCAGAAGGTTAGTGGACCTCCTCAGCCTCCAGTCAGACCAATAAACCTCCCCATCAGCCTGTTACAGCTACTGATTCTGTTGGCCTCCCGCTAGCTCCAGCTCTGGAGTCCATCAGCCATTCGCCTGCTGCTTAGTTCTGCCTCTGTGCTGGCAAGGCTCTGGTCTGCTAGCGATTAGCCTGACTGGGTTCCTGAACCAGTCAGCCTTTGATATGGTAGCCTCCATCCAGAACCAGCTCTACAGCCAGCTAGCCTCCTTTCTGATTCCACCTCTGATGCTGCCATGAAGTCTCCTCTCTTTACTCACCAGGCCTAAAGGTCAGACCCCTTTAAGAACGTGAGGTCCCTGACAACGTAGTTCCTCCCTGCTGCCCCTGCTTTCATACCTCACAGCTGCCCAACGCCGTGGAGGTCCCAGATCTAATGCCAAGTGAAGTCAACTGAGATATTTTCATCCTTGATAGTCTCTAGATCTGTTTCTGAGTCGGCCTACAACTTCTCAAACCCAGAGTCTGCTGATGGAACACCTGATCCAGAGTCAGTTTACCTCACAGCTGAAGTCACCTTAGATCCTGAGTCAACCATCACTGCTGGCTCTCTCCCTAATGATGATCTGTCTTTCCTGCCTGCTGGGGCTTGGCTCCCCCACCTTTGAGATTCCAGACTCCAGAAGAGCTTCACCTTCACTGCTGGGTTCCTGAGAGCTCTGCATCCACCATCAGCTTCCATTCCGGTGTCTTGAGGACCTCCACCATCACCTGTCTGGAATCAAGAGAGTTTCTGTCTTCACCCCCTACCTTCTACCTACCTTCTCCCTGCGTTGCCTCTTGGCTGCTCTCCTATGAGGCCTCACCTGTCTGACCTGCCTCTGGTCCACCGTCACCTGTCTAATGCATATCCAGGCTGCTTTCCTGACTGGTCCTGCTTGTCTTCCTGAAAATGTTTGAATCCTTTTCTTTGTTTTGTTTCCAGATACTTCACAGTTTCACTACAGTGAGTTTATGTTCTGTGATTTAGGAGGCTACTTTCATGTCGAGGCCTTCACGTAAAATTTGTGCTGAAAATGATGAGAAAAACGTAGAAATTTCACAGACATGATGGAACATGTTGGTGTCGTATAAAAAGGGTTAAAGTCTCAGTGTCTTCCTGAATGAATGGGCCTGATAACCCTCCCTCCTCCTGGTTCCTCCCTCTGGATCTGCACTGTCAGGATGGGTGGAACCAACATGGGGAGAAGTGGAAGAGCTGACAGGCCACATTGACTGCAGGAACACATGACGTACAGATCAGAGCTCACAACAGTTTCATCTACGAGGAAGTGAAACTCAGTCAGTCGCTGCTGCTCAGAGGAGAAAATGGCTCAGAAAGGAGTTCAGCTGGACCAAGAAACCTTCTCTTGTTCCATCTGTCTGGATCTACTGAAGGATCCGGTGACTATTCCCTGTGGACACAGCTACTGTATGACATGTATTAATACCCACTGGGATGGAGAGGATCAGGAGGGAATCCACAGCTGCCCTCAGTGCAGGAAGACTTTCAGACCGAGGCCTGACCTGGAGAAAAACACCATGTTAGCAGCTTTAGTGGAGGAGCTGAAGAAGACTGGACTCCAAGCTGCTCCTGCTTACCACCACTATGCTGGACCTGAAGATGTGTCCTGTGATTCCTGCACTGGGAGGAAGAGGAAGGCTGTCAAGTCCTGTTTGTTCTGTTTGGCCTCTTACTGTGAGAATCACCTTCAGTCTCACTATGAGTCTCCAACTTTTAGGAAACAAAAGCTGGTGGAGCCCTCCAAGAACCTCCAGGAGAACATCTGCTCTCGTCATGATGAGGTGAAGAAGATGTTCTGTCGTAGCCTAGCCGCGCTAGACCCAGCTCTGAAGACACAAGGGTCTAGGAACTCTCGACAGGGAGGGAGGCGGGCTAAAAGGTTGTCTTTCAAATCACTCTGCAGCAACTGGGTAGGTATACAACCAATCAGCACAACGAATAGGCTGACGTAGTTCCTAGAGCGCCGGAAATCAGAAGGTGCGGTAGTTCGGTGAAGCCTTATTTATACAGTCAATGGGTGAAGCTCAAGTATATTACAGACATGTTAACAGAAAGATTATTCAGAGTCGGTGCTAATGGAGCTCAATGACTGTTGTTGTTTTTGTTGTACCCTGGCAGAGAATTAAATTAGGGTGACCATATTCTGTTTCTCTGAAAAGAGGACACACTTCCAGCTCGCGCGCGAAAAATTTTCAATCCCCCCCCCATTTTTAGGGGTTTTCCGTGGGTTCCGTGGCTTTCTGTGATTCAAACTCAGTTAAACAGATATTCTGAATTCCCCAGAAAAGAACACTTTACCTGGATATACAGAAAAATAGCCCAAAACACAAACAGTTGCTTTATAAATAATATATTTATTAAATTAAAGCAATTCTCCTAAACAATATAATCAGTCACATACAAATATGGCATGCTCTCATCTTTAATAGTTATTGACTCAAGTTGTGTAGGAACACATGTATTCAGATGTTTAACAAAATAAGAAATAATCATCTCTCTTAAGTCTGACACTTACACCTTAGTTAGGAAAAGTGAGGTAGAGTACCATTCTACCATTCTCTACCATTCAAATGAAAAAAATATAGAAATAATGCCTCAAGTCAACAGTCCTTTTTCCTTCTTTTTCCTTTTCTTATTAGCTACAGAGACATAAGTTCCAGCTTTGCAGACTGTACATTCTGCCTCCCATTTGACACGACCCGGACGAAAACAGGGGTACTTTTTTCGCATTTCATCAGTGAAATGACATTTGCGTTTCGGCATTTTCTTTCGGTTTGAGTGCTCTCTCGCAGTGTGCCTACCTGTCTGTCAGCCTGCGAGGAAGTGAATCTCCAGCGCCATGGCGCGCGCCGGCGCTTCAGAGACGCGGCGCTGGCGCTCCGCAGCGTGTGCAGTGGAAATTGTCTGATAGAAGAGAATGGGTTCGAAGTGCTACAGTACGATTCAAGAGCGCGGTGCTGCGGTTTTGCGTTATGTGGAATTTAGGGGATCAAAAACCCGGACATTTGAAGGACTTTATAAACGCCGGCCGGACAGGCCGGACAGCCTCTCAAAAGAGGACATGTCCGGGCAAAAGAGGACGTATGGTCACCCTAATTAAATTCGTTGCCGTGGGTTGTCTAGCGCGGCTAGGCTAGTTCTGTCGTACTGATCAGCAGTCTATCTGTTATCTCTGTTCTGTGGAGGAACATAAAGGCCACGACACGATCTCAGCTGCAGCAGAAAGGACTGAGAGGCAGAAAGAGCTGGAGGTGAGTCGACTGAACATCCAGCAGAGAATCCAGGACAGACAGAAAGATGTGAAGCTGCTTCAACAGGAGCTGAAGGACATCAAGGTCTCTGCTGATAAAACAGTGGAGGACAGTGAGGAGATGTTCAGCGAGCTGATCCATCTGATCCAGAACAGAAGCTCTGAGGTGGAGCAGCAGATCAGATCCCAGCAGGTGATTGAAGAGAGTCGAGTCAAAGAGCTTCAGGAGAAGCTGGAGCAGGAGATCAGGGATCTGGAGAGGAAAGACGCTGAGCTGAAGCAGCTCTCAGATACACCAGATCACAGCCAGTTTCTCCACAACTACCCCTCAGTGTCAGCACTCAGTGAGTCCACACACTCATCCAGCATCAGCATCCGTCCTCTGAGACACTTTGAAGACGTGGTAAAAGATGTGAAAGAGGTCAAGGAAGGAATACAGGAAGTTCTGAAGGACACCTGGACAAACATCTCACCGACAGTCACTCAGCCAGATGTTTTACTGTCTTTTGTTCTTTCTGAACCAGAACAAAAGACCAGAGCTGGATTCTTAAGATATTCATGTGACATCACTCTGGATCCAAACACAAAGCTGGTTTTATCTGATGGAGACAGAAAAGTAACAGCAGTGAAAAAACATCAGTCTTATCCTGATCATCCAGACAGATTCAGTTTTTATTTGCAGGTTCTGAGCAGAGAGTCTAATTGTACATTGTTTCTGGGAGGTGGAGACGACAGGAGGTCATGTAGCAGTCGCATACAAGAGCATCAGCAGAGTAGGGAAAGGGAAGGAGTGTAATTTTGGACGCAATTAGTTTATTTCAGTTAGCATCCAAAACAACAAACCGACAAATCCTGGGCATTAAATTGTAACCCAAACAGTGATGGATTTTGGTTCAACAACACTAAAACTCCTGTCTCAGGTCCTCATTCCTCCAGAGTAGGAGTCTACCTGGATCACAGAGCAGGTATTCTGTCCTTCTACAGCGTCTCTGAAACCATGACTCTCCTCCACAGAGTCCAGACCACATTCACTGAGCCGCTACATGCTGGACTCGTCACTGTTTTAGCAGGCTGGACCCGAGCAGAGAGCCACACTACCAAGGCTGGGTGGAATGAGAATGCGCTTTATTGTTGGGGATGTGGGTTATGGCGAAGGGTGAGAGGAGTCAGGATGCAGGAGCGGGGAAAGTGACTGGTGGAGTGGTGTTTTGGCCAGATGGTTCTGGAGTCGGGGATCGGAAGAGGCAGGACGTCGGCCTCTGACGATCTGGGGGGCCGAGGTGTCCGTTTGGCCTGCAGAGGCTGACGTCTTTGCCAGTGGTGGTTCTGGAGGCTCCGGGAAGTGACGAGCAGCAGGCTTGCTGCTGTGGGTCTCCGGGTGGTTGGGAGGGAAGCAGGTCGGGGGGTCCAGGCAGGAACGGGGGGTCCAGTGAGGGGGAAACCGGTGCCAAATGGTCTCGGGAGAGCCGGAGGGGAAGGAGGACGGCGGGGGTCCCAGACAGCTGGGTCTTGACGAAGCAGGAGAGAAACAATGTTAAAAACATGCCAAAAGCTCAACCGACTTCAGGAGGCTAGAAAGCGAACTCAACTGTGTAGTCTTGTTCAACAATCTGGCAGGGAGTGGAAGGATGAGCCGGTTCTTATTGCTGAGGAGTAATCAGGTGAATGTCCTTCAGCTGTCCGGGAGCCGTAGAGGTGGTTGATTGCCTGAGTGGAGTCAGCTGGGAAGCCGAACTCCAATCAGGCGCCGAGCTGTAGAGGGAAGACAGGGGTAGAGGAGTGGACGGGAGACCGAAGGAAAACACAGAGACAGAAACCGAGGGACAGAGAGAGAGAGGGGAGCATGAGTGGAAGAGAGGAGCAGGAGAGGAAGAGGAAAAGAGGAAACAGATGGGAAAAGGGGTATTTGGGATGTTAGGTGAGAAGGACGGGGGTGAGGAGGGAACCCTGACAGGACTCTGGATGGGAAAATCTGCTGAAATCCTGAAACTGAAATAAACTCACATCTGTCACAGTTCAGGGGTTGAAATCAGAGATTGAGCTCATCATGCCTTTTATTCTAAACATGAAAATATCAGCTTCTCTGTGCTCTGAATGTCTGATGAACTTTTGTATGGATGTTTGTTTGCTGCAGTTTTTCTTCTTCATGAACCTCAGCAGAGAAATCAGCAGACCTTCTTCTTCCACAGAGATTTTATTCTCACCACTTTGTAAATGTGTGAAGAAATGTAGGATTGCATTTGTTTTGAATGATTAAAATGATTAAATGATCTTCAGCTGATGCGATTTAAACCTGTTATTCTGTTTGTTATTGACGAGGAAATCACTGATTAACTGAAGTTCTGGGTTTATTTTTACTGAATTTTTCATCTTTTTTGGTTTTTATGTGTTTGGTGTGTGAATAAACTGCTGGTTTTAATCATGAATAAAGCTAATTTGCTCTTTTTTTCTGTGTATAAAGAAGATTTTATTAATTCACAAAGAAGATTTGTTTTAAAAAGTGGAGAAAAACACTGAAAATGTGACACTCGGTGGGAAACTTTTAAAGCCTTCATAAGAGGACAGATAATAAGTATTTCCTGCAGTTGCTCCTGCTGACCACCACTATGCTGGACCTGAAGATGTGGCCTGTGATTCCTGCACTGGGAGGAAGAGGAAGGCTGTCAAGTCCTGTTTGTTCTGTTTGGCCTCTTACTGTGAGAATCACCTTCAGTCTCACTATGAGTCTCCAACTTTTAGGAAACAAAAGCTGGTGGAGCCCTCCAAGAACCTCCAGGAGAACATCTGCTCTCGTCATGATGAGGTGAAGAAGATGTTCTGTCGTAGCCTAGCCGCGCTAGACCCAGGTCTGAAGACACAAGGGTCTAGGAACTCTCGACAGGGAGGGAGGCGGGCTAAAAGGTTGTCTTTCAAATCACTCTGCAGCAACTGGGTAGGTATACAACCAATCAGCACAACGAATAGGCTGACGGAGTTCCTAGAGTGCCGGAAATCAGAAGGTGCGGTAGTTCGGTGAAGCCTTATTTATACAGTCAATGGGTGAAGCTCAAGTATATTACAGACATGTTAACAGAAAGATTATTCAGAGTCGGTGCTAATGGAGCTCAACGACTGTTGTTGTTTTTGTTGTACCCTGGCAGAGAATTAAATTAGGGTGACCATATTCTGTTTTTCTGAAAAGAGGACACACTTTCAGCTCGCGTGCGAAAAATTTTCAATCCCCCCCCCATTTTTAGGGGTTTTCCGTGGGTTCCGTGGCTTTCTGTGCTTCAAACTCAGTTAAACAGATATTCTGAATTCCCCAGAAAAGAACACTTTACCTGGATATACAGAAAAATAGCCCAAAACACAAACAGTTGCTTTATAAATAATATATTTATTAAATTAAAGCAATTCTCCTAAACAATATAATCAGTCACATACAAATATGGCATGCTCTCATCTTTAATAGTTATTGACTCAAGTTGTGTAGGAACACATGTATTCAGATGTTTAACAAAATAAGAAATAATCATCTCTCTTAAGTCTGACACTTACACCTTAGTTAGGAAAAGTGAGGTAGAGTACCATTCTACCATTCTCTACCATTCAAATGAAAAAAATATAGAAATAATGCCTCAAGTCAACAGTCCTTTTTTCCTTCTTTTTCCTTTTCTTATTAGCTACAGAGACATAAGTTCCAGCTTTGCAGACTGTACATTCTGCCTCCCATTTGACACGACCCGGACGAAAACAGGGGTACTTTTTTCGCATTTCATCAGTGAAATGACATTTGCGTTTCGGCATTTTCTTTCGGTTTGAGTGTTCTCTCGCAGTGTGCCTACCTGTCTGTCAGGCTGCGAGAAAGTGAACCCAAAACAAGTGCGAAAGTTACAGACCAATAAGTCTCCTAAATGCAGACTTAAAAATTTTGAGCAAAATCTTCGCTACAAGACTTGAAAAAGTAATGTCAGTTATTATAGGTATAGAACAGAATGGATTTGTGGAAGGTAGACAGGGATGGCATAATGTTCAAGAACCCTTAAATATTTTTATTTTATGAAAAAGGGGCACCTGATACTGTACTACTGTCATGGGATGCAGAAAAGGCCTTTGACAGAGTGGAATGGGTTTTTTTATTCAAAGTTTTAAAGCGTTTTGGTTTAGGGAAAACTTTTTGTAATTGGATAAAACTGCTTAAAACCGAACCATATGCTGAAATATCAACTAACTATAATCTTTCGAAAACTATAAAACTTAAAAGGGGTTGTAGACAAGGCGATCCACTGTCACCATTGCTCTTTTTAATGGTAATTGAACCTTTAGCAATTTATATAAAAACACACAATGACATCTCTGGAATAACGGTGGGCCAGTTAGAATATCGTTTAGCTTTATATGCAGATGATGTCATTGTGTTTCTTAAAAATGTGCAAACGTCTATCCCCGCTCTGTTAGATGTAATCTCATCCTTTGGCAGATACTCGGGATATAAAATTAATACCTCTAAGAGTTCAATCTTGTTTCTAAACCCAGAAGAGGGCAAGCACCCGCCTGACATAGCTCTTCAATTTAAGGTTGTTAGTTCTTTTACATATTTGGGGATTATCATCATGCCTTCAATTGAGGAAATTGTTGATGTCAACTATAAAACAGTACAGCAAGAAATTACAAAATCCCTCGACAGATGGACACCCATTCCGATGTCAATAATTGGCAAAATTAACTCCTTAAAAATGAACATCATTCCAAAATTGTTGTATTTGTTTCAGAACATATCATTACCTCCACCGGAAAGGTTTTTGATTAACCTTAATAAACAATTCATCCGATACTTATGGAATAATAAAAGATCAAGGTTACGGCTGTCACTGTTGTATTTACCATATGACAGAGGAGTCTCTTTGTCCAAATTTATTATGGTATTACTGGGCTGTACAACTTAGGTCATTAATGTTTTATTTTTCAAATGACAAAGCCCCTTTATGGAGAAATATGGAAGAACAGCCGTTGAGTCTGTCCTTCCCAATGTACCTGTACTCTGATGAAAGAAATAAGTTAAAACGAAAGACAAAACACCCTATTGTCAGGAACATGATTGAGATCTGGCACCAAGTGAGAAAACATTGTGGGGATATCAATCCTCTATCAATATTCAGCCCAGTCTGGGGAAATGAGAGGTTTTCACCAGGCAGGGCAGATCCAGGTTTTAAGGCGGGGGCTCTGAAAGGGTTGGAAAAAATATATCATTTATATGATGTGAAAACTGGAAAATTACTACTGTTTGAAGATATTGTTAGAGGATATGACCTCCCTCGTAACCATTTTTTAAAAAAATATTTGCAAATAAGAAATTTTATAAGGTCCCAACAAAACCATTCACTAACTATTCCTGAAACTTCATCAGTAGAAAAAATGATGAGTAATTGTTTAAAAAAAGGTTTAACATCAAAATTTTATCAAATATTATTAAATAAGTCTCCAGAATCTTCTATTAAAAGACTAAACATGGATAAGAGACTTACAAGAGATCATTCCTATGGATGACTGGAGAAAGATGTGTGCCAGATCACAGTCATTTACAATAAATACTAATCTTAGAATGTTACAATATAAGTGGATTATGAGAACTTACATCACACCCATTAAACTTAATAAATATAATAAGGATATTTCTGATTCATGTGTGAAATGTGGGACAAAGGGTTCACTTCTTCATTGCCTATCACAATGCCCAAAAATAGAAACTTTCGTGAACGGTATTTTGATTTCAATTCAAGACATATTAGCAATTGTAATACCTGAGGATCCAAAATTGTTTATTCTTGGAAAAATACCAGAAAATATTAATTTGAACCAGAAAGAAAGGATTTTTGTGGAATTGGGTATCGTGTTGGCAAAAAGACTTATTATGAGACATTGGAAGGATACTTTTGGACCGAATACAGATGAATGGTTCAATGAATTAATAACAACTTTATCTTTAGAAAAAATTACATACACTCTTAGAAATAAACAACAAATGTTCTATGACATATGGGGCCCATTTATACACTATTTAGGAAGGACAGACTCAACCTATTGTGATAATGTAAATATAGATAGCTGATGTGTTTGTATTAGTAATTATTGACAAACTTCCATAAGTGACCATAAGATGTAATTGTAACCTCTACAAATATAGAATAGTCTTACTTTATCTGTGAACATAAACAAGAGCAATAGGATGGTGATTTTTTTTTTTTACTTTATTGTTTTTTTTGGACAGGGGTGGGGGATTAATTATGTAAGCTTATTATTTATGTTTGTAATTTTTTATAAATCTATTTTTCTTCTTTAAAAATAAAAACACATTGAAGTAAAAAAAAAGAAAAAAGAAAATGTGACACTAGAGCTCTTGTGCCGAGTACAGAAAGTGCAACCAGTCGTTTCTCCATCCCTAATATGTGACTTTAAATGAGCACAAAGACATGAAAAATGTGAGCATTTAAATATGTATTCCTCAACCTGGATATTCAGACATGTCTATGAGGTCTAGATGGTTCAGGCTGTGTGTGGTTTTGGTCCATGTGTGTCTTAAATGTGCAGAAAGACTCGGAATAATGAGGACATCTTGATATGTTTAATGGAAACCTGACATTAGTGTTTACTTTAATATCTTGGTGTATCTGTGGCAGACAGTAAACAGCGATCCAGATCCATTCATACATGGTTTGATTTAGCACCGATCCACTGGTAATGTCTCACACAACAGCCGCTGCCTCTCGAGCTGAACTGTGCATCGATCTGCTAGTGATGCCTTGGGGCTCCAGGAGGAAGTTTATCCTTTATTCAAAACAGAAGAGCGCAATCAGCCAGCTGTGTTTTCTCACCGTTCTTCCCTCGGAAGTCCTCTTTTTCATGTAATAACACAGCTGTGTAAACTACAAAACATGTTGTGACATCTCTAATGTCTCAGTTTGCATGAAAGTTTGTGTTTTGTTGTTGTTCTTCTGTGAAGAGTTTCCAGTAAGTCTGTGGGTCACTCAGCTGGTTAGTGGAGACCTCATGGTTTAGAGTCTGACTGCTCAGCTGCTGCTGGTGTTTAAACGAGTTCGTATACATTTTGTGATAAATAGTCAGTTTAAGATACAAACTTGTAAAGAAAATACGTTTAATCGTTTAGAAATAGTTTAAGATATAAGTTAGACAGCACGTATTAAGACCGAATGCATTCATTTGAGAATACTGGTGTAGTTCTTTAATGCATTTGTTGAAAACGGTAGATTTTGTCTGTGTTTTGTAAAGTAATTCCTCTGATACAGACCAGTCAGAGGACAGAGAGCTGTTTTCTATCATTCCCCTTCCTGGTCCCTTTCTAAGGGTACAACATATCCAGTAATTATATGTCTACAAAGAAACTCAGACAAACAAGAATGTTAGTGCGGCTGGATTTAATTTAACGGAGCTGGATAACACAATGTACCGAACGGAGCTAGCTAACAGCTAACAAAATGTACTGAACGAAGCGAGCTAGCAGCTAATATAATGAACCGAATGGAGTTAGCTTGCAGCTAACACAATGTATCGAACGGAGCTAGCTAACGGCTAATAAAATGTACCAAATGAAGCTAGCTAGCAGCTAACAAAACGTGCTGAATGGAGTGAGCTAACGGCAGCATGTCCTCTTCCAGAATGAATCAGTCCCTCTTCCTTCAACATATTTCCTGGTTCCTCCCTCTAGATCTGCACTGTGAGGATTGGTGGAACCAACGTGGAGTGAAGTGGAAGAACTGAAAGGCCACATTGACTGCAGGATCAATTGAGTTTGAGTTGGAGGAGAGAGAAACTCAGTCGCTGCTGCTCAGAGGAGAAAATGGCTCAGGAAGGAGTTCAGCTGGACCAAGAAACCTTCTCTTGTTCCATCTGTCTGGATCTACTGAAGGATCCGGTGACTATTCCCTGTGGACACAGCTACTGTATGACATGTATTAATACCCACTGGGATGGAGAGGACCAGGAGGGAATCCACAGCTGTCCTCAGTGCAGGAAGACTTTCAGACCGAGGCCTGATCTGGAGAAAAACACCATGTTAGCAGCTTTAGTGGAGGAGCTGAAGAAGAC
The DNA here is from genome assembly GCF_021347895.1 of Acanthochromis polyacanthus. NCBI lineage: Eukaryota > Metazoa > Chordata > Actinopteri > Pomacentridae > Acanthochromis > Acanthochromis polyacanthus. The sequence continues at coordinate 3,325,639 of NC_067121.1, forward strand.
TGGACTCCAAGCTGCTCCTGCTGACCACCACTATGCTGGACCTGAAGATGTGTCCTGTGATTTCTGCACTGGGAGGAAGAGGAAGGCTGTCAAGTCCTGTTTGTTCTGTCCAGCGTCTTACTGTGAGAATCACCTTCAGCCTCACTATGATGTACCTCCATTGAAGAAACACCAGCTGGTGGAGCCCTCCAAGAACCTCCAGGAGAACATCTGCTCTCGTCATGATGAGGTGAAGAAGATGTTCTGTCGTACTGATCAGCAGTCTATCTGTTATCTCTGCTCTGTGGAGGAACATAAAGGCCACGACACAGTCTCAGCTGCAGCAGAAAGGACTGAGAGGCAGAAAGAGCTGGAGGTGAGTCGACTGAACATCCAGCAGAGAATCCAGGACAGACAGAAAGATGTGAAGCTGCTTCAACAGGAGCTGAAGGACATCAGTGTCTCTGCAGTTAAAAACATTAGATGACAGTTGGAAGATATTAGCGGCGGTGGCTTGTCTCATCAAGAACAGTAGCAATGTGCTGCATGGGCAGATTAGATCCCAGCAGGAGACTGAAGATAGTCGAGTCAGAGAGCTTCAGGAGAAGCTGGAGCAGGAGATCAGGGATCTGGAGAGGAAAGACGCTGAGCTGAAGCAGCTCTCAGATACACCAGATCACAGCCAGTTTCTCCACAACTACCCCTCAGTGTCAGCACTCAGTGAGTCCACACACTCATCCAGCATCAGCATCCGTCCTCGCAGACACTTCGAGCACTTGGTAACACTTCTGGAAGAGCTCAAGGAAGAAATGCAGGACAGACTGAAGGACACCTGGACAAGCGTCTGTCAGATAATCTCTCTTCCAGATTTTTTAGTGCCAAAACCAGAACCAAAGACCAGAGTTGGATTCTTAAGATATTCACGTGACATCACTCTGGATCCAAACACAAAGCTGGTTTTATCTGATGGAGACAGAAAAGTAACAGCAGTGAAAAAACATCAGTCTTATCCTGATCATCCAGACAGATTCAGTTTTTATTTGCAGGTTTTGAGCAGAGAGAGTCTGACTGGACGTTGTTTCTGGGAGGTGGAGATGACAGGAGGTCATGTAGCAGTCGCATACAAGAGCATCAGCAGAGCAGGGAAAGGGAAGAAGTATAATTTTGGACGTAATGACAAATCCTGGGCATTAAATTGTAACCCAAACAGCGATGGATTTTGGTTCAACAACACTAAAACTCCTGTCTCAGGTCCTCAGTCCTCCAGAATAGGAGTTTATCTGGATCACAGTGCAGGTATTCTGTCCTTCTACAGCGTCTCTGAAACCATGACTCTCCTCCACAGAGTCCAGACCACATTCACTGAGCCGCTACATGCTGGAATCTGGGTGGAAAAATCTGCTGAGATCCTGAAACTGAAATAAACTTACATCTGTCACAGTTCAGGGGTTGAAATCAGAGATTGAGCTCATCGTGACTTTTATTCTAAACATGAAAATATCAGCTTCTCTGTGCTCTGAATGTTTGAACTTTTGTATGGATCTGTTTGTTTGCTGCAGTTTTTCTTCTTCATGAACCTCAGCAGAGAAATCAGCAGACCTTCTTCTCCCACAGAGATTTTATTCTCACCACTTTGTAAATGTGTGAAGAAATGTAGGATTGCATTTGTTTTGAATGATTAAAATGATTAAATGATCTACAGCTGATGCAATTTAAACCTGTTATTCTGTTTGTTATTGACGAGGAAATCACTGATTAACTGAAGTTCTGGGTTTATTTTTACTGAATTTTCATCTTTTTTGTTTTTAGGTGTTTGGTGTGTGAATAAACTGCTGGTTTTAATCATGAATAAAGCTAATTTGATCTTTTTTTCTGTGTATAAAGAAGATTTTATTAATTCACAAAGAAGATTTGTTTTAAAAAAGTGGAGAAAAACACTGAAAATGTGACACTAGAGCACTTGTGCTGAGTACAGAAAGTGCAACCAGTCGTTTCTCCATCCCTAATATGTGACTTTAAATGAGCACAAAGATGTGAAAAATGTGAAGATTCAAATATGTATTCCTCAACCTGGATATTCAGACACATCTATGAGGTCTAGATGGTTCAGGCTGTGTGTGGTTTTGGTCCATGTGTGTCTTAAATGTGCAGAAAGACTCGGAATAATGAGGACATCTTGATATATTTAATGGAAACCTGACATTAGTGTTTACTTTAATATCTTGGTGTATCTGTGGCAGACAGTAAACAGCGATCCAGATCCATTCATACATGGTTTGATTTAGCACCGATCCACTGGTAATGTCTCACACAACAACAGCTGCCTCTCGAGCTGAACTGTGCATCGATCTGCTAGTGATGCCTTGGGGCTCCAGGAGGAAGTTTATCCTTTATTCAAAACAGAAGAGCGCAATCAGCCAGCTGTGTTTTCTCACCGTTCTTCCCTCGGAAATCCTCTTTTTCAGGTAATAACACAGCTGTGTAAACTACAAAACATGTTGTGACATCTCTACTGTCTCAGTTTGCATGAAAGTTTGTGTTTTGTTGTTGTTCTTCTGTGAAGAGTTTCCAGTAAGTCTGTGGGTCACTCAGCTGGTTAGTGGAGACCTCATGGTTTAGAGCAGGGGTGTCAAGATCCGTTCCTGGAGGGCCACTATCCTGCATGTTTTAGATGCTTCCCTCTTCCAACACACCTGATTCAAATGATCAGGCTCGTTATCAGGCTTCTGCTGAGCTTGATGATAAGCTGATCATTTGACTCAGGTGTGTTGAAAAGGGAAACATCTAAAACATGCAGGATAGTGGCCCTCCAGGAACTGAGTTTGACACCCCTGGTTTAGAGTCTGACTGCTCAGCTGCTGCTGGTGTTTAAACGAGTTCGTATACATTTTGTGAGAAACAGTCAGTTTAAGATACAAACTTGTAAAGAAAATACGTTTAATAGTTTAGAAAGAGTTTAAGATATAAGTTAGACAGCACGTATTAAGACCGAATGCATTCATTTGAGAATACTGGTGTAGTTCTTTATCGCACTTGTTTAACACAATAGATTTTCTCTGTGTTTTGTAAAGAAATTCCTCTGATACAGACCAGTCAGAGGACAGAGAGCTGTTTTCTATCATTCTCCTTCCTGGTCCCTTTCTAAGGGTACAACATATCCAGTAATTATATGTCTACAAAGAAACTCAAACAAGAATGTTCGTGCGGCTGGATTTGACGGAGCTGGACAACTCAATGTACCGAACGAAGCTATCTAACGGCTAATAAAATGGACCGAACATGGCTAGCTAACGGCTAATAAAATGTACCGAACGGAGTTAGCTAACGGCTAATAAAATGTACCGAACGAAGCAAGCTAACGGCTGATAAACGGTACCGAGCGGATATAGCTCATAAAATGTACTGAACGAAGCTAGCTAACGGCTAATAAAATGTACCGAACGGAGTTAGCTAACGGCTAATAAAATGTACCGAACGAAGCTAGCTAACGGCTGATAAACGGTACCGAGCGGATATAGCTAATAAAATGTACTGAATGGAGCGAGCTAACGGCTAACACCAATGGACAAGAATTTGAAGGTTATCCTGTAACTTTGATCCTAAACTAAAATTTTAAGGTTATCAACCAGTCATCACCACAGAATATATCTATCAACATTATATTAGCAGGGAGTTTACAGAAGTATGGTCATTTTTGTAAATGAGACCTGGTTCTCAAACATTGTTATCTGGTTAAATAAAGGTAAAATAGATAAATAAAAAGTGAAGCTAAGCTCACTAAGGTGCAATCTAAATAAAGTGTCTCTGTTAATGTTCAGGGTTAACAGCAGCTAGTTGATAGAAATTCAAAACTTAGACAGAAAAACAATCTAAATTTACTGTCTTGTAATTCGTAGGAAAAACATCTACTGTAAATTTATCCTCCCAGTGAATTTTGATGCATTGCAGATCTTCAGCAACTTACTGTGAACCGGTTCTACAGTAGATATTTGGCCATTTTACATCAATAATGCCATATAAAGTGTAGATATTTGTGACAGTTTATGATTAGAATATGTTGGTATTGTATATAAAGATCGGACACAGCATGTCTTCTTCCAGAATGAATCAGTCCCTCTTCCTTCAACATATTTCCTGGTTCCTCCCTCTAGATCTGCACTGTGAGGATTGGTGGAACCAACGTGGAGTGAAGTGGAAGAGCTGAAAGGCCACATTGACTGCAGGATCAATCGAATTTGAGTTGGAGGAGAGAGAAACTCAGTCGCTGCTGCTCAGAGGAGAAAATGGCTCAGGAAGGAGTTCAGCTGGACCAAGAAACCTTCTCTTGTTCCATCTGTCTGGATCTACTGAAGGATCCGGTGACTATTCCCTGTGGACACAGCTACTGTATGACGTGTATTAATACCCACTGGGATGGAGAGGACCAGAAGGGAATCCACAGCTGTCCTCAGTGCAGGAAGACTTTCAGACCGAGGCCTGACCTGGAGAAAAACATCATGTTAGCAGCTTTAGTGGAGGAGCTGAAGAAGACTGGACTCCAAGCTGCTCCTGCTGATCACCATTATGCTGGACCTGAAGATGTGGCCTGTGATTTCTGCACTGGGAGGAAGAGGAAGGCTGTCAAGTCCTGTTTGGTTTGTTTGGCCTCTTTCTGTGAGAAACACCTTCAGCCTCACTATGATGTACCTCCAATGAAGAAACACCAGCTGGTGGAGCCCTCCAAGAACCTCCAGGAGAACATCTGCTCTCGTCATGATGAGGTGAAGAAGATGTTCTGTCGTACTGATCAGCAGTCTATCTGTTATCTCTGCTCTGTGGACCAACATAAAGGCCACGACACAGTCTCAGCTGCAGCAGAAAGGACTGAGAGGCAGAAAGAGCTGGAGGTGAGTCGACTGAACATCCAGCAGAGAATCCAGGACAGACAGAAAGATGTGAAGCTGCTTCAACAGGAGCTGAAGGACATCAAGGTCTCTGCTGATAAAACAGTGGAGGACAGTGAGGAGATGTTCAGAGAGCTGATCCATCTGATCCAGAACAGAAGCTCTGAGGTGGAGCAGCAGATCAGATCCCAGCAGGTGATTGAAGAGAGTCGAGTCAAAGAGCTTCAGGAGAAGCTGGAGCAGGAGATCAGGGATCTGGAGAGGAAAGACGCTGAGCTGAAGCAGCTCTCAGATACACCAGATCACAGCCAGTTTCTCCACAACTACCCCTCAGTGTCAGCACTCAGTGAGTCCACACACTCATCCAGCATCAGCATCCGTCCTCTGAGACACTTTGAAGACGTGACAGCAGCTGTGTCAGAGCTCAGAGGTAAAGTAGAGGACGTTCTGAAGGACACCTGGACAAACATCTCACTGACAGTCACTCAGCCAGGTGTTTTAGTGCCAGAACCAGAACCAGAACCAAAGACCAGAGTTGAATTCTTAAGATATTCATGTGACATCACTCTGGATCCAGACACAGCATTCGTATGGCTGGTTTTATCTGATGGAGACAGAAAAGTAACAGCAGTGAATCAACATCAGTATTATCCTGATCATCCAGACAGATTCAGTTTTTACCGTCAGGTTCTGAGCAGAGAGAGTCTGACTGGACGTTGTTACTGGGAGGTGGAGATGACAGGGACAGGTCATGTAGCAGTCGCATACAAGACTGTCAGCAGATCAGGAGATGAAAGTGCATTTGGGATGTTTGATGATTCCTGGTCATTAGACTCTTGTAACAACAGTTTTGAGTTCATGCATGATGGCATCCAAACTCCTGTCTCAGGTCCTTGGTCCTCCAGAATAGGAGTTTATCTGGATCACAATGCAGGTATTCTGTCCTTCTTCAGCGTCTCTGAAACCATGACTCTCCTCCACACAGTCCAGACCACATTCACTGAGCCGCTACATGCTGGAATCTGGCTTTTTTTTAATGGAGACACTGCTGAGATCCTGAAACTGAAATAAACTTACATCTGTCACAGTTCAGGGGTTGAAATCAGAGATTGAGCTCATCATGACTTTTATTCTAAACATGAAAATATCAGCTTCTCTGTGCTCTGAATGTTTGAACTTTTGTATGGATCTGTTTGTTTGCTGCAGTTTTTCTTCTTCATGAACCTCAGCAGAGAAATCAGCAGACCTTCTTCTTCCACAGAGATTTTATTCTCACCACTTTGTAAATGTGTGAAGAAATGTAGGATTGCATTTGTTTTGAATGATTAAAATGATTAAATGATCTACAGCTGATGCAATTTAAACCTGTTATTCTGTTTGTTATTGACGAGGAAATCACTGATTAACTGAAGTTCTGGGTTTATTTTTACTGAATTTTTCATCTTTTTTTGTTTTTAAGTGTTTGGTGTGTGAATAAACTGCTGGTTTTAATCATGAATAAAGCTAATTGGATCTTTTTTTTTCTGTGTAGAAAGAAGATTTTATTAATTCACAAAGAAGATTTGTTTTTAAAAAGTGGAGAAAAACACTGAAAATGTGACACTAGAGCACTTGTGCTGAGTACAGAAAGTGCAACCAGTCGTTTCTCCATCCCTAATATGTGACTTTAAATGAGCACAAAGACTTGAAAAATGTGAAGATTCAAATATGTATTCCTCAACCTGGATATTCAGACACATCTATGAGGTCTAGATGGTTCAGGCTGTGTGTGGTTTTGGTCCATGTGTGTCTTAAATGTGCAGAAAGACTCGGAATAATGAGGACATCTTGATATGTTTAATGGAAACCTGACATTAGTGTTTACTTTAATATCTTGGTGTATCTGTGGCAGACAGTAAACAGCGATCCAGATCCATTCATACATGGTTTGATTTAGCACCGATCCACTGGTAATGTCTCACACAACAGCCGCTGCCTCTCGAGCTGAACTGTGCATCGATCTGCTAGTGATGCCTTGGGGCTCCAGGAGGAAGTTTATCCTTTATTCAAAACAGAAGAGCGCAATCAGCCAGCTGTGTTTTCTCACCGTTCTTCCCTCGGAAGTCCTCTTTTTCAGGTAATAACACAGCGGTGTGAACTACAAAACATGTTGTGACATCTCTACTGTCTCAGTTTGCATGGAAGTTTGTGTTTTGTTGTTGTTCTTCTGTGAAGAGTTTCCAGTAAGTCTGTGGGTCACTCAGCTGGTTAGTGGAGACCTCATGGTTTAGAGTCTGACTGCTCAGCTGCTGCTGGTGTTTAAACGAGTTCGTATACATTTTTTGATAAACAGTCAGTTTAAGATACAAACTTGTAAAGAAAATACGTTTAATAGTTTAGAAAGAGTTTAAGATATAAGTTAGACAGCACGTATTAAGACCGAATGCATTCATTTGAGAATACTGGTGTAGTTCTTTATCGCATTTGTTTAAAACAATAGATTTTGTCTGTGTTTTGTAAAGAAATTCCTCTGATACAGACCAGCCAGAGGACAGAGAGCTGTTTTCTATCATTCTCCTTCCTGGTCCCTTTCTAAGGGTACAACATATCCAGTAATTATATGTCTACAAAGAAACTCAGACAAACAAGAATGTTAGTGCGGCTGGATTTAATTTAACGGAGCTGGACAACACAATGTACCGAACGAAGCTAGTTAACAGCTAACAAAATGTACCGAATGGAGATAGCTAACGGCTAATAAAATGTACCGAACGAAGCTAGCTAACGGCTAATAAAATGTATCGAACGAAGCTAGCTAACGGCTAATAAAATGTACCGAACGGAGCTAGCTAACGGCTAATAAAATGTACCGAACGGAGCTAGCTAACGGCTAATAAAATGTACTGAACGGAGCTAGCTATCGGCTAATATAATGTATCGAACGGAGCTAGCTAACGGCTAATATAATGTACCGAATGAAGCTAGCTAGCAGCTAACAAAATGTTTTGTTTTGTTTTTTTTATTGAAAGATATGCATATATTTATAAAGAACATATAGCTCGAGGCTCAAGGCTTTACAAAGTTCAGTACCACAAATAATTACAAACAAGATAATCATGTATGTTTTTTACAATTTAAATTCTGTACACACAGTTCTGGTCTTCACAGCTTTAGCATTTGTACAGTACTTCAACGAGTTCAAGTAAGAGGACAACAGTGATTCAAAAACAATGAGCTTAGGAATTTGGTTGGAATACTTACATGTGTGAATATGAAATTTAGCAAACATCACAATCAGATTTATAATGAAAATTTTGTTCATGGGAAGATTTTTACCAAACATACCAAATATAATATCTCTCTTCTCTGAGATAACTTCTACACTCAGTCTTCTATTCACAAACAAATTAATATCCTTCTAAAAGATTAGAGTATAAGCACACTCCCAAAAAAGATGGATAATTGATTCTTTATTACCATGACAAAATGAACATAGGGGATCAACATTTAAGCGATATTTGGAAATTACACTGTTTACAGGATAACATCTATGAAGAATTTTCAAGCAAACCTCGCGTATCTTGTTAGTTACAAAAAATTTTCTTGGAAGTAACCATACAGAATTCCAATCAATATCAGTAATTATATTGTTCCATACAAAAACAGAGGCTGGTTTGCAAATAAAATCCCTTATGATGACATCTCTAATACATTTGTTGTTTGTTTTTTCACTTAAAAAGTGTTCCGAACTATCAATAAACAATTCTTGGGATACCTCAACATTTGGATTGTGTCTATATGTTGACATCAGCATTTTAACACCAGACGGAATAGCATCGAAAACAATTGCAAATTCTCTCAGTGATACCGGGAAATTATATTCATAGAGAAAATCTACATAAGAGTAAGTACATCCTTCTCTGTTAAATAACTGATGCACATATATGATATCATTGTCAATCATTTCTGTAAGAAAAGTGATTTGTGTTTCAAGCATAAGTTCTGATTGTTCCAAATACAATATTTGTGAGGGGAGAATTGTGCTTATGAACTAGAGACCAAGATAGTAATAACTGTTTGTGAAAATTAGACAGTTTGACTGGAAGTTTTTCAGTTTTATAGTTGCAATTTAGTAAAAAGTTTAAACCGCCTATTGCCTCAAATACATGTGTAGAGATAAAGTTCCATAAAGAGTTTGGTTTTTGCAAATACCTTTTTATCCATTTAATTTTGAAAGAAGAATGTAGGGTATTAAAATCTATAGCATTAAATCCACCAGCGGACAATTTATTAATCATCACGCTTTTTTGATAAGATGCGACTTTTTCTTCCAAATAAAATTGAATAACAGTTGATCTACTTGCGTATTTGTGTCATTTGAAACATCAAGTGCAGAGCTAACATAAACCAGACTTGAGTCCTTCTGCTTTGGAAAGTAATACTCTACCAGAAATTGATAAGTCTCTCTGGGTCCACATATTTAACTTTTTTTTGTATTAATTGGACACGGGGATTAAAATTTTCATTTTGTCTTTTGTTTTCATCTTTTGTTCTTATGACTCCCAGATATTTCACTTTTTGTTTAACTGGGATCCCTGATATTTCTAGATCACTGCAGTATTTAATAGGAAATAATTCACATTTAGAAATATTGAGTTTGAGGCCGGAGGCTAATGAGAAAGTATCTAACAATTTAATGGCACTGTCTATTTGAGTAGCATCTTTTAGAAAGAGTGTGGTGTCATCAGCAAGCTGACTCTGCCAGCAATAGTAATACCTTCTAAACAGCTATTTTTAATATAGTAAGCTAAAATTTGCATTGGTAATAGGAACAAAAAGGCACTTAACGGACACCCTTGGCGTATACCACTCTCAACAGTGAATCGACTAGTGGTTCCATGTGGTAATTTGATCGAGCTGTTGGCAGCACTGTATAAAGTACGAACTGATTTCTTAAAGTGTTCGCCAAACTCAAAAAGATCTAATGTTTTGAAAAGAAAATCATGCTCCACTGAATCAAATGCTTTTTGGAAATGTAAAAATAAAATAAAACTACTTTCTGAAATAAAATCTGAGTAATCTAATAAGTCAAGTACTAATCTTATCAATTATGTATCTACCAGTCATAAAACCATTCTGAGATTCCTCGATTACATCATGGAGTACTTTTTTAAATTTAGTTGCAAGACAAAGCGCCAAAATTTGTAGTCATTGTTAAGAAGAGTAATAGGGCACCAGTTATCTAATATGAGAGTATCTTTTTGTGGTTTTGGAATTAAGGTAATCAGGCCTTGACATAATGAAGGTGGGAGCTGTTCCTTATTAATACTTTCTGAAATAACATGAAACAAAAACGGATCAAGCTGTGTTGAAAACATTCTGTAAAATTCTGAGGTTAACCCATCTGTACCAGGGGACTTGTTCAATTTAAGCTTCGGTATAGCATCTGAGATCTCATTGAGTGTAATTGGAGAATCACAGATAATTCGATTAGGTTCACCTATAGTTTTTACATTATTTATGTGTTCAAAAAATTCTTCCATCTGCACCAATGAGAGATTGGATTTGTAAACTTTTTAAAAAAAAACTCCACACAAAAAGTTGAAGTATCTCTGGGATTATCTACAATAACACTATCAATGGAGAGTCTGTGAACACTATTTTTGGATTGTTGTTGTTTTTCTAGCTTGAAAAAATAGCTTGAATTTTGTTCACCTTCTTCTAACCATTTTGCCTTGGAGCATATAAAAGCTCCTTTAGCTTTATTGATATAAAGTTTATCTAAATTTAGTTGAAGTGTTAACAGCTGAGCTTGTTGGGCATCAGATAGATTTTCTGGAAGAATAGACGAAAGGGAGATTAGATTGGAAATCAGATCAATTTCCTCTTTTTTCTTTTCTTTTTTGAGTCTTGCCCATTTCCATAAATAATTTTCTTAATTCATATTTTAATAACTCCCAGTATTTTTGAAATTGGCCTTCATTCTCTGCTAATTTAAAATATTCAGATATTTTTTTCTTTACTATTTCACCTAGTGATTCATTGCACAAAAGAGAGTTGTTGAGTTTCCAGTAAGATGGACACCTTCTTGGTTAATTTTTTGTGATACTTGTAAAGTTAACAAAATAGTTTTGTGATCTGTCAATGGAGTTGGAATAATTTCAGATTTGCAATTCAAATTGGTGAAACATTCAGAAATTAGCCAGAAGTCTATTCTAGATTGCAACGTGCCAGCTCTATTTTTCCAGGTGTATTCCCTGCTATTTGGATTGTTAATTCTCCATATATCCACCAGACCTCTTTCAATCATAAAGTCATTCAAATAGTCATTTACCTTTTGTTTGAGATACCTGTCAATTTCATCATCACACGTACAGTTGAAATCACCTCCCAATACCAACTTCACATTTGGGAACCTTTCTATAATGCCTTCAGTTTTTGTGTTTAGTTCTTGAAATAGGTCTTTGTTTTCCCTAGCACTTGTAAAACCATACACATTGCCCAAAAGAAATATCTGGTTATGATGAGAGAAAACCAGTAAAGTGTAATGTCCATTTAAGTCTATCTGTGTAAAAATTACCTTTCCATCAAACTTGTGTTTCAAAGTGAGAGTTCCTGCTGAGTGGTGGTTACCATGTGACATCCAAATGTCCTCTCCCCATGGGATTTCCAGAAGTTATGATCTTCATCAGATGAGTGGGATTCCTGGATCAAACTGAAGTTCGCATCAAAGTTTTTAAATATACAGAAAAAAAGCCTTACGTTTTGTAATGTCTCTCAAGCCTCGAGCATTAATAGAAACAAACTGTAAAACTGAAATGTTCAATAAACAGCAATAACAGTCAATAACCTTCCTTAACTTTAAAAGAGTAACACAAGAAGGCAGAGCTTAACCCGATGAAACTTGGTCATCAGCATCAGAATAGTTAAATTAGACTTTGATATCAGAAACAGAACAGTCAATGTCAAACTTGGATATCAAAGTCAGAACATTTCCTTGTTGTCAATGAAAGCTTTACCCCTGACGAAAAATGCCATTTCCTTCTCCTCCCGGGCTTTTTGAATGAGTGGCCACAGGCGAATTCGTTTTTCGCGGTCCGCCGGCGTCAGGTCTTCTTTGAAACGCAGGTTTCGCTGTTTCAAGTAGTCGTGGTTCTTTGACATCTTCCAAATGGCGTCGCGAAAGTGCCTCATGGAGAACTGTATGATAATGTCTCTCGCCTGGACTCTGGACGGGTTCGGTCTGCCAAGCCTGTGCACCGAGTCAATCACCTCCACAAATTTCTCCTTGTATCCCGGGGCAATGTTTTTACAAATGTCTATCACCGCGCTCCTCACATCTTCTCCATCTCTCTCTGGGAGCCCGCGAAGACGTAGATTCCATCTCCGCTTGTAGCGCACCAATTCTGCTACTGATTTTCAAGCATTTGGATCTTTTCTTCTGCTTTATTAACTCTTACTTCGGTTTTCTTAACTGTACTCTTCATGTCTTGTACTTTGCAGATAGAAACTCGACAGACTTTCTCAGCTCGTCAATGGCTTTTCTGATAGTAGCTCCTTGCTCTTCAATTGCTAGCTTTAGCGTAGCCACTATGCTATCTGCCATATCCCACTCCATTTTACCTTTTTTGGAGTTTGGAGAGTTAGTGGGGGACTCTGGCGGTCGATTTTCACCTTTGCGTTTGGTCAAGGGGTTATTTGACATGACTGCGGGTCTTCAGTTGGAATGAAAGATGCCTTTTTTTTGGTAAAGTTCGGGAGCAGCTCTGTCACGCAGCCTACCGCCTCGACGCCATCTTGACTCAGCTAACAAAATGTGCTGAATGTAGCTAGCTAACGGCAGTGTCACTACCTGATCCATCCCGGAAACCTGATTTGTACTGCGCATGTGCGCAAAGTACGTCACTTCTGCTACTCGTTTTTCCATGCATTTTACAGCATTTTAACCTTTAACCCGAAAAAAAATACAATTTTCTGTCAATTACTTAATGATTCAAGAATTATAGGGTTAAGCTAGTAGTAGGAACCTTTAGTAGTGAAACTGGGCGCCATCCTCCTCACTCTGCAGCAATCTGCTTCTGTCGGAGGAAGCACTCCGTTAAACTGCGGTCAAGTGAGCCGCCCGCACGCTGGGCGTTGCGCGGCTATTCTGCGTAATACGGTAATGTTATCACAGGCGCTGAGCAGCCCCACAGCTGCAAATTCATCCTGTTATTCAGATTATGACTTTCAATATCTCCAAATCCTAAGGTGGTGACAAAGATCTCTCACAGTGGCCTTGTCAGAGGTCATCCCAGCTACCACCACGTACAATATCACCTCATTTTACTGTAGAATTTTAGATAAAATTAATGTCAAAGTATGCTGCAATTTCAGTTGTGTTGATGCATAATGGCTGATAATTAAATTCAGTTCAATTTAGTTTTATTTATATAGCACCAATTACAATTAAAATGTTTCAAGACGCTTTACAAACCGATATGGCCTGAAACCCCCAGAGCAAGCCCTCAGACGACAGTGGCAATGAAAAACTCCTTTTTAACAGGGACAAACCTTGAGCAGAACCTAGCTCATATGGGGGGCCCATCTGCCGTTGGCCAGCCGGACGATTGAAATTGCAGCATACTTTGACATTAATTTTCTCTAAAATTTTACAGTAAAATCAGGTGATATTGTGCACGGTGGTAGCTGGGATGACCTCTGACAAGGCCACAGTGAGAGATCTTTGTTTGATATTGAAATATCGTTGATATTAAAAGTCAAAATCTGAATAACAGCATGTATTTGCAGCGGACGTCTCAGCCTGGCTCCTCAGCGCCTGTGATAACATTACCGTATTACGCAGAAGCCGCGCAACGCCCAGCGTGCGGGCGGCTCACTTGACAGAAGCAGATCGCCGTAGATTCAATTCAATTCAATTCAATTTTATTTATATAGCGTCAATAACAGTCAAATTGTCTCAAGACGCTTTACAGAACCCATATGCCTGACTCCCAGAGCAAGCCCAAAGGCGACAGTGGCAAGAAAAACACCCTTTTAACAGGGAAGAAACCTCGAGCAGAACCCGGCTCTATATAGGGGGGACCCATATGCCTGCTGGCCGGGGGGGTTGAGAAGGACAGAAGAGGGCAAGGGGGAGGGATGGGAGAAGAGGGAGGGGTGGGAAAGCAAGGAAAACACAACACACATTTGGATACATGTATGACAGGATATGTGACACAGACAAAGTATAAGCTAACATTGAAAACTGACTCATAATTTACTCTGATGATGTACGGCTCTAACATTAAACATACTCCATATATAGCTAGCAGTAAAATTCAAACAGTATGTAAGTTAGCATAACAGTATAGTGAAGGCGATGCAGAGTTGACTGGTGGAAAAAGGGAGTTGGAAGCAGAGGGCTGGAGGAAGGTCAGCAGCAGCATCCCACAGTGGACATGATGGAGACTGGACCAGCTGGTGGAACATCAACCACAGATCTGAAGCATCCAGCTCTGGGACCAGGGACACTCGGAGAAATAGCACAGGGGGAAACAGAGTGAATGTACTGCAATAACGGTATACATATTAAATGTAAAGGTAGATAGAGAAGGGCTCAGTGCATCAAGAGAAGTCCCCCAGCAGCCTATAGGCCTATAGCAGCATGACTAGAGGCAGAACGAAGGGACGACCAAGAGGGAGTCAGCTGTGCAATGAAGACACAAGCCAAACCCCTGTGGGTCACCCAGTCAGCCCTAACTATAAGATTTGTCAAAAAGGAACGCTTTAAGCCTGGTCTTAAAAATAGAGAGGGTGTCTGCCTCCCGAACCCAAACTGGGAGCAGGTTCCACAGGAGAGGAGCTGATAACTGAAGGCTCTGCCTCCCATTCTACTTTTAGAAATTCTAGGAACAACAAGTAAGCCTGCAGCTTGAGAGCGAAGAGTTCTACTAGGATAATAAGGTACTATCAGATCTTTAAGATATGATGGAGATTGGTTATTAAGAGCTTTATATGTCAGAAGAAGGATTTTAAATTCTATTCTGGATTTAACAGGAAGCCAGTGAAGAGAAGCCAGTATAGGGGAAATATGATCTCTTTTGCTAACTCCTGTCAGTACTCTCGCAGCAGCATTTTGGATCAACTGTAGATGTTTGAGAGAGCTATTTGGACAACCCGATAATAAGGAATTACAATAGTCAAGCCTGGAAGTAACAAAAGCATGAACTAATTTTTCTGCATCACTCTGAGACAGAATGTTCCTGATTTTTACAATAGTTTGCAGGTGAACCTCAGATCAGACGAGACGACCCGCTGAATTTAAGCATATTACTAAGCGGAGGAAAAGAAACTAACAAGTTGGGATTCTTCCCAACCACAAGAAACTCGTTCGCTCGTTTCAGAGCATTCTCTGGCTGCTGAAAATACGCCGGCATGTTGTTGGCGTTTTACTGAGTGAGGAGGATGGCGCCCAGTTTCACTACTAAAGGTTCCTACTACTAGCCTAGCCATGCTAGATCCCATGTTTCTGACGGCACAAGGGTCTAGGGAAGCTCGACAGGGAGGGAGGCGGGCTAAAAGGTTGTCTATCAAATCCCTCTGCAGCAGTTGGGTAGGTATACAACCAATCAACACAACGAATAGGCTGACATAGTTCCGAGAGCACCGGCGGATTGTGTGGCTAAGTCCCATTAGCTTCCCAACCAGCGGAGCCGCGGAGCCAACTGGTATATTAAGGATTTGCCATATCCCGTCGGCATAAGTCCAAATACGTCTTTCTTCTCAATGAAACACTTCAGTGCCGTCCTTTGTTTATCTTTCAAGTTGAATTTTAGCTTCAAATCTTTAAGGGCTGTGGCCAAAGCCGAGTCCAAAGATAACTGTTTATTGTGCGCCGGTTGTTTCTGTCAGAATCGTCACGCCTCTGTCGTCACTTCGTTACGCCCACCTTCTGACTCTACACTTCATGGTGATTGGTCCGGCCAGTTTTAGGAGAATCCAGCCTCGAGCCTTATGGAGGGTAACTAGACCCACCCTGGCAGAGAATTAAATTTGTTGCAGTGGGTTGTCTAGCGCGGCTAGGCTATCCTACTACTAGCTTAACCCGATAATTCTTGAATCATTAAGTAATTGACAGAAAATTCTATTTTTTTCGGGAGTAGCGGAAGTGACGTACTTTGCGCACATGCGCAGTACAAATCAGGTTTCCGGGACGGATCGGGTAGTGACAGGCAGCATGTCCTCTTCTAGAATGAATCAGTCCCTCTTCTTTCAACATATTTCCTGGTTCCTCCCTCTAGATCTGCACTGTGAGGATTGGTGGAACCAACGTGGAGTGAAGTGGAAGAGCTGAAAGGCCACATTGACTGCAGGATCAATCGAGTTTGAGTTGGAGGAGAGAGAAACTCAGTCGCTGCTGCTCAGAGAAGAAAATGGCTCAGGAAGGAGTTCAGCTGGAACGAGAAACCTTCTCTTGTTCCATCTGTCTGGATCTACTGAAGGATCCGGTGACTATTCCCTGTGGACACAGCTACTGTATGACATGTATTAATACCCACTGGGATGGAGAGGACCAGAAGGGAATCCACAGCTGCCCTCAGTGCAGGAAGACTTTCAGACCGAGGCCTGACCTGGAGAAAAACACCATGTTAGCAGCTTTAGTGGAGGAGCTGAAGAAGACTGGACTCCAAGCTGCTCCTGCTGACCACCATTATGCTGGACCTGAAGATGTGTCCTGTGATTTCTGCACTGGGAGGAAGAGGAAGGCTGTCAAGTCCTGTTTGTTCTGTCCAGCGTCTTACTGTGAGAAGCACCTTCAGCCTCACTATGATGTACCTCCATTGAAGAAACACAAGCTGGTGGAGCCCTCCAAGAACCTCCAGGAGAACATCTGCTCTCGTCATGATGAGGTGAAGAAGATGTTCTGTCGTACTGATCAGCAGCTGATCTGTTATCTCTGTTCTGTGGAGGAACATAAAGGCCACGACACAGTCTTAGCTGCAGCAGAAAGGACTGAGAGGCAGAAAGAGCTGGAGGTGAGTCGACTGAACATCCAGCAGAGAATCCAGGACAGACGGAAAGATGTGAAGCTGCTTCAACAGGAGCTGAAGGACATCAAGGTCTCTGCTGATAAAACATTAGATGACAGCTGGAAGATATTAGCGGCGGTGGCTTGTCTCATCAAGAACAGTAGCAATGTGCTGCATGGGCAGATCAGATCCCAGCAGGAGACTGAAGATAGTCGAGTCAGAGAGCTTCAGAAGAAGCTGGAGCAGGAGATCAGGGATCTGGAGAGGAAAGACACTGAGCTGAAGCAGCTCTCAGATACACCAGATCACAGCCAGTTTCTCCACAACTACCCCTCAGTGTCAGCACTCAGTGAGTCCACACACTCATCCAGCATCAGCATCCGTCCTCTGAGACACTTTGAGGACGTGGTAACACTTCTGGAAGAGCTCAAGGAAGAAATGCAGGACAGACTGAAGGACACCTGGACAAGTGTCTGTCAGATAATCTCTCTTCCAGATTTTTTAGTGCCAGAACCAGAACCAGGATCAGGACTAGAACCAAAGACCAGAGCTGGATTCTTAAGATATTCCCGTGACATCACTCTGGATCCAAACACAGCAAACACAAACCTGTTTTTATCTCATGGAGACAGAAAAATAACAGCAGCGAATCACCAGCAGTCTTATCCTGATCATCCAGACAGATTCAGTGGATTTTCTCAGGTTCTGAGCAGAGAGAGTCTGACTGGACGTTGTTACTGGGAGGTGGAGATGACAGCAAGAGGATTTTCTATAGCAGTCTCATACAAGAGTATCAACAGAGCAGAAAATGATCATATGTTTGGATGTAATGACAAATCCTGGGCATTACGATCTTTATACGATCTTTTTACATTTGTGTACAACAACACCATCACTCCCATCTCAGGTCCTCATTCCTCCAGAATAGGAGTCTACCTGGATCACAGTGCAGGTATTCTGTCCTTCTACAGCGTCTCTGAAACCATGACTCTCCTCCACACAGTCCAGACCACATTCACTGAGCCGCTACATGCTGGAATCTTGCTTTATTGTACTGGAGACAAGGCTGAGATCATTATCTGAAATAAACTTACATCTGTCACAGTTCAGGGGTTGAAATCAGAGATTGAACTCATCATGACTTTTTTTTTCTTTGATCAAGGTCTTTTTATTAACATATCAAGAAAGAGATGAACATATATACGAGCATTTTACAATTTTTTGTTTTACCTCCATCCCCCCACCCCACTTTACAACATCGACAACATCAACAAACTTAGCGGCCAGAGACAACAAAGTAAAACGAGTAAAAAATTAAGAAAAAAATAGAATAATAAATAGATATAAATAATAATAATAATAAAATGAAATTAATAATTTTAAAAATAAATAAATAAATAAAATTAACTTGATGATAAATTACATGAGGTAGGTAAATGAATCAGAAATGATACATGACATATAGTAAGAACGTACATCCATGACTATTATAGTCCAATCTCATCTGCTTTCACTTTCTCCAAGAAGGGCTGCCAGGCAACAGAGAATTTCCGAAGTGACCCTTTTATAGCATATTGGATTTTTTCCAGTTGAATATAGTACGTGACCTCCCTTATCCAATGTCCATAAACAGGTGGCAATGCATCCTTCCATTTTTGTGATATCATCCTCCTCGCCAATAGAGTACGGAAAGCTATCACATTAGTCTGTGGCCCAGTCAAGCCGACATCCCTGAGAGCCACACCAAAGAGAGCCATAAATGGGCACGGTTCTAGTGAGGTACCACAAACCCTTGACAAAGTGTTAAAGATGGACTTCCAAAAATTCCTCAATTTTGGACAGGTCCAAAACGTGTATTAAGGTTGCAGGCTCACGCTGACAACGATCACACGTCAGGTCGAGATCTGCCTTAACTTTGCATAACCTCGTTTTTGACCAGTGAAGGCGATGCACAATTTTGAATTGGATTACTGAGAGTCTAAGACAAATAGAGGTGGAGCAGATTTGGTCAATTATTCCCTCCCAATGTTCATCCGAAATTTGCTCGCCTAAATCTTCCTGGCATTTATTCCTAAGTGACTCCAGAGATGCCAGCCTCTGTGTATGCAACAGCGCATATAACAACCTTATAGCATGTTTTTCATCCGGTTTGCACTTGAAAATTTCATCCAGAAAGGAGGGTGAGGGACGCGATGGGAAGAGGTTAACGTTACAGGCAACGAAGTTCCGGAGTTGCAAATATCTAAAGAAATGAGCTCTAGGAATATTGAATTTCTACACCAGTTGTTCAGATGAACTAAATACATTGTCATAAAAAAGATCATACATTGAAACTATGCCGCGTTCTGACCACACACTAAATGCACCATCTGCAATTGAAGGACCAAACATACAATGTCCTTGAGGTGGTGCAACAAGTGACAGTTCTGTAAGTGTGAAGTGGCGTCTAAACTGGTACCATATTTTTAGAGAATGTATCACAAGAGGATTCAGGGTGAAGCTAGATATAGGCCGTGCCAGTGGTAATTTAGCACAGAGCAGAGAAACCATTGACACCAGACCAGTCGATGAATTTTCTATGGTTACCCATGGCGGCATGGTGTCATCTTTTTTTGTCCAAAACAGAAACGACCTTATATTAGCAGCCCAATAATAAAATAAAAAATTTGGAAGTGCTAGACCACCTGCTGCTCGAGGTCTTTGCAGTATATTATGCTTAATTCGAGGTTGTTTTATGTTCCAAATAAATGATGAGAGCTGGGTGTTAAAGTTGTTAAAAAAGGATTTAGTCAAGAATATCGGAATACATTGAAAGAAATATAAAAATTTAGGAAAAAAATTCATTTTAACGGTTTTGAGTCTTCCTCCCAGTGAGAGAGGCAACAACTCCCATCTTCCAAGGTCTCGCTTTAATTTAGAAAGTAAGGGTAAGTAATTGGCTTTATATAGTTCGTTACAGTTTTGCGTGATCCAAATACCCAAATATTTAATTTTGTCATAATTTATCTTGAAAGGGGTCGGATAAGTAAACAGAGGTTCGCCCGCCGTCTTGCCAATAGGCATAAGCTCACTTTTCTGGAAGCTCACCTTATAGCCAGATATCTCCCCAAACCCCCTAAGCAAATCCAGGAGCTTCGGGAGGCTATGTAAGGGGTCCGACACAAATAATATCAAAAGATCAGCATAAAGTGAAACTTTATGAACCAAGCCGCCCCGATGAATACCTTTAATATCGACACAGTGCCTTATGGCAGTAGCCAGTGGCTCAACTGCCAATGCAAAGAGGAGGGGTGACAAGGGGCACCCCTGCCTCGTGCCTCGTTGGATTTCAAAAAAAGGGGATAAGTTGTTATTGGTACGCACTGCAGCTAAAGGAGAGGAGTAGAGTACCTTAATCCACGTTATAAAATTAATTCCAAAACCAAATCTTTTAAGCGCATAAAAAAGAAAATCCCATTTCACCCGATCAAACGCTTTCTCCGCGTCTAGCGAAATGATCATCTCTGAAGTGTCTGTTGTAGCGTGACTGGAAACTATATTTAGCAGACGCCTGATGTTCAAGAAAGAATGTCTAGCCTTAATAAAGCCTGTTTGATCGGGCGAGATAATGGACGGTAAGGTCTTCTCTAAACAGCTGGCTAGAACTTTAGCTAAAATTTTTGTATCTGAGTTTAGTAGCGAGATGGGACGATATGAACTGCATTCAAGTTGGTCTTTATCAGGCTCAAGTATCAGGGAGTTTATGGCTTGTCGCATTGTTGGAGGAAGAGCATGTGATGTGTAGGACTGTTCAAAAACTGACCTTAATAGAGGACTGAGCTGGCTGGAAAATTTCTTATAAAAATCCGATGGATAGCCATCCAGACCGGGGGATTTTCCAGATTGCATGCTTTGTATAGCTAGCGCAATTTCTGTGTTGGAGAGTGGCATGTCCAAAGCAGTTGCAACATTTGGATCCAGTTCAGGCATATCAATATTTTGAAAAAAAATTCTCTATGTCAGATGTGTTCTGCGACGAGAGCAAACTATAGAGTGCCTGATAGAACTTTAAGAAGCTTGTATTTATTTCTGAGGTGTCCGTACATCTTACTCCCTGATCATTTCGAATTCCTGGGATGGACTGATTGGCTATTCGTTGTCTTAGCTGATGTGCTAGGAGCCTGCTTGTCTTTTCTCCATGCTCATAAGCATAACTTCTTGATCTTAATATCAGACATTCAGCTTGTTTTGTAGTAATAAGGTTATACTCTGTAATAGTAGACGACACTTGTACATCTCAGGTGTGGGTGAAAGAGAACTCATCATGACTTTTATTCTAAACATGAAAATATCAGCTTCTCTGTGCTCTGAATGTTTGAACTTTTGTATGGATCTGTTTGTTTGCTGCAGTTTTTCTTCTTCATGAACCTCAGCAGAGAAATCAGCAGACCTTCTTCTCCCACAGAGATTTTATTCTCACCACTTTGTAAATGTGTGAAGAAATGTAGGATTGCATTTGTTTTGAATGATTAAAATGATTAAATGATCTTAAGCTGATGCAATTTAAAACTGTTTTTGTTTTTATTGACGAGGAAAGCACTGATTAACTGAAGTTCTGGGTTTATTTTTACTGAATTTTTCATCTTTTTTTGTTTTTAAGTGTTTGGTGTGTGAATAAACTGCTGGTTTTAATCATGAATAAAGCTAATTTGATCTTTTTTTCTGTGTAGAAAGAAGATTTTATTAATTCACAAAGAAGATTTGTTTTAAAAAAGTGGAGAAAAACACTGAAAATGTGACACTAGAGCACTTGTGCTGAGTACAGAAAGTGCAACCAGTCGTTTCTCCATCCCTAATATGTGACTTTAAATGAGCACAAAGACTTGAAAAATGTGAAGATTCAAATATGTATTCCTCAACCTGGATATTCAGACACATCTATGAGGTCTAGATGGTTCAGGCTGTGTGTGGTTTTGGTCCATGTGTGTCTTAAATGTGCAGAAAGACTCGGAATAATGAGGACATCTTGATATGTTTAATGGAAACCTGACATTAGTGTTTACTTTAATATCTTGGTGTATCTGTGGCAGACAGTAAACAGCGATCCAGATCCATTCATACATGGTTTGATTTAGCACCGATCCACTGGTAATGTCTCGCACAACAGCCGCTGCCTCTCGAGCTGAACTGTGCATCGATCTGCTAGTGATGCCTTGGGGCTCCAGGAGGAAGTTTATCCTTTATTTAAAACAGAAGAGCGCAATCAGCCAGCTGTGTTTTCTCGCCGTTCTTCCCTCTGAAGTCCTCTTTTTCAGGTAATAACACAGCTGTGTAAACTACAAAACATGTTGTGACATCTCTAATGTCTCAGTTTGCATGAAAGTTTGTGTTTTGTTGTTGTTCTTCTGTGAAGAGTTTCCAGTAAGTCTGTGGGTCACTCAGCTGGTTAGTGGAGACCTCATGGTTTAGAGTCTGACTGCTCAGCTGCTGCTGGTGTTTAAACGAGTTCGTATACATTTTGTGAGAAACAGTCAGTTTAAGATACAAACTTGTAAAGAAAATACGTTTAATAGTTTAGAAAGAGTTTAAGATATAAGTTAGACAGCACGTATTAAGACCGAATGCATTCATTTGAGAATACTGGTGTAGTTCTTTAATGCATTTGCTGAAAACGGTAGATTTTGTCTGTGTTTTGTAAAGTAATTCCTCTGATACAGACCAGTCAGAGGACAGAGAGCTGTTTTCTATCATTCTCCTTCCTGGTCCCTTTCTAAGGGTACAACATATCCAGTAATTATATGTCTACAAAGAAACTCAGACAAAGAAGAATGTTAGTGCGGCTGGATTTGATTTAACGGAGCTGGATAACACAATGTACCGAACGAAGCTAGTTAAAGGCTAATAAAATGGACCGAACATGGCTAGCTAACGGCTAATAAAATGGACCGAACATGGCTAGCTAACGGCTAATAAAATGGACCGAACGAAGATGGCTAACGGCTAATAAAATGGACCGAACGCAGCTAGCTAACGGCTAATAAAATGGACCGAACATGGCGAGCTAACGGCTAATGAAATGTACCGAATGCAGCTAGCTAACGGCTAACACCAGTCGACACGAATATAAAGTTTATTCTGTAACTTTGCTCCTAAGCCAAACTTTTAAGGTTTTAACCAGTCGTCACCACAGAATATATCTATCAACATTATTATAATCCCAGTGAATTTTGATGCATTGCAGATCTACAGTAACTTACTGTTAACCGGTTCTACAGTAGATACTTGGCCATTTTACAATAATTAAGCCGTATAACCTGCAGAAAGTTTTATACAATATGTTGTATATAAGGACTGGACACAGCATGTCCTCTTCTAGAATGAATCAGTCCCTCTTCTTTCAACATATTTCCTGGTTCCTCCCTCTAGATCTGCACTGTGAGGATTGGTGGAACCAACGTGGAGTGAAGTGGAAGAGCTGAAAGGCCACATTGACTGCAGGATCAATCGAATTTGAGTTGGAGGAGAGAGAAACTCAGTCGCTGCTGCTCAGAGGAGAAAATGGCTCAGGAAGGAGTTCAGCTGGACCAAGAAACCTTCTCTTGTTCCATCTGTCTGGATCTACTGAAGGATCCGGTGACTATTCCCTGTGGACACAGCTACTGTATGACATGTATTAATACCCACTGGGATGGAGAGGACCAGGAGGGAATCCACAGCTGCCGTCAGTGCAGGAAGACTTTCAGACCGAGGCCTGATCTGGCGAAAAACATCATGTTAGCAGCTTTAGTGGAGGAGCTGAAGAAGACTGGACTCCAAGCTGCTCCTGCTGACCACCACTATGCTGGACCTGAAGATGTGTCCTGTGATTTCTGCACTGGGAGGAAGAGGAAGGCTGTCAAGTCCTGTTTGTTCTGTCCAGCGTCTTACTGTGAGAATCACCTTCAGCCTCACTATGATGTACCTCCATTGAAGAAACACCAGCTGGTGGAGCCCTCCAAGAACCTCCAGGAGAACATCTGCTCTCGTCATGATGAGGTGATGAAGATGTTCTGTCGTACTGATCAGCAGTCTATCTGTTATCTCTGCTCTGTGGAGGAACATAAAGGCCACGACACAGTCTCAGCTGCAGCAGAAGATACTGAGAGGCAGAAAGAGCTGGAGGTGAGTCGACTGAACATCCAGCAGAGAATCCAGGACAGACAGACAGACGTGAAGCTGCTTCAACAGGAGCTGAAGGACATCAAGGTCTCTGCTGATAAAACAGTGGAGGACAGTGAGGAGATGTTCAGAGAGCTGATCCATCTGATCCAGAACAGAAGCTCTGAGGTGGAGCAGCAGATCAGATCCCAGCAGGTGATTGAAGAGAATCGAGTCAGAGAGCTTCAGGAGAAGCTGGAGCAGGAGATCAGGGATCTGGAGAGGAAAGACGCTGAGCTGAAGCAGCTCTCAGATACACCAGATCACAGCCAGTTTCTCCACAACTACCCCTCAGTGTCAGCACTCAGTGAGTCCACACACTCATCCAGCATCAGCATCCGTCCTCTGAGACACTTTGAGGACGTGGTAAAAGATGTGAAAGAGGTCAAGGAAGAAATACAGGAAGTTCTGAAGGATACCTGGGAATGCACCTCGCAGATGATCTCTCTTCCAGATGTTTTACTGTCACAGCCACAACCAACAACCAGAGCTGATTTCTTAAGATATTCATGTGGCTTCAGTCTAGATCCAGACACAGCACACCCACAGCTGTTTTTTTCTAATGGAGACAGAAAAGTATCGGTGGTGGAATACAGTGTGAATCATCCTTATCATCCAGACAGATTCAGTTTTTACTATCAGGTTCTGAGCAAAGATTGTCTGATTGGACGTTCTTACTGGGAGGTGGAGATGACAGGGTTAGTTAATGTAGCAGTCGCATACAAGAGTATCCGCAGATTAGCAGATGAAAGTGCATTTGGGATGTTTGATGATTCCTGGTCATTAGAGTCTTATAACAACAGTTTTGAGTTCATGCACGATGGCGTCCGAACTCCTGTCTCAGGTCCTCGGTCCTCCAGAATAGGAGTTTATCTGGATCACAGTGCAGGTATTCTGTCCTTCTACAGCGTCTCTGAAACCATGACTCTCCTCCACACAGTCCAGACCACATTCACTGAGCCGCTATATCCTGGACTCTCGCTTTATTGTACTGGAGTCACAGCTGAGATCATTATTTGAAATAAACTTACATCTGTCACAGTTCAGGGGTTGAAATCAGAGATTGAACTCATCGTGCCTTTTATTCTAAACATGAAAATATCAGCTTCTCTGTGATCTGAATGTTTGAACTTTTGTATGGATCTGTTTGTTTGCTGCAGTTTTTCTTCTTCATGAACCTCAGCAGAGAAATCAGCAGACCTTCTTCTCCCACAGAGATTTTATTCTCACCACTTTGTAAATGTGTGAAGAAATGTAGGATTGCATTTGTTTTGAATGATTAAAATGATTAAATGATCTTCAGCTGATGCGATTTAAACCTGTTATTCTGTTTGTTATTGACAAGGAAATCACTGATTAACTGAAGTTCTGGGTTTATTTTTACTGAATTTTTCATCTTTTTTTGTTTTTAAGTGTTTGGTGTGTGAATAAACTGCTGGTTTTAATCATGAATAAAGCTAATTTGATCTTTTTTTCTGTGTAGAAAGAAGATTTTATTAATTCACAAAGAAGATTTGTTTTAAAAAAGTGGAGAAAAACACTGAAAATGTGACACTAGAGCACTTGTGCTGAGTACAGAAAGTGCAACCAGTCGTTTCTCCATCCCTAATATGTGACTTTAAATGAGCACAAAGATGTGAAAAATGTGAAGATTCAAATATGTATTCCTCAACCTGGATATTCAGACACATCTATGAGGTCTCGATGGTTCAGGCTGTGTGTGGTTTTGGTCCATGTGTGTCTTAAATGTGCAGAAAGACTCGGAATAATGAGGACATCTTGATACACACGGACAAAATTGTTGGTACCCCTCAGTTAAAGAAGGAAAACCCACAATTCTCACTGAAATCACTTGAAACTCACAAAAGTAACAATAAATAAAAATTTATTGAAAATTAAATCATCAAAATCAGCCATCACTTTTGAATTGTTGATTAACATAATTATTTAAAAAACAAACTAATGAAATAGGGCTGGACAAAAATGATGGTACCCATAACTTAATATTTTGTTGCACAACCTTTTGAGGCAATCACTGCAATTAAACGATTTCTGTATTTGTCAATGAGCGTTCTGCAGCTGTCAACAGGTATTTTGGCCCACTCCTCATGAGCAAACAGCTCCAGTTGTCTCAGGTTTGATGGGTGTCTTCTCCAAATGGCATGTTTCAGCTCCTTCCACATATGTTCAATGGGATTCAGATCTGGGCTCATAGAAGGCCACTTTAGAATAGTCCAACGCTTTTCTCTCAGCCATTCTTGGGTGTTTTTGGCTGTGTGTTTTGGATCGTTGTCCTGTTGGAAGACACATGACCTGCGACTGAGACCAAGCTTTCTGACACTAGGCAGCACATTTCTCTCCAGAATGCCTTGATAGTCTTCAGATTTCATCGTACCTTGCACACTTTCAAGACACCCTGTGCCAGATGCAGCAAAGCAGCCCCAAAACATTACTGAGCCTCCTCCATGTTTCACCGTAGGGACAGTGTTCTTTTCTTCGTATGCTTGGTTTTTGAGTCTATGAACATAGAGTTGATGTGCCTTACCAAAAAGCTCCAGTTTGGTCTCATCTGTCCAAAGGACATTCTCCCAGAAGCTTTGTGGCTTGTCAACATGCATTTTTGCAAATTCCAGTCTGGCTTTTTTATGAGTTTTTTTCAGCAGTGGTGTCCTCCTTGGTCGTCTCCCATGAAGTCCACTTTGGCTCAAACAACGACGAATGGTGCCATCTGACACTGATGTACCTTGGCCTTGGAGTTCACCTTTAATTTCTTTGGAGGTTGCTCTGGGCTCTTTGGATACAATTCCAACGATCCGTCTCTTCAATTTGTCCTCAATTTTCCTCTTGCGGCCACGTCCAGGGAGGTTGGCTACTGTCCCGTGGGTCTTGAACTTCTGAATAATATGAGCCACTGTTGTCACAGGAACTTCAAGCTGTTTAGAGATGGTCTTATAGCCTTTACCTTTAAGATGTTTGTCTATCATTTTTTTTCGGATGTCCTGGGACAATTCTCTCCTTCGCTTTCTGTTGTCCATGTTCAGTGTGGTACACACCTTTTCACCAAACAGCAGGGTGACTACTTGTCTCCCTTTAAATAGGCAGACTGACTGATTATGAGTTTGGAAACACCTGTGATGTCAATTAAATGACACACCTGAGTTAATCATGTCACTCTGGTCAAATAGTTTTCAATCTTTTATAGAGGTACCATCATTTTTGTCCAGGCCTGTTTCATTAGTTTGTTTTTTTAAATAATTATGTTAATCAACAATTCAAAAGTAATGGCTGATTTTGATTATTTAATTTTCAATAAATTTTTATTTATTGTTACTTTTGTGAGTTTCAAGTGATTTCAGTGAGAATTGTGGGTTTTTCCTTCTTTAACTGAGGGGTACCAACAATTTTGTCCACGTGTGTATGTTTAATGGAAACCTGACATTAGTGTTTACTTTAATATCTTGGTGTATCTGTGGCAGACAGTAAACAGCGATCCAGATCCATTCATACATGGTTTGATTTAGCACCGATCCACTGGCAATGTCTCACACAACAGCCGCTGCCTCTCGAGCTGAACTGTGAGCAGAAGTGTTAGTACAGCATTTTGTGAAAGTCCATAGTAATGGAAATCTGGGTGTAGAAGAAAGAAGGGCAAGAAGAAAGACAGTGGGGAACCACATTGAAGCCCTTGAGGATGTTGATGACTATGACAGTGCAGTAAATGTAGAGTTTTCAATGGAGGAGCTTAATATGGCATTAAATGACTGTGGGAAAACTACACCTGGAGAGGATGATATTAGTTACTGCATGCTGAGGAATCTCAGCGAAAGTAGTAAGAAAGTTTTGTTGAGGTTGTATAATAGAGTGTGGGTAGAGAGTAGTCTGCCAGAGCAGTGGAAGAAGGCGATAGTTGTCCCAATGTGTAAGCCAGGTAAAGATCCCTGCCAAGCTGCAAGTTATAGACCCATAGCTTTAACATCACATGTGGGAAAGCTGATGGAAAAAATGATCAATAATTGACTACTGTTCTTTCTTGAGAGTAATGAGTTGTTAAAAGGTCACCAATATGGGTTTAGGAAAGGTAGAAGCACAGTAGACCCTTCGTTAATTTTAGAAGATGAGGTCCAGAAGGCCCAAGGTAACAAAGAGTGTGTGGCTGCCGTGTTCTTTGATGTTGAGAAAGCGTACGATATGATGTGGACGGAGGGTTTGATCATTAGGTTACATCAGATGGGTCTACGAGGAAGGATTTTAGGGTAGGTTAGGGACTTTCTATCAGGAAGAACAATAGCTGTACGAGTAGGGGGGATGTTAGTTTGAAGTATGACGTTAAAATGGAACACCGCAGGGTAGCATTGTTAGTCCAGTAATTTTCTCCGTTATGATTAATGACATTTTTTGTAACATGGAGTCCTCGGTTGGAGTGTCATTATTTGCTGATGATGGTGTAATGTGGAAAAGAGGTAGGAACATCAAGTATATAGTTAAAAAAAGTACAATAAGGTAGAAAGCTGGGCATTAATGTGGGGTTTTAGATTTTCTGTAGATAAAACTAAGGTTATGTTTCTAACTAGAAAGAGAGTAAGCAATGATATTAAGTTGACACTATATGGGCAAAACTTGGAAAGAGTGAATGAGTTTAAATATTTAGGACTATGGTTTGATAGCAGGCTGACTTGGAGGTTGCATATTCGGAAAACTGAGGAGAGATGTAAGAAGGTAGTGAATGTGATGAGATGCCTTAGAGGGCGGGACTGGGGAGCAAGTCGAGTATGCTTAAAAATAGTGTACACAGCATTAATCAGATCTGTTTTTGATTTTGGATGTGTAGTATATAATTCGGCAGCACAAAGTAATTTAGTGAAATTAGATGTAGTGCAGAGCCAGGCGCTGAGGATTTGTTGTGGAGCAATGAAGTCAACTCCAGTGTCTGCCCTTCAGGTAGAGTTAGGAGAGATGCCTCTAAAATATAGAAGAATGCAGCTACTGTTGACATATTGGGCAGGTCTTAGGGGTCATAAAAGTAATCATCCAGGTTTAAAACTGTTATGTAGTTGTCAAGAAGGGGAGCGAGCTCAGCTGAACAGTTTTGGGAGGATAAGTAGACGAAAAGCTCGAGACTTTGGTATTGCACAGATGGATGTTAGTCCTGCTGTTCCGATCTCTGTAGTCCCCCCATGGATATTGAAAAGGCTTGATGTAGATCTTGAGCTACAGGGAAAGAAATGTAGTAGTAGTAGTGTAACAGGATATATAGAGAAGAGGTTTTCCTCCTGGTTAACAATATATACAGATGCGTCAAGGTTAGAAGATGGGAGGGTTGGGATTGCTTTTGTTATTCCAAGTCTTGATATTAGAGTTTTTAGAAGAGTAAATGATAATATAGCAGTGTTTACGGGAGAGTTAGTGGCAATTTTGTTCACGTTACACTGGGTAGAAGGAAATGCAGCAATGCAAGTAGTTATAGCATCGGATTCCAGTAGTGCGTTAATGAGTATACAAAATATGAGGTCTGAGTCGAGGCAAGATATAGTATAAGATATATTACAAGTGGTTTATCGAATAAATGTGTCTGGAAAACAATTAGTTCTTCTCTGAGTACCAGCACACATAGGAGTTGAAGGGAATGAGCTGGCAGATGCCTATGCCAAGAGAGGGGCAAGAAAAGAGATGGTGGATTCTCAAATTAAGTACAGTGAGGCTGAAATTAAGAGCATAGTTAAAAAGAAGTTAGAGAGTGAATGGCAGAGAGATTGGGATGAGGAGGTAAAGGGATGGTTTTATTATTCATTTCAAAAGAAGATTAGGGGGCCAGGGATGGGGGGTCTGTTGGCAAGAAAAGAAGAAGATGTAATAACTAGATTGAGATTTGGACATACATGATTGAACAGTACTTTGAAACTGATTGGAAAGCATCCTACGGGGCAGTGTGAACACTGAGGAGAGTGAGAGTCGAGCATGTTTTGATGAGATGCAGGAAGTATGAACAGCAAAGAAGAGTTTTAAGTAGATGTATGGAGAATAGAGGGTTAATCTTTTCATTGGGGACTGTTTTGTAGAGAGACTCTACGTTCGATGTATATAAAGAGCTGCTGATGTTTCTTCGTGTCACTGGGCTAATTAGGAGAATTTAAGAAGATGTTGACCGCTGGGGACTTCCTGGCCCACACTCCTTACCGGAAGGTGGCGGTAAATGCAACCTAAAGTTTTTTTGCCAACCGCCATAAAACTAAAAAAGAAGAAGAAGAAGAAGCCGAACTGTGCATCGATCTGCTAGTGATGCCTTGGGGCTCCAGGAGGAAGTTTATCCTTTATTCAAAACAGAAGAGCGCAATCAGCCAGCTGTTTTCTCACCGTTCTTCCCTCTGAAGTCCTCTTTTTCAGGTAATAACACAGCGGTGTGAACTACAAAACATGTTGTGACATCTCTAATGTCTCAGTTTGCATGAAAGTTTGTGTTTTGTTGTTGTTCTTCTGTGAAGAGTTTCCAGTAAGTCTGTGGGTCACTGAGCTGGTTAGTGGAGACCTCATGGTTTAGAGTCTGACTGCTCAGCTGCTGCTGGTGTTTAAACGAGTTCGTATACATTTTGTGAGAAACAGTCAGTTTAAGATACAAACTTGTAAAGAAAATACGTTTAATAGTTTAGAAAGAGTTTAAGATATAAGTTAGACAGCACGTATTAAGACCGAATGCATTCATTTGAGAATACTGGTGTAGTTCTTTATCGCATTTGTTTAAAACAATAGATTTTCTCTGTGTTTTGTAAAGAAATTCCTCTGATACAGACCAGTCAGAGGACAGAGAGCTGTTTTCTATCATTCCCCTTCCTGGTCCCTTTCTAAGGGTACAACATATCCAGTAATTATATGTCTACAAAGAAACTCAGACAAAGAAGAATGTTAGTGCGGCTGGATTTAAAGGCAGTAGAGGAGATTTAATTTCCTACGACTTTGAACGTAGCATGCGCATGCGCACATACAACCTCTCTCACCCCCCTCTAACCTCCCCCCTCTTAACGTTTACGAAGAAACGCCCCCCTCCAGAAACTTGCGTAGCACTCGTGAAGTTGTCTTTTACGGCTGGGTCCCCCTGGATCTTTATCTGCCATTATGTAAAAAAAAAAAAAAAAAAAAAGATGAGCAAAACAAGTCGCCAGCTAACTACGAAGCTATACCAAAGCAACACATACACAAAACACGTAAGTCCAAGGCTTACGTAATCTACGTAACTAGGCCTGAGCCGGAAGATTTTTGATTGACAGGAAAGGGAGCAAACCAAACACCTCGGTCCGAGCGCTTTGATTGGCTGATGTTTTTCAGGCCCTGCCATGTCCACAGTTATTTTTATTTATTTTTATTCTTTTAGAGACCATACATACAAGTCCACTAAAGGTCAGTATATTCATTTTATGTGAATCAGACAAATTAAACGAAAAAAAAAACATCCTCCATAATGCCTTTAACGGAGCTGAACAACACAATGTACCGAACGGAGCAAGCTAACGGCTAATAAAATTGACCGAACGAAGCTAGCTAACGGCTAATAAAATGTACCGAACATGACTAGCTAACGGCTAATAAAATGTACCGAACATGGCTAGCTGACGGCTAATAAAATGGACCGAACATGGCTAGCTAACGGCTAATAGCATGTACCGAACGGAGCTGGGTAACGGCTAACAAAATGTCCCGAACGAAGATGGCTAACGGCTAATAAAATGACCGAACATGGCTAGCTAACGGCTAATAAAATGTACCCATCGCAGCTAGCTAACGGCTAACACCAATCGACACGAATATAAAGTTTATCCTGTAACTTTGCTCCTAAGCTAAACTTTTAAGGTTTTAACCAGTCGTCACCACAGAATATATCTATCAACATTATTATAATCCCAGTGAATTTTGATGCATTGCAGATCTACAGTAACTTACTGTTAACCGGTTCTACAGTAGATACTTGGCCATTTTACAATAATTAAGCCGTATAACCTGCAGAAAGTTTTATACAATATGTTGTATATAAGGACTGGACACAGCATGTCCTCTTCTAGAATGAATCAGTTCCTCTTCTTTCAACATATTTCCTGGTTCCTCCCTCTAGATCTGCACTGTGAGGATTGGTGGAACCAACGTGGAGTGAAGTGGAAGAGCTGAAAGGCCACATTGACTGCAGGATCAATCGAATTTGAGTTGGAGGAGAGAGAAACTCAGTCGCTGCTGCTCAGAGGAGAAAATGGCTCAGGAAGGAGTTCAGCTGGACCAAGAAACCTTCTCTTGTTCCATCTGTCTGGATCTACTGAAGGATCCGGTGACTATTCCCTGTGGACACAGCTACTGTATGACGTGTATTAATACCCACTGGGATGGAGAGGACCAGGAGGGAATCCACAGCTGCCGTCAGTGCAGGAAGACTTTCAGACCGAGGCCTGATCTGGCGATAAACATCATGTTAGCAGCTTTAGTGGAGGAGCTGAAGAAGACTGGACTCCAAGCTGCTCCTGCTGACCACCACTATGCTGGACCTGAAGATGTGGCCTGTGATTTCTGCACTGGGAGGAAGAGGAAGGCTGTCAAGTCCTGTTTGTTCTGTCCAGCGTCTTACTGTGAGAATCACCTTCAGCCTCACTATGATGTACCTCCATTGAAGAAACACAAGCTGGTGGAGCCCTCCAAGAACCTCCAGGAGAACATCTGCTCTCGTCATGATGAGGTGATGAAGATGTTCTGTTGTACTGATCAGCAGCTGATCTGTTATCTCTGCTCTGTGGAGGAACATAAAGGCCACGACACAGTCTCAGCTGCAGCAGAAGATACTGAGAGGCAGAAAGAGCTGGAGGTGAGTCGACTGAACATCCAGCAGAGAATCCAGGACAGACAGAAAGATGTGAAGCTGCTTCAACAGGAGCTGAAGGACATCAAGGTCTCTGCTGATAAAACAGTGGAGGACAGTGAGGAGATGTTCAGAGAGCTGATCCATCTGATCCAGAACAGAAGCTCTGAGGTGGAGCAGCAGATCAGATCCCAGCAGGTGATTGAAGAGAATCGAGTCAAAGAGCTTCAGGAGAAGCTGGAGCAGGAGATCAGGGATCTGGAGAGGAAAGACGCTGAGCTGAAGCAGCTCTCAGATACACCAGATCACAGCCAGTTTCTCCACAACTACCCCTCAGTGTCAGCACTCAGTGAGTCCACACACTCATCCAGCATCAGCATCCGTCCTCTGAGACACTTTGAGGACGTGGTAAAAGATGTGAAAGAGGTCAAGGAAGCAATGCAGGAAGTTCTGACGGACTCTTGGGAATGCACCTCACAGATGATCTCTCTTCCAGATGTTTTACTGTCACAGCCACAACCAACAACCAGAGCTGATTTCTTAAGATATTCATGTGGCTTCAGTCTAGATCCAGACACAGCACACCCACAGCTGTTTTTTTCTAATGGAGACAGAAAAGTATCGGTGGTGGAATACAGTGTGAATCATCCTTATCATCCAGACAGATTCAGTTTTTACTATCAGGTTCTGAGCAAAGATTGTCTGATTGGACGTTCTTACTGGGAGGTGGAGATGACAGGGTTAGTTAATGTAGCAGTCGCATACAAGACTGTCAGCAGATCAGCAGATAAAAGTGCATTTGGGATGTTTGATGATTCCTGGTCATTAGAGTCTTATAACAACAGTTTTGAGTTCATGCACGATGGCGTCCGAACTCCTGTCTCAGGTCCGCGGTCCTCCAGAATAGGAGTTTATCTGGATCACAGTGCAGGTATTCTGTCCTTCTTCAGCGTCTCTGAAACCGTGACTCTCCTCCACACAGTCCAGACCACATTCACTGAGCCGCTATATCCTGGACTCTCGCTTTATTGTACTGGAGTCACAGCTGAGATCATTATTTGAAATAAACTCACATCTGTCACAGTTCAGGGGTTGAAATCAGAGATTGAACTCATTATGCCTTTTATTCTAAACGTGAAAATATCAGCTTCTCTGCGCTCTGAATGTCTGATGAACTTTTGTATGGATCTGTTTGTTTGCTGCAGTTTTTCTTCATGAACCTCAGCAGAGAAATCAGCAGACCTTCTTCTTCCACAGAGATTTTATTCTCACCACTTTGTAAATGTGTGAAGAAATGTAGGATTGCATTTGTTTCCATTGTAAATATGTTTGTTTTCAAAAAGATATACAGCTGCTGTGCTGTAAAGCCGTAGCTCTGATCGTTGTTGACGAGGAAATCATTAATAATAACTGAGGTTCCGGGCTTTTTTTTCATTTTTGTTTTTTTGTTTTTACATGTTCAATGAGTGAATGAACTGTTGCTTTTAATCTTGAACAAAACTGATTTGATCTTTGGTCTGATTGGAAAGAAGATTTTATTCACAAAGATTTGTTACAGACATAAAAAAGAAATGGTCAAAGACTGAAAATATACCTTCTGACTTGTTTTTGGTAGATTAAAGCCTTTATAAAAAGTACATTGTGTCCTATGGAAAACTGTCAAGCTTAGGAATCGTGTGTGTGTGTGTGTGTGTGTGTGTGTGTGTGTGTGTGTGTGTGTGTGTGTGTGTGTGTGTGTGTGTGTGTGTGTGTGTGGTGTGTGTGTGTGTGTGTGTGTGTGTGTGTGTGTGTGTGTGTGTGTGTGTGTGTGTGTGTGTGTGTGTGTTACATTTAACTGACTGATTTGCAATATCCAGGTTAGGATTCTATATTATGTGCCATTATATGTGACAAATCTATTGGATTATATACATTTACCAGACTGATTTAAATATTGAAGTTAAGGATGTGTATAATCTACAAATTTAAATGTTACAATTAAAACATTGTGTAATTTATATATTTAGGTCAAACATCTGCACTATAATATGTGATGGAAACATAAGATAAACATTTAACATTACATATACCATACATTTAGTGGACTTTTTAAAATATGCGGACATACAAATATATCTGACAAATTTACCTGACTCATTTGAATATTGAGGTAGACAATATTATGTAATTAAAAAAGCTTGTTATATATGAAAAATACACAACATATTTAAATCTTAAGGTTCAGACACTAACAAACATTTACTGGACCTATTTTAAGGTTGATGTAAGACCCACCAACATAATATATAGCATTAATTTACCATATAATGTTCAATATGAAGATTTGGGATCTACAGTATCATATATTATAAAAATACGTCTCAAATAATTCCATGCTAAAGTTAAGACCCTATAATGTTCTACACATAGGCCTAATTTAACAGACTAATTTGAATATTATGGTTAAGAATCTCTTTTTTAATAATATTCAAATATATTTCTCAAGCTCACATATTGCACAAAATTCTTCATATCACACGTAAGTAGATGAAAACGACTAAAAATCAAAAACTGAAAAGCAAAAAGCTGCTGGACTCTAAAAATGGCCGCCAGGTGGAGCGCTACGTCACCTGACATTTCGCCGCGCTGCTGTGGACTTCACGTCCCAGAATCCTCCGCGCGTGTTTCCTCATTATGCGGCCGCCTCCGTCCGGTCCGAGCTGCCAGAGGAAACGGATGAGTCGTCCTCAGCCGTGAGGCTCGTCTCCGCCGCTGAAGTCCTCTGAGGATTGAAACCCGAGAGCTGAAGTCCCGAAGCAGCGAGTTCAGGAGGTAAGAAGCTTCACGG
This sequence comes from Acanthochromis polyacanthus, assembly GCF_021347895.1. Taxonomy (NCBI): domain Eukaryota; kingdom Metazoa; phylum Chordata; class Actinopteri; family Pomacentridae; genus Acanthochromis; species Acanthochromis polyacanthus. The sequence continues at coordinate 3,361,321 of NC_067121.1, forward strand.
CGCCTTTAAAAACGGCGCTAAGGTAGCGCTTTGAGCTAACTAGCATGCTAGCTAGCTGTCAAATGAACCCGTTCCCGTTAGCATCCTGAAACGGCCTCACTGCTGCACCGAGATCATCGGTTCGAGTTGATTTCTTCACCTGCCGGTCGGTATTTGCTGACACACTTGTCTGAGCAGCACAGGTGTGTGTTAAAGAGTCCAGCTCGTTGTTGTTGTTAGTGTTGTTGTTGTTGGTGGTGGTGGTGTTGTTGTTGGTGGTGGCCTCCTCTCCGTGTTTGTGTTGCATCTTCCGCTGTTGTGCCCAGAACTGATTTTAGTCCCCAGAAGCACTTGTCCTCATGTCTCTGCATAGTTTAACCTCCTCTGTGTTCTTCAGAAACAGGCCAGTCAGTTTATAGCGGCTGAAAACGCTTCAAAGGCGCACTTCGACTCATTTAACGACATTTTCCACTTTCCGAAACGTGACCGTAGCGCCTGCAGTGGGAAGGAAAATGACTTGATTTCATTCTTTATTGGCACTGGGGATTAATCTGCTGATTATTTTCTGCATAAATTCATTAGTTTGGGTTGTAAAATGTCAGAATGTGGTGAAATATGTCGATCTTGTTTTCACCACAACCCAAAGAGATTCAGTTTACTGTCAGAGTGAAAGAAACTGCAGGATATTCAAAGTTTAAAACTGAGAGAATTGTGGCATTTTTCCACAAGAAATTGCTCAAACCAGCTAATCAATGATCCAAAGGTTGTTTACAAATTCAGTAGTCGATGAGCTGATTGATTATTGGTCGGGCTTGATTTTCTCTGCAAACATTTCTTTGGTCACAATTGTTCATTTCACGAGGAAACTTTACGTAAAAATCAGTGCAGTATAGATGACCTGTGCAGTATTCATACTTATCTCAGCGTTTCCATTTATGTAAGAGTCTGTGCAGCATTAATACCACTGGCATGTGCTAGAACGTTATTTCCATTTCGTACTTCTGCATATCTTGGTTTCTTTTGGAGACGTTTGCACCGTCTTTGCTGCTGTAGTCCTGTAAATTTCCCCACTGTGGGATTATTAAAGGCTCATCTGATCTGATGTTATCTTAGAAACGGGTACAGCGGTGTGTATTTACATGTTGAGGCTGTTTGATCCACATACAAGCGGCTGTAGACGGAGGTAAACTGAATGGGGATCAGTTTTTGGCACTTTCTGCTCAGTGGTTTCAGTGTTTGTTTCTGAAGAGCAGCAGACATTCGAGAGGAGGGTAATAATGTCATAGGAGGCAGTTTAAACATCAACCAGGTGTCTGGTCACCTGTTTGTGCAGGTGAGTCCAGACTGAGAGTCTCTCCTGCTGGTGAATCCTTCTTCAACTAATGTAAGCCTTAATTATTATATTTATCTACTTATTTGGCTCTCTGATTAGCTTCAGTAAAAAGCCACAGGGTTATTCCATCTCAGATCATCAGGGCTCCTTTGACCATCTCCGAATACCTCTGGATATTTAAAATAGTAATAATATTTTAGATTTAAATGTCAAATACTTTGCTAGATAATTAAACAAAAGCCCGCTGTTGACCAGTTTTCAGCAGGTTTATAGAATAGAATAGAATAGAATAGAAAGCCTTTATTGTCATTGTATAACAAGTATACAATGAAATTGGGAGCACTGCTCCATTTGGTGTTTAGGAAATATATACAATAAGACTACAATAAAATAAAGAATAATTAAAAATACAATAAAATAAAATCCAATGGGAAAGAGCAGCAATTGTGGAAAAACAAGAGCTTTAGCACATACATGATAGAGTGACTTAAGAGATTCACTGTGAAATATTGCACGTATGATGTGTGTTCCCAGTGATGGTATTGTCATTGTGTTCCTGTTTTTTTGTTGTTCAGAGCACTGATGGATGGCTCTGGGGAAGAAACTGTCCCTGACTCTATTTGTGTGCTGTGTAGCGCCGACCTTTAAAATCTGATTCTATTTGAACAACAATATTTGAGGAACTATTAAAGATAAAAAGCTGAGATTCTGTATTATTGGACAGTAGATGAAATAATCTCTGATTATGGGGGAGATGAAATATGAAAAAAGCTGAAACCGTCCTGAAAAGTTCCATCTTTGAGCTCATTAACAGTAAAAACTGATAATCAGAAGTGAACTAGTGATATTATCTGAACCATGTAGCTTCATGTCACAATAATACAAACTAAACATATTAAATACTTGAATTTGAAATATTTGGTGGCAAAAATGGAGATTTCAAGAAAGTGTCTTTTAAACTTTTATAACTGATTTCACCGGTTTGATGACTTAGACCACAAAAACCAGAATACTAGTAGATCCAAGGAGATCAGAGTTTTAAAATATAAGTAGGAAAATCTATATTTTTAATATGGGATGAGTTTATCATTTTCTGACCCCAAAATATTAATCTTTTATAAAATGTTGGTATATTAATAAACATGCTAAAACTATTTTTAAAAAATTCAAAAACCTTTTCCTGATATTCCAGCTCTTGTTCCAGTAATAGACTCTTCAGCCTGTTTCACTTGTTACAACTCGGCTCTTTAGTCGCAACAAAACACAGAGACCACCACTGTATGATGAGCAACACAAGTCAACACACGGCTGTCAAAGCCTACATGGAAAAACACACACGTGGGGCCCGACTGGGAGAAGGAGAGCATGAATGCAGCACCGATTACAGATGTGCTCCATCAGCTGGCGACCCTCGGCTCCTGATCGGACACACCTGTGTGAAGATGGAGCGTCGTCACACACTTCTTCCTGCAAATCAACAATCCGGTTTTCCTTGCAGGATATTCCAGTCGGACCAGTGCTCCCATCAGCACTGGTCCAACTGGAATGTGATTTTGTGTTTCATTTGTGATTTTGTGTCTTGTTTTTGTGTCTCCTTTTTGTGATTTTATGTCTCGTCTTTGTCGTTTTGCGTCTCCTTTTTGTGATTTTTGTGTCTCATTTTTCTTTTTACATCTCATTTTTGTCTTTTAACATCTCATTTTTGTGATTTTGTGTCTCATTTTTGTCTTTTTGCATCTCATTTTTCTCTTTTTGCATCTCATTTTTGTCTTTTTGCATCTCATTTTTGTGATTTTGCATCTCATTTTTGTCTTTTTGTGTCTCATTTTTGTCTTTTTGCATCTCATTTTTCTCTTTTTGCATCTCATTTTTCTCTTTTTGCATCTCATTTTTGTGATTTTGCATCTCATTTTTGTGATTTTGCATCTCATTTTTGTCTTTTTGTGTCTCATTTTTGTCTTTTTGCATCTCATTTTTCTCTTTTTGCATCTCATTTTTCTCTTTTTGCATCTCATTTTTGTGATTTTGCATCTCATTTTTGTGATTTTGCATCTCATTTTTGTCTTTTTGCATCTCATTTTTGTCTTTTTGCATCTCATTTTTGTCTTTTTGCATCTCATTTTTGTCTTTTGCATCTCATTTTTGTGATTTTGCATCTCATTTTTGTGATTTTGCATCTCATTTTTGTCTTTTTGCATCTCATTTTTGTCTTTTTGCATCTCATTTTTGTGATTTTGCATCTCATTTTTGTCTTTTAACATCTCATTTTTGTCTTTTAACATCTCATTTTTGTGAGTTTGCATCTCCTTTTTGTCTTTTTGCATCTCATTTTTGACTTTTTGCGTCTCATTTTTGTCTTTTTGCATCTCATTTTTGTGCTTTTTGTGTCTCATTTTTGTCTTTTAACATCTCATTTTTGTCTTTTAACATCTCATTTTTGTGAGTTTGCATCTCCTTTTTGTCTTTTTGTGTCTCGTCTTTGTCGTTTTGTGTCTCCTTTTTGTTGTTTTGTGTCTTTCTGTGGCAGTTTTGTCTCCTCATCCTGTAGATGTTTTTCTGTCTCCAAACATCCCATCCCATAATGTGAAACTGATTTAAAAGGGACCAGATCAGACTTTAAACACGACAGAAACTGTATCAGACGCTTCGTTCATTTTGGACCCACACAGAAGAGTTAGTGAAGACGTTTTAAAGTCGTGCTTTGGGTTTAATCAGTTCAAACGTCCACCGTGAGAAGAGGAAGCTGCAACTGTAGTTTGAGAGGAAATTACAGTGAAGGAGTCAGGAGGAGGAAGTTCTGCTGTGTGTTGGACACATTCACTGGTGCACTGTAAAAACCTACCTGTGGTTAAAAGCTGCACCTCCAGTTAAATTTACAGGCTGCTACTAGCTAAAGCTGGAAACACATGACTTTAATGAAGCTGGTTTCCTGCTGAAGTGTAAATTCTGACTTAGTTAATGCAGAAACACAGCGACTGTGGTTTCACTTCCTCAAGCACACAGACTGTAAACAGTAGAGGTTCAGGAGGTTAAAAGTCCAGCAGCAGATAGAAAGAGGAAAACTGCTTTCCTGACGTTGCTTTGTGCAGCGGTTCAGTGAAGCAGAGATTTAAGGTGTTATGAAGTTAGAATGGAACAGGAAAGACTCTAATTGATTTTAAAACTCTGGTGTTTGAGGTCAGAACGTGTCTGATCACTGCTCCAAAAACAGGAGTTCTTACATTTATTGCTCGTTTTTCAGTTAAAAAAGGTCTTTTGAGGGCGCCCGTATAGCTGGTGGGGTTAAGCAGGCGACCCATGTCCAGAGGCTGGTCTGTGACGCAGCGGTCCAGTTTCAGTTCCTGCCCTCGGCCCTTTGCTGCATGTCTTCCTCCTACTCTTCTCCCCGTTTCCTGTCACTCTTCACTGCTACTATCAAAAGCAAAAAGAAAATATTTAAAAAAAAAAGATCTTTTGAGTGCATTTTAAATAACACCTCAAAAGGAAGTGAACGGACGAGAAGTTTGCTCTTTGGATGAAACTTGCAGTCCAACTCGTTTCTGTGCTGTTAGAAGATTCCTCTGATCTCAGATAAGAATGTTTTCAGGTTTGCTTTCATAGTAAACTGATTATCTTTGGATTTGTGTTCATTTTTCTCTGAAGTCCTGCAGCTCTGTGGAAACCAAACGTCTCCTGAATTATGAATATTTTTAATACTCTCCAGTGTTTGATTTTTTTTGCCCTAATTAAACAAAAATGTTTGCCTTTTATTATCAACTTTCTTTTCTTGTGGAAGAGTCTGTGCAGGTCGTTGTGTAGAATCATCTCTACGATATCAACACTATATATGCATACTTCCTGTTTATTTGTTTTTCCATAGATGATCCCTTCAGTTTTTGCGTTTTCCTGCTGCAGGCTTCATAAAGTCTGACCTCGTTAGAATGATAGAAGTCACAGAAAGAATATGTTGAATTTCTTCATTATTTATCTTCCAAAAAACCTGCAGTCAACATGAGCAGCATTTCCAACGCTGTAAGAACTGTTCCCTCCTCCTCCTGTAGATGTGTTTCTATCTCCATGTTTCCTCTCTCTCTGCTCATCATCTCTAGATGTTTCTCCATGCTGGATGGACCTCCACCAATCTGCTCCTCTCTTCTGTTTCTGAGCCATGCTGACTTTATTTTGTCGTGGTATTTTTGCGTGTTCTGACTTTTTCTTCGCTTTATTGTCCTTTTTTGTCTAATTTTTGATATTTTGCGTCTTGTTTTTGTGTTTTTCTGTCTTTTTCTGTCATTTTGTCTTGTTTAATTTGGCATCTGAGTCTCGTTTGTGGCATTTTGTGTGTCTTTTGGGTCGTTTTGTGTCCCACTTGTATTGTTTCATCTTGTTTTATTACGTTCTTTCTCATTTTTGTAATTTTGTGTCTGTTTTTTTGTCTTGTTTCTCTCTCGTTGTCCTGCTTTTTTGCCCTGTTGTCACTTTTTGGTCCTGTTTTTGCCATTTTGTGTCATTTGGGTCGTTTGATGATGGTTTTTGGTTGTTTTGTGTTTCTAGTCATTTTATCCCCTCATCCTGTAGATGTTTCTTCTATCTGCATGTCTTCAGTCTTTTCCTCTCTACTCAGCTCATCATCTTTCACCATGCTGAGTGGATCTCCATCAACCTGCTCCTCTGTTTGTTGTTTCTGATCCATGCTGCATTTTACTCTCAGTCTAATTGTCCAATATTACTTAAAAAAGTTCCAAAATGACTCAAAAAAGTTCCAAAATGACTCAAAGCATGTGTAAAATAACTTCAGATAACTTAAAGCTGGTTCAAAGTGAGTGGAGTTTTCCAGAATAATGAGGTTTTGTAAAGTTTGAAATGAATTTAAAGTGATTCTGGATGTTTGTGTTTACTCTTGTTTGTCATGTTGCAGATGCAGTTTGCTGCCTCACGCTGACTCCACCCAACCGACCCGGCCTTCTGAGCGGTGGGCGGGGCTAGCCCTGCTGGAGGGTGTGGCCAGAGATGGACAGCCAATGCAGCGGCAGCGTCAGCTCCCAGCTGACCGGCAAAGGTTTGGGCTCGGCCGGCGCCACGCCGATCTCTGTGAGGGTGGAGTCGTACGAAGCCGGCGAGAAGAAGTGCATCTCAGACGTGAGGAGGACCTTCTGCCTCTTCGTCACCTTCGACCTCCTCTTCATCACCCTGCTCTGGATCATAGAGCTCAACGTAAGTCAGGAAGAGACCTTCAATCTGGGATTTCTAGGCTGTTTCCTGCAAAACAGCTGCATTTAGGTTTTCCCCTCCAGCTGTTCTCGTCCTGCAGCTTCTTCCAGAACGGACCGATGGTTTATCCGAGAGCTTTGAGATAAAACAGAACTTCAGTTTTTCTGTTTGTCTGATATTCCAGTTTCTGAATCAATGACATGATGAGACTCAGCAGAAAGTTTCAGGTTTTTGTCTTTAAAAGTTGTTCATCAAGTTTCACATCATTGTGAAACATTTTTCTAACTTTGGACAAATTTTTTAGCAATTTTGAAGATTTTTTGACTCTCTTTGGAAAAGTTTTGAGTCATTTTGTCAAACTTCACGTCACTTTGTTAAACATTTTTGTCATTTTGGGCAATTTTTTTTTACACTTTTGAAGATATTTTGACTCGTTGGAAAAGTTAATTTCTCACTTTAGTGTGACTTTTGATCTCAGTTTTTCTGAATGCTGTAAAAGTAGTATTTTATGCGACAGTTTTGTTCATGTTTTATTAGCGTTGTTCTTGGTCTGACCTCGTAAGTTCTTACTGTTTATGACTGGGAGTGCAGCTGTGATAAAGTGGAGCTGCTTTATTGTGGCAGGGTTTGTTTGATGTGGGACAGAAGCAGGTCAGGAGCGAATCGAGGTCACGCTGCTGTCAAACTTTGCGCCCTGATGTGATTTTACTGTGGCACAGTTTCCCAGAACGGTTAAAGCAGTCGACTTTGAGATGAACGTTGAGCTGCTGGCTTTCATAACGTTTCTGAAATCTGCCTTCCTTCCTCTCAACACCAAACGTGGGCAGTTTGGTTGTTTTCTGAGCTCTGAAAAGAGTTTATTAAAGACCAACAGCATCTGATTGGTCAGTTTGTACGTCCCGGGCTGCATAGTTTAGACAGGTTCACTCTCATGCCTCTTATTAGGATCATTAATTATGACTTTTAAACGCAAGAAAACTCCAAGATTTCTACAGCTTCCATTTCTGAGACATTTTTAACAAGTTGTTGTCATTCTGGCCAAGGTTCAAGCCACTTTGGAAAAGCTTTGAGGCATTTTGGACAGATGTTAGGACCTCTGGACACATTAGGAGTCATTCTGGGAAGGATCTGATGACGTTTGAGGAAGATTGGACCATTTTAGTAACTTTGGACAAATTGAAACAGAAAACTATGTCATAGATATTAAACTGTTCACACTAGGATACATCCCATAATACTGATGATCACCAGGATACATCCCATAATACCGATGATCACCAGGATACATCCCATAATACCGTTGATCACCAGGATACATCCCATAATACCGATGATCACCAGGATACATCCCATAATACCGATGATCACTAGAATACATCCCATAATACCGATGATCACCAGGATACATCCCATAATACCGATGATCACCAGGATACATCCCATAATACCGATGATCACTAGAATACATCCCATAATACCGATGATCACCAGGATACATCCCATAATACTGTTGATCACCAGGATACATCCCATAATACCGATGATCACTAGCATACATCCCATAATACCGATGATCACCGGGATACATCCCATAATACCGTTGATCACCGGGATACATCCCATAATACCGATGATCACCGGGATACATCCCATAATACCGATGATCACCAGGATACATCCCATAATACCGATGATCACCAGGATACATCCCATAATACTGTTGATCACCAGGATACATCCCATAATACCGATGATCACTAGAATACATCCCATAATACCGATGATCACCAGGATACATCCCATAATACTGTTGATCACCAGGATACATCCCATAATACTGATGATCACCAGGATACATCCCATAATACCGATGATCACTAGAATACATCCCATAATACCGATGATCACCAGGATACATCCCATAATACCGACGATCACCAGGATACATCCCATAATACCGACGATCACCAGGATACATCCCATAATACCGATGATCACTAGAATACATCCCATAATACCGATGATCACCAGGATACATCCCATAATACCGATGATCACTAGGATACATCCCATAATACCGATGATCACCGGGATACATCCCATAATACTGTTGATCACTAGGATACATCCCATAATACCGATGGTCACTAGGATACATCCCATAATACTGATGATCACCAGGATACATCCCATAATACTGATGATCACTAGAATACATCCCATAATACCGATGATCACCGGGATACATCCCATAATACTGATGATCACCGGGATACATCCCATAATACCGATGGTCACCAGGATACATCCCATAATACTGATGATCACCAGGATACATCCCATAATACCGATGATCACTAGAATACATCCCATAATACCGATGATCACCGGGATACATCCCATAATACTGTTGATCACCAGGATACATCCCATAATACTGATGGTCACCAGGATACATCCCATAATACTGATGGTCACAGCTGGTTCTAGAGGAAATGAGCAGAAACCAGATCCAGTGTTCAGACTGAGATCCTGGATGGACTTAAACTGATTTTTGTTTCAGTTTTTCTAATTGTTTTTGTCTTGTTTATGTCAATTTGTCTAATATTTTAAATAGTTTTTTAAATCTTATTTGTGTAATTTTTTGTCTCATTTTGTGTCTATCGCTGAGAGAAGGATTATTTTAATGTAAAAAACACTTCTAAATGTGTAGATTTAATGCACAGAGACGAGAAAAAGGAGCTTTTAAACCTCTCAGTCTGAGCTCATCGTCTGTGTCAGAACCAAACTCTTTATTGAATACGGTTCAGATGGAGTTTTATTTCCACACGTCATGCTGATGTCGTGTCTTGCAGGTGAACGGAGGCATTCAGAAGCAGCTGGAGGTAGAAGTCCTGCACTACGACTACCACGCCTCCTTCTTCGACATCTTTGTGAGACTTTGCTCTGCTCCTGGTCACATGGATCATGTTTGATGTGTCGGTTCTGTTGGGTTCTTCACTGTTCTTCCTTCCGTTTCCTCCCTCAGCTGCTGGCCGTGTTCAGGTTTGCCGTTCTGATCCTGGCCTACGCCGTCTGCAAGCTGCGCCACTGGTGGGCCATCGCTGTGAGTCTCTGGTTCAGTAGCAACACCTTAGCTCTTGGTTTGTGCCAGCAGGTGGCGCCATCGACATGCTGATGTTGTTTCTCTGCATGTAAATGCTTTTTATTGTAAACCAGGGTGTCCAGAATGCACTTGAGTTGATTATTTAGTGTTCTGAGTCATTAAATCTCTTATATTTGCTGGAAATGATCCAAAGTAACGTAGAACCTGTTGAAAAGGACTTAGAATTTGTTCAAAATTAGTCAGAAATTCTCCAAAATAACTTTAAATCAGTCCAAATTACATAGCAGTTGTCCGGTATGACAAAAAAATTCGACAACTACTCAAATTTTGTCCAAAATGACGGATTTTTTCCCCCGAAACTACACAGAAATGGCTAAAAACAGCATAAACCCAAATGGATTAATATCTCAATGTTGGTACGTCTAAGCATCCAAAAACTGGAACCTTGTCTGGTCAAACTTTAACACAAACCTCCTCAGAAGTTGGAGAAATGTCAACCAAAGGCTGTATTTTAGTAGAAACATGGATCCATCCATATATTTACACTCACAGGAACTTTATGGAGGCACTAGACCAACCTGGATTGAACATTCTGCACTTTGTTTTTCAATTTCAAAAGCAAATAAATCAAAGTTTGTCTCCACAAAGTTCCCGTAAGCGTAGATGTATGGATGTATCCGTAGTTCTACTAAGATCCATTCTTTGGTCGACACACCAGGAAAACAGATTAATTGCAGTTAAAACATCAGAAAGATTAATAATAATAATAAGAAGAAGAAATGTACATTGGAAGACGTTGGAAGTGTTTGGTGTCGTTTGTTCTCCTGCAGATCACCACTGCAGCCAGCTGTGCTTTCCTGATCGCTAAAGTCATTTTATCAAAGGTAAGAGCAGCGAGGAGAACATCAGGACACTTTCTGGTTTAGTTTCTACATGAATATTATAAATAAAGACGTTTCTGCTCTGAGATGAAAACGGGAACAACTTTCTACTACTATTTAAAACCTCATTTTATTCTGATTTTAACTCACTTCTTGTTAACCTTTACTGTTAAATATGAATTGTAAGATCAGAACCAACATCGTTAATGAATCTCTCAGGATTTCTTTTATCATTTCAGAATCAGCTGATTCTTTATCCACAGTAACTTTAGTTTAGTCACACCTGGATGAATGGAAAACTGCTTTTAGTCTGCTGTCGTCCCGTCTGTTGCTTTGTGTCCCGTTTTTGTCATTCTATGCCTGATGTTTTTTTGTCTTTTTGTCTGTTTTTTGCCTCACTTTTGTGCAGTTTTTCTTATTTCTGTTCTGTGTTTTGCCGTTTTCATCATTTTTTGACTTGTTTTTTTCATTCTGTGTCTTATTTTGTTGTTTTGTGTCTTGTTTTTCTATTTTTTTGTGTTAGTTGTTTTATTTTTGTCGTTTTGTGCCTCATTTTTGTCTTTTTTGTTGTTTTGTCCCTTTTTGTCTCACTTGTCATTTCTTATTTCTGCCGTTCTGTGTGCACTTCCTTCATCTTTTCATGTGTTGTTTTTGTCATTCAGTGTCTCGCTTTTGTTGTTTGTCCCTGATTTTTGTATTTTTTTGCCTTTTTTTCTCTCTTTTTGCCTCACTTTTGTGTAGTTTTGCTTATTTCTGTTCTGTGTTTCCTGTTTTCATCATTTTTTGTCTTGTTTTTGTCATTCTGTCTTATTTGTGTCTTGTCTAATTTTATTTCTCTCTTTTGATTTATTTTGTGTCATTGACTCATTTTTTGGCATTTTGTGTCTCGCTTTTCATTTTTTGTCTTTTTTTGTCTCACTTGTGTACCTTTTCTTATTTTGTCTTCATGTGTTTTATTTTCCGTTTGTTTTGCAAAGTTTTGTCTTCTTTCTGTTGATTTGAATCTTGTTTGTGTCATTTTGTCCCATTTTAGACTAAAAACCAAATTCATTGTTCAGACTGAGATCCTGGATGGATTTAAACTGATCTGGTGTCAGTTTTTACCAGAACTCAGATGTTTCTCCTCCTAAATGTCATGGTTCTATCTGCTGGATTGATGAAGTTCTGAGGCTCAGAAATGATGGAAAAATTCCATTAAAAAGTGATAAATCTGGACCCACCTCTCTGGACTTCAAGGACCTGGAATGTTCTAAGTGAGACTAAACTTAAAGACTGGAAGCAGGAAAGGAGAACGTCCCCTGGAGAAAGTTGTAGAGTAGACCTACCGACAACTGGAGAAAGTTCTAGAGTAGACCTACTGACAACCGGAGAAAGTTCTAGAGTAGACCTACCGACAACTGTAGAAAGTTCTAGAGTAGACCTACCGACAACTGTAGAAAGTTCTAGAGTAGACCTACCGACAGCCGGAGAAAGTTCTAGAGTAGACCTACCGACAACTGTAGAAAGTTGTAGAGCAGACCTACCGACAACTGTAGAAAGTTGTAGAGCAGACCTACCGACAACTGTAGAAAGTTGTAGAGCAGACCTACCGACAACTGGAGAAAGTTCTAGAGTAGACCTAACGACAACTGGAGAAAGTTCTAGAGTAGACCTACTGACAACTGTAGAAAGTTGTAGAGCAGACCTACCGACAACTGTAGAAAGTTGTAGAGCAGACCTACCGACAACTGTAGAAAGTTGTAGAGCAGACCTACCGACAACTGTAGAAAGTTCTAGAGTAGACCTACCGACCACTGGAGAAAGTTCTGGAGTAGACCTAACGACAACTGGAGAAAGTTCTAGAGTAGACCTACTGACAACTGTAGAAAGTTCTAGAGTAGACCTACCGACCACTGGAGAAAGTTCTAGAGTAGACCTAACGACAACTGTAGAAAGTTGTAGAGCAGACCTACCGACAACTGTAGAAAGTTGTAGAGCAGACCTACCGACAACTGTAGAAAGTTGTAGAGCAGACCTACCGACAACTGTAGAAAGTTCTAGAGTAGACCTACCGACCACTGGAGAAAGTTCTGGAGTAGACCTAACGACAACTGGAGAAAGTTCTAGAGTAGACCTACTGACAACTGTAGAAAGTTCTAGAGTAGACCTACCGACAACTGTAGAAAGTTCTAGAGTAGACCAACTGACAACTGTAGAAAGTTCTAGAGCAGACCTACCGACAACTGTAGAAAGTTCTAGAGTAGACCTACCGACCACTGGAGAAAGTTCTGGAGTAGACCTAACGACAACTGGAGAAAGTTCTAGAGTAGACCTACTGACAACTGTAGAAAGTTCTAGAGTAGACCTACTGACAACTGTAGAAAGTTCTAGAGTAGACCAACTGACAACTGTAGAAAGTTCTAGAGTAGACCTAAAGACAACTGTAGAAAGTTCTAGAGTAGACCTACCGACAATTGGACAAAGTTCTAGAGTAGACCTACCGACAACTGGCGAAAGTTCTAAAACTTTCTCCAGGAGACGTTCTCCTCTCTGGACTTCAAGGACCTAAAACTCTGGAGATGTTCCCAGTATGAAGGCAGAACACTTCTTATTACTAAAGTTACTGGACATGAAGAACCAGCTGATCTGAAGAGGTTCTCGGGGAAACATTTATCATTTTTTAGTTTCTGATTATTTTGTTCAGACATCAGGTGAATAGATAGATGTTAAATACCTTCTTGACAGTTTCGCCAAAAGTGTCAAGAAGTAGAGTCACCAGATCCGCCGGGCCAACCACTCATACGCTCTAATGGCATGTCGTGGTGAACCCAACAGACCCGACCACCCCACCAGGCATGCTGCATCCTGCGCCGTCCTATTTCCTCTGGAGTATGGTGTTCCAGATGTGACAGCATGAATCCTTCATTGTCCCTGTTCATGGCCCTCTCTGCACGCCTCCTGTTCTCCATTGCCTCCTTAATCCAGCTGGTGGGGTGGTGGGGTGGTCGGGTCCGGTGGGTTCACCACAACATGCCATTACGGCGTAGGCATGGTTGGCCCGGTGGATCTGGGGACTCTACTGGGCGTGACGCAGATGCCGGCTGTGAAATCCTGCCGGCTGACACGTCACAGGCTGTCAGTGGAACGCTTCTGAGGAAGGCAAGAGAGTTCGCCGAAACTGTCAAGAAGGTTTTTAACATCTATCTGTTCACCTAATGTCTGAACAAAAGAATCAGAAACCATGATATCAACAAGAAGACATGATGAATGTTTATGAGCAACATTTATCATGCTTGGTTGATTTTTTTTTTCCTGGACCAGTACTTGTCACATTGCAGTATTTGTTAGTAACTGGTACTTTGGTGTCCAGCTGCTGTCTCAGGGGGCCTTCGGCTACCTGCTGCCCATCATCTCATTCGTCTTGGCCTGGATAGAAACGTGGCTGCTCGACTTCAAGGTTCTGCCTCAAGAGGCTGAAGACGAAAACAGTGAGTGTACTGGAAGTAGTCGTGATCATTTCGTTAGTAGTAGAATAATGGAAGTACTGCACATGTAGTAGTAGAGTTCTTAACACTATGATAAGTTCTACTATAACACTGCAGTACTACTAATCGATACGATAAGTTTTTATTATTCCTACAGTGATGAAATCTGCAGAACATTTAGGAAATATCAGTAGAAAAATTAACCAAAATGCACGAGTACTAGTTCAGATTGTCCAAACTGGTGAAATAACAATATAGCACACATCAGCGGTACTGCACAGATTCTTTCCTGAGTAGAAATACTCCTATAAGAAGTCCTGATACTGCAAATATTTTGTTTATGTAGATAAACTGATATTACAGTTTTCAATTTACAACTTTCAATGTGTTTATGGGTGTACAGTGAAGTAATCTGACTCCTTTAAGTCCTTCTGTTACTGCAGTACTGCCCTCACTACTGTAGTACCAACAGCAGCAGCGATGGTAGTTGTAGTATTAGTAGAAGTACCACTCAAAACAATAATAATAATACCTGGAAAAATAGTCACGAATAGGAGGAGCTGTAACAATAACTTTACCACTAAATATAATAATATGTAGAATAATAATAAGTACTGTAGTACTGGTACTAGCATTAGTAGTAACTAGGGCTGCAACAACGAATCGATAGTAATTGATTATTAAAAGCGTTGGCAACGAATTTCATTATCGATTCGTTGCGTTGCGTGATTCATACGTCACTCACCATGTCGTGGAGCCGTCTGGTCTGCTTCACCTGCAGAGCGAGTTAAACAGAGCGAGGTGGAGGCAGAGCAGAGGAGGTGTTTTCAAAGGAAGAGTAAATTCAACAAATGAAAGATGACTGACAAAACAGTTTCTCAAAACAAAAAAAAACATACCGCTTGTCCACTACATGCGATTTTTCCTGCACGGCACCGCACGCATCTGAAAATCGCACAGATAGTGGACGGTCATGAGCGGACTTCTATGTGGTCATGTGACCGCGCTGTCAGCTTGACCGTCCCACAGATGAGTCTGATAAACACAGCAGCTCGGCTGCAAACTTTCTGTATTATTTCGAAAACACTTAAGCAAAAATTATTTTTGAAATCATTTGAAGATGAATAAGCTGCAGCAGCTGATGCTGCCCTTGTTTTAGTTCACCAAAGGCTAGTTTAGATGTCTGAGGACAGTAGAAGTCCAGTCTACTTTATGCAAATGAGCTGCAGGTAAACACACCGGGTCACAGCTGGAAACACATCAACCGGACCAACATGCTACATGCGGTGTGTGTCATCTAGTGGACACACACCTTAAGTCACTACATTATCCTGTGTTTGTTCCACTTTAAAGTGAGGAAATGTAACGTCACTATCTCTGTTAGCTCACCTGATGCTAGCGTTAGCTTGTTAGCTGATTAATAACAGTGATGGGGTGTGTGAGACTGTGAGATGCTTTTTATTTCACTTTAATCAGCTTAAGCAGGGTTTGGATATGCATTATAAATAAACGTAACCTACACACAGGGGTAATAACAATTTAAAGATTGAGCCTCAAGTTTTAAATTTTCTGACAAAGTCTGAGTGAAGACACTGGTCTGTGTTGGAGTGAGGCAGGATGAATCACATTAACAGGCTTCATGATAGAAAGACATCATGTCCACCACAGCAAGCAGCTGTCTGACTGAGAGCATCCTCACCATGACCGTCACTGACATGAGGCCTCTGATGGTTGAAGACAAAGGCTTCACTACAATGATTTTATTTGCTCTGTCAGTCCAAATCTTTGATTTCTGAATAAAGAAGCAGAAATTAAAAATGTATTTTTTTACCCGATTCATCGATTAATTGAAAAAATACTCAACCGATTAATCGATTATTAAAATAATCGTTAGTTGCAGCCCTAGTAGTAACTGAACAACAGTTTGGGCAGTAGTACTGCTGCAATAACAGCCACAGTACAAGAAGTCAGAACCATTATAGTTCACTGTACTGCAGCTTCTACTTCACTAATATTATTAACTACTAAACTCACTAGTAGTACTTTATTCACCACTAGCAGTAGTACTACTACTAGTACTACTGTTTCATGTGTTAATGTCAGTGAATTTTAAAAATGAAATATTTAATATTTCCTCCCAATACTGCAGTTACTGTCCCAGTATTTACTGTCATCATTTTTTGCAGTGTTTCTCTTTGATTGCTGATCAATAATGAATAATTAATGTCTTTTCTGGTTCCAGGGTTTCAGTCCATCATGGACGCCACAGATCGAGCTCCTCTGATTGGTCCAGGTCCGTTATCTGATGGACAGTTCTACTCTCCTCCAGAGTCTCTGGCAGGTAGGACGTCATCTTCTGACTTCCAGTTTACCCCATGATCTCTTCTTCTTCTGCTTCTTCTCCTGTTGTACTGATGTAACAGCAGCTTTTATATTTCAGGTAAAGCCTTCATGTCTGAACTTACCTATAAATGTCTGAATCTTTTGTTCTCTCTTTGAAAATGCAACAAAAGGACATTTCATTGTTTTTTTTCTCCTACATCTGGACCACATTAGACCAGATCCAGATTTATAGACAGTCCGATGTGAACTAGGTGATCTCATGGAGTACTGAATGATCTCCTGGAGGCTGACGTCTCTCTGAAACAGTTTGTGGTTTAATAAATGTGGTGGTTTGAACCTGGACCTGCTCTAATGTTGTCCAGCTGAAAAATAACAAAGACAGTTATTTTTACAAATAGAAAAACGCTTTATGGAAGAAGAATATGTGTTTTAATGTTTTCAGACTCTGAGATCATCGAGTTCTTCATGGATTAGTTTTAGATGAGGACCTGATTTCTACAATAACACTTTTACATAAAATGAAAGTTTCTGACAGCTTTAAGGCTCCACCTAAAAGATCTGATGAAGTTTAACTTCTTTAAGAAACTGATTTTAGTTTCTGCTGATCCGTTAGATCTTCTGTTTTTCTCTCCTTCAGACTCTGATGAGGAACTTGACGACAAACATGATCCAGTGAAAGGCCTCATTTAGCAGCAACAGGTAAGGGTACTTCTATTACTACTAATGCTAGTACAACAACAACAACAACTACCAAAACAACCAACAACGACAACGACCACCAACAACTACCAAAACAACCAACAACACCAACGACCAACAACTACCAAAACAATCAACAACAACAACAACGACCAACAACTACCAAAACAACCAACAACGACAACGACCACCAACAACTACCAAAACAACCAACAACGACAACGACCAACAACAGCTACCAAAACAACCAACAACGACAACGACCAACAACTACCAAAACAACCAACAACGACAACGACCAACAACAGCTACCAAAACAACCAACAACGACAACGACCAACAACTACCAAAACAACCAACAACGACAACGACCAACAACAGCTACCAAAACAACCAACAACGACCAACAACAACTACCAAAACAACCAACAACGACCAACAACAGCTACCAAAACAACCAACAACGACCAACAACAGCTACCAAAACAACCAACAACGACAATGACCAACAACTACCAAAACAACCAACGACAACGACCAACAACTACCAAAACAACCAACACCAATGACCAACAACTACCAAAACAACCAACACCAATGACCAACAACTACCAAAACAATCAACACCACCAACGACCAACAACAACTACCAAAACAATCAACAACGACCAACAACTACCAAAACAATCAACACCACCAACGACCAACAACAACTACCAAAACAATCAACAACGACCAACAACTACCAAAACAACCAACAACGACAACGACCAACAACTACCAAAACAACCAACAACGACAACGACCAACAACAGCTACCAAAACAACCAACAACGACCAACAACAACTACCAAAACAACCAACAACGACCAACAACAGCTACCAAAACAACCAACAACGACCAACAACAGCTACCAAAACAACCAACAACGACAATGACCAACAACTACCAAAACAACCAACGACAACGACCAACAACAACTACCAAAACAACCAACACCAATGACCAACAACTACCAAAACAACCAACACCAATGACCAACAACTACCAAAACAACCAACACCAATGACCAACAACTACCAAAACAATCAACACCACCAACGACCAACAACAACTACCAAAACAATCAACAACGACCAACAACTACCAAAACAAACGACAATGACCGACAACTACCAAAACATCCAACAACACCAACGACCAACAACTACCAAAACAACCAACAACAGCAACAACGACCAACAACTACCAAAACAACTAACACCAACGACCAACAACTACCAAAACAATCAACACCACCAACGACCAACAACTACCAAAACAACCAACAACACCAACGACCAACAACTTCCAAAACAATCGACAACGACCAACAACAACTACCAAAACAATCAACAACGACAACGACCAACAACTACAAAAACAACCAACAACACCAACGACCAACAACTACCAAAACAACCAACAACACCAACGACCAACAACTACCAAAACAACCAACAACACCAACGACCAACAACTACCAAAACAACCAACAACACCAACGACCAACAACTACCAAAACAACCAACAACACCAACGACCAACAACTACCAAAACAACCAACAACACCAACGACCAACAACTACCAAAACAACCAACAACAACGACGACCAAAAAATGACCAGCAAAAACAACCAACAATGTGGTCATTGATGTTGGTTGTTGTTTTGGTCGACCACAAGGACCAAAAGAACGATAAGCAACAACCAACAACAATCAACAATGACCACCAACGATGATGACCGACAGCCACCAACGACCAACAACAACCTACTAATGTAATACTAATACTACTTATACTTCTGCTGCTTCTTCTTCTGTGGTGTTTCTTCTTCCTCTTCTTCTAGCAGTTGAACATCTCCTCTGACTTGACCTTCACTAAACCTCCTGTTGTTTTGTCTCCTCAGGATCCTGGAGTTTCTCCTGCTGCTGAGGGAAAGTTCTGCCTTACATGTTCTGCCCATTTAGTTTTTATTGGTCCCAAAGAACCTCTTTTTTTTCTGTTTGCATCCATGAACTCAGTCACGTTCTGATATCTGCACCAGGAGAATTCCTCTGAGTTTGTTTAAAGAACTCAAAGAATTCGTCTTTACATAAAAGTTCATGTGGACTCCTGGTGAGAGGGACGAAGCTGGTAGAGAGAAACTGTATCAGCACTTTTTTGATCCTCTTCAGCATCCGGGCATAATTATTGTTTCTTTTTTTACACAGTTGTTTATTAACGTCTTATATTTCTGACACCGTGTTTACTTTGGATTTGTTGATGATTTGACGTCACTGTAAAGGAAAATAAGCTCCACAGACTCCACGTAGAGAAGAAGGATGTTCGGCCAGTACCGAGTTTATGGAGCAGATTGTAGCAAACGGAGACGCCGTCAGACTCAAACGTGTCCGAATATGTGGAAGTCTTGCAAAAGCACTGCAGCAACGCATGGAACAATATTATACCCTCATTAGAAAGGTCTGGTTCCAGATGTGGGCCAAGAGTTAGAACAAAACGAGCCATAAACGTGCAGCGTTTCCCGGTGAACGTCGGGGTTTCTTGGTGAACGTTGTTGAACGTCGGCTTTCTTGGTGAACACTGGATTTCCTGCACAGTGTTGAAGCTGCTGAAGGAGAAGAAGGTGAATCTTATGTTCTTATGTTCTGCATGCAGCTCACTGCTGCTTTTATGGAAGCTTGTCTGTGTAACAGAATCATTAAAATGTGAATCCTCGCAGTGTTGTCCATTTGTTTATTACATCTTTTAATTCATGTCATCTTTTGTTAATTTCAGCTATTTTTTTTCATCTCAGAATTAAAGGCACGCTATCTTTAAGAAAGACATCAAAATGGCACAATTTATTATCCAGAAACTGTAAAACGGGCAGAATTGCCAGATTTCCAACTGTCCCATGGTCCTTGAACTAATCGTATGTAAAATGTTGGGAATATTAACTAGATGTGAACAAAAAAAATTACTTTATTCTACGTGTCTCATTTAAAAGGTCAACAAAAAAGAGACTGCAATAATCAGATTCTGTAAAAAGGAAAAAATTCTGAGCTCCTCATCACAGCTCAAGTGAAGAGCGGTTCTGCTGCGACTAATAATCATTATCAGCCTTAAAAACCCACAAACACCCCCCTCTATACTGGACCACACTTAGTACAGTCCGGTTCCCCCGTCTATTAATCTGCTTGGAATCTTCCACTTCCTGTTTGTCAAAGTGGCCTTCTACCTGGACAGGTTTTGTTGGAGCTCATCAACAAACATTTTGGGTAACTGCACTTTAATCTGGATGGATGACACTGAATTAGTCTGTTTTAATGAGACTGAGTTCAGATGTGTAGCTCTGTCATTAAATAGGAAATTATTTCCCAGAATTCACAGAGAAAAGTCTAAATGTTTGCTAGGTTAGCGTCCCACATGTTCTGTGGTTCAGCTAAAGCTAACTCTCTCCAACTTCTGGATCTCTGGAGTTGCTTGTTGTTCAAATATCTTCTAGAGGTGCTGAAGCTCAGAAAGTCTGAGATGTTTGTTCAGAATCAGCTCATTCTCTAGTCTGATCTGAAGTGTCCTCTTTAGTTTGAACTTTCCCTAAACTTAGGAGTTAATGACAGAGCAGCACATCCAGACTCAGTCTCATTTATGTACAGATTAAACTTCAGTGTCATTCATTGATGTTAAAGTGCAGTTTTTCATGTTTGTTGCTCATGATGATTCCTGCATCATGAATGTAAATCTTTTTGGTTTTTATGACAGTAAACTGAATATATTTGGGTTTGACAGTTTATAAACCAAAACAAGAAATGAATTATTGGAGGAAACAATCAACAGATTAATGGACAAAGAAAATGTGTTTTCCAACATTTATGTCTGAATTCCTCCAACATTACAGGATACATACAATTTAAATTCAGTTTTATTCATAGAACACCAGTTACAGGTCAAACTGTCTGAAGACGCTTTATTTTAATATTTTTTGTCATATTTAAAATATGACAAAGTCAGAAATTTAAACCTCTTGACTAATCCAATTTATTATTTGGTTTTTAAGAGACTAATCAACAATTAAAATAACTTTCTGCACTAAAACTAATAAACATGAGGTCAAATAGAAGGAACAGTTTTAAATCCTGCAGTCCCACGACGACAAGAATAAAGTTTGTGAACAAAAACTAAATCTGCTGCTGGATTCCATTAAAGTCCTAATAAATGATCATAAAGTGTGATAATAAAGGTTTGTGGAGCTAAAAATGTCAAAGTAAAGATATCAAGTTGAACATCTGGATGGAGGCTGATAAAAGTTGACCTCCCTTCATTTCTCTGGAGCGACTCCATGGATTTTATGGATGCTGCTTAAAGACCAGGGGCCTCATTTATAAAGCTTGCGTACGCACAAAACAGGGCTAGAAAGTGGCGTACGTCACTTTCTACGCAAAGGTTGTGATTTCTAAAAACAAACTTGGCGTGAGAATGTGTGCCAACCTTGATTCTTGTTGCTTGCTTACGCAGAAAACAGGACTAGAAAGTGGCGTAAATCACAACCTTTGCGTAGAAAGTGGCGTACGTTGTGATTTCTAAAAACAAACTTGGTGTGAGAATGTGCGCACCGGTGCACCAACTTTGATTCTTGCTTAAGCACATTTTGGAGACAGAGGGAACGGCAGTGCCGGAGGGTGAAGTGGTGAATTGAAACCAGATTGATCTCAAACCTTTATTGTTATCACATATTAGACTTGTAGAGCCGGATAATCATAAACCCTCATTGTTGTAGATGTTCATATAGTGCGTCATTCGGCCGACGACTGTATTTGCAGAACTATGTTCATATATCAAACTTCCATCTTCAAATGATATAGAGCGGTGAGTGGCACTGATTGATTACTGATTTGGAAAAGGCCTGTGACAATCAGTCCAATCGCTGATCAAGCGGATAAATAGCGGTGACAGCCGTGTGTAATGTGGCACAATGGATGAGCTGGCATTGCTGGAAGATCACGTTAAGAATGGAGAGAGATTTTAGGGATAAAGGAGATTTCCTGGACGATGATGACTGGCTAATAAGCCGATTCAGATTCCCTAGAGCAGTGCTCTTGGATCTATGTGCTGAACTGGGCCGTCTTAGACAGACCCCCCCACCCAAACCATCCCGGTACAGACACAGGAGCTGACGACTCGGGGGTTTCTGGTGACACCGGCTCCTTCCAGCGTTAAGTGGCCGGCAGGTTTGTGTTTTATATGAAGAATATATGAGGTTACATTTGTTGTCTAAATCCTATCTGGGTCTGATATACAGTTAAATGATGTCCTATAGGTCTGGATATCACAACCATCCCTCAGTGCAATAATGCCAGCTGTTTGGATGACATTATAAACATGACCAGTCAGTACATCAGGTTTCCTTACACTGTGGGTGAACAGACCAACATTAAACGCCAATTTGCAGCGATGTCCGGTTTCCCAAATGTAATCGGCGTAACTGACTGCGCTCATGTTGCTGTAAGGGCTCCGAGTGAAGATGAATTTGTCTGTGAACCGAAAAAATGTACATTCAATCAGTGTACAAATTATTTGTACATCGGACATGATCATAACAAATTTAGTGGCAGGGTGGCCTGGGTCAACACATGATTCATTCATCCTGATGCACAGCAGTGAAAAGACTGCAGGGGGCGCTGTGTGAAATGCCGTGGATCAGCAGCTTATTATATACAGATACATTCATGAGTTACTTTGCATTGACCATTCATGGTAAAATGTGGGTGTGTTGTGGGCGGAATGTGAGGTGGATCCACCTGTGCAATCTTCCAGCTGGTGTGTGATTATAAAGAAATTGCGTGCAGCTGTGCTTACACACAGTTTTATAAATCAGGGGTGAAGGGCAGACGCACATTTCAGATTTTCGGCGTACGCAAACTTTTAGTTTGGATCCTACACAATGTTTTATAAATGAGGCCCCTGGTCTTCTAGTCGTCTTCCTTCTAGTTGCTGTTGTAGGAGACACTACGTATATAATTGCTCTAGTTTATTAGGGCACCACCTCTTTAGAGGAATTAATTAAAAAAATATAAATTTAAATTTTGATCAGTCTTATATCTTAAAGGTTTGAATTCTCAAAGAACATTCAGATTATTTTAGCACAGATCAAGGGTACAGATTGTTGTTGTTCACTGTGTATTGGGTAGAACTCATTTTGATTCAGACTGATTAGCATACAGAACCCTGTGATGTTTATGGTTTACAGCTGAGAACTAGCTGCTAAAAGTACAAAATATTATTTCTTATTTTAGGTGTGATAATTGTCAGTAAACATTCTAAGAAGTGGAAATTAACAGGGTTGTATACAGAGTTGTTCTTGTACAATGTTTGTCTCTTAACTGCCCTCAGGATTCTGTGGTTGAGCTAACAGTTTTACAGAACAGGCAGATGCTGCAGCTGATGATGCTGGAATTCACAGAAACAAGGAAACAAGTCCATCAGAATTTAATGTGAACAGTCCAAAATGAAAAGCTCATATACAGCTTTCCTACTGGGTTAAAGAGACAAAAACAAAACACAACCCATGAAAAATATTCTGTGAAAGCCAGAGGTTGGTAGCAGCTTTCATTTTTATCACGACTTTTCAGTGCTCCCCCCCCACTAAAATTAATCTGGATCCGCACCTGGGGGAGACAAAACCCAGGAAAACAGCAGCTTCTGTAATACTTTTATTGTTTTTTCACATTTTTATTGACACAGGTCAAGTATAGAAGGCATCTGTAAACGGTGAGTCCACAGATCTACATGTTGCCTGTCAGCAGTCAGTCAGAAACTCTGTTGGTCTGAAATAAATACAATACTGAGAGAAAACGAGGAGGAGGAGGAGGTGAAGTGCCTGAAGGAGCTCGTTGAGTCTGGAAATGAAACCACATCACAACATGAAACGACACGGAAACAGTAAAAAGAAGCTGAAACATCTGCAGGACTCATTCTGAGACGCTTTCCTCGTTAAAGACTCAAACTACGACCAAAATACTGAAACTCTGATTCTGAACTAAACTAAATGAAGCGTTCCGTCCTTGGAGTTGCTCTTCTGCTGGAAATAATGATCTTTTTATGAAATCTTCCTTTACTTCTGAGGGTAAATCAGTAAACAGAAAGATCCTGCATCACTGAGAGTTTGTTTGGTTTCGGGTCGTCGATGAAAACAGCAGAACTGAGCTCAGCTGTCTGACTTTATCCACATTTGACCTGTTTTCATGTCGATAATCGACCGTGGATCAAACTTTAAATCACATTTATGACAATTTTTGAGCCATTTTGGACAATTGTTGCCTGAACTGCAGGCAGTGTAATATTTAATTACAGAATCAATGAAAGGATTTACCAACAGTGAAACGTCCTCCAGCACTGGGCTTCCAGGTAATAAAGTTGTTGCAACGATTCAAACGTGATTATTTCTGCAGCAGATCAGTGTTTCAAACTGTTTATTAGCTGCTAAAGACGCTAAAAAGTTCCACTTCTGCAGCTTTAAAAAAAAACAGGTTGAAGATGTCCTTTCCTTCTGTGCAACTGAACAAACCGACACGATGATGAACTGAATATCCTCTCTTCAGGACGAGACTTTTATTCGTTTGTTGTGGCTTTGTTTTGAAGAATTGTCTCCAAAAGTAAAAATGTTGCGACGACGAGACACAAACTGTTCTGAGTTTCATTCATGCAGTTCCAGGTTTGTCCAGCAGGCGTCCAACATAACGCTGCACCAAAGAACATGGATTTAAGTTCAGAAAAAACACGTCGAGCTGCGGCTTCTGCGGTTCACAAATACGTTTTCTAAAGTTTCATCTGCAGCAGAAGCAAATCCTCCCTGATTTTATTCACGACTCGGAGACGTTTCACTGAGAAAAGCCGCTTTTCTGTGGTTTGAATTCTCCTTTTTGATGGTTTAAGAACATCTTTATGTGTCTATTTTATCTCCTTATTTACATGTTTATGATCTTATTCATGGAATTTGTTCATCATTTGTCTGTCACAAAAAATCATTTTTACACCTATAAAGTCATTATTTCTATTATTATTACGCAGAGAAATAAGCCTTCCTTCATTTTTTATATTCCAAAGAGAGAAATTCAAACCACACAGACCCAAAGAGAAGTTAAATATCAGCACCTCCGCTTTGTTACGGGTTTATTTGCTTCCACTCGGCTGCTGAAAACAACATTCTCGCTATTTTACCTTCTAACTTATTCAAGCTTTAAATGGTTGAATGTTGACGTCTGATTAGAAGATTTAGTTTTTTTCTTCTGATACAGTGATTTTAGTTTGTCATTGGGTCCTAAAACTCTCATTTTCTTTAAAAAAAAGCATCAAAATCTGCCACCAACAAATCTGCTCGTTTTTATGAATTTCCTTGATTTTAAAGCAGCTTTTTATCCTCATTTTTAGGGTCATTTGCAGAAAAGCTTCTTTTGGCAGCTGCTGCGGAGCTTCTTGATCTTCATTTGCTAATAAAATCTGAAAAGTTTAAATCTGTTTTCTCTGCACATGAAGATCACGTGAAATGATGGAAAGCTCCAGTTCAGCTACTAAATGTTCTAAAGGATGGATGAAGACCATGAGATGTGATAACCTTGCCAGCAAGTTGATTTGTCGCGATATTTGTGAGTTCACAAATCTCTCAAGAAACCATCTTGCTCCGCTCCCGCATTCACTGTTCGTACAGAGCCAAGTTGGCATGGGCCAATCACGCAGCAGTATTCGTGTGTGGGGCGGGATATCCGGGTGTGAAGACGACACCAAGCGCCAGTAGATCAAAACAAACACGGCAACGGAGGACAACGATCGTGTAGATGCTGCTATTAAGTCAGTTTTAGCTGAATCTCCTATCGCTTCTTTGAAGGAAGAACAACGAGAGGCGCTTTGCTCATTTCTGGATGGTAAAGATGTTTGTGCTTTTTTACCTACGGGTTTTGGTAAGAGTTTAATCTACCAATTGGCTCCGCTCGTTGTGAAGATCCCGCGATTGGCTAAAAACAAACCTGTCAGAGGCGGGACATACTGTTGCATTGTCCAATCCGTGCCTCTTTCCTCCGAACGGATTTACATGGAGCGGTTCCAGATTGATATTGTGGAGTACTATCAAGTACTACACAATTATTAATCTGGCTATTGCCAGGTTAGAGATGTGACTGAAAGCTCAAAATCATTTTGGACAATTTTTGAGTGATTTTGGACAATTAGATGGGGGGTAAAATGCAGCATGGCTCAGAACCAGAGAACAGAGGAGCACGTCCATCCAGCATGGAGAAACATCTACTGATGATGAGCAGAGTAGAGAGGAAAAGACTGGAGGTTTTAAAAATGGAAACATCTTTTAAAAAAAAAGTAATAATTAATTATCACATGAATTCAACTCGCTGGCAGATTTTTTTTTTTTTGCTTTTTCAAGAAAACGACTTTTTAAATCCCAAAAACGATAAAAAAAAAAATCACCCGACGACGCGTCGGTTATTTCCCAGCATTGTTTGTTGGTTAAAGAACTTTGGTGAAAATGATTCTGAACAGGAACTACATTAGAAACCGGCAGAACGAGGCGAGCGTGGAGCGATCTCGAGCTAAACGATTAATCGACTGACTTTAATCAACAACATCTCTGATAATCAATTGAATCAAGTAAAAACACTAAACACAGAACAGTTCCAGCTTCTCTCTGGGAGGATTCGCTGCTTTTTTCTCTTTTTTGAATACATATTTAAATTCATATATGTGTATATAGAACTAAAACCTGAATATCTTTGGGTTTTGGAATTTCGAGTTGAACAAAATGGGACATCTGAAGATGGGATTTGGGGACAGAAGTGTGGCGTTCACAGTTTTTGACCTTTTCATCAGCCGTGTTTCCGTCTGTCAGAAGGTGGCGCTGTAGATTATGTGGCTGTTTGCTAAAAAAAAAACTCTCAGAAGCACAAACAAACAGAACTTCATCCACCTACGACATAAAAACTGAAAGAGGATTTGTTGCAATTCCTCCTTCACACCAGCAGGGGGCGGCGTTTAATGCTCTTCGCTAGAATTTGTTCAAAAAAAAAAGTCCCAAACCTGAAAAGCTTTGCTGCTAAACTGGAGGCGTTTATTCTCACTGTTCTGATTAAAAAAAAAACAGAAACACGGCTGAAGACTTGGCGTGAAGAAGAATCAGTAGATTTACAAAGACAACAATCATTAGCTGCAGTTGGACAGTGATCTGGAGTCGTTTCTGGACCTGTTTCTTTGTTCCCGTTTTTCAAACTTTAACTCACAAACTGCATCTTTTTCTCTCAAAAGTCTCAAAAGACAAAAGTCTTCTGTTGAACTTCTAACCAACAAGCTTCGGTCCAGAAACGTTGGCGTTCGACGACTCGTCTTCCTACGTGTTCGGTTCTAGTGTATGGTGATTCAGAAGTCTGGATGTGTTTAATGAGAAGCCAAACAATCCGACTTCCAGCAGTGAAACTACCAGTGGTTGTGTAGCAGGAATCCATCCTGGTGACCTGTGGTTCAGTTCAGTTCTTTTCAAGTGTTTTAAACCCTAAAAAAAAATGACAAAAAAGAAGAAAAAATGGACGCTGAACAGAGTTTTTCACGTAGCACCATGCCATCGGTTTCCAGTTCGGAACACTGAACAGTGTGTCACATTTCCATGGGGAGGTTTTTTCTTTTCTGAGAACACAAACCGCTCGGTGAGGAGATAAACGAGGAAGAAGCCGACGTGAGGATGGAGCTGAGGTATCTGTTGGGGTTGGCTGTGTTTTACTGGACATGTGAGGACTGTGGTGGCAAAAGGCACATGTTGCCGCGGTGGGAGGAGCTGAGGGTTGATGAGGATGAAGCCGAGCCTTCGTCTCAATGTTTCCACCAACCAAGCAGAGGATCAGAAAAGGTTCTGACCAGAAGCAGCTGGTGGTTCATCAGAGGAACCTCCAGCCGACCGGATCTCCGCATGAATCTGGAGCTCAGACTTGAACTGAAACTTGTTCCAGTGATCGGGCCGGTGCAGGCGAAGCCGCCGCGGGAGGCGGAGGGGGAGGAGTTATTGCTTTCAGCTCGTTGCCAGGGCAACTCTGGGTGCTGACGCCGCGGTTCAGGGCGCCGGCTCTCGGCGGAGCATTGGCGGGCGGAGCGTTGGGGTCGCTGCGGGGGATGTTGACTGGGCAGGACCGGGTCCGGGCGTGGCCCTTGTGACCGCCGGGGTGGCAGACCAGACTACCCACGGTGTCGACGGGCGACAGGTGGCGCTTCAGCCAGCGCTCCACCCGCTCCTCCTTGTACTTGATGGAGTACCAGGTGAGGAAGATGAAGAAGAAGCCGAGGAACTTGAGGCTGGCCGCGAGGCCGAAGTAGACGAAGCGCAGCGAGGTGACGTCGTATTCCCAACACGAGCCGTGGACGCCGCAGTCCTGCTGCCACAACATACAGGTGGTGTCGATGACGGCGCCGAAGTAGATAGGAGTCGGGATGTAAGCTGAGAGAGGAACAGGAAGAGGAAACGACAGGACGAACAGAGAGAGGAAGGAGACAGAAAAAAGGAGGGAAAAGTAACAAAGGGAGGGAAAAGAAAGTAGAAGAACAGAAGGAGAGTGGGGCGACACCAGTGAGGGTAAAGGAAGATAAAGAGACATTAGTGAGCAGAAAAACAACCACAGATGAAAGAATTTCAAACTGACAAAATAATACGAGAATCAACCCGATGTTGATTTTACTGCAGACATTCAATGAGGCTGCAGGAGATGAAAAACGATAGTCTGGCTCCAAAAACTCTGGATTTCATAAAGTTAAATTGCAAATATAAAGAAAAAGTTCTTCTATAAATGTCTTTATACATAATAAATGTTTGTTCATCAAAAAGGCCAAACGTCACCAATATGACACCAGAACCTGCAGGTTGCAGCATTTTATACTGCAGAGGGAAATACGTCCAGCGGATCAGAAGCTGAACATCTTTTAAACTGACGGCGGCGCTCTGCAATCTAACTGACCCAGTTTGTTCTCATCCAAGAGGTCTGAGACACTAAATAAACGTCTGATTTGCTCCGTCAGCCGGTCGGTCAGCAGAATGTGCAGCGTTTTTACAACGTTTAGCCGACGCTGCTTTTAAAGACACTTAACGAGCTTTCCACTCACCGAGAGTCCTGAGCAGAACGAACTGCATCCCCAGAGCGAACGGCCTCTCCTGCTCTGCCACAGACCTGCAACACAAAAACCACAAAACAACAGAATACCATCAACAAAACCTGACAGGAAGATTCAGGAAAACGGCCAAGTTAGAGTAATGTTTCATAGAGGTCCAGATGTTCATAGAGGTCCAGATGTTCATAGAGGTCTAGGTGTTCATAGAGGTCCAGGTGTTCATGGAGGTCTAGATGTTCATAGAGGTCTAGGTGTTCATGGAGGTCTAGGTGTTCATGGAGGTCTAGGTGTTCATGGAGGTCTAGGTGTTCATAGAGGTCTAGGTGTTCATGGAGGTCTAGGTGTTCATGGAGTTCTAGGTGTTCATGGAGGTCTAGGTGTTCATGGAGTTCTAGGTGTTCATAGAGGTCTAGATGTTCATAGAGGTCTAGGTGTTCATGGAGGTCTAGGTGTTCATGGAGTTCTAGGTGTTCATGGAGGTCTAGGTGTTCATGGAGTTCTAGGTGTTCATGGAGTTCTAGGTGTTCATAGAGGTCTAGATGTTCATAGAGGTCTAGGTGTTCATGGAGTTCTAGGTGTTCATAGAGGTCTAGATGTTCATGGAGGTCTAGGTGTTCATGGAGGTCTAGGTGTTCATGGAGTTCTAGGTGTTCATGGAGGTCTAGGTGTTCATGGAGTTCTAGGTGTTCATGGAGGTCTAGATGTTCATGGAGGTCTAGGTGTTCATAGAGTTCTAGGTGTTCATGGAGGTCTAGGTGTTCATAGAGGTCTAGGTGTTCATAGAGTTCTAGGTGTTCATGGAGGTCTAGGTGTTCATAGAGTTCTAGGTGTTCATAGAGGTCTAGATGTTCATAGAGGTCTAGGTGTTCATAGAGGTCTAGGTGTTCATGGAGTTCTAGGTGTTCACAGAGGTCTAGGTGTTCATGGAGGTCTAGGTGTTCATAGAGTTCTAGGTGTTCATGGAGGTCTAGGTGTTCATAGAGGTCTAGGTGTTCATAGAGTTCTAGGTGTTCATAGAGGTCTAGGTGTTCATAGAGGTCTAGATGTTCATAGAAATCTTGAACAAAACAGAACCAACATGTTAAGTGCAGCAAAACCTTCCATTCTTTAAATATTTACCACATGATTTCATAAATGTGAGAATATTAACTTCAACTTGCCCATAAATATCTCTATAACCAGGTTTAGGTTTAAGTTCCTGCCTCAGTATTGTGGGGAAACTGTGAGACTTTAGTCATGAATAATCATGTTTGGGTCATTTTATTTTTAAAATCATGCCAGATGTTTTTAGAGCCAAAAAAAGATACTTATAAAGATATTTGTGAAATTAGAGATGGATTTATCAAACACTTTGTCTCGCCTGTTGATTGTTTCCCAGGTTTAAATCTGAATCTGTTTGAACAACAACATCTGAGGAAGTGATTATGGGTGAGTTGAAATGGAGCGTTAGAAGCAGAGCGGTCTGATCCACTTTCTGTAGTTTTGGAGAAAAATAGGTTCAAAGTTTAATGTTTTCCAGAATGTTCTATCATTCCACTGTAACACTGTGTTTGGGTTGTTGGTTCGACCACTCTGACAATAAAATGTAGACCAGAAATATTACAGGAATAATATGAAACTCTGTTTGGATGTTTGGTGGTTTAGACTACTCTGCTTCCTCAAACGTGAAAGAAAACTGATGCAGTCATGGAAACTCTTCATGTCCTACAACTCATCATATCTGCTCAATGAATTATCAAAGTTAAAAATCAAAATACTTTTTATTCAGAAAATATCACAAAATGATTCGTGCATTATTCATTTTCTTTGGTAAATTGCTCAAATAAGTGAGTTGTTTTTTGCTGCTACGTAGGTTTCTTATGGTCGTATTGTGACGTTTGATGACTTTACTCTCTCAAAAGTCAGTAAAGTTTCTTGGGTTTGGATCTTTTTAGGATCAGTGTTTGAGGAACCGGGAGATCGTGGCCAACAGTCAGTCATGTTGTGGACATCGTTGATGCTGGTGTGGGTTCAGTGAACTCCCAGCTGACGCCTGTAGAGGGCGTACCTGAGCGTGACGATGATGGCGGAGGGCTGAGCACAGGCCGTGATGAGTGTGACGATGAAGAGGAAGATGAGGAAGGGGATGAGAGTGCTGCAGGTGCGGTCGCATTTCCCCGACACGGCGTATCCGTTCTCGTTCAGGTACGTCTTCACGATGACGAGCTGCAGCTGGTTTCCACCCTGACCGCCCGATGACGGCGTGATGACCTGCCGGCTCTGGACGCAGGCGCAGTCCGAGTAGTTCCTCACCTGGACACACAGATCATTCATTACCTGCTGCTTGGGTCAAGTATTTTGGCAGCATTTTGCGAATTTCACGTCTTCAGACCTGCAGATTTCTGTATTTTCCCCTTAAAAAAATTAAACCTGCCAATTTAAAGGTTCAATATCGCCAGAAATAAAACTCCTACAGCCATGAAATGTGGTGAAAACAGACAGAATAGTTTCATCAGATCAGAATGATTGAACGGATCCAGCAGAGGAAACAGTTTTAGTTATTGACTGAACGAAAACATGCAGAACTTTCAATCCAGACCAGTCTAGCGTGTCCATAACGTTCCTCTAAGTGTTTATATCTGGATGGATCCATGTTTCTACTAGAATCCAGTCTTTTGTCCACATTTCTCCAACTGTTGAGGCTCTAACATCAGAATCTGATGGGTTAAAGTTTGACCAGACAAGGTTCCAGTTTTTAGATGTTTAGACTAAATGTTGATGTGGACTCATTGGTAGGAACCAGAACCAGGTGTTCATAGAGGTCTAGGTGTTCATAGAGGTCTAGATGTTCATAGAGGTCTAGATGTTGGTGGTAAATGAGCAGAGGTACAAGATGCTTCATGCTGATTCATGTGGAAGTTCACCAACATAGAGGCTGATTTTGTCTCATTAATGTTCTCATTGACATATCTGAAATGATAAATATAATTTACTTTCCACACATCAGGTTCTACTGATGTTAGAGCCTCAACAGTTGATGAAATGTGGACCAAAAACTGGATTTTAGTAGAAATATGGATCCATCCATAGATAAACACTTACAGGATCTTTATGGACACACTAGACCAGCCTTGGTTGGAGATTTTGCCCCATTTTTCCATTTCTAAGGACCAGTCATTAAAAATTGTCCTCTGCTGGATCCATTCAGTCGTTCTGATGTGATGAAACTATTCTTTCTCTTCTCACCACATTTCATGTCCAATAGTTTTATTTGTAGACATATTGAACCTTTAAAATGGATTCAGTCAAAATATTTGACCTGTCTTCTTGGGTCAAATATTTCTCATGGTGTATTTGTTGGACTTGATCCCAAAACTCTAAAAGCAGAGGTGAGTTTTGCTGCTTCTTACCCCGGTGCTGTCGTTGGCCACGCTGCTGCAGCCGGCCAGGCAGGGGTTGAAGTAGGTGATGCCGTCGGAGCCGCAGACCGGAGCGTACTCATGGATTTTACAGCCACAGTTCACGTTACAGCCTCCAGTCAGGTTCCTCTGAGTCATGGTCAGCGTTGGTCTGCAGAGGAAACAGAAGTCACCATTTAAGCTTTCCTGAATACACCCCAATGATTAGTGGAGCTAAAGCAGAATCACCACACAGTGTCTGGTGGTTTTAATCAACATTTAGCCTGAATTTTAAACCAAACGTCGTATTCAAGCTGGGCTGTTAACCATCATAGTAACTGTAAGATGCTAATAATGGGCTTCTTTTTTCTGAATAACTTTGGTTTTGTACAACATGGAATTTATTTTAGCATCGTTTCTCTTTTTTTCCCCACAGTTCCCTTTTCAGAGCTGGAAAACGAAACACCGCTGCTTCATCAGCCTGGTAAAGCTTTAATTTTCACTTCTAACTCTCTAAAATTGGTCACAGTGATTTAGCCACAACATTTATCATTCAGATTAGATCTAAACTAGCAGCAGCTCATCAAACTGTCTAATATCTAATAACAAGCTCCATCCATGTGTGATGATAATCAAAGTTTACCAACAGTAAATACAAAATCCCACAGCTCTGATGGAGGACTGGCCTGGAACTGACTATTGAACTGTGATTTTATTGGATCCTGCTCCATCCTGTCTGCATGTCTGGGATCATTTATGATTAGAAGTAATTCATGAAGTTGTGTGTAAACGCAGCAGAACTAGATCCTGTAGACTGTAAAGGACCCAAATTCATTGTGGTTAAAAATATGTGGACTTTGAAATATATTTCTTGTGTTTTATGTTGCTATCTCCTGTTAAAAAAGGAAGTTTTATTTTGAAAGGTCACTTAACACATATAGCAAATGGTGAGGAGCACAGAGAGAGAGAAACAAGTGATGAAAAAAGTCGAGATGAACGGAGAGTAAGTTCTGGTAGAAGAGGATCAGGAGAAACTCTGCACCAGCCTGGAGCAGAAGGATCCTCCACCAATAGAAACCATGAAGTTCTCAACTGTCTGCTTAAAGGAAACACTGTGGTGTTTGTGAAGGAAGCTCATGTGATATTCCTGTGTTGTATTTTCTGTGTAGCTCTGACGTTGGTCTAAGGTGGACTTCCAAAACAGCAATTTTTAAAATTTTTAATGTTTAATAATCCTAGACGGCTGGAAGCAACAAACCTGGACTCTATGAATTTGTGGCATCACATTCTCAGTTTGTAATCGATGCACGAGCTGCGTTTTGTTCACCAAAACTGGTGCTGAAATGTGAAAAAAAACACGCTTCAGACACGTAAAGATGTTGGTGATGGATCCATCAATGCGACTACATGCAGAGACAGTGAATAAACCCCTTTACAGCGACATTACAACTGAAAACCACTCAGTGAGTACTAAAACCGACTCAGAACGCTGTGAAAAAGTATTTGCCTTCCTATGGAAATCTTCTGCTTTTGCATGTTTGTCACACGTAAATGTTTCAGATCATCAGACTAATTTTAACCCAAGAAAACATTAAATTCTGTTTTTAGAAGATGATTAAATTTGCTGAAGGTAAAATGATGTCCGGACAATCTTGCCCTATGCGGAAATATAATTGCCCCCTTAGTTACCAATCTACCAAATGACCAGGTTTATTTGGTAAATTCACCATCCAGACCCACACAACTCTAAACATCACTGCAGTGAGTCTGACAAAAACTCAAAAGGAAGATTTCTGTCACATAGTTCAACAGGGCGCCCTAAGTTATTGGGAGAAATCCACCCAGAAACACCACGTTAAGGGATCTTTTATGAAGAGTAATGCTGAAAAATTTGAAAAAAGACACCGTAAAAGTCATCAACAACTTTCACAGCAAAGACAAGACTGAATCATGATGGAAAAGAAGAAGAAGAAGCAAAACGGTTGTGGAGAGAAGAGCAAGAATGGAGGGAAACAACGGACGACTGGACGTCTATACAACTGTTAACGGCTCCTTTCAACAGGTTCACAGATAAAACTGTGAAAATTTGTAAAATTCAGCCAAAATGTTTTGGTTAAGTTCCAGACGAAGCTGCAACATGTTTCCTGGATTCTGTCTGAACTGACAGAGTTTCTGAGCCCCAAGTTCTAGATCTTAAAACTACAACGATATCGTCAACTTCTTTAAGACTTTCAGGACTTGAAATGACAAATGTTCAACTGTATTTTAGTAGAAACATGGATCCGTCCATAGATATGGAGACACTAGACCAGCCTGGTGTGAATATTTTGTACTTTTTCCATTTTTAAGGACCAGTCAGTAAAACTGTGTCTTCTGCTGGATCCATTAAAGCGTTCTGATCTCATGAAACTATTCTGTCTGTTCTCACCACATCTTACGGATGTCGGAGTTTTATTTCTGGAGATACTGAACTTTTAAAATGGATTCACATATGAGGTATTTTTTTTAATGATGAAGAGATAAAAGAATGACAGTTGTGACAACATGAAATTTGCAAAATTCTGCCAAAAATATTGGGTCCCAAACAACAAATAAACTCTAAAACTAACTCAGTCTTAGATGCTGCAGCAACACGATTCCTGAATTCTTGTTTTTGAGGCAAAACATGTTCACTTTTAAATGTTCCTAAATCTTTAAAATACAATCAAAAATGGGTCATTTTTGATTTTAAGTCGTGGAAGTTTTGAGGAAGCTGATGCTATCATCAGCTTCCAAAAATGAGTTTCTTGGCTCCTGAACTTCCCTGAACCAGTCGCTCCTCCTCCTCACCTGCCCCCATTCTGCCTCACTGTTTGCTCGTTCTTCCTCCTCCGATGTGTTTGAATGTTTTTTCCAGCTGACTTTGAGAGACCAGTTTTCAGGACAGATGGTGACAGAAGGGTTAGAAATAGAGGGATGGAGATAAAGGAAGGATAAACTAAGAAGCATCGCAGAGAAAGGACGACTAAAAGAAGCAGAAACAGAGATAATGAGATAAAGAAGACGAATGGGAGGAGATTAAAAGCTGGAAGGACGGACTGGGAGGGAAATAAAAAGGCCAGAGGGAGGAAGAGGAAGGCCGGGCAGGAAGCCAGAGATCTTCTCCTCCAAGCTGTCCTTGGACGTCTTCCATCGCCGCCATGTAATCGCTCTCAGGGACGCCGAGTCCGACAGGAAACGCCTCCGTTTGCCGCCATCCTGCCCCCGTCTGAACACCCGGCCACAGATGGGCCGATAAAAACCGATAAAAACCACTGAAGAAAGGCCGAGAGGCTTCAGGTGAGGCTCCGAGAAGATCCAGGAAAGCTTCCAGCACATCCATCAGGAAGATTAAAAGACAGCGTTTGCTAAAACCAGTTTAGTCTGTCGAAGGAAAGACTCAGCAGAATTCAGTGTTTTTACTGCAGGCGATCATTAACGTTTCTGTTTCTACCCAAAGTATAAAACAAATGATGTTCAAACACATCTTTTAGGACGGATCATTTTCTGTGTGAAACATTAAAACACCAATCATTTTAGAAGCTGCCTCGTTTTCCTCATTGTAGAGACATTTTACCTCACTGTCTCCTCATTTTTCTTCTCTACAGGCTCATTTTTAGTCAAACTTTGCTCCTTTTTCCTCACTGTAGAGATGTTTTTCCTCACTGTCAGCTCATTTTCCTTATTTTGGGCTCACTTTGTTTCTCAGTGTCCTCATTTTTCTTCTCTACAGGCTAATTTTTTACTCACTATGAGCTGCTTTTTCATCACTGTGTCCTATTTTACACAATCTGGAGAATTCTGAGTCACTTTTGTCAGATTTGAAGTCATTTTGGACAATTGTTGAACCATTTTAAAGCATTTTTTAGTCACGATGGGAAGGTTTTTATTCATTCTAGAGAATTTTGAATCTCTTTGGAAATATTTTGAGTCATCTCAGAAAATTACTGAGTCATTTTTTCAGATTTAAAGTCATTTTGGACAATTTTTTTTTATCACTTTGGAACTTTCAGTGATTTTGGAAACGTTTTTGTGTGCTGATCCCACATAAACAGAGGAGATTTTTCATGAATCCTTTTTCTATTTCACACATTCAGTTACAATCTCCCTTATTGATGTTAAAACTTTTAATGTAAATCAGTTTCAAATATCGGTTATTACTTCATCAAGGAACGTGGCAAAGTTATGTGATGATCGCCGTCCGTCCGTCTCTCTGTCTGTCTCTCTGTCTGTCTGTCTCTCTGTCTGTCTCTCTGTCTGTCTCTCTGTCTGTCTCTCTGTCTGTCTGAAACCTTACTTAAAATCGGACCAACAGATTTGGATGAAATTTTCCTTGAAGGTCAGAAATGACTCAAGAACCACCTGATCAGATTCTGGCAGTGATGCAGCTCATAGTGTGGATCCATGCATTCATTGCCAGATAGCGGCACGGCGTCACTGTAACCATGACAACCAGTGAACACTACATCAGCTGATTGTGATCCTACTACAAATCCACCTCTGAGGACTTATCAGGACTTATCCATCAGAAATGATCCAAGGAACAGCTGATTAGACTGTGGGGGTGTTTTAGCCTAGCCGCGCTAGACCCAGCTCTGAAGACGCAAGGGTCTAGTTACCCTCCATAAGCCTCGAGGCTGGATGCTTCTAAAACTGGCCGGACCAATCACCATGAAGTGTAGAGTCAGAAGGCGGGCGTAACTAAGTGACGACAGAGGCGTGACGATTCTGACAGAAACAACCGGAAACAACTAGCCTGGCCACGCTAGACGACCCATGGCAACGAATTTAATTCTTTGCCAGGGTCGACAACAAAAACGACAACAGTCGTTGAGCTCCATTAGCACCGACTCTGAATAATCTTTCTGTTAACATGTCTGTAATATACTTGAGCTTCACCCATTGACTGTATAAATAAGGCTTCACCGAACTCCCGCATCCTCTGATTTACGGCGCTCTAGGAGCCTATTCGTTGCACTGATTGGTTGTATACCTACCCAATTGCTGCAGAGTGATTTGATAGACAACCTTTTAGCCCGCCTCCCTGATTTGATAGACAACCTTTTAGCCCGCCTCCCTGATTTGATAGACAACCTTTTAGCCCGCCTCCCTGATTTGATAGACAACCTTTTAGCCCGCCTCTCTCCCTGTCGAGAGTTCCTAGACCCTTGTGTCTTCAGACCTGGGTCTAGCGTGGCTCGGCTGGGGGTGTTTCTGAGTCTCTCGCTACATGTTTAGGTCACGTGATCCGGTATCTGTACATAACGTACACACGCCTGTACTCAGGTCATTTAGTTTGTGGGTACATCTACATTAAATGCTGTGATTTCTGATCATCAATAACTAATAAACAAACGCTGCATTTCTGCCATTTGGGGGAATGAGCAGCCTTGGAGGAGGACTGATCTCTGAGGGCTTTTCTAGTTGTTCTTACTTTATGACCAATAATCAGCACTCTGAATGAGGTTCTAGTGAAAACACACCGCCTGACCTGTAGATGTTGACTCCTTCTGCTGTCTGAATGCTAACCTCTCTGCAGCTACAGGACGTTAAAGTGGATCTACGGAGCAGCTGAGGAGCTAAAAACAGAGACTCCTCTTTCTTTCATAACTCTGTTTTTCCGTGTGGGCGGCTGGAGCTCTGCATCGTTTGCTTCTGTCTGTCCTGGACTCACCCGGTGGTGTAGGGGATGTTGATTCCTCCCAGGTTGATGCTCTCGCAGCCGACGATGAACAGCGTGGAGAAGCAGAGCAGCGACACGCCGCTGCAGATCATCGCCAGCTTGGCCGACTCACGAGCTCCCAGCTTCAGCTTCTTGATGATGTAGCCGCCGAGGACGATGCCGACGCCGGCGCTGGGAACGATGATCACGCCTGAGGAGGGGAGGAAGGAGGATGAATACGGCGTTTGGTCAAAGCAGTACTCAGTGGACGACAGCGTCAAACATCAAACTGTTCACAAAAAATGTGGTTCAACCTGAATTTAACATGAAAAATGATAAAAACAAAACAAAATGACACAAAACTTGCTATAAATGACACAATACTGATATAAGATGAATAAAAGTCTAAACTAATGCTGGTAATTACACTAATATACACATGATAATGAAATATTGCACCTGTAAAATTAGATAAACATAAAAATTAATTATACTGACTCTGTTGTACCTGAAAGTGAAATGTTAATTTATTGTCATCTACGGCTTAAAAACTCCAGAAATCACTGTTTTTTTTCACAGAGTTTACTGTTTGTAGCTAAACTCCAACAAATCTCTTCATAAACATCCTTATTTATGCTGTGAACAGAGCAGATGAACTCAGAAGGAATGACGCCGTTCATCTCCACCACTAAGTAACCACAGTCTTAAGTCTCTTTGTTTTGCTTTTCGTCTAAATGCAGGCTTTTTTTGTCTCCTTTTTGTCGTTTAATGTGACGTTTTGATTGTTTTACGAGCCAGAAACCCTTAAAGTCATTCAGAAAACTGAGCACAAGCGGTGAAGGAGAAGCTCTGCGCTGAAACGTTCCACTGGTTGTTCTGACTGTGAAGACATTTCAGAATCCTCCAGGCTGTCTCATGGTTTCCTCCCTCAGTTTTGGGACAGTTTGGTTTATTTTTGTTTTTTCTCCGTTCAGACTGTGACGCCTGGATGGATTTAAACCGCTCTAGCGTCAGTTTTTACCTGAACTCAGAGTTACAACGGCTCAAAAAGCTCCTCTGTGCACTTCAAAGGTCTGGAACCCTGAAAACATTTAAAATCAGTGCTACCTGGATGTTCACAGTGACATGATAAAGTGACAACAGTGTCCAAAGGAACACAGAAACTGTCCAAAATTACTCAAACTGTGCCCAAAATGTTTTGATAAATGTTGAAAATTACTCTAAAATATGCAAACCTATCCAGAAATCTTTCAAAGTGGCATTAAAGTATTGTAAAGGTGTGCATAAATCAGTAAAAATGACTCAATAATTGCAGAAAATTACTTAGAAATGGTCAAAAATGATGAAAAGAGACAAAAATGATTTGAAATGACTCAAATTTGTCCTAACTGTCAAAAAACTGCGTAAAATTGGTCAAAAATGTCTTGAAAACAGATCTGGTGTCAGTTTCTATCACAACTCAAATGTATTGTGTCGTACTTTGGTCATTTTATGTCTTAATGAGTTCTCATTTTGGATGTTTTATGTTGTTTATTGGTAGTTTAGCCTCCCATGTTGTCTGTTTTGCAGCATTTTGGGCTCTTTGTGTATCATTTTGGTCGTTTTATTCATCCCAGTTTGGCAGTTTTTCATCATTTTGTGGTTGTTTTGTGTCTTACTTTAGTCATTTTATGTCTTCATGGGTTCATTTTGTGTCACATTTTTGTTGTTTTACATCATTTTGTGGTTGTTTTGTGTCTTACTTTAGTCATTTTATGTCTTCATGGGTTCATTTTGTGTCACATTTTTGTTGCTTTACATCATTTTGTGGTTGTTTTTTGTCTTACTTTAGTCATTTTATGTCTTTATGGGTTCATTTTGCGTCACATTTTTGTTGCTTTACCTAATTTTGTGGTTGTTTTGTGTCACAGTAGAGTGGATATGATTCGTTCACAGACCAGAAATATTCCCAGCATGAAGGTAGAACTCTGATCATTAGTAAAGTTACTGGAGATGAAGAACCAGATGTTGTGAGGAGGTTTTATCAGATGTGGCTGTCTGACGTCAGACTGGTTGTGCTGACTAACAGAAGGGAATCAAACGTTCAGCCTGTTCTTCCTCACTCATCCACTGACTCTCCATCTATTAGAAATGATCTGATTTCTGTCTCTGGAGGATGAAGATGTGAAAATATGTCTGAGTGGCTCTTCTGGCTTCACTTCCCACTCAGCTGAGACACTTACACGACTCAGCACCGAAACGTTTCTCACAACAAGACGTGGCTTTGCTGGATGGGAGCGTGACTGAGATGTTTAAAAACTGAACATCCGCTTTCTGTGTGGACGGTTCAGATGAGTCACCTGAAGGACAAATCAAAGGCAGCTTTTCAAAAGGCCACAGTTTATCCTGCAGCTCAACAGCAGAAAACCACGTGAACGCTGATGTCAGAGGCTGGTTTAGCTGGAGAATGCCTCATCTGATTCCTACAGAGGAGTGTGTATCTGCAGACATGTCGGCGAAACAGAGAGAAAAGCTTCTAAATGTGGTGGAGCTAAAATACCCACAGAGACGGAGAAGGTCATCGTCAGCAGGATGGATCTGCAGCTCCAACAGGAACAGAGGAGCTGAGAGCTGCACACATTCAGGCTTTATTTAGCGTCAAACAGCTCCACAAAACCCCAAACCTCCATCAGGGTCAGACGGTGGATCTGAGCTGGATCTGTGGACCAGGTTTTCTGCCTCAGACTCCAATAAAAGATTTAATATTTGTGCTGTTTATTTCTGCTTGAAGGAACCGGAGAGCTGTGAGGGATATAAACATTTATTACAGTAAGTTATGTTAAATGAGAGAAACGCTGGCAGAAAGCTGTGGACGCTGTGAGTTCATTTATTTATTTTAGAGCTGAAACTTTAAACGTCATTATTTTAAACATCAACTGGCTCCAGAATCAAGGAGACCGGAAACCAGTTCAGTTTTTGGACATATCAAAGTGAAATTAAAGTTATTTTCTGTTATGGACACCAACGAACTGATCATTTGGCCATTTTATGTCTTTAGGAGTTCATTGGACGTCTCATTTTGGCTGTTTTGCATAATTTTGGGATCTTTGTGTGACATTTTGGTCGTTTTATGGCTTTATGTTGTGGTTCTGTGTAAAACTTCGGTCAGTTTCTGTTTATGAGTTCATCTGGCATCGTATTTGTCATCTTACATCTTTGCATATCTCAGTTTGGTCACTCTCCATCATTTTGTGGTTGTTTGTGTCGTACTTTGGTCATTTTACGTCTCAATGAGTTCTCATTTTAGTTGTATTGTGTTGTTTGGTGTCCCAGTTTGGTTGTTTTACATCATTTTGTGATTGTTTTTGCCGTATTTCGGTCATTTTATGTCTTGTGCACAAACAGAACAGACTTCCTACATTCTGCTGCTAACTCTTTCCTAAATATTAAGCAGGAGGCTTTTAGACATTGATGGTTGCAGGTTACTTTCATCTGAGTTTAATTTGAAAACCTGACTGAGTTTCAGCACCAGCAGAGTAAAACTGACTGGAACCAAACATAAAAACGTATTTGTGTGTATTCTGTATTACCAACTGAATGCCTGCAGGTTCCCATGGAAACACACTGCACACAGTTTACCGGCAGTAACTGCAAACCTTCATTCAGTTTAACAGGTTTGTAGATAAAACTTCCTAATCTGAATCATCAGAAGAAGGACTGGTGAAAGAGAGACGCTCCTTAGAGCCACTTTAAATCCAAACAGAACCTCCTCCAGACCAGGCTAGCTCCACAGCATCGGTTACCATGGTGATCAGGCTCCACAGCATCGGTTACCATGGTGATCAGGCCGCGAAGCATCGGTTACCATGGTGATCAGGCTCTGAAGTATCGGTTACCATGGTGATCAGGCCCTGAAGCATCAGTTACCATGGTGATTAGGCTTTGCAGCATCGGTTACCATGGTGATCAGGCTCTGAAGCACTGGTTACCATGGTGATCAGGCTCTGAAGCATCGGTTGCAATGGTAATCAGGCTGTGCAGCATCGGTTAAAAGCCTCCTTGTGTGGACTCTAAAGCTGACTCTGTGTGTTTCAATGTTTAACGTGTGATTGTGGAGCGGCGCTGTTTAAAGCACTCACAGGTCCCAGGTGCCTCCTTCACTTGAAGACTTTCTTTATTATTAATGCATTCAGCTCCTCCTGCTCAGCGCGCTGAGAAACCCGGAGCTAAACCGGCAGAAACTAAAGTCCTGTCTGAATGCTCTGGTCTGTCTTTGACATATTCAACAACCAGATTCTATAAGAGGCTTTTATGCAAAACAAACGAGATTTTTCGAAGCAGCAGATTTTTTTAGAAGTCCTATTTCAGAGGCTCCAGAGCTGGATGAGGCGATGAGGAAGCGTTAGTTGTGCTCACCGGTGTAGATGCTGGCGTTGGAGGCCGGGATGCCGAACTGAGACTCGATGAATTTGGGGATGAAGGTGATGAAGGCGGTGACGATGGCGCTCTCAGCCGTGTAGGACAGGCTGACGAACAGAAAGGTCACGTTGCTCAGGATCCTCACGGCGGCTTTGGGCAGGTCTGGAAGGAAAGGAACAGCTTTAATCTGGAATGTTCTCTGCTGCTTGAACTGCAGATGAAGTGACAGCAGCAGCAGCTTCTGAATAAAATGTCCTTCCTAAACTCACTTTAAGCTTTTATTCCTGCTCCAGAGTGAACTCCAGGTTGATGTCAGATAAACGAGAGAATTCGTGGTTCTAACTGTGGAATCTAAAGCAAAACAGGAAGTGATCTGATTCTACTTCCTGTCTTTGCATTCGGTCTCCTGTGAGTGCCGCTGATCTGAAGCTAAAAGTCCATTTTATTTACTTACAGCTACAGGATGAACATTTGGGAAATAAACAACAATGTTCTGGTGACTTTTACAGAATTTTATGCTTTGTCTGTAAAATCTGATTTTTTCCAGATGACAGTTTTGCTTTTTTGTCTTGTTTTGTTTGACCAACAACCCAAACAAACCTGAAGACAAAATGACTGTTCTTCACAAATAAAGATTCAAAATCAGTCGTCAAAATAGCTGAAGTGTTTTCTGTCATCTGAATAAACAAGTTTATTTATTTGTTAATTAAGTTCTGTAAAATATTTTTGTCTGAACTTGAGATGTTTTTAGATCTGGAGCTTATTTTCACCTGGAAAACCATTTTAAAGGTTGAATATGAAACTCAGAAAGACAAACAGAATCATTTCTAGTTAAACATTAAAGTGGATTTTAGAGGTAAGACGTTTTCTCAGGGTCTGAAAACGTGAAACTCTCTGAATTCAGTCGACATGTTTTACAGATCTTCGTTCTGGGTCCCAGACAAACCGAAGTGGACGCAGACGGTGGAGCTGCAGTTTACCTTTGATGTCTTTGCCGAAGCCCATGGACGAGGTGACCGTCTGGTTCTTGTTGTTGCTCTTCTCCTTCAGGACGTCGTCGTCGCTGGACAGGTCGTCCAGGCTCAGCTTTTTCCTCCTCTTCTTCTTCTTGTGTCGGGGCGGCAGCTTCTTGGGGAAGGTGAACATGGGGAAGATGACGAG
This sequence comes from Acanthochromis polyacanthus, assembly GCF_021347895.1. Lineage (NCBI taxonomy): Eukaryota > Metazoa > Chordata > Actinopteri > Pomacentridae > Acanthochromis > Acanthochromis polyacanthus. The sequence goes on from NC_067121.1 coordinate 3,405,102, forward strand.
CAGCATGGCGATGGCGCACAGCAGGAAGCCGCTCCACCTGAACGGCCACAACACAGGAAGCCCACCGGCAGGTTTAAAAAAAAGCTTAAAAAACACAAGTTGTCAGAGCCAGACGCTGGATAAAAAGAAAGAATCTGAAGGTACTTGAACTACTCATCTGCAACGTTCTGTTCCTGTGGAAAAGTCAACAAAAACTGAGCTTAAAACTGGGATATATCATCAAAATCACAAAAATATGCAAAAGAACCTGATAGATCTAACCAAATTTTGTATAAAATGAAAAATTTTGCACTCCTCGATGCAACCATGAAGTCTTTAGAGACTCAACTACGACCAACAGTCATGTGAGGAAAATTCAGAGAGTTTTGGGCTGAAGTGCAGGAAGTGTTTCCACAGAGCAGAGAGAAAGCAATCTAAAACACTAAGGTGAAAAATTTCCCCAAATTACAGCATCCATCAGAGGTAGACAGATTCTGTCAGATTTAGAACAATCCTTCAGCGTATCATGTGTGCTGAGACCGGAAAAATCTGAAAAAATAACCAAAAAAGTAACCAAATCTAAGAAAAATCTAAACGTCTCCACCAGATTCTACAAAAAACGAATAATTCTACAGTTTTAGATGCAACCTTTAGGTACTCAGCTGTGACCAACAATCAGGCGTCAACAGTTCAGAGAGTTTTGGGCTGAAGTGCAGGAAGGTGTGGAGAGAAATTAAAAATGAAAATAGAGAAACATCTGCCATGGCTGAGGTGGTGAAATCCAACAAAGCTTCAGGAAGTAGAGCTCAGAGCTGGTTTACGTTTAAAAAGAAGCAGTTTATCTGGAACGTTCAGTCTCAAAATGAATTAAATTTAACCCAAAAACCTGCTGCTGGATGTGAATGGCACCTTATCTGTCAAAAACATCTCCCAAATGAGAGCCAAAAATGAGCAAAAACAAGGAGAACCGTCAGAATTTCAACCTCAGTTTTGTCGGGAAAATGAACCAAATCTAAGCTTAAACTGTGATATTTCCTCGAGATCTTTCTTTTTCATGAGTTGTTTGAAAAGCCTTGCTCCATCCAGATTCTGTAAAAACAAAAAATTATTCGATCCTCAGTGTAACTGTGGAGCCACGACCGACCAAAATTCAGCACATTTTCAGCTGAAGTGCAGGAAGTGTTTCCAGAGAGCTAAATTAAAATGTGATCAGTAAAATATTGGTAGTATGAGGAGCCATGGGTAGTTTTTCTGAGCACGATAAAAAATGTCAGACGTGCAGACTTCACGCTTCATTATCTTTTTTACTGAGAATGTATAAAAACTGGGACATTTCTGAGTTCCCTGTCCTTCATGGTTGTCCTGTTTTTCACAGAGCTGCAGAGCAAAATGAAGCTCCGGTGAGTAAAAACGAGACAGAAGCAGAAAACTGAAGGAGAGCCGATGAGTCAGACGGAGGACGAGACGCCTCCGTCTGCCGTCCAGGACTCAATCTGGACCCGATATCATCTCATTAATAAATAAACAAACATTCATCATCATCTTCCTGCTATAATTCATGGAGGAAGTCTTCAGCTGTGAGTCATCAAACAGATGAATAATCGCATCAGATGGATGAAGATCTGAGCAGAAACGTGCACTTTAAGAATGAAAAGTCACGCTGACGTTTGTGATCTCAGGTTTCCCGGCCACCGTCCAGTTTCAGACAAAGTTTTCCTCTTTTTATCAGACTTTGACCACAGATGTGAGCAGGAACTGAGTCTGCTCTGAGCTTTAAGAGTCCTGTGAAGGCTGAACGACAAACCGCTGCCCCCACATAATTAGTCTGAACTTCCAGTCAGTCCAGTCATCCAGTGAAAGCTTCTGTAGTTTTTTCATATCGCTGAATATATAAAAAATAAAAGACACGGTGCAACGCCAAAGTGACCAAAAGTGACACACAATGAACACAAAGGTGCACAAAATGAGCAGAAAGATGAAAACTGACTGAAAGACTCAAAGACATTCCCAACAAACTAAAAAATGGTGAAAAAGAGAGAGAAAGAACGACAAAGACACACAAAATGACCAGAAAGAGATGAAAACTGACTGAAAGAGACAGAATGAACACAAAAATTCACAAAAAGACCAAAAAAAGATTGAAAATAACTAAACAAGATGCAAAATAAACACAAAGGCACAAAATATGAGAAGAAAGGGATCAAAACTGACCAAAAAAATGGACAAAACCCTCAAAACAATGCACAAAATGACCAGAGAGACATTAAAATTGACAAAAAAAGGACGCAAAATTAACTCAGAAAGTCAAAAACAACAGCATGGAGACAAAAACGACTCAGAAACCGTGAAGCAGAGACTTCAATATTTAACTTCCTGTTCCAGCATCAGCACTGAATCTAAAATAATAAACTTCATACAGCAGCAGATTCTCACCAGTTTCCGATGAAGCGAGGGTCGCTCTGGTCAATGTTGACGGCCGTCTTTGGGTCGACGTAGAACCCGATGAGGACGCCTCCCAGCAGGTATCCGGCCGCCGGTCCCAGAGCTCCCATCACATACATGATGGCTGAGGACGGAAAAAAACACCAGAAATGAGCCGACAGAGAAAAAAAAACACCAGAAACGAGCTGACAGAGAAAAAAACTGACCAAAAAAACATCAGAAACGAGCTGACAGACACAAAAACTGACCAAAAAACATCAGAAACGAGCTGACAGACACAAAAACTGACAAAAAAACACCAGAAACGAGCTGACAGACACAAAAACTGACCAAAAAACATCAGAAACGAGCTGACAGACACAAAAACTGACCAAAAAACATCAGAAACGAGCTGACAGACACAAAAACTGATCAAAAAAACATCAGAAACGAGCTGACAGACACAAAAACTGACCAAAAAACATCAGAAACGAGCTGACAGACACAAAAACTGACCAAAAAACATCAGAAACGAGCTGACAGACACAAAAACTGACCAAAAAACATCAGAAATGTGTCAGTAAAGTAACTTGTCGTTCTTCTCTTATTTAAATAAGAAATGCAGAAAATATTTAGTGAAAAATTCCGTGAAAAACAACAAAAACAACGAGGAGCACCATTCTGCTTATTTGTTATACACAGAATTTGATTTTCATTTTTACCAAAAAGGAATAAAAACAGACGCAAAAGAAATACTCTGAAATTGTTGATGCACTAAATGAAGAAAAAAAACTATTTTAACAATGTTGAGGAGCAGCAGAGGTAAACAGAAGATAAAATAAATTAAAAACACTAAATTCTAATAAAATATCTGCACTCAGGCAGAGGAGTAGTTCAAGGACTGTCAGAAAGTTGATAATCCGATGATTCTTTCTGCTTCTACAGTTTGTGGCTGATAAACTTCTTCTTCTATGTGTTTTAAACCTTCAGAGGGCGAATAAATAACATGATGTAGGATGTTTAAGGACACGTTAAACCTTCTTTACAGGAACATCTTCACTCCTTTTATTCCTTCACTAACAGTCAGCTGATCGGTTCATTTCTTTCAGCTGGTTTTCTGAGTTTCTGTGTTTTGGGACCTGAACGCCTCCTGAGAGGTCCAAGTGAATCAATTCTACAAACTCCCCGACATCTGCTGTTACATAACGGGTCGGACCAGAACTAATCTGGACCATGTGAGCCCCCACGTGTCCGGATCACATGACGCCTCCTTCAGGGTCAGATTCCTCCAATTAGAGGGAATTAACATTTTTAAATCTTTGGACAGACTTGAAACAAATGCAGAAATCTGGTGGCGTGACTGAAAACTAAAGCTGCAGCAGCAGGAGGCTTACCCAAGAGGACCGGGACCAGACCAGGGTCCAGATCAGGGAACAGACCAGGGTCCAGACCAAGGTCCAGATTGCTTATCTAAGGGTTCTAGAAGAGGACCGGGTCCAGACAGGTTATCTAAGAGTTCTGGGTCCAGATCAGGGACCAACTCAGGGTCCAGACGGCTTATTTAAAAGGACCAGGTCCAGACCAGGAGGTTCAGATTCACACAGTCATAGTTGATTCTTTGTTGTTTTGTTTTTATGTTTGATTGAAGGTTTTGATTAAACTGTTCACACCAGGATACATCCCATAATACTGATGATCATCAGGATACATCCCATAATACTGATGGTCACCAGGATACATCCCATAATACTGATGGTCACCAGGATACATCCCATAATACTGATGATCACCAGGATACATCCCATAATACTGATGATCACCAGGATACATCCCATAATACCGATGATCATCAGGATACATCCCATAATACTGATGATCACCAGGATACATCCCATAATACTGATGGTCACTAGGATACATCCCATAATACCGATGGTCACTAGGATACATCCCATAATACCGATGGTCACTAGGATACATCCCATAATACCGATGGTCACTAGGATACATCCCATAATACTGATGATCATCAGGATACATCCCATAATACTGATGATCTCTAGGATACATCCCATAATACTGATGGTCACTAGGATACATCCCATAATACTGATGATCACCAGGATACATCCCATAATACTGATGATCACCAGGATACATCCCATAATACTGATGGTCACCAGGATACATCCCATAATACTGATGGTCACCGGGATACATCCCATAATACCGATGATCACCGGGATACATCCCATAATACTGATGGTCACTGGGATACATCCCATAATACCGATGATCACCAGGATACATCCCATAATACCGATGATCACCGGGATACATCCCATAATACTGATGATCACCGGGATACATCCCATAATACTGATGGTCACTAGGATACATCCCATAATACCGATGATCACCAGGATACATCCCATAATACTGATGATCACCAGGATACATCCCATAATACTGATGGTCACTGGGATACATCCCATAATACCGATGATCACCGGGATACATCCCATAATACTGATGATCACCGGGATACATCCCATAATACTGATGGTCACTAGGATACATCCCATAATACCGATGATCACCAGGATACATCCCATAATACTGTTGATCACCGGGATACATCCCATAATACTGATGATCACCGGGATACATCCCATAATACTGATGGTCACTAGGATACATCCCATAATACTGATGGTCACCAGGATACATCCCATAATACTGATGGTCACTAGGATACATCCCATAATACTGATGGTCACCAGGATACATCCCATAATACCGATGATCACCGGGATACATCCCATAATACCGATGATCACCGGGATACATCCCATAATACTGATGGTCACTGGGATACATCCCATAATACCGATGATCACCAGGATACATCCCATAATACCGATGATCACCAGGATACATCCCATAATACCGATGATCACCGGGATACATCCCATAATACTGATGATCACCGGGATACATCCCATAATACTGATGGTCACTAGGATACATCCCATAATACCGATGATCACCAGGATACATCCCATAATACTGATGATCACCAGGATACATCCCATAATACTGATGGTCACTGGGATACATCCCATAATACCGATGATCACCAGGATACATCCCATAATACCGATGATCACCAGGATACATCCCATAATACCGATGATCACCAGGATACATCCCATAATACTGATGATCACCAGGATACATCCCATAATACTGATGATCACCAGGATACATCCCATAATACTGATGATCACCAGGATACATCCCATAATACTGATGATCACCAGGATACATCCCATAATACCGATGATCACCGGGATACATCCCATAATACCGATGATCACCAGGATACATCCCATAATACCGATGATCACCGGGATACATCCCATAATACTGATGATCTCTAGGATACATCCCATAATACTGATGGTCACTGGGATACATCCCATAATACTGATGATCACAGCTGGTTCTAGAGGAAATGAACAGAAACTAGATCCAGTGTTCAGACTGAGATCCTGGATGGATTTAAACTGATCTGGTGTCAGTTTCTACCAGAACTCAGATGTTTCTCCTCCTAAATGTCATGGTTCTATCTGCTGGACTGATGAAGTTCTGAGGCTCAGAAATGATGGAAAAAGTCCATTAAAAGGTGATAAATGTGGACCACCTCTATGGAACTCTGAAATATTCTAGTATAAAGTAGAACTCTGATCAGTGATGAAGCTGCTGCAGGTTTTTCAAATGAAATGCTGGATTCTCCTGCTGCAGCCCGTCCTCCTGCTTTATGGAGGTTATTCCTCTGAATTCCAGCCTCCGTGTTACATCATCAGAGTCTGGATGATGGAGCTTCCTGGATAATCCCTGATCCAGCCGGGGAGGAAGGAAAACCCTCAGCTGGCAGCGTGCCGCGTTACGCAACCGGCTGCAGATAAAGACGAGCAGAACGTGAGGAAGAAGTTTCTGGTCTGGTTAAACAGTGGAAAAAAGTCTGAAAAAACCCCATTTTAATCACAAGAAAAAAGTCTGATCACAAGAACGGTAGTTTACAGTTTGACTGGAACAATTTATTTAACAGATTCTCTGTTGTTAAATTACATAAAACGATTTTACATGTAGACTGAAAACAGTAAATAACGTAAACATCCGTTATTTATTACAAACAATAATAAATAGGATGTAATAATAGGATTATTACACAGTTTACTGTTTTACAACATCTGTGTGAAATGATTTCAGTTGTATTTAAATCAGTAGAAATAAAGTTCTGTTACAGATATCTGCCTTTATTTGACATTAAAAACAATGTGTTCATTTTATATTGCTGCACTTATGTTTGTTGCTTTCATCTTGTCTTTGCACATATTTTTGTTACTTTAGCACATGTATTTTTGTTACTTTAGCACATGTATTTTTGTTGCTTTTGTACATGTATTGTTGTTGTTTTTTGTTGTTTTTGCACATGTATTTTTGTTGTTTTTTGTTGTTTTTGTACATATTTTTGTTACTTTAGCACATGTATTTTTGTTGCTTTAGCACATATATTTTGTTTTTGTACATGTATTGTTGTTTTTTCTTGTTTTTGTACATGTATTGTTGTTGTTTTTTCTTGTTTTTGTACATGTATTTTTGTTGTTTTTTCTTGTTTTTGTACATATTTTGATGCTTTAGCACATGTATTTTGTACATGTATTTTTTTTCTTGTTTTTGTACATATTTTGATGCTTTAGCACATATATTAGACACATAGAAGTCGCTTTCAGCTCGTTTTTCATTGACTAACGTTTTGAACAGTTTACTGCTGCTTTACAGATTTTCTTTGTTGTGATAAATTACAGAAGACGACTTTACATGTAGACTGAAGCAGTAAAAGAGCTGGACCAGAGGCTGCAGGGTTTGTGCTGACGGAGAAAAACCTTGTGGTTTCAGCGGATCTTCAGCCTCATCGCTTCCATCCGTCAGTTTCAGCCTAAAAGCAAACGAAGCTGAAGATCTGATGAAGCAGAAACTACACCGTGGGGAGGAAGAGAGAAACCATCATCTCTTTGATGCTTTTGCACTTCTTTGTTTGTTGCTTTTCCACCATTTTTTGGGGAAAAATTCACAATATGAGAGTAAAACTTCCTTTTCCATCTCAGTTTGGTTCATTTTCATCATTTTTCTTCTTCTCCTGGTTGCTTTGTGCCGTACTTTGCTCATTTTGCGTCACATTTTGGTGGTTTTACATCATTCTGAGGTTGTTTTGTGCATACGTTCCTGCAGATCTCCTCCAGCAGGTTGAAGTTCCTCAGGTTGTCTTCAGTGTGTCGTCTGTTCCACAACATTCAGCCAACAGTCTGATCTGCTCCTGATCTGCTTTCAGAAACTCTGCGTGAGTCGAGCAGGTAGAGAATCATTTTATTCTGTCTGTCTGTAAACATCAGCACAGATTAAACTGTTTCTGGAGGAACGTGAAGCTTCGTCAGCGAGAAAAACGCCTCCAAACTTCAGATCAAAGAACAGAAATCAGCTTCCAGGTAAGTGTGGGGAAATGCAGTCTTTGTGGCTCCAACACTTTGGACTAAAAACAGAACATTTTCTTTGGATGTTTCTGAGGCTTTTGGGCGTCCTTTGTGGTCTGTTCAGTTTTTAAAATCTTAAACAGAAGTTGCTCTTCTACTTTACTTGGTTCTAGTATTTTATGCTACTTTTAATTTTCACAAACTGATTTTATAAGTAGTTGACCTGGCTGGCTTTGGCAAAGATTTTTGTTCCTTTTGCACATTTTTTTATGCCTTTTGTTGCTTTATGATACATTTTGTTGGTTTTGTTGCTTATGCACATATTCATTTTTACACATATCATTATTTCTGCACATTTTTTTATACTTTTTGTTGCTGTCTGTATTTATTTTTATGACATTTTGTTGCTTTTGCACATATTTCTGCTGCTTTTTGTTGCTTCTGCACATACTTTTGCTGCTGCCTGACTGATTTTATTCCATTTCTTTGTTTTTTTGCACATATTTCTGTTGCTTTCTGTACTTTTTTTAATGACTTTTTGTTGCTTCTGCACATATTTTTGTTGTTTTCTGTGTTTATTTTTATGACATTTTGCTGCTTTTGCACATATTTCTGCTGCTTTTTGTTGCTTCTGCACATATTTTTGCTGCTGCCTGACGGATTATATTCCATTTCTGTGTTTTTTTGCTGTATATTTCCTGTATCGTGGGTTTTTGACAGTGGCTGTCGCTGCAGTAACAAAATGATTTCCTGCAGAGGATCAGTCTTTTTCCTGTATCTGTCCGTCTGCAGGTTCTTGGCCGTCTTAAAGCTGCAGAACTTTGGTTTGTTTGTTGCTTTATTCGTTGTTTTGTGTCTCGTGTTGCTGAGCGAGGAGCTAACGTTTCGTTCGGACAGACGGACGGACCGCTGAGGCCGAGATGGAAACACAGCAGAGGGAGGCACAATGAAATGTTATGGGATGCCGGCGTTGCCGTGGCAACCTGCTGACACAGCACTGTCTGGTTACAACTTCCCAGCGGGCTGTAAAGAACCAACATCTCTGAAATCTGTGTCCGGGCCTCCTGCACGCTGAAGAGTCTGTTCACCGTCCAGCTGAACGGAAACAGAACGTCTCCTGTTACTACCACACACTCAGAATGACGGAAACCACAGAAAACATGAAATAAACACACAATTTCTTTAATTATTGTTTTTACTTTGGTCATTTTACGTCTTTATGAGCTCACTTAGCGTCTCATTTTGGTTGTTTTATATCCTTCAGCGGTAGCTTAGCGTCTAATATTGGCTGTTTTACATCCTTTAGTGGTAGTTTAGCATCTAATATTGGCTGTTTTACATCCTTTAGTGGTAGTTTAGCATCTAATATTGGCTGTTTTATATCCTTTAGTGGTAGTTTAGCGTCTCATTTTGGTTGTTTTATATCCTTTAGCGGTAGTTTAGCATCTAATATTGGCTGTTTTACATCCTTTAGTGGTAGTTTAGCATCTAATATTGGCTGTTTTACATCCTTTAGTGGTAGTTTAGTGTCTCATTTTGGTTGTTTTACATCCTTTAGTGGTAGTTTAGCATCTAATATTGGCTGTTTTACATCCTTTAGTGGTAGTTTAGCATCTAATATTGGCTGTTTTATATCCTTTAGTGGTAGTTTAGTGTCTCATTTTGGTTGTTTTATATCCTTTAGCGGTAGTTTAGCATCTAATATTGGCTGTTTTACATCCTTTAGTGGTAGTTTAGTGTCTCATTTTGGTTGTTTTACATCCTTTAGCGGTAGTTTAGTGTCTAATATTGGCTGTTTTATATCCTTTAGTGGTAGTTTAGCGTCTAATATTGGCTGTTTTACATCCTTTAGCGGTAGTTTAGCATCTAATATTGGCTGTTTTACATCCTTTAGTGGTAGTTTAGTGTCTCATTTTGGTTGTTTTACATCCTTTAGTGGTAGTTTAGCATCTAATATTGGCTGTTTTATATCCTTTAGTGGTAGTTTAGTGTCTCATTTTGGTTGTTTTATATCCTTTAGCGGTAGTTTAGCATCTAATATTGGCTGTTTTACATCCTTTAGTGGTAGTTTAGTGTCTCATTTTGGTTGTTTTATATCCTTTAGCGGTAGTTTAGCATCTAATATTGGCTGTTTTACATCCTTTAGTGGTAGCTTAGCGTCTAATATTGGCTGTTTTATATCCTTTAGCGGTAGCTTAGCATCTAATATTGGCTGTTTTACATCCTTTAGTGGTAGTTTAGTGTCTCATTTTGGTTGTTTTATATCCTTTAGCGGTAGTTTAGCATCTAATATTGGCTGTTTTACATCCTTTAGTGGTAGCTTAGCGTCTAATATTGGCTGTTTTATATCCTTTAGCGGTAGCTTAGCATCTAATATTGGCTGTTTTACATCCTTTAGTGGTAGTTTAGTGTCTCATTTTGGTTGTTTTATATCCTTTAGCGGTAGTTTAGCATCTAATATTGGCTGTTTTACATCCTTTAGTGGTAGCTTAGCATCTAATATTGGCTGTTTTACATCCTTTAGCGGTAGCTTAGCATCTAATATTGGCTGTTTTACATCCTTTAGTGGTAGTTTAGTGTCTCATTTTGGTTGTTTTATATCCTTTAGCGGTAGTTTAGCATCTAATATTGGCTGTTTTACATCCTTTAGTGGTAGCTTAGCATCTAATATTGGCTGTTTTACATCCTTTAGCGGTAGCTTAGCATCTAATATTGGCTGTTTTACATCCTTTAGTGGTAGTTTAGTGTCTCATTTTGGTTGTTTTACATCCTTTAGTGGTAGCTTAGCGTCTAATATTGGCTGTTTTATATCCTTTAGTGGTAGTTTAGCGTCTCATTTTGGTTGTTTTACATCCTTTAGTGGTAGCTTAGCATCTAATATTGGCTGTTTTACATCCTTTAGTGGTAGTTTAGTGTCTCATTTTGGTTGTTTTATATCCTTTAGTGGTAGTTTAGTGTCTAACATTGGCTGTTTTCATGTCATTATGTGTCACATTTTAGTTGTTTATCATAATTCTGTGCCCTTTGTGTGACATTTTGGTCGTTCTACATCATTTGTGTAATACTTCGGCCATTTTATGTCCTTGTGAGTTCATTTTTTTAATCTTATTTTGCTTATTTTATATCCTTTAGTGGTAGTTTAGCGTCTCATTCTGGTTGTTTTATATCCTTTAGCGGTAGCTTAGCGTCTAATATTGGCTGTATTATATCCTTTAGCGGTAGCTTAGCATCTAATATTGGCTGTTTTACATCCTTTAGTGGTAGCTTAGCGTCTAATATTGGCTGTATTATATCCTTTAGCGGTAGCTTAGCATCTAATATTGGCTGTTTTACATCCTTTAGTGGTAGTTTAGTGTCTCATTTTGGTTGTTTTATATCCTTTAGTGGTAGTTTAGCGTCTAATATTGGATGTTTTCATGTCATTATGCGTCACATTTTAGTTGTTTCTCATAATTCTGTGCTCTTTGTGTGACATTTTGGTCGTTCTACATCATTTGTGTAATACTTCGGCCATTTTATGTCCTTGTGAGTTCATTTTTTTAATCTTATTTTGCTTATTTTATATCCTTTAGTGGTAGTTTAGCATCTCATTCTGGTTGTTTCTCATCATTTTGGGCTTGCTTTGGGTCACATTACAGCACGTATGATTTGTTCACAGACCAGATTAATTCCTCATCCACTCCAGGATAATAATCAGGAAAAACTTTGCTTAATTAAATAAAGCTACTACAGATACAGAACAGCTGATTCTGAGGAAGTCAGATTTGGTTGATCATGCACTAAATTACTGTGACTTATGGGTCAAAAACCAGCCGATGTTTGTGCACCAAAGTCAAACGAGTCAGAAAAACCGAGACGTTTTTTCATGATTAGTGCTCTGGAGAACATGGAAAGCAGCTCTGGGCTCATGTGTGGAGCAGAAACACGACGAAGCGTTCCAAACCCGGCGAGGAGCAGATTGTGTCTCTGAGTTGTCGCATTAAAATTTGAAGTGGCTGCAGCTCGTCGCTGTGCAGCCAAACAGAGCGCCTCTTATTGGGGCTACAGAGCAATACTGTGCTGAATTATTCTAATGGATGTCTGCTGTGCCTTTGGCCATGATCTCATATGGAGGCTGACGGTTTGTCGTCCACATGGAGGGAACCTGCTTCACAAACTACGGACCTTTAAAATGGAATCTGTCAAATTTATACGTTAAATACAAGATACATTCTCAGAAAACTGCACATTTTTCACATCATATTTATACAGATATCGAAGAGATTTTAGATGATTACAACTCAATAAACAAACTGCTGGCTGACCCACTTTCACATGAAATCTGATTTTGTTTAAACAACACCATCATTAAAGTTAAAAAGCTGAAACTTTCTCTGCTATTTTTCATTATGACATTGATTCAGAATCAGGAAAAGAAGACAGCAGATCAATAATCTCTGATTCAGGCTGAGTGAAAATATGGAAAAACAGGTTTCATGGAATCTCAGACAACTTGAGTTCTCAGTGATTTAAGGTGAATTTTGTGCCGTTTTATTCACAAATTTAGTGTCACTGAGCACAAGAAACACAATTTCATCTAAATTTTACCTGATTTATATCATAAAATATGAATGTTTATAAAGACATTTTTTAAATTTGATTTGTTTTATAGGTTTTTTTTTTTCTTTCATTTAAATCCGAGTCTGTTTGAACAACAACATCTGAGGAACTATTAAAGATAAAAACCTGAAACTTTCTCTCATTTCTCATCATGTCACTGATTCAGAATCTGGAATATTTCCCAGTAGATCAAATGTTCTCTGATTATCGTGAGCTGAACTATATTTAAAGAACTGAAGCCGTCATGAAAGCTTCCATCTTCCTCCATCCAGCTCCTATGAACAAAAAACGGATACGTAGAACTCAGTGATGTTTTCTGAAGCACACGCAGCTGCAGGTCTCACTAACACACAACTAAACATAGAAAATACTTTCATCTGGTGGGAAAGTTATTTTCCTTCAGCTTTAATAACCGACTGAGCAGATTTGTCCAGTTGTGTCACAGAAACAGAAATACTGATAAATAGTTCTACAGATTATTACAGATCCAGAATGAGTGAGAAAACGTCGGCGTTTTATCTTTAAAAGGTCCTCACATGTTGTTGATCAAACAGACTCAGGTTTAAATATGAGGAAAAACAGCTGAAAGAAAAAATGTTTCTCTGAACGTTTTTGAGCTAAAATTTCACTGATATCATTTTAAATGTTCACATTTTATGCTGTAAACATAAATTAGGCGGTAAAATTTACAAAACAACATTTTCACGAGGAGCAGATATTTTAGCAGAATTCTGATGGTCTGAGATGAAATGAGCTCAACAGTGAAACAGATGTTTGTCTTTTTAAACATCTGGACTCTGACTGGACAGTTTTTCGTCCGTCTGGTTTAAAACAGCAGCAAGGCTTTTTCTCCTTTTCTTTACCTGTTTTTACTCTAATAAACGAGACGACTTCCAGCTTTGTTTGTTGACGTGTTTTTATGACATCGGCTCCTTTTCATATTTAATCAGAAATTATTTGACCGACATCCCCTGTCAAAAGTTTTAGGACAGGTTCTAATTTATCTGAATGAGAAAGTGTCCTAAAACTTTTGACAGGGGGTGTACTAATACTTCTAGTCCAGGTTCTGAATCAGTGACATGATGAGAAATAAGAGAGAAGTTTTCAGGTTTTAACAGTTCCTCAGATGTTGTTGTTCAAACAGAATTAAATTTAAATGTGAGCAAAAAAAACCTGCTGAAAGTGAGTCCATGGGAAGATTGTTCTTTAACGATCTCAGGAAGTATTTTATATTTTAAGCTCGAGTTTTACAAAGACACCTTTAAACATCTGCAGTTTGTGATCAAATGAAGCTCCATCCTTGAGCTCATAATAACAAAAAACAACATATTATTCAGGAACCATTCTGAAACTCCAGAATTCTGTTCTACTTTAATCAAACTGTCTACAAATATCTGTTTGGTGGGAAGTGTTTGAGACAGCAAGCTAAAGCCATGAAGCTAAGACGAACTAAAATGTAAATAAAAGAGGAAACTGGTTGGAACTATCAGTGAATTTATTCTTCTTGCTGACGCTGCAGGGTTGTTGGAAAGGTCAGAATGAGCAGTTTTGTTTAATTTGTGCTGCAGTAAATACATTTAGAGCAAGGAGACTTCTGATCGTCACTACAAACATCACTGAAGCTGCTGCGCCATGACAGTTTCCTTTAAATGAGAAAATACCAGGAATGAAGTCCGTCTTTGTCCAGCAGGACATTCCCCGTTGGAGGCGGTTCTGAAAGAAAACGCTGCATCATCCGAGCAAAGACTCGCTGGAACCTCCACTTTAGATCTTCCTCCCAGTTAGCGGCTGACAGAAACCAGAAGAAGCTTTGCTCTGACCAGAGATCAGCAGACAGAAGAACTGATCTGTAAAAGCTTCTGCTGGGTGTCCTCCTGCTGAATCCACAGATTCAATAAGACATCATCTCATGTTCCATCACTAACTTAATAACCTAAGTAGGCTAAGCAGCATTAGAGGCCTGTCTGTGTCCAGTCAGCCCTTTGTGAGCCCTTCATGGTCAGCAGTAGACTCATGTAAAAGAGATGGAGAGGTAAGTCTGCAAACCGGCGCTCAATGTTAATTATGGGACATTTTCAACGCATTGCAAACTAAAGATCCCTAAACAAACAACGATAGTGCTTTTTATGGCTGGAAGGCGTTTACACAGATCCTGCTAAAGTCCAGCTGAATGTACAGACACATGAAGCAGCTGTAGATGTTTGGCTTCAGTTCTCCTCAAAGTCTCTGGAACTCCACTGGTCGGATAAACGGCATTTTTCCAACACATATTTGCTCATTTTGGTGCTTTTTAGTGTTTTGTCCCACATGTTGGTCCAAAACCTCCCAGCTGGGTTGAGATTTGGTGATTGTAAAGAAAAGCATCTGAATCATTTTCATCAAACTCTTCATCTGGAGACGGACGGACGGACGGACAGTCGTCTTTATAGAATCCATGTTTCAGCAAATAAATACAGACAATAAAGAGACTCCTCCCTCTAAAGGGGCAAATGGAGCCGAAAACCGTCAGCAAAGTTCAAATCACACCATTTATCAGAGTCAAAAACTGAAGGAGAAGACACAGCTCTGTCAAACTCTCAGCTTTCCGACGGTCCTTGAACTAACCGTGTGTGACGTCCAGTTCAGTCGGAAACAAATCTGAGCTTCAACTCACAAATTTAAAAAGTCGCCAAACAGTTTGCTCTAAAAATATTCTGTAAAAAACAAAAAATTCTACCTCTCATGTCGAAACAAAAGAGCCATGATTGATCCAGCTGTGACTAACAGCCACGAGGCAAAAATTCAGGAAGTTTTCAGCTGAAATGTGTTGAACTGCAGGCTGTGTATATACAGCATGAACCTATTAAAAATGTAAAATATCAATAGTGTGCAGTTCATCATTTATTCCAGTTAGTAAAACTTCTGAAAAATGTTTTTCATATGTTGATTAGAGGTTTATTCAAAGTTTTTGCAAAATAAATAAGTAAAGAAACTCGGCATTGGGTTTTCATGTTTTTAAAAGTGTTTCATCATAACTTGTTCTGATGTTTTATGGTATTTTCACAAAGCTGCAGATTTTTATATCGCAGTAAAAATGAGACACACTGAGGAAAAATGAGACAGATGGATCAGTATTTGAATACTAAACTTTAAAAAGGTAATCACTGGAGTTTAGAGGACACGGTGGAACGACGTCGGGCTTCGTGGAAAAGAGACTCTTCAGATGTTTGACATGTTTGAAAAACTACCACAAAGAGTCACGTAATTTATTCCATCTCAGCAAAACTCTGAATGACGGTGAACAGATTCAAGTCTGAACATAAACTGATGCTGCTGATGGATGGGACAAATCTGACAAAACGCTGCTCAGAAAAACATTTCTGACGTCAGAGACTCGAGTCTGTTCATGACAAATACTATGTTACCACAAAAAGTTAAAAGAAAAGAAAATGTTCGCTATTATGGTGGATCTTATTCCCTCCAAATGATGGATTCTTACGTATTTAACAGCAGGTGAGATTATTATAAAACCTCCAGCTTCAGACGGGCGTTTTTCAGGACAGGAGACTAAAAAAATCGTTGCTTTCACTGAACCATGATTCCAGTAACTGCAGAAGCTGTCGGCTGCTGTAAACCCAACGACATGCTTCAGTCTGGCTCTGCTCGCCAGGAAACCCGCCGCCACTCACCACAAACTGGGAACAAACGCTTCCATTCAGCCGCCACAAAAGAGACTGAACAGCAGCGTTTACCGGTCGAGAGGCTCTGGCCAGACAAACACTCTCTGGATGCTCTCCAAAGCGACACGCTGCAACTTCAAAATCTACCTTCTAAGTTCTTCTCCACACTGGAAAAGAAGAATCTGGTGCAGGAAAATCTTTACATCTGAGCAGTTAAGAATTAAATTTAAGAAAAAGCCACAAGTTCACAAAAATCACAATTTCTTTGTCTCCAAAAACCCCCAAAAGTATCGGAATTGCAAGAATCTTGAACAGAGAACTGCAGGAAATAAAAGATTATCATTGTGTCAGCATTAGACTGAGGAAGGTCTGGGTGTGTTTGTCAGTTCTCTCTAGGAAAAATAACAATAATTAGAGAATTTACAGGTGATTGGCCTGAAACTCCACAATATATAAAAGATGCAACAAAAATATATCCTGCTTTTCCTTCCAAAACATTTCATTTTTTATTTATTTTACGATTCAGCTTCTTGCTTCCAAAAAGTCGGGGCTCTAAAAAAAAAAAATCAGCCACACCTTTTCCCTATCGAAGCCCGTGGCGAGATGACATCACTGTGACATCACAAATCAATCAATCAATCAACTTTATTTCTAAAGCACTAAAAATTACACTGTCAACCAAAGTGCTGTACATGTTATCATCAGGGTTATTTGGTCACAGGCGCAAAAAATCCAGCAAAACCCGGAGCAGCACAGACGGACCAGGTTAAGGCTCAGAGCGGCCGGACTGCACCGATGGACCAGATGGAGGCCCAACACCGACGTCCATGAGGCCCTACGTCAAGACCATCAGTCCTCCGCAGGCAGTCGAGGACACAGAATCCTGGGAGTTTTCAGACCTTTAAGCTTCAAACCCAGGTCCAGACAGCCACAGAAGGAAGTGACGGAGTTAACACAGTACGACAGAGCGTTTACGATCCAGGGACGGAGGACGCAACCCAACTTTGGGTAGTTTAAAGTGAAACATTTCAGCTATTTTCTTACTGATGAAGAGTCAAAGTCACTGCTATCTTAATAACCTCAAGGATCATCACAATAGTGACCTACGAAGTCTGCAGGCGGAAATAACGAGATGGGATGGGCCAGAGCTAGCTGGTTATCTCAACTGGACTGTCACAATAAAGATCTGAACAATTCCTCTGAGAAGCAGATCACATCTCAGATAAAGACTCATGAAGTGCCTGTTGAACTGTCAGATCATAGAAAAACTGCAGATAAATTCAGTCAGTGATATTTTTCCATAATCAACCAAGTTCCAAGACCATTCCAGATATTTCTTCTGCTTTGGGTCGACAGATTTAGGTGTCTGTATACTTTTGGCTATGCAGTATGTTGAATAGGGACATTTTCTTTAGTTTTTCACTGCAACGTTATTTTCATCCTGAATTTAAGACTAATAAGCTGCATTTTACAAATTACAACTTGAATTTCCCTCAGGGTTAGTAAAGTATATATCTATCTATTGTTTCTTTGCTAAATACCACTTCATTTCATTTTTATTCTCCAACCTGGAAACCACCCAGGCAGAATGGTACCACCGTCCAGCTGCCCGGCGGATCAAAGCTTCTCCCTTTTTGCTGCTCTGGTTGTTTTAAAAAGAACAAAGAGGTCGGACCACAGCCGAGCCTCTGTGGGACTTCTACTTCCCCCCTCAACGACAGGAATGCTCATAAGACCTGCCCTGCTCCCTCCACCTTCCCCTGCTCTGTTTCATAACCCGGCTCTCGTTTGCTGGGTTAATTAGGTTTTACCTTGTTTGAGACTACTGGGGCGAGAATTTCTGGGGAAGCATGTGAACTGGGAAAAGAGGGAGGCAGTCCGGAGGTCATACAGTTGATTTGGCTGCAGAACTTTCTGGTGTAAGTCTCAGATATGTAGGCCGCGGTGGAGGCCAAGCAGAGGAACCCGAGCAGAGGAACCCGAGCAGAGGAACCCGAGCAGAGGAACCCGAGCAGAGGAACCCGAGCAGAGGAACCCGAGCAGAGGAACCCGAGCATGAAGTGCTACTGAGCTGATTATTTCAATGACAAAATGAGAAGAAAGAGGTGAAAGGAATAAATACTAAATTTATTACCATGGCAGATGCAGAACTAGGGAATTAATCAAATATTAATAATAATTCCCCATGATTGAATGAACATGACCAGCTATAAAATCGATGTTCAAAATGCTCTGCTTGCAGAAAGCTCTCTTGGTTTCAACTTGCCTTTCTTCAGCATTTTAAACTCATTTTTGGTCTCACCCTGTCTGAATTATTGTGCAGCAGAATCTGAGTGGAGACTAGAAGCTTCTCTGAGCGGAGCTAACAAACTAGCTTCTACTTTAGCCTCCACAGGTAGCATTGAGGTACATTATTGACAAGAAGCTTGTGTTCAGCTTACATTAGTGATATCTAGCAACCTCTACAATAAAACAGATGAGAAAACTAACATATTTTCACTCAAAAATATTTGGAGATATTGCAAAGTTTTGAGTTACTGTCAGGTTTTAGATCAGTGAAAAACCAGGCAATGCAGAAGCAACCACTCATCAGCATTTAAGACTGAAGAAAACCAACTAAAGAGCAATCAAGTCATGTGCTGGTTAGTCTGGAGCCAACTGTGAGGCAGATTTTATCATCCAACATCGCCGCTGGACCTCAGTGACTCTAATCCAGCTGAATGGAAGCAAATCCCTCCAAGCAGATCCAGATCTGATGGAAATCCTCCACATAATGCTGTTATAGCTGCATGTTAAAAGTCCACGGCTTTAGACGGGAATCACAGGCGTCCATATGGCAGCATGTCAGCATCAGCCGAAAGAAATCCACACGAGGGGTGAAAAGATGTGATTTCCAGTTATCACGAGCTCAACTTTTGTAATAAAGTTCAACGTTCAACTTAAAAATATCTCTCCTGAGTGCATTAGTCACTGAGAACCTGAGTTTTAAATATAAACTCAGCAGGTACAGGTCTGAAGAGTGTTTGCAGTTACAGTCGATGGCATTTCAGCTCAGACTCACGACGACAACACGACGACAAAAAACACCAGAAATATGCAGAATTTTACAATCTAGCGATTTGCAATCCACCTTTCTTCTGTTCACCTGGATGTTCTCAATGTTTTAAACTAGAACTGCACCAGATAGTTAATTAATCCATCAGCTTCCACTAGCTGACAACTGGTTTAAAGATCGATGAACCACTTCAGTCCCTTCTCAAGCAGGACAAACAAATAACTTGCTGATCTGCCTCTAAAATCTCACAATTAGCTGCTTTTCTTCGTCAGATATGAACAGAAGCTTCACGGTTAGTGTGTTTGGTTGGACGAGATGAGAAAGAGAAAACAATGTGGAATACCGAACAAACACAAGAAGATGCTAACCGAGAACAAGTTGGGTTTCCCATCAGTTCATCAGCCAGCCAATCAGGATGTTAGATTAAATTTATGTCACAACCAAACCATGATTCTGCCAGGGCCCAAAATGAAACCAAACCTGCTCTTCACTAATACAGGAGGTCCTCAGTTTACGACGTCCTTAACCTAAGGTGTTTTATCACTACGTCAGAACTAGTTACATGGAACTAGCTTTGTTTACTTTCTCCGGTTGTACGCTACCTTAGATTGTGCTACATTCACTAACTTTATGTCCTTCATTATGGCTCCCAAGCATAGGTCAGACTGTGTAGAGACCCTCTGTGATGAATGCGTGAGACTTTATCCCGTTCTGTAGTCATTTATTGAACCTTCACACAGGCTACAAACTAGAAAAAACACCATAACTTAGCTCCAGAATAACTAGAGAAACCCCATAACTTAGCTCCAGAAGAACTAGAAAAACCCCATAACTTAGCTCCAGAAGAACTAGAGAAACCCCATAACTTAGCTCCAGAAGAACTAGAGAAACCCCATAACTTAGCTCCAGAAGAACTAGAAAAACACCATAACTTAGCTCCAGAAGAACTAGAGAAACCCCATAACTTAGCTCCAGAATAACTAGAAAAACCCCATAACTTAGCTCCAGAAGAACTAGAAAAACCCCATAACTTAGCTCCAGAAGAACTAGAGAAACCCCATAACTTAGCTCCAGAAGAACTAGAGAAACCCCATAACTTAGCTCCAGAAGAACTAGAGAAACCCCATAACTTAGCTCCAGAAGAACTAGAAAAACCCCATAACTTAGCTCCAGAAGAACTAGAAAAACCCCATAACTTAGCTCCAGAAGAACTAGAGAAACCCCATAACTTAGCTCCAGAAGAACTAGAAAACACCATAACTTAGCTCCAGAAGAACTAGAAAAACACCATAACTTAGCTCCAGAAGAACTAGAAAAACACCATAACTTAGCTCCAGAAGAACTAGAAAAACACCATAACTTAGCTCCAGAATAACTAGAGAAACCCCATAACTTAGCTCCAGAAGAACTAGAAAAACACCATAACTTAGCTCCAGAATAACTAGAGAAACCCCATAACTTAGCTCCAGAAGAACTAGAGAAACCCCATAACTTAGCTCCAGAAGAACTAGAGAAACCCCATAACTTAGCTCCAGAAGAACTAGAAAAACACCATAACTTAGCTCCAGAAGAACTAGAGAAACCCCATAACTTAGCTCCAGAAGAACTAGAGAAACCCCATAACTTAGCTCCAGAAGAACTAGAAAAACACCATAACTTAGCTCCAGAAGAACTAGAGAAACCCCATAACTTAGCTCCAGAAGAACTAGAGAAACCCCATAACTTAGCTCCAGAAGAACTAGAAAAACCCCATAACTTAGCTCCAGAAGAACTAGAAAAACCCCATAACTTAGCTCCAGAAGAACTAGAGAAACCCCATAACTTAGCTCCAGAAGAACTAGAAAAACACCATAACTTAGCTCCAGAAGAACTAGAAAAACACCATAACTTAGCTCCAGAAGAACTAGAGAAACCCCATAACTTAGCTCCAGAAGAACTAGAAAAACACCATAACTTAGCTCCAGAAGAACTAGAAAAACACCATAACTTAGCTCCAGAAGAACTAGAAAAACACCATAACTTAGCTCCAGAATAACTAGAGAAACCCCATAACTTAGCTCCAGAAGAACTAGAAAAACACCATAACTTAGCTCCAGAAGAACTAGAGAAACCCCATAACTTAGCTCCAGAATTAGCCGCCGTTCCCAGCTCTCTCTACTGCTGACTCTCAGCCAATCAGGTGAGCTAACTAAACATGGCACGTTCACTGACATTAGGTAAATCTGGAACTGAACAATAAACACTGAAACCTCAACATCAACAACAATATCAGTCTGTTACAATATTCTGTTATCTTCTAGTAAAATGATTCACACATGCGTTGGTGTTCATGACTTTTCTGGAGAACTGATCGATATCGTGATCCATGTAATGGCTCCGACTTATGGAGAAAATCGACTTTGGTCGGGCCGTAGAACGGAACTTGGACGTAAGTCGAGGACCCCCGCATCTGGATTCAAACTAGAACCACAAACTAATAATAGAACATCTGATAAGTAAAACTCTTAAAATCTCAAGAGGATTTTACTGATTTTCTTGGATTCTAATAAAGAAACTTGGATATGCTAGATTTTTTCACTGCTTGTCACACGACAACCATTTTGTCAGGAGATCAGAATACCTGTTGGTTAGTTGTTTATGTCCGTTACCTGTAACCAACCGCAGCCAAGCGACAGATAAAAACTGTTTTCTTACAAATAAACACACATTCAGCCAAACTGTGATGTTTGTTTGTGATATTATTACAGAGCTGCCACTCACGACTATTTTTGTTCATTTAAAGGATTATTTTCCTCCAAAAAGCCAGTTCATTCTATCCGGACAGCTTCTATAACAATAAATAAAGAAGCACAGTACGAAAAGGACGGTTCACATTTTAAAGTGCAACACTGGAGAATTAACTAGAAACTCAACGTGACAAAATCAAACTGAAAAAAAGACTCCAAAAGAAATCCTAGTTTCTATCAAACCCAAAGCAAAAGGTTCAGTCTGTACGTTAAACAAAGAACCACGGGGACATGGGGGATGTTTTACAGCTTACAGCAGCTAAATCTGTTCATTTTTTCTCTTTAACTTCGGTATCAGCTTTGAGCTCAGTGGAAACAGCTGCATCCTCAGACATCTACCATCTTTAACACCTGTGTTTGGTGAGTTTGTCAGTCGATGTCACAGAAAAGTTTCAGTTTTAATGAACTCCTTCTGTTTTCATCTGTAAATGAGAGCAGCTTTACTGTGAATTCGGTTCTATTAAAATACCCTTAATGTGAGCTCAGGGAGCAGGAGAGAAGCTGATGGATGGAAACTCTGCTCAGTTTGAAAACCACCTTTTACTTCAGTGATCATCTGAAGAACTCGAATGCTTTTGCAGCCGCTGGATTTTGGTCTCTGCAGTAGGCGGCCATTTTCTATAAAGTTCAGCTGACCAATGACTGGAGCTGAAACCGACTGACAGACGGGTAGATGTTTAAAACTGTGGCTGCTCAATGAAAGTCCTTACGATGAGACTGATCTCAGGCGTTTCTGAAGGCAGCAGCCAACCTACTGTTGTGTCGGTTATCTTCAGTCTGATGCTGTGAAACTTTCCTTTCTCACATTTTCCTATGGTTCCAGTTTTTGCGGTTCCTCGGTGGCTAAACTTAACGTCACGTGGACTCAGCAGAGGTTGGTTCATGGCACGCAGTAATCCTGACCCCGTTTAGTTTGAAACGCGGCTTAATTATCTCCACATAAACACCAGCAAATGCTCAGTTCTCTCCTCTCTGACTTTCAGAACTTGGAGAACCACGTTCATCTGCTCTGACCAATGAGAAGGCTGCTTGTTTGTTCCTGAACTTCTACTGATCGTAAGCTCACACAACTGGCACTGGATATACACAAACTAGCCTGCATGCTATGTATCTTTTACACTTTCTACACTGACTTCATACTGGTGTGAAACAGAGGAGATAATTTAATGACTATTTCTGTTTTATGTATTCAGTTACCGTCACCCTTATTAATGACTGAAGGGTTCCAGCTATAACGTGCTGTTAAAACATTACAGTATATGGAGTCCAAATGTTGGTTATTGGTCTTTCTTGATGGCCAACAATCGGCACCAGCATTGAAAATAATCCATATGGGTCAATACCTACTATCTATCTATCTATCTATCAAGAACTGACTTTCATAAAAATGAATCATTGTCGCCTTCTGTCCATTGGTTGAAACACGAGCTGAAGGACTCTGCTGAGGACTTGGTGATGCCATTCGTCTGTTTGCTCAGTAAAATTCCTGTTTCTGCTGCATTTTACTGGAAGGCGTGGAGAACTCGGTTCTACTGGTCAGAACAACCCAAACACCCAGACATCCCCAGCAGCTCTTACCGAGGTACAGCGAGGCGTTCTCCTTCTTGACGTTGTCGTCTAGGTAGGTGGGTCCCAGCGTGTAGATGGGTGTGGAGCCCATCCCCACCAGGATCTGAGCGATGATGAACAGCGCCACGTACAGGTTGTGCTCGTTGCCCTCCTGATCTCTGGGACAGGAAGTGATGTCGACGCGGTCCCTGCCGCTGGCGTTGCTGTTCATGCACAGGCCCTCGTTGGCCGAAGACGAGTTGACCTCCTGGATCTGGTAGGGCGGCGAGATGAAGTGAGGTAAGGAGAAGAGGGCAGCACCTACCGCGATGAAGATCCCGCCTACCGCCAGCCAGCGAGGCC
The DNA here is from genome assembly GCF_021347895.1 of Acanthochromis polyacanthus. Classification (NCBI taxonomy): domain Eukaryota; kingdom Metazoa; phylum Chordata; class Actinopteri; family Pomacentridae; genus Acanthochromis; species Acanthochromis polyacanthus. The sequence continues at coordinate 3,429,049 of NC_067121.1, forward strand.
TCTGGCCCCGCCCACCAAAGTAGCTAATGAAGACGACCACCAGGAGGCTCCCGATGTCGAAACAGCTGACCAGGAGGCCCGACTCAGAGCTCCTGAGGCTGTACCTCTTCTCGATGGTGGTGATGACGCTGCTGAGGTAGCCAGACACCATGAGCGACTGGATGAAGGTCAGGTAGCACATGCAGAACAGGAAGCAGCGGGAGTCCTGCAGGATCACACCCAGGTGCTTCCTGCTGGGCAGACGGATCTGAGACAACCTGGCAGCGAAGAACCCTGGGGGCTTCCTCCTCACTGCAGTTTTACTCCTGCGGATCTCCGTGTTCTCCATGTACGAACTGGGCCGGTTCAGCGCCGACTTCCCCGGCTTGGGCAGATAGTTGGTTCTGGTTGGGGACTCGGCCTGGAAGGACTCGGTCTTGGCGGGCAGCTGGATGAACTCTGCGCTCTCCTCTGCTGTTATGGACATCCGTCCTGAGCTAGCCAGCAAAGTTTTCTCTTGAGGCGCCTCTTCGTTCAAAACAGGTAAACTCTTAGACTTGAAGTTGGTACCAGGTTCCTCCAGCTCGCTGGAGAACCCGTCCTCCTTCTGCAGCGACTCGGACAGTTCCGCATCCTCGTGGTCGGCCATCGTTTTCAGTCTCTTTAGGGTTAGAAAGATAAGCCAGTCCAAGCCTACATGTACAGTTCAGGGGCTGCTGAACATCACATCCATTATTAAACGAGCATCTACTGCCACAAACAGTCTGTGTAGCCTCAAGAGGCCCAAATAAACCACAATGACAGGCAATGGAGAGTGGACCTCAGCTCTGCTTATCTGCAGCAGGCAGGACAGCCTCGGGTTTGTTTATCTTGTCATGCACACTTGCCTTCTGCCACCATCTAATCCGGAGGAGACCTCAGGCCTCCTCAGCTCGTCCGGGGGAGCTCCGGGGCCGCGGCTGTCCGCAGATGTTTCTCAGGACGATGAGGCTCCGCGGCCGGCAGGGATGGAAGAAGATCCGCATCCTGGCGGATCTCAGTCACAATGTCCTCCGCTCTGCATGATCGACCCCCCTCCTCCGAACTCCTCCACCGAGTCAAGGGCAACCCCGACTCCGATGCTGTGGCCGCAGCGGCGGGCTCATGGAGCGGTCAGACTCCTTTCGGGACCCTGGAGAGGAGCGACAGAGAACGGGAATCAGAGAACCGGAGCCGTCGAGGGAACCGGAGAGAGAAAGGAGAGATGGAGCAGAGCCGCAGATCACCGCAGTGCTGCTCAGCTGCTCTACGCTGTTTCCAAAACAACTGCGTCAAAGCGCACAGTGCGCACACGCACACGCACCGGTGCTCTTCGAAATAAAAGCCTCGGTTTAACTGTGGAAGTTCATACGTTTTTTAATGCTTACATGTATTTTTTTCTTTGTTTTTCTTGTTGTTTTTTTACGATTGAATGACTGTTACATTTAAGATGTTAAGCTACTTTAAAAATATTAATTTAAAAGAACCAACATGCCTTTATTCGGTCAGATCAAAGCGTTGTTGAATCCCATTAACTTCCTGTAAAATTTAAGATGATTTTCTCTGTAGATTCATATGTTCTAAATATCTGATCAAACCGAAACAGATGTGTGAATCGTTGTTGTCTACTGATGAATTCGTCCAGCAAAGGAATTCAGTAATTTGTAGATTTTGCATTTAATCAGCCAGTTAATTGTACTCGCTTTAGTAAAAATAAAAGCATTAACTTAATTCTGTAAAACAATATTTGAGATTTCTAGAAAAGCACGTATGTTTAGGACAATAAAACTAAAGCATTAAGTGGAATCATTTACTATTCAGATCTTTTCAGATGTTTAAATCCCCTGCGAAAAACTATAATGATAGCATAAAAGTCAAAGCTCTGCTGAATCCCACTAACTTCTTATAAAATCTAAGACTTTTTTCTCTGTAGATTAATTTGTCTTGGATATCTGATGACTTTAAAACCAAGACGTTAAACCGGTTTAATATTTCACTGTTACAGGGGCATTCACGTGATTTTATTTTGGAAAGCCTCATCGGTGAGCTAGCCGCTGAGCTAACTGCTAACTCACCGATGAATTAAACAACAGCAACAAGAACGACGCTGCGCTGCACCGACCTGGAAGTCCGCGGAGACCGACGCCTTTAAACCTTCGTGTCCGAGCTGCTCTGCACCTTCTGAGGCAGAAAAACCGACAAACACCGGCTCCGGTTAGAAATAACACCAAGAAAACATCTTCAGTCTGAGCGCCGTCAAACTGCAGTTAAACACTGACAGTCCGCCTTCAAAATAAAAGAACCAGTAGTCTGGTCACACACAATCTACAAAAAGGACGATATATAGGGAAAGATGTCAAACTGAACACTAAACCGTAGAAAACACACATAAATTAGGTTTAAAATAAGCGCTGAAAAAAAGCTAAAATTGGAAATAACAGGCTCAAATGTGGCAGTGCAGGGACAGGAAGTGACTAAACATCTGTGCAATGTCAATTAAATATTAAATCATTTAAAACGACATCACCTCTGAATATTAGCATTATTTCTGACTCCTCATGTAAACAATAAAAACTAAAGGATTTTACAAAGACTTTACTGAAAATAGAAAATGCAACAAAATTCTGTCGCAAATTATCTGATTTTTAGAACTATTTCTGCTCTGCCATTCCTGGTTTGCCTGAATTTATATGTAGCATGGATATATATATATATATTTATAAAGATATCTGTAAAAATTTCAGCTCGATATATCCAATATTTTCCCAGAAACCTTTCTTTGTTGACTCAATTTTAGCCGTTTTTCTTCACAAACAGAAATGTAAGTTTGAAGGACAATAACACAGGAACTAAAGTTAAAGAAATTGTCTCGGTTGTTTCTCATCATGTCCTTGATTCAGAATATGTGACACTGGATAAGTTGATTAAGTAATCCCTGATCATGGGTGAGTTGAAATATGGAAAAAAAATGAAGTCATCATCAAAGTTCTGTCTTTGAGTTTATATGACCAAAAACACTGAACAAGGCAGAAGCCAACTAGTGACATTTTCTGAACCACATGTAGCTGTGTGTCACAATGATACAAAAGTAAACATATGACACCATGAACATGGTTCTAAAATGAACTGTGAACATTAGAACTTTCTCAGCTCTGTACCTATGGCCTGGGTCTATCCATCAGGGGCGGAGCTAGACCATTTTCAGGGGTGCTTGAGTACCCCTTAATTTTTTTTAAGCACCCCTAGAATTATTGGGCATTATTTATTTATGTTTATAATAAATGCTGAAATAATTATTAACAGTGTTATTTATTTTACCGTTTCAAACCAAATGTAAAATCTGGCAAAGTTCTCCCTAATTTAACCCCCCCCCCCCTTTTGGATAATGGTTTGATCCATTAAGAGAGCGCAAGTTCCCCTCCACTCTGCCGCTGCGCTGAATGCTGCTCCCACCCCTGTGTGCGTGTGATGGATCGGGCAGAGAGATTGACAGGCTAGCCAACAGAGCCAGCAACTGCAGGTGACTGCAACATTTACTTGGTATTTATACCCTGAAGTGAACTCACAAGTTTGTCCATGAAATCTGCATTTATAAGCCTGAGTTGTCTAAACAAACAATCCAGCTAGCTAGTTTGCCTTCTAGCTAGCGAATTTTACTCGTTTAGCCTCGCAAATCACAAAATGAAGCAAGCAATGCTTGTGGCATGCCAAACATGAAGGTTAAAAAAGGCTATTGTAATTTCACACTGGTGCCATATCATTGTTTTATCAATGTGTTGTTTGTAGGCCGACCGTCACAATGGATATTAGGGCATTTTTTTCCAAGAAAACTCCAGCAAAAGCTTCAGGTAAGGTTTGGGGGGCAAAGCACAGAACACGAGCGACGTTACTGCATGTGTTCAAATGTTTAGTTTGTGGCGTTAACTCAATTGCTAGCAGACATATTTTGAAAATCAAACTTCAAACGGTCAGCATTTTGAGAGGGACTATTTTGACTGTTTCTTGAACCAATGAATAGTATCTAAGAGAATGACTGAGCTCTGTTATCAATGCAGAAGAGCTGGGTGAGCTGTCACTTAACATTGGTCAGATGTGCCCCCCCACCTCCGTGCCCAACCAGGTGCTAAGCACCCCTAGAGCTGAAAGTCTAAAACCGCCCCTGGTCTGCGTCATGGCTCCACATGAAAAGGAATCGAACAAAGAAAGTGAAACATCTCCCTGACAGACTCAACAAAGACGGAAAAGGATCCAAGAAGATCAGTGAGCTACTAAAAACCAGTGAAGCACAGAGTCAGCACTAATCAGGAGGTCTACAAGGAGTCATAGTACCAATAATCAGGAGGTCTACAAGGAGTCATAGTACCACTAATCAGGAGTTCTAGGAGTCATAGTACCACTAATCAGGAGGTCTAAAAGGAGTCATAGTACCACTAATCAGGAGGTCTAGAAGGAGTCATAGTACCACTAATCAGGAGGTCTAGAAGGAGTCATAGTACCACTAATCAGGAGGTCTACAAGGAGTCTTAGTACCACTAATCAGGAGTTCTAGGAGTCATAGTACCACTAATCAGGAGGTCTAAAAGGAGTCATAGTACCACTAATCAGGAGTTCTAGGAGTCATAGTACCACTAATCAGGAGGTCTAAAAGGAGTCATAGTACCACTAATCAGGAGGTCTAGAAGGAGTCATAGTACCACTAATCAGGAGGTCTAGAAGGAGTCATAGTACCACTAATCAGGAGGTCTACAAGGAGTCATAGTACCACTAATCAGGAGTTCTAGGAGTCATAGTACCACTAATCAGGAGGTCTAGAAGGAGTCATAGTACCACTAATCAGGAGGTCTAGAAGGAGTCATAGTACCACTAATCAGGAGGTCTAGAAGAAACTTTATTGTTTGCGCATCTACAACTTACAATCACTATATTTTTGGTGTATATCTCTATCATATATTGTTTTGGATGATACCCAGTTTTTGTTTCATGAAATATCTTCAGTAAATTACTTATTTTTATTCTTTGCACATAGGTGAATACCATGGCTTCTCGCAGAAGAGCTTGTAAAAATCAACCTGATGTATTCTGCTACATCTGTGGTGAATACACATTGGCACCTAACAGGAACTCTGTTACAAGCTTCATAAAGCGTGCCTATAATGCCTATTTTGGTATAAAGCTTGGTGACCAGGATAAAGCCTGGGCCCCACATATGGTGTGCAAAGCATGTACTGAGTATCTGCGTCAATGGACAAAGGGCAAGGAGAGTTGTCTAAAGTTTGGAGTTCCCATGGTTTGGAGAGAACCAGCAAACCATGTCACTGACTGCTACTTCTGTGCCGTAGATGTAACTGGGATTAACAGAAAGAACAGGGGCAGCCTTACATATCCTGATCTTCAATCAGCACGTCGTCCTGTAGCTCACTGTGATGAAATCCCAGTACCTGTCTTTGGAGAGCTTCCAGATATTAGTGAGGGAGATTCCTCTAGTGACCATGAAGATCAAGAGGATCAGGTGTTTCTTGATGATGATGCTCCACATCCTTTCACACAAATAGAGCTAAATGGTCTAGTTCGTGATCTAAGCTTTTGGCTTCCCGACTGAAGGAAAAGAACCTTCTTGCAGACAGTACTCGCATAACATTTTACAGAAACAGATATCAGGAATACCTCTGTTTTTTCTCTGAGGAGAATGATTTGGTGCATTGTTCAGACATTGCGGGTCTCCTGCACAAGCTAGGGGTACCAAAGTATGACCCCACAGATTGGAGACTGTTCTATACACCGCTTTATCCTCACTAGGGTCATGGGGGGTGCTGGAATCTATCCCAGCTGACTCGGGCAAAGGCAGGGGACACCCTGGACAGGTCACCAGTCTGTCACAGGGCTACATACACAGACAAACAATTACACCTATGGACAATTTAGAGTAACCAATTAACCTCAGCATATTTTTGGACTGTGGGAGGAAGCCGGAGTACCCGGAGAAAACCCACGCATGCACAGGGAGAACATGCAAACTCCATGCAGAAAGATCCCAGATCCACCCCGGGATTCGAAGCAGGATCTTCTCGCTGCAAGGCGAAAGTGCTAACCACTACGCCGCTGTGCAGCCCTCCCTCAAATGTGTATTTTGTAATAATAAAGCATTCTTAGATAAGAAGTATTGGCATAACTCAGCCGTTAACTCCACAGAGGTGTATTTGATTTGGGCAAAAAATTAGATTTTCAACCAATCTGTATAGCTTCAAAACCTGACCTGACAGAGTAAAACGGATGTCATTTTCGGATTAAGCGCTACTTAATCCCCCTAAATCAGTTAAAAAACTCTAGACAATTTTTCAAAAAAAATTTTTTGTTACCCAGTGTAATAATGATAGTGACAGTTTGAAGAGTATTTGTTGTAATGTTGTGTAGCCATGCTGAAGAAACCCAAAGAGAAATCATTTACATGAATGGAAACACAAACATGAAGAGAATCGGGCTCCAAATCCACAAATGAAACATGCAGAATGAAAGATGCTGCAAATTTCTGTGCTGCATATCAGGATGTGGAGAAAGTTAATCAGTACAAATGTTTATGAGACATTCAGAGCACAGAGAAGTTTACATGTTCATGAGCAGCGACGGCCTTCAGGACTGAACAGACACAAGAAAGAACCTTCATCACGTCAAGAGAACACTGTGGAGAACATCATGATGTTGGACTGACAGCTGATCTCTCCACAACAATCAGGGAGAGGAAATAAAATGCAAAACCACAACACATTTAAGCCCTCTGGAGAAAGAATCAGTATCATGTTCTGTGGAACTGGAGCTTTCTACAAAGTAAATGGAATAATGAAGAAGGAGGATTACCTCTACGTTCTTCAAGAGAACCTAAAACCATCAGCAGAAGGTTGATCTTGGACACAGTTGGATGTTTCAACAAGACAATGAGCCCGAACACACATCAAACATGGTAAAGAAATGGTTCCATCAGGCTGGAATGAAGGTTTTAGAGCCAACAGATTTTGTAATATTCCCAGAAGCCCTATGAAAAACAGACACTTTAACTCATAACTTCTGTGATTCTATTTCAGTTTGCAGATCTCAGCTGTGTCTCCATCATAATAAATCCAGAGTCCAGCATATAGCGGCTCAGTGAATGTGGTCTGGACTGTGTGGAGGAGAGTCATGGTTTCAGAGACGCTGTAGAAGGACAGAATACCTGCACTGTGATCCAGATAAACTCCTATTCTGGAGGACCAAGGACCTGAGACAGGAGTTTGGATGTCATTGCACATAAATTTATAACTGTTGTCATAATATTCTAATGCCCAGGACTTATCATTTTGGCCAAATCCACTCTCACTCCCTGCTCTGCTGATGCTCTTGTATGAGACTGCTATAGAAAATCCTCTTGCTGTCGTCTCCACCTCCCAGTAACAACGTCCAGTCAGACTCTCTCTGGCGAGAATCTCAGAGCAATAACTGAATCTGTCTGGATGATCAGGATAAGAGTGATGTTGTCTCACTAGTGTTACTTTTCTGTCTCCTTCAGATAAAACCAGGTTTGTGTTTGCTGTGTTTGGATCCAGAGTGATGTCACGTGAATATCTTAAGAATCCAGCTCTGGTCTTTGGTTCTAGTCCTGGTCCTGGTTCTGGTTCTGACAGTAAAACGTCTGGCTGAGTGACTGTCAGTGAGATGTTTGTCCAGGTGTCCTTCAGAACGTCCTCTACTTTACCTCTGAGCTCTTTCACAGCTGCTGTCACGTCCTCAAAGTGTCTCAGAGGACGGATGCTGATGCTGGATGAGTGTGTGGACTCACTGAGTGCTGACACTGAGGGGTAGTTGTGGAGAAACTGGCTGTGATCTGGTGTATCTGAGAGCTGCTTCAGCTCAGCGTCTTTCCTCTCCAGATCCCTGATCTCCTGCTCCAGCTTCTCCTGAAGCTCTTTGACTCGACTCTCTTCAATCACCTGCTGGGATCTGATCTGCTGCTCCACCTCAGAGCTTCTGTTCTGGATCAGATGGATCAGCTCGCTGAACATCTCCTCACTGTCCTCCACTGTTTTATCAGCAGAGACCTTGATGTCCTTCAGCTCCTGTTGAAGCAGCTTCACATCTTTCTGTCTGTCCTGGATTCTCTGCTGGATGTTCAGTCGACTCACCTCCAGCTCTTTCTGCCTCTCAGTCCTTTCTGCTGCAGCTGAGACTGTGTCGTGGCCTTTATGTTGGTCCACAGAGCAGAGATAACAGATAGACTGCTGATCAGTACGACAGAACATCTTCTTCACCTCATCATGACGAGAGCAGATGTTCTCCTGGAGGTTCTTGGAGGGCTCCACCAGCTGGTGTTTCTTCAACTGAACTCCATCATAGTGAGGCTGAAGGTGTTTCTCACAGTAAGAGGCCAAACAAACCAAACAGGACTTGACAGCCTTCCTCTTCCTCCCAGTGCAGAAATCACAGGCCACATCTTCAGGTCCAGCATAGTGGTGGTCAGCAGGAGCAGCTTGGAGTCCAGTCTTCTTCAGCTCCTCCACTAAAGCTGCTAACATGGTGCTTTTCAAAAGAACAGGCCTCGTGGTGAAGGTTTGCCTGCACTGAGGACAGCTGTGGATTCCCTCCTGGTCCTCTTTATCCCAGAAAGTATTAATACATGTCATACAGTAGCTGTGTCCACAGGGAATAGTCACCGGATCCTTCAGTAGATCCAGACAGATGGAACAAGAGAAGGTTTCTTGGTCCAAGTGAACTCCTTTCTGAGCCATTATCTCCTCTGAGCAGCAGCGACTGACTGAGTTTCACTTCCTTGTAACAGAAACTATTGTGAGCTCTGATCTCTACGTCATGTGTTCCTGCAGTCAATGTGGCCTGTCAGCTCTTCCACTTCTCCCCATGTTGGTTCCACCCATCCTGACAGTGCAGATCCAGAGGGAGGAACCAGGAGGAGGGAGGGTTATCAGGCCCATTCATTCAGGAAGACGCTGAGAGTTTAACCCTTTTTATACGACACCAGCATGTTTCATCATTTCTGTGAAGTTTTTAAGTTTTTCTCATCATTTTCAACAGTTGTTTACAAAAAGGCATCTATAAACACCGACTCATTGTACTGAACCTGTAAATATGAAGTTGTGAAACAGTGCTTTACATGTCCAAACAGGGTTGGATTCTAATGTTTGTTGCTCTCTACAGATTTCTCAACATGTGTCCTGCTGCCCCGAGATGGCAGCAATAATTTAATAAATGAAAGGAGAAGGTTTTCACACCATATAAATCATCTGTGGACAACAAACACTGGTTCCAGTGACTCCTAAACCTCTTTATTTTCCTGAAACACATGTATTTTTGTTCTTTGATAAATTTATTAAAGATCTTCTGAAAATATGACAGAATCTGCTGGGCCAACAAAATACACACAGCGACTTAAATTATCATTGAAGATGTAGAAACATTCATGACCTCTTAACACTCCCAAATGATTACGATTGACTACAGCTGCTGACTCCACTGATCCAGTTTAAATAGAACACATTAGATCCACTCATTACACTCAAACACTACAGTGGGAAAGTCTGAGGAGCTCAGCAAAGATCTGAAGGAGAATATCATTGACTTGAACTAGTTAGAAAGTCACTTGGAGCCATTTCAAAGCAGCTTCACACTCAAAATCTTTGTTTGTCAGAATAAAGTTCATGGTCCAGTCGTGTTACTGCCACCATCTGGAAGAAAACACAAACTACCACCTGCTGCTGAGAGAAGATTGGTCAGGATGGTCAAGAGTCAACCATCCATCCATCCATTCTCTTCCGCAGGGCCGGACTGGGAAAGAAATTCAGGCCGGGAGATTTCCAATCAGTCAGGCCACTTCCGCCACAGCAAGGGTTGTGTCACGTGGGATAATGGACCAAAATTTTGTTGTTTTCTTCCTTCTAAAAATATGCCTTTTACAGTTATAGCAATTACAACACTACTAAACAGACAGTAAGTCTATTAAACACAACCATAACGACAGCTCCATACAGTAGGGTGCTCCATAATCTTCACTCCATCCACTCTCTCCCCTCACTCTCATATCACCGCTCTGCAGTGCATGCTTGACGTGATGGAGCAGCGGCTCTACTCCGAGTTCCCTCTGGATGTGTGAACTTCTCACCCTATCTTTAAGGCTGAGCCCAGACACCCTACAGAGGAAGCTCATTTCAGACGCTTGTATCAGTGATCTCGTTCTTTCGGTCACTAACCAGAGCATGTGACCATAGGCGAGAGTTGGAACGTAGATGGATGGTAAACTGAGAACTTCTCCTTGAGGCTCAGCTCCCTCTTCACCGCAACGGTTCAGTACAACGCCTTCATTACTGCTGATGCTGCACTAATCCGCCTGTCTAACTCTTGCTCCATTTTCCCATCACTCATGAACAAGATCCCGAGATACTTGAACTCCTTCACTTGGGGAAGCAACTCCCTCCCAACCCTGAGGGATCAATCCACCGGTTTCTGGCAGAGAATCATGGCCTCGGACTTGGAGGTGCTGATCTGCATCCCTGCCACTTCATACTCGGCTCCAGTGCTGCTGAAGGTCTGATGAAGTCAACAGAACCACATCATCTGCAAAAAGCAGAGATGCAATCCTGAGGCCCCCAAAGCGGACACCCTCCTCACCCTGGTGGCGCCTTGAAGTCCATGAACACCACAAACAGAATCAGAGACAAGGGACAGCCCCGGTGGAGTCCAACACCCACTGGAAACGTGTCTGACTTTCAATTCAATTCAATTCAATTCAATTCAATTCAATTCAATTCAATTCAGTTTTGTTTATATAGTGCCAATTACAGTCAAATTGTCTCAGTGGCTTTACAGAACCCATATGCCTGACCACCGGAGCAAGCCCGTAGGTGACAGTGGCAAGGAAAACACCCTTTTACAGTTTTTCTCCATTGGTTTGGCTCATTTCTCGAAACCGAGATGACATTCTCAAAACTCTAGGTGCATTTTGCAAAATACTTTCTGTGGTTCTGCACAACACCATGGATTACCAGCAAAATGCCATATCTCTCTCAAAACGCTTCATCCATGCCTCAAAACCAAATACTTCTCTCGTGTAAATAGTCAGTGGCACCAAAATGACACATTTTTTCTTAATACCTTCAGCACATTTCTTGAAACAGAAAGTACGTTCTCAAAATCATAGGTTCATTTGGCAAAATGGCGTGGATGACTTAGTACAACTCCATGGATCACCAGCAAAAGGTCATATCTCTATGAAAACAATTCACTCATGCTTCAAAACTAAACATTTTTTCATACAAATGGTCAGTGCCCTCAAAATGCAAAGTCCCTGTAGCGTTGTGTGAGCACTACTTGTCAAAACGTTTAGAAGTTTTGTCACTGTGGCAGAGGAACATCAAATATCCCCATGTCTAACAGTACAATGGTGTAAAAAAAAAAAAACCCTCAATAAGACAAAACAAAACAAAACATGAGTAGTCTTTAAGTTCTGACACACACATGGTACTTGCACAGCCATGGGAAGTTTATTCTTACAGTTTCTCAATTGCTTTGACACATTTCTCAAAACCAAATCAACATTTGCAAAACAACTCACACAAATTCCAAAACTCGGTTTCATCTTCTCAAAACCAAATCAACTTTTGCAAAACAGCTCACACAAATTTCAAAACTCTGTTTCATCTACTTACAAGCAAATTTGATCTCAACAAAATGCAGTTCCACATCCAAAATGATAGATGAAACTGTGGAGCGGGGCACATTAGGCTGCACTCTTTGACCTGCCTCTGCCATTGTTAGGCCGTGGTTGATTACATGGTCAACAAGAGTAGCCCGAATTTCATCAGGGACAGCTTGGTGTCTGTGTGCACCTCGGCCTCTTCCTCGTATTCCACCACCACGCATTCTTATAGCTCCTCTTGAAGTTGAAGTGATCTACAGTAATTCAGGGTGTTCCTGACATATTTTGGGAATTGAATAAATTGTTTTGATTGTGACAACTTAAACACTGAAATAATGCTAACATGTTTTGAAGGGTATGACAGTTTGACTGAGAAGTGACAGTCAGCTCAGATCACTGACATATATTCACATGGTATTTGTACAAACTGTAGCAGATTGTGTTTAATCATTTGCAGAACTGTACTGAAACATTTAAAATTTGCTTAAAGGAATGAAAAATGTCCAATCCATTGTGTGAAAATGCCCAGTGGTTTTGAGACTTGTCCATGTTATTTTGAGAATGTCATCTCGGTTTCAAGAAATGAGCCAAACCAGTGGAGAAAAACTGTAACAGGGGAAAAAACTTCGAGCGGAACCCGGCTCTACTTTGTGCTGAGTATGCGGACACAGCTCTCACTTTGGTTGGACAGGGACCGAAAGGCTCATATCAGAGAGCCCAGTACCCCATACCCCTGCAGTACCCCCATAGAGCCCCTTGAGGGACACGGTTGTAGGCCTTCTCCAGATCCACAAAGAACATGTAGACTGGTAGGTCCAACTCCCATGACCCCCTCGGCAGCTCTGCAAGGGTAAAGATCTGGTCCACCATTCCACGACCAGGACAGCATCCACATTGTTCCTCCTGAATCCGAGGTTCGACAATCAGTTGGAGCCTCCCTTCCAGCACCGTAGGGTAAACTTTCCAGGGGAGACTGAAAAGTGTGATACCCCTGTAGTTGGAACTCACTCTCTGGTCCCTGTTTTTGAAAATGGGGTCCGCCACCCTGGTCTGCCACTCCATAGGTACCGTACCTTATGTCCACATGACATTGTAGAGGTCTGTCAGCCAAGACAGTCCAACAATGTCCAGAGCCTTCAGCCTCTCAGGGTGGATCTCGTCCACCCCAGGCACCACAGAGGAGCTTCTTAACTACCTCGGCGACCTCTGCCATGGATATGGATGAAGATTCCCCACGTCTTCAGGCTCTGTCTCCTCCATAGAGGACGTGTTTACCGGATTCAGGAGTTCCTCGCAGTTCTCTTTCCAACGACCGACAGTGTTCCCAGTACTGGTCAATTGTTCTCCACCCTGACTGTACATAGCCTGAATAATGCCTTGTCTCCCCTTCCTGAGGCGTCGAATGGGTTGCCAGAACTTCCTCGAGAGCAACCGAAAGTCTTTCTCCAGAAACTCCCCGAACTCCTCCGACACTCGAGTTTTAGGTTCCACAACTGCGGCAGCTGAAGCCCTTTTGGCCAACCGGTACCTGTCAGCTGCTTCGGGAGACCCCCGAGCCAACCAGGCTCGAAAGGCCTCCTTTTTCAACCTGACAGCTTTCCTCACTGCTGGTGTCTATCAGCGGGTTTTTTGGGTTACCACCATGACAGGCACCAATGACCTTCTGGCCACAGCTCCTAACAGAGGCTTCTACAATGGAGGATTTGAACATGGACCACTCAGAATCCATGTCCCCAACCTTCCCAAGGATGCAGGAGAAACTCTTCCGGAGGTGGGAGTTCAAAACCCTACAGACAGGGTCCTCCACCAGACGTTCCCAGTTCACCCTCACTACATGTTTGGGTTTACCAGGTCTGTCCGGCAGTCTTCCCCGTGATCGGATCCAACTCACCACCAGGTGTTGATCAGTTGACAGCTCTGCTCCCCTCTTCACCTGAGTGTCTAAAACATATGGCTGCAGGTCTGATGATACCACTATGAAGTCAATCATCAACCTTTGGCCTGAGGTGCTCTGGTACCAGGTACACTTATGAACAGAGTGAGCAGAAATGTGTGGACTCTGGTTTCCTCCATGCTGAGGAGGATTGAGTCTTTCAACAGGGATAAAGGTGGACGTAGGAGGTACTGATAAAAATAACAGATTTGGATCTCAGTAAGCAAAGTTCACTGACTGTTCTTGCATTGAATTGCTAACCTTGCCAGCAAGTTGATTTCTCGCGATATTTGTGAGTTCACAAATCTCTCAAGAAAGCATCTTGCACCGCTCCCGCTTTCACTGTTCGGACAGAGCCAAGTTGGCACGGGCCAATCACGCAGCAGTATTCGTGTGTGGGGCGGGATATCCGGGTGTGAAGACGACAGCACTCTAGACGACACCAAGCACCAGTAGATCAAAACAAACATGGCAACGGAGGACAACGATCGTGTAGATGCTGCTATTAAGTCAATTTTAGCCGAATCTCCTATCGCTTCTTTGAAGGAAGAACAACGAGAGGCGCTTTGCGCATTTCTGGATGGTAAAGATGTTTGTGCTTTTTTACCTACGGGTTTTGGTAAGAGTTTAATCTCCCAATAGGCTCCGCTCGTTGTGAAGATCCCGCGATTGGCTAAAAACAAACCTGTCAGAGGCGGGGACATACTGTTGCATTGTCCAATCCGTGCCTCTTTCCTCAGAACGGATTTACATGGAGCGGTCCCAGATTGATATGGTGGAGTACTATCAAGTACTACACAATTATTAATCTGGCTATTGCCAGGTTATTGAATTGCTTCTGTGGGACCTGAATTTTTAATATACTGAACTGTTTTTAATCGGACTGTGTGGTGCTCCAACTTTGGATTATTTTACAGTTAAATGATATTAGGCTGACTTCTGCTGCATATTGTATCTGAATAAACAGACAGGAGCATCCAAATACTTTTGGCCATACACTGTACTATGCTTATTGTCAGGGAAAAACAGGAGATGACAGAGGGATACATTTGTAAACACTGACCTCTAGTGGAGAACTCAAGATCTGCAAAGGTAAAGATAAGGGAGGACAGAGATCATTTAAGATCAAATCAACCAAATGTAAATGAAAAAATGGGCTGTTTCCACTCAGAGTGAATGGTGTCTCTGGATGATCCTGGTTGCTTCTTCCATCGTCTCTAATAGTTCTGACCAACCACCTACCAATATGCTGATATTAATATGCATGATGTAGCTATCATTTTCAGTTTGCACAAAATTACTCAAAATTAGTCTAAATTGACGGAATCTTACTCAGATTACATCAGATCCTTTACAGAATTATTCATAATTCGTCCAGCTTCAGTTTTGTCCAACGTCTTTTAAAAACTGTTCAAAAATCTGTCCAGATGATTCACAACCTATCTTACATTAGTTAAACATTTGCTAAAATTACAATAATTACAATTATAATAAAATGGCTCAAACCCTTTCCAATCAATGTTAGAACCAACTGTGATCACCAGTATTATGGGATGCATCCGTGTGTGAACAGTGAAACTGCAGCAGTTTAATATCTATGACATAGGTATCTGTTTCAGTTTGTCCAATGTTACTTAAAAATAGTCCAGAATGGTTAAATCTTATTCAAACTGCATCAGATCCTTCCCAGAATGACTCCTAATGTGTCCAGAGGTCCTAACATCTGTCCAAAATGCCTCAAAGCTTTTCCAAAGTGACTTGAACCTTGGCCAGAATGACAGCAACTTGTTAAAAATGTCTCAAAATGATCTGAAAAGGCTCAGTTTGGTCCAAAGTCTCTCAGAAATGGTTCACAAATGTGTCCAGATAATTCAAAACTTGTCTTAGGTGAGTTAAACATTTACTGCAGCCACAATAAAATGGTTCAAAATGGCTCCAAACCTTTCCAATCAATGTTAGAACCAATTGTGATCATCAGTATTATGGGATGTATCCTAGTGTGAACAGTTTAGAGTTCTAGAAACAATCTTTGGTTCTCTGGATGTGTTTTTGTTTCTGATAATCCACCAGATAAAACTTTAAAGAGGTCATTCTGGTTAAACTTTAAGGTTAAACTTCTGCAGTTTCACTGTTCACATGATGATACATCCCATAATATTCATACTCAAAGCTGGTTATAGAGAAAATGGTGCTAGCCTGATCCGCTGTGTTATAGTCAGGTGAGTTCTGCTGACTTTCCACATTGTTCACATGTTTTCTTCACAAATAACAGCTGATTCTCTGCTCAAACTAGAACAAATGCGCTGTTTTATAATTAGTCAGTGAAGTAAAACTCTCACAGTCAGTCTGAGGTTTTTATTGAGTTTCCAGAATGAACAATGAATAAAATGAATCATTATTGGACTCTTGTTTAATGTAATGAGTCACGTCATCCACATGCAATACAAGCTAATGTTTGCTGTCTTAATAATAATGATAGTGACAGTTTGAAGAGTATTTGTTGTAATGTTGTGTAGCCATGCTGAAGAAACCCAAAGAGAAATCATTTACATGAATGGAAACACAAACATGAAGAGAATCAGGCTCCAAATCCACAAATGAAACATGCAGAATGAAAGATGCTGCAAATTTCTGTGCTGCATATCAGGATGTGGAGAAAGTTAATCAGTACAAATGTTTATGAGACATTCAGAGCACAGAGAAGTTTACATGTTCATGAGCAGCGACGGCCTTCAGGACTGAACAGACACAAGAAAGAACCTTCATCACGTCAAGAGAACACTGTGGAGAACATCATGATGTTGGACTGACAGCTGATCTCTCCACAACAATCAGGGAGAGGAAATAAAATGCAAAACCACAACACATTAAGCCCTCTGGAGAATGAAGGATTTTTCTATATCTGAGTTTACAGATTCTCCAGTGAAGTAAACAAATTTGTGATCTGAGAAATGAGCCTCAGAACAATAAAGAAACAGACACTTAAATTCATCAACTCTGTGACTCTACTTCACTTTAGGGATCTCAGCTGTGGCTCCATCACAATAAAGCCAGAGTCCAGCATGTCGCGGCTCAGTGAATGTGGTCTGGACTGTGTGGAGGAGAGTCATGGTTTCAGAGACGCTGTAGAAGGACAGAATACCTGCACTGTGATCCAGGTAAAATCAGAATTTGATGGAAAAAAGTCAAAAGTTTGAATTTTCACTCTGACATTTGAACGTCATATTTATTAGATTAAGTGAACAAACTGCTCATTTTCTAACTAACTGACCTACATCTGATCAGCAGCGCTTTAAAAAGTGGATTTAGTGACAATAAAAGGCCTAAAAAACCTCCACAAACACAATAAATAGAACAAAACACACAATAAATCAGAATAAAACACACAAACACACAATAAATCAGAACAAAACACACAAACAGACAATAAATCAGAACAAAACACACTAAACCACTAAAGAAGCAGTTCTCCATGCTGACAGGAACTTAAAAAACAGCTTTTTGTTTGTTTGTTGTTGTTTGTTTGTTGGTGTAAAACAGAACAACTAAAATGCCTCCTTGTTTTTTTTCTTGGTTTTTGGTCTAAAATGCAAAAAAGGAAAATACTTGTTTATTTATTTATTGTGGAAAATGAAACATGGTTATTTTTTGTTGTTGGTTTCAAACAGAAAAACACAAAAATGATCTTTATTCCTTTTGTTATTTTAAAGCAGAACAGCCAGACTTTTTCTTTTTTTCTTGTTTTTATTTTTTATTATGACATTTATAATTCACACCTTTTACCTCCAAACACCTTTGCCAAATAACTCCTAATGAACAAACCCTCATATTGATCAGATTAAATGAAAAATCATAAAAACAAGCATAAATGTTCAGATGAACAGCCAGCATACATCTCATTATAAAGCTGATGGATCTACCACCAAACACAGACATTAAACAGGAAGTTCATGTCAAACATTCACATTTTCTGCTTTTTCTCACTTTAAAATCACAGAGAATATATATTTTAAAAACACAACAGGCATCCAGACCAACAGAATGAAACCATTTTAGATTGTACATTTTCCCTGAATAAAGTGAAACAACCATGAAAAGAAAGCTTCCATCCAGTTCATCATTAGTCTCTATAATCAGAGCGTCACTCAGCCGTGATCTCTGCTGATGATCAACAAACGTCCATCTGGGAATGAAAGCAGAAAAGTTCCCCTGAAGAAGAAGCTTTTCTGACTCCATCCTCTGGAGTTCTGTCAATGAAATTTAATGATTCACTGATTAAATGTGTCTGCAGAACCTCAGACTAACTTCCACTTCTAAGGTCAGAACTTTCACATGTTCTTCATGCAGCGTTTTCACACCGTCTCTACGTTAGAACCACGCTTTACACCAGAACATCAGAGGAAACAGCAGAGAAATGAGCTGCAGATCAGAAAGAAACAGATCCTTAAACTCATCACCTGTGTGGCTCTACTTCACTTTAAGGATCTCTGCTGTGTCTCCAAAATCATAAAGCCAGAGTCCAGCATGTAGCGGCTCAGTGAATGTGGTCTGGACTCTGTGGAGGAGAGTCATGGTTTCAGAGACGCTGTAGAAGGACAGAATACCTGCACTGTGATCCAGATAAACTCCTATTCTGGAGGACTGAGGACCTGAGACAGGAGTTTTAGTGCTGTTGAACCAAAATATAAAACTGTTGTTAGTACATTGTAATGCCCAGGATTTGTCATTTTGGCCAAATTTACACTCCTTCCCTGTCCCCACTCTGCTGATATTCTTGTATGCGACTGCTACATTAAATCCACTTCCTGTCATCTCCACCTCCCAGTAACAACGTCCAGTCAGACTCTCTCTGCTCAGAACCTGCCACCAATGACTGAATCTGTCTGGATGATCAGGATAAGACTGATGTTGATTCACTCCTGTTACTTTTCTGTCTCCATCAGATAAAACCAGATATCTGATTGCTGTGTTTGGATCCAGAGTGATATCAGATGAATATCTTAAGAATCCAGCTCTGGTCTTTGGTTCTAGTCCTGGTCCTGGTTCTGGTTCTGACAGTAAAACGTCTGGCTGAGTGAGTGTCAGTGAGATGTTTGTCCAGGTGTCCTTCAGAACGTCCTCTACTTTACCTCTGAGCTCTGACACAGCTGCTGTCACGTCCTCAAAGTGTCTCAGAGGACGGATGCTGATGCTGGATGAGTGTGTGGACTCACTGAGTGCTGACACTGAGGGGTAGTTGTGGAGAAACTGGCTGTGATCTGGTGTATCTGAGAGCTGCTTCAGCTCAGCGTCTTTCCTCTCCAGATCCCCGATCTCCTGCTCCAGCTTCTCCTGAAGCTCTTTGACTCGACTCTCTTCAATCACCTGCTGGGATCTGATCTGCTGCTCCACCTCAGAGCTTCTGTTCTGGATCAGATGGATCAGCTCGCTGAACATCTCCTCACTGTCCTCCACTGTTTTATCAGCAGAGACCTTGATGTCCTTCAGCTCCTGTTGAAGCAGCTTCACATCTTTCTGTCTGTCCTGGATTCTCTGCTGGATGTTCAGTCGACTCACCTCCAGCTCTTTCTGCCTCTCAGTCCTTTCTGCTGCAGCTGAGACTGTGTCGTGGCCTTTATGTTGGTCCACAGAGCAGAGATAACAGATAGACTGCTGATCAGTACGACAGAACATCTTCTTCACCTCATCATGACGAGAGCAGATGTTCTCCTGGAGGTTCTTGGAGGGCTCCACCAGCTGGTGTTTCTTCATTGGAGGTACATCATAGTGAGGCTGAAGGTGATTCTCACAGTAAGAGGCCAAACAAACCAAACAGGACTTGACAGCCTTCCTCTTCCTCCCAGTGCAGAAATCACAGGCCACATCTTCAGGTCCAGCATAGTGGTGGTCAGCAGGAGCAGCTTGGAGTCCAGTCTTCTTCAGCTCCTCCACTAAAGCTGCTAACATGATGTTTTTCTCCAGGCCAGGCCTCGGTCTGAAAGTCTTCCTGCACTGAGGGCAGCTGTGGATTCCCTCCTGGTCCTCTCCATCCCAGTGGGTATTAATACATGTCATACAGTAGCTGTGTCCACAGGGAATAGTCACCGGATCCTTCAGTAGATCCAGACAGATGGAACAAGAGAAGGTTTCTTGGTCCAGCTGAACTCCTTTCTGAGCCATTTTCTCCTCTGAGCAGCAGCGACTGACTGAGTTTCACTTCCTCGTAGATGAAACTATTGTGAGCTCTGATCTGTACGTCATGTGTTCCTGCAGTGAATGGTTCCACCCCCTTGGGTCCACCTCCCCATGTTGGTTCCACCCATCCTGACAGTGCAGATCTAGAGGGAGGAACCAGGAGGAGGGAGGGTTATCAGGCCCATTCATTCAGGAAGACGCTGAGAGTTTAACCCTTTTAATACGACACCAACATATTCCATCATGTCTGTGAAGTTTTTAAGTTTTTCTCATCATTTTCAACAGTTGTTTACAAAAAGGCATCTCCAAACACCGACTCATTGTACTGAACCTGTAAATATGAAGTTGTGAAACAGTGCTTTACATGTCCAAACAGGGTTGGATTCTAATGTTTGTTGCTCTCTACAGATTTCTCAACATGTGTCCTGCTGCCCCGAGATGGCAGCAATAATTTAATAAATGAAAGGAGAAGGTTTTCACACCATATAAATCATCTGTGGACAACAAACACTGGTTCCAGTGACTCCTAAACCTCTTTATTTTCCTGAAACACATGTATTTTTGTTCTTTGATAAATTTATTAAAGATCTTCTGAAAATATGACAGAATCTGCTGGGCCAACAATATACACACAATTATCATTGAAGATGTAGAAAGTTTCATGACCTCTTAACACTCCTAAATGATTCTGATTGACTACAGCTGCTGACTCCTCTGATCCAGTTTAAATAGAACACATTAGATCCACTCATTACACTCAAACACTACAGTGGGAAAGTCTGAGGAGCTCAGCAAAGATCTGAAGGAGAAAATCCCCCAGTCAGAAAGTCACTTGGAGCCATTTCAAAGCAGCTTCACACCCAAAATCTTTGTTTGCCAGAATAGCTGTCGCCTCCCAAATCCATAATCATCTACACTCACACAGTCTTTATGAAAAATTTCAGTCTGGCTTTCGCACTGCCCATAGCACAGAGACGGCCCTGGTCAGGGTCATCAATGACTTGCTGGTGGCATCTGACCAGGGCTTTCCTTCCCTCCTTTTGCTCTTGGACCTCTCAGATGCTTTTGATACTGTTGACCATACCATCCTCCTCCACCATCTGCAATATTTCATTGGCATTTCAGACACAGCACTTCAGTGGTTTCGGTCCTACCTGACTGATAGAGCTGAGTATGTGGCCCTTGGGCAAGCCAGATCTCGGCCCCACATTGTCAACTGTGGAGTGCCTCAAGGGTCAGTTCTTGGCCCTACCCTATTTTCCATCTACATGCTCCCCCTGGGCCACATCATCAGCGGGCATGGAGTTGCCTTCCATTGCTATGCTGGTGATACTCAGCTCTATGTTAGGTTGGACCCCACATCCCCAACATCATTGTCCAAACTCACCAACTGCCTGGGGGAGACGAAGGCGTGGATGAATGGCAACTTTCTCCAGCTGAATGGCTGAAAAACGGAAGGTGTCCTCATTAGATCCCCACATCAACTCAAATCCTCTCCCCTCACTGTTTTCTCTTTTGCCAGCCATGACATTCCCCTTACATCCTCTGTAACAAACTTAGGGGTACGTTTCGACCCCCACCTGTCATTTGACACCCATGTTCAACACATCTGTAAAACCGCATTTTTTCATCTCAGAAATATTTCCAAACTCCGCCCCTTCCTCTCCCTCCCTGATGCTGAGAAGCTTGTCCACGCCTTTGTTTCCTCCAGGCTGGACTACTGTAATGCACTCCTCATCGGGATTCCTGGCAGGAGCCTCCAGAGACTGCAGTACATCCAGAACTGCGCTGCCAGGATCCTGACGACGGTGTGCAAATCCCATCACATCACACCGATCCTCCATAACCTCCATTGGCTTCCAGTTAGGTTCAGGATTGAATTTAAGATTTGTCTCCTGACCTATCACTGTGTCCATGGCAGCGCACCAGTGTACCTTAAAGATCTGATCAGTCAACACAACCCGACCAGGCACCTCCGCTCCTCCGACAGCCACGAACTCCAGGTTCCAAGGTCCAAACTCCACTCCATGGCACATGGGGCTTTCAGGCGGCTGCACCGCGACTGTGGAATGCCCTCCCCAACCACCTGAGGGTGCCACAGTCGCTTGAAGTTTTTAAAAAACAGTTGAAGACTTTTATGTTTTTAAAAGCGTTTTCTTAATGTGCTGTATTTTTATTGCTGATGTTTTTATCTGCAGCACTTTGAGATTTGGTTTTCAAACATAAAGTGCATTATAAATTAAACTTATTATTATTGTTATTATAATAAAGTTCGTGGTCCAGTTGTGTTACTGCTACCATCAGTAAAAAAACAAAAACTACCACCTGCTGCTGAGTCCACGGGGTTCTAGAGGATCGATGAGGCAGGAAGTTCTTCTTCTAGATGCAGAACCTTAAAGCTCCACTCAATTCTGCTGCTGATCACATGACCAAAGAAAATGCCTTCTGGAGGAAAGTTCTGTGGTCAGATGGAAGAGAAACTGAAGGTGAGGCCTTCAACTCCAAGACCACCAAACCTACCATCAAGCACGGTGGTGGCAGTATCATGCTCTGTGGAACTGCAGCTTCACACAAAGTAAATGGAATAATGAAGAAGGAGGATCACCTCCACATTCCTCAGGAAAACCTAAAACCATCATCAGAAGGTTGATCTTGGACACAGTTGGATGTTTCAACCAGACAATGAGTCCAAACACACATCAGAATGGGTAAAGAAATGGTTCCATCAGGCTGGAATGAAGGTTCTAGAATGAAGGCTCTAGAATGAAGGTTCTAGACTGGTCTCCCCAAAGTCCTGACTTAGACCCATCAAGAACCTGAAGAACCAAGTCTGAGGCAGAAAGACAATTAATTTAGTTGAACTTAACCAATTCCAACAAAGATAAACCAGAGGCCTGTAGATGGAAACCAGAAGAAACGACTGAGGTGAACCTGGACAAACATTAGCATTACTGTGTGCATCTTTTGACCGTCAGATTTTGTCATATTTCCAGAAGACCTGCAACAAAACTATTAAAGAACAAAATACATGACACTGCCCTGATAAACACGGTCTTTAGTCTTTAATTTCAGGTCTGGTCCATTTTCACATAAATTATTTCTGTTCATTTACATCCCTGATGCAGATTTGATTTCTAAGAACTTCAGGAGTTCACAAACCTCACACAGTCACGTTTTACTGTCACTTGATGGCGCCACTGTTCCATTTTTACGTGCAGCTGCTTTGAAAGGAAGTTAATTCAGCAAAACAGAGGACAAGATGTAGAAATATCTCAGTCTGACTGTACTGAATATGCTGTGTAGCATTATTTTTATATCACAGGTCATGAGTTTAGATTAACTTGTGAACGACTGACCAGAGGCGACACATGCAAATTATCTTTATGGTATTGCTCATTTACAACTTTTCTTGTGTTTGAGTACTCTTCTGGTCTGAATGGAAAAAAATAGGAGATTTTCAGCCGTCATCAAAAAACGTTTTCCAACTGTCTGAACAAGGTTTAGAGTAAAGTTTTATTGTGCAGTATGACTACGTTTGAATTTTTGTGAATCTTCTCAAGTCAGCTTAAACTATATAGAAAAAAATGTAGATAATAAAAGTAAGAGCCGCAGCAATTTAAAAAAATGCAAATATACACTATCAGAATAAAAGAAGAAGTACATATTATAAAAAGCACATGCTCAGAATAAATACCCTGAGAAGGTGTTGCACATGTTATGCAGTGCATTGATGTATTAGTGCATATGTTGGTTTGTAGGCCAAAGTGAAATGACCACAATTATCCTGCAGATGAACTGGAACATTATGCACGGAGTCATGGGGAGGGGAGTCGATGAGGTGGTTCATTATCCAGAGAGTGAACAGGGTGTGGAGTGAAGTACTTCCTCCCCTCCCTAATGTCCTGAGGCACGAGCCTGATGGTGGATGGAAATAAGCTGTTATGGAAGCAAACCTTGTGAGGTCTGAGGCTCTGCAGGGTCTCAGGTTGTAGCCAGAGTCCACCTGGACAGAGCAGGATCTGGTTGGTCTCTGAGGATGCTCGAGGTGTATGTAGGCTCCATGGAGGAGAGGTCAGAGCTGATGATCCTCAGCAGTTTTAATGACCCGTTGCAGTGATTTCCTCTGAGGTGTTGTTAAACCACACAGTGATACCGCTGGGAGGATGCTGTCCAGGAGCCCTCTGTAGTCTTAGGAGAGGAGCTGAGTCCAGCTTCTTCAGCTGCCTAAGGAAATGCAGTGTCTGCTGAACTCTTTTCATTGTTACCACGGTGTTTTCAGCCCAGCCAAGACTCTCTGATATATTAAATTCATCCATCCATCATTATACACAGCTTAATCCTCGTTAGGGCCACGGGGGGCTGGAATCTATCCCAGCTGATTTAGGGTGAGGGCAGAAGACACCTGGACAGGTCACCAGTCTGTCACAGGCCTACATATACAGACAAACAATCACACTCACATTCACACCTACAAATAGTTTAGAGTTACCAATTAATCTCAGCATATTTTTAGACTGTGGGAGGAAGTTGGAGAAAACCCATGCATGCACAGGGAGAACATGCAAACTCCATGCAAAAAGATCACGGGAAGGCCGACACACAAACCAGGGATCTTCTAGCTGCAAGGCAACAGTGCTAATCACCAAACCACTGTGCAGCCCGTTTTAAATTCAATTCACTTCAATTACATTTACACAGAGTAGATTCAGAACATACACCAATCAGCCACAGCATCATGACCACCTTCCTAATGTTGTGGTGGTCTCCATTATGCTTCCAGAACTCCTCTGACCCAGTGGTTCATGGACTCAGGACCTCTGGGGATGTCCTGTGGATTCTGTGGGTCCTGTAGGTTGCAGGGTGGGACCTGCCTAGACCATCCCACAGATGCTCAATAGGATCTGGATCTGGGGAGTGTGGAACCTGGGTGAACAGCTCAGCTCTGTCGTGTTCCTCGGACCACTTCTGAGCAGTTTTTGCCATGTGTTGGTGTTCATTGTCCTGCTGAGGGTGAGAACTGGCATCAGGGACTGCTGCTGCCATGGGGGTGGGGGGTTGTATGATCTGTAGTGTTTAGGTGGGTGGTACATGTCAAACATCCATATGAGTGTCAGGACTCAAGGTTTCTGAATTATGACAAGTTGATCGATGTTGTTCACTCCACCAGTGGTCGCAACGTTGTGGCCGATTGGTGGACGTCATCTCAAAGCTCTTAGCATCGTAAGGTACAGACCTCACAAATTACAAAGAACAGGAAACCCGACAATCCAAAGATGCCTTTGGGTTCCCTATGGGCGATGGTAGGAAGGAATGAAAATACCCTGGGACAGGGAGGAGAAATAAAACCTCCGACAGAACCAGGCTCAGGGAAGGCGGCCGTCTGCCTCGACCGCTTGGTGAGAGTGGAGATGAGGGGATAGCAGGATAGCAGGTGGTGATATGAAGGACAAGGAACTTTTAGCTGCCAGTAACCTCCACCTCAGTGCTCTGGATGGTGAGAGGCTGCAGAGGGTATCCTCCTGAAGTCCAGGATGAGTTTTTTGGCTTTGTCTCTGTTGAGAAAAGATCATTGTCCTCTCCATAGACGATGACCTTGTGAACCAGGGCCCTGTATGATGATTCATTCCCTCCTCTAATGTGGCTCAGGATGGTCGTATCATCTGCATACTCCATGGTGTTATTGTCCTGGGTGGAGGAACAGTCATGTGTACAAACAGAAGAGTTTGGTTCTGAGGCAGCAGCCCACTGTCAGGTCATCAGAGACCTTCATTCCCATCGTCATCCCCTGTGGTCTGTCTGTGAGGAAGTCCAGGATCCAGTTCCAGGTGGATATTGGTTCAGTCAGCTTCAATGAAGCTGTAATCCAGGAACAGAAGCTGAACATATATGCTGTATGTGTCCAAGTGTTGATGGAGTGAAGAGTCACCGCATCGTCTGTCCAAGAAGGAGACGAATGAACTGAGGATGGTCCACTGAGGAACAACAGCGTTTATGTGTCTTAAAACCAGCTTCTCCAGACACTTTATGGTAGCTGATGTGCGGGCCTCGGGTCTTGATTGTTCATTGTGGTTCAGTTTGTTGTTTGGGAACTATAGGAGAGGTTTTAAAGATGCATAAGACTGTTTCCTGTGAGAGAGAAGTGTTAAATATGTCCATGTACACCTCCACAGAGCCGCTGGACTTTAGATTAACCCTCGTGTCGACCTGTGGGTCAAACTGACCCGTTTTAAAGTCTGAAAATGTGGAAAAAAAATATTTTCTCAGTGAAACATCTGATGTCCACATTTTCAACAATTTTGGGAAATCTTTGAACATTTTTTGGTGGAAAAAAAAAATTAAAAATGTTTCTTAAGAATATTCACTAAAAAATCAACCAAAATCCAGTGAATTTCACTAGATTTTGGTTGATTTTTATGTGAATGTTCTTAAAGACAATATTAGAAGTTTTACTGATATATATGTAATCATTTTAGATATTTTTAGGATTTTTTGGAAGATTTTTACTCATTTTTTGAAAATATTAACAAGAATTTTCTTGCCAAATTTGGGGGATTTTTTTTTTTAAATTAAACTTTTCAGGCAAACATTTCAGGAGTTATTGGAATTTTCTTCCTGAAAGTTTTGCAAATTTTCAGAAATTTGGGGAATTTTTTTTCTGAATTTTTGGATTTTTTCAGACAAGGAACCAATATTTTTGGTGCCTGTAAATGAGGACAACAGGAGGGTTAAAAATGAACCACAGTGAGGAAAAATGAGACAGGAGCAGAAAAAATATTCATAAACTGCTTTAGTTCAGAGGATTTAAACTCTTTTTAAACTCATTCTCCTTTGATGAATAAGAACTCAGTCAAATCTCAGCGTACGAACATGAAACACATCAGCAGCCGGCGTGTTTCTAAATGAAACTCGATTAAAGTGATGAAGGTGCGATGACTCTCGGTCCGATAAGATCTCAGTCTGTCAGAGAGGAAACCGACGGTAAACATCTAATCAGCTGCTTGGTGCCGCCGTTCAAATATTCATGAAATCTAATCAACTTAATCACGGTGTGATCGTTATTTCACAGCGTAATGAAACTCTGAGTGGGTTCAGCAGACTGTGTCCAGGAGGGCTGAGATCACAGCGACACTGTAGGACACGCTACACACACACACACACACACCCAGAGAAATACACACACCTGTAACACACACACACACACACACACACATACACACACCTGTAGGACACGCTACACACACACACACACACACCCAGAGAAATACACACACCTGTAACACACATACACACACACACACCTGTAGGACACGCTACACACACACACACACACACACACACCTGTAGGACACGCTACACACACACACACACACACACACACACACACACCCAGAGAAATACACACACCTGTAACACACACACACACACACATACACACACCTGTAGGACACGCTACACACACACACACACACACACACACACACCTGTAGGACACGCTACACACACACACACACACTTGTAGGACACGCTACACACACCTGTAACACACACACCCAGAGAAATACACACACCTGTAACACACACACACACATCTGTAACAAACACACACACACACACACACGTATACATACACACACCTGTAGGACACGCGCTACACACACCTGTAACACACACACACACACACACACACACACACAGAGAAATACACACACCTGTAGGACACGCTACACACACACACACACACACACACACACACACACCCAGAGAAATACACACACCTGTAACACACACACACACACACACACACACACAGTAAAGAAGTGTGTTATCTCTGACTGAGCTTTTAGGTTTTGTTGATCCTGAACAGAGGACGTCTGGATCTGTTGAACTTCCTCACAGTTCCTCCTCCTGGAGCACAATTCTCTCTTTTCTGTTCACTTCCTGTTTGGTTTAGTTCAGATAAACGTCTTAGTTTTAACAACGATAACTACCAGCCGCTGGTCAAAAGCCTCAAAAAAACACTATTTACGCAACACTTTACAACATGTTCAAAGCGTCCCCTCCATTGTCTGGGTTACCATGGCGACACATCTCTCCTCATCCCGTGTACATTTGATTGGTTGAGAAAATAAGCGATAAAATAAATGACAAAGTTATGCCATTTGCAGCGTTTCTTTGTGTATTGTGTTAGAAAACATGTTTTATAGAAGGTCATTCTTGGGACAAACACACAGTTTAACAGCAGACAGAGAAACAGGAAGAACTGCGGGACAAAAACAACAACATCAATATGCTAATTCTGTGATATGAGTTTCCAAACGCCTCGGTTTCTCCCGAATTGTCCTCCCAAGCAGCAGCGCAGTGAAGCCGGAGGCAGCAGGAGGAACACCGAGACGGATCTAATGTACAGAATAATGTCTGGCCTGAGGAGAAGCTGCTGCCTCCCGTTTCTGGGATGTTCGACTCATTCTGGAGAACACTTCATTCCCTCTGCCCTGTGGGATCCGAGCCACCGGCTGAAATACAGTACTGTCCGTCTACGTTTCATCAGTAATGGCCTCATATCTGCCTTCTCTCTCCTTAAGCTGCTCTATATGTCGCTGTTTTCTCCATATTCTCCTTGTTTTTCTCTGTAGAGCTTCATAATCTGATTTCTCTTCGTGTACTTGGCATCATATATTCATGCTAGTGCTTGCAAGTTGTCTTGTGAAATGGAAAAAGTTTAAATGACGTTTTTAATCATTCATAATTTTCATATTTTGCATGCAATCCTATACTGATAATTACAGTGATGGGAGTTAAAATGGCCGCAATGTTATTTTCAAATAGCATTAGTAGTTCTGTATCTCTTATTATGGATTTTGAACTTTTAAAACAAGTTATGAAACTTCCCAGAGAAACTTTCCCACTGCTCTCTCTCCCAAACTGAAAATAAAATCTAAACTTTCACAGGAACCATTTTGAAGCATTGCATTAGGAAAAAATTATGTCAGAATCCCAAAAACAGTTTAACGTTTGCTTGAGGTGGGTTTCTTTGACCTTCATGTGAAATGAAGACACTTCTCACGCAGTAAACATTGAATTCACACGATGGATCGAGTGTTTTGTTCATTTTCTTCATCTTTGGTCTGGAACATGTTCAACAGCAGCTGACATGAAAGAATTATTTAAACTTTCCTGATTGAAAACAATCCCTGAAGATGTCTGCATTTTTCTTGGGACAAAATTTAAGTTTGTTTCTTCTTCTTTGAGGTTTTTTAGTGATGTCGCCTGCAGCGCCACCTTCTGACGACATTACGTACTTTCTTTGTTTCTTGCATCATTTCAGAAGTTTACTTCAAATTTCTTGACAGTTATATGATATTTATTTGCCAATTCAACCAGTAGATGGTGATTTTTTTTTGATGATAATCAAGCTTGTTATGAAACTTGCCAGAGAAACCTTCCCATTGTTCCCTCCATCAGACTGAAAACAGTGACTTCAAAGGAACCATTGTGAAGCATTGCATTCGCAAAAAATAATATCAAAATTCCCCAAAACTGTTTTATTTCAATTTTTTTGACAGTTTTATGAAAACTGTTTGCCAATATATCCAGTGGACGGTGAATATTTCTGAAACTTCCCAGAGAAACCTTCCCACTGTTCTCTCAGAAAGTCACAAACTTCATCAGTTATATAAAAACTTGTGTGTGCGTTCAGAAATTCAGTTACTTTTGTCAGATCTTTATTCAATAAATAAAACATCTGAACAATGAATGTTTCCTGAGTTCACGTTTCTTCTGACACACTTGAAACTGCAGAAAAGTTCATCAGTTTGAGACGAATAAAACAATAACAGAGAGAAGTTTTTGAACTTGAGCGCTCCAAGGGTGTTAAAATGAAGGAAGTTTGCCTCTGGACTTATTCAGCCTGAAGGAGGCTAATTAAGGCAGAACATGAACCTCTAATGAAGCTGCTGGAATAATGAAACAGCAGACTGATGCCCTTTTCCTACCAGGATGCAGTTTTGTAGCTGTAGCCTGCATGTGATTAGCTTAGCATAAAGGCTAATGTAGCATCTCGTGAAGAAAAGGAAAAAACGTACAGATGTTTAACCACCGGGTTTCATATCAGAGTTCTTCTGCTGAAGCTTTTATATCACAAACTCTGAATATTTAAAATAGTGTCTGGAAAATTTTAGCTTCATTAAATATTTTACAAGATATATTTTTTAAAGAACTGCCCTTTGACACATTTTCACATTTAAATCTGAGTGTGTTTAAATACCAACATCTGAGGAAGTTTTAAAGATAAAAGCCTGAAAGTTTCTCTGTTATTTTTCATCATGTCACTGATTCAGAATCTGGAATATTGGACAGTTGATCAAATAGTTTCTGATTATAGGTGAGTTGAAATATGAGGGGAAAAAGTGAACAGGAAAAATCGCATCTTGGAGCGCAAACTAACAAAAAACTGATAAACCAGAAGTTAACGAGAGATATTCTCTGAACCACAATTAGCTGCAGGTCAGTAATACAAACATACAAAACATTTTAATTTGGAATGCTCATTGTTTAATTGTTTTGGTTGAACCTTCATAACTGAGCAGATTCATCGTACCACAAAGCTAACATACTGGTGTTCATGCAGTTAGAGCACAGTGATGGAGTTTAAAGCTGTTCAGGCTTTTAGTCGAATCTGCAGAAAGTTAGAAGAATTTTAGATGAATTTGGACTCGACCAGACGCTGTTCCAGGTGTCAGTTCATTCAGCTTCTCTCTAATCCTCTGAAGAAGGAGTCAGTCACCAGAAACCTGCAAACGAAGCGCTCAGCACTCCATGAAGAGATGCGACGATAGAAACGGTGAAACGAAGCAGAACTGAGTTCAGATTATCAGCTGCAGGGAGCTGAGTGGAAGGGATTAACCTGCTGCAGGAGATCAGACAAAGCAACAAAACAGCCAGCAGAATATCCTGAAACAGATGTTCAACCTCTGTCTGCTCAAAAGGGAACCTTCAGTCAAAAGCTGAAAAAGAACTATTTATTTATTATAAAAGTAAAGACCTTTTATCCACAGGTTTGATCTGTTTTAATTAGTAAATTATGTAAATTAATATTTTTACTTACATGACTTATAAATCATTAGATTAGATTCAGCTTTATTGTCGTTACACAAGTACAGGTACAAAAAGCAGGAAATGCAAGATTTAGAAAAAGTACTGAGATAAAGAGGTGAATTCAAATAAAAACAAAGATTCTTTAAGTTCACTGTATCACAGGTTTGGCTTTTCTTGTTTTTTTTAGGGTTAACATGTAAATAAATTAACTATTTATCATTATCACATTGTGTTATATATGTAACAGTAAATAGTTCAATGAATGACCATTTTTACAGCACAAACACCTTTAAGTGATAAATATTCAGATTAAAGTCTGTTTCTGCTGGTGACTTTCTCTTTTCTTTAACACAGATCAGTGTGTTCTAATTTAACAGAACAGTCAGACTTTGATAAAACCTGTTTCTGTCAGGATTTGGTTTGAAAAACGTTCTGCTGAAACCAGCTGATTCCACCAATCAGAGTGCTCCGTCTCCTGGTGATGTCAGGGAGTTAACAGCCTCCTAAAGCCGGCAGCAGCAGAGATCCAGAAACAGTCCTCCTCACAGCAGAGATCCAGGACCGGTCCTCCTCACAGCAGAGATCCAGGACCGGTCCTCCTCACAGCAGAGATCCAGGACCAGTTCTCCTCACAGAGATCCAGGACCAGTTCTCCTCACAGAGATCCAGGACCAGTTCTCCTCACAGCAGCAGCAGGAGGATGGAGCGTTTGGAGCTGGAGAGGAGGTCCAGGAGGAAGAAGAGGAGGAGGAGGAGCAGAGGTCAGTGGATTTATTATTACTGATAGAAAATCAATCAGAGAAAATCACTGAATGGAAGCATAAACCTGAAAAAAATACAGGATTATTGGATCAACTCAAACGACTGAATAAAGTTTATTTAAATCATGTTAACCAGTTAAACCAACTTTAAGTCATTTTAATCCTCTAGAGGAGAATCGCTGCAACTTCATCTGAAGTAAATTAAATGTTTCCTTAAAGCCAAATCTATAGAATCTGTCATTTATTCGTCTCCCTTCAGTCATTTTACATCAGTTTTGTGTTGTTCTGTTTGTCTTTGGAATAGGTTTTTTTTTTTAAATCAGTTTTGTCATTTTGCATCTCTTTTTCTGTTCTGTGTCTCAGTTTTCTTGCCTGGTTTCTGTTTTTTTGGCATTTCATGTCTCATTTCTTTTCTTTTGTGTCTAAATTTAGGCATTTTGTTTCTCGTTTTCTTGTCTGGGGTCTCATTTTGTCGTTGAGCTTTGGGGAGTTTTGTCTCTTTGTGACATGAAACTAGGATACATCCCATAATACTGATGATCACAGCTGGTTCTAACATGGACTGGAAAGGTTTGGAGCCATTTTGAACCATTTTATTGGAACTTTAGTGAATGTTGAACTGATCTAAGACAGGTTTGGAATCATCTGGACACATTCTGAACCATTTCTGAGACTTTGGACCAAACTGAGTCTTTTCAGATCATTTTTGAGACATTTTTAACAAGTTGTTGTCATTCTGGCCAAGGTTCAAGTCACTTTGGAAAAGCTTTGAGGCATTTTGGACAGATGTTAGGACCTCTGGACACATTAGGAGTCATTCTGGGAAGGACCTGATGCAGTTTGAAGAAGATTTAACCATTTTAGATGATTTTAAGTAACTTTGGACAAACTGAAACAGAAACCTACATCATAGATATTAAACTGTTCACACTAGGATACATCCCATAATACTGATGGTCACCAGGATACATCCCATAATACTGATGATCACCAGGATACATCCCATAATACTGATGGTCACCAGGATACATCCCATAATACTGATGATCACAGCTGGTTCTAGAGGAAATGAACAGAAACCAGATTCAGTGTTCAGACTGAGATCCTGGATGGATTTAAACTCGTATTTACTGGTGGTTATGGGTTTTTTTGACTCGCTTTCGTCATTTTCTGTCTCATTCATGTTGTTTTGTGTCTTTTTCAGACAGTTTTGTCTCCTTTCTGTTGGTTTGAGTCTCATTTGTGTCATGAGCAAAAACTGAAAAACCTCACATCAACACGTCCAACCACTTCTCCAAACATCTAGATGTTACTGGGCTAGAAAGATGTTTCACCGTGCTGAATGGATCTCCAACAACTTGTCAACTTTGTCATCTCATGTGTCTTTGGGACAGTTTTGTCTCTTCGTGGTCGTTTTTTGTCTTGTTTTTGTTGTTTTTTGTGACATTCAGGTCTTTTTGGGACAGTTTTGTCCCCTCTCTTTAGATTTGCGTCTCAGTTTTATCACTTTGCGTCTTGTTTTCTTGTTTTGGTGACAGTTTTACCTCCTCATCCCGGAGATATTTTTCTATCTCATGTCTCCAGACATTTCCTTTCTAATCGGCTCATTATCGATAGAAAGATGTTCCACCAGGCTGAGTGGACCTCCATCAACTTGCTCCTCTGTTCTCTGTTTCTGCTGCATTTATTTTATTCATCCAGTAGCTTTGGTTTTCCTCTCAGTCTCTAGCTGCGTTTCCATTACCCTTAGATATGCGCAAAAAGTAAATAGCGCAATAAAAAACTGGTAATGGAAACACCTGAATTTCGAAAAAGGACTAAAATATCGCTAAAAGTTTTTACGCTCTCATGAGGTGGTTTTTCAGACGCTTCGATATTGAAAAATATTGCAAAAGCGCAATGGAAACACTTTTTGTACGTCACCAGACGTGACGTACCTGGTCACATGACCAGTTCTCTCGGAGTAAACATGGCGCGGTACGTGTGGACAGAAGAGGAGACCGAGACTTTTCTTGCCATTAATCTTGAGAAAAACATCACTGCCATACTAGACAGCAAACAGCAGAGGAATGCAGAGTGTTACAAGGAGATAGAAACAGGTTTTGGGCGTCCATCTTCCTGCAGTGAAATCTCGTGGGATGATATTTTACGAGAGTTACGATGCTTCTGCCCAGAACAACCTTCAATGGAAACACGTTCAAAGCGCAAATATACTTTGTCGAAATTTTAGAAATATCGCTTTTATTTTGCGAAAAACTGTAATGGAAACCCAACTCATGTTGTTGTGTCCTCTTGTTGTTTTATGTCATGTTTGTGTCACTTTGTCGTGTTTGTGTGGCATTCTGTGTCTCCTTTGTGTGTTTTTGTGTCTATTATTGTTATTTTTGTCTTGTGTCTCTTTTGTGTTGTTTTCTAGTGTTTGACGTCTTGATTTTTCCATTTTGTGTCTCATTCAGGTCGTTTTGTGTCTGCTATGTTGTCATTTTTCGTCACATTTCTGTCATTAAGTGTCTCTTTTGGATCAGTTTGTGTTTGCTTTTTGTCATTTCTTTTTCGTGTTGTGTCTCGTTCGTCTTTTTTGACATTTCAGGTCTTTTTGGGAAAGTTTTGTTATCTTTCTGTTGCTATTTGTCACTTTGTTTATCATTTTTGTCATTCTTTGTCTTGTTTTGTCTTTTAACCTTTTTGTCGCTTTGTAACTTTTTGTTTAAATTTTTTTCTCTTTTTTGTTTTGTTTTGTGTTTGTCTCATTTTTGTTGTCTTTTGTGTCGTTTTTGTAATATTTTGTCCTGTTTTTGTTGTTTTTTTGTCCTGTTTTTGTTGTTATTGTTGTTGTTGTTTTGATCCTCCAGTAAATCCTCCATGGTTCAGCTCCAGGTGACTAAATGTTGTGTTCCTTTGTAGACACTCTGTGATCTGGAAGTTGTGATGTGGAAATGATAAACTGAGGATGGATGTTGATGAAACTAAATTTATTTTTTAATATCGGTGTCAGCTGTTTCATAATGATTTGTGAAAAAAAGATCATTCCTGAAATATGAACATTTTTTGGCACTAAAACAAAGGAACCATTAGGAGTTGTGGTTATTTATAGGTTCTTATGCTGTGGTTCTACTGGAGATCAGACTGGGCTGAATGGGGAACCTGAACTAGAATCAGTTTGACTCTACTGGTTTAAATTAATCCACAGTGAATATATTTAATTTCACTCACTTACACACTAAATTATGGCTTAATGCTGAAAGAAACTGATTTATTTTTCAGAAATACCTTCCATGATACATTTTACATCAGTTGAAAGAGTAAAATGTGGTTTATCTGATGCTCTGTTGGAAGCTAAAGTGTTTAAACCATCAGCTGATGTTTTCCTGCATGAATGCTTTGTCTCATCGTGATGCGAGCTCCTCTCATCATAATTACAGTCATCTGAGCAACAGGTCAGCCTTTTAGGATTAATCTGCCATTGTTCTGCACATGTTAATCTTCTAAATGCTGCAGATTACTGCTGCAGCTTTATTCAAAGTGCGCTAAGCTCATTCCACTCTCATTAATAACCCACTGGCCCTTTTTTTTGTTATGGAAGTGTGCCCTGGTTGGAGAATAAATGCCTCCACAAAGTCTCCACTCTCCTCCAATCCTGGTATTTTAGGGCCGATGCACTCAGCTGAAGCTTTAATGCCAGGTGGCATTTCACAAACAGAAGGTGGCATCTTTCTCTCAAATGGCAGACGTCTTGTTTACATCGACGCCCAGCGGGAGGAAAACTCCCAGGAAGTCGACAGCCTTCGGGTTTCTCCAAACAATCCGCCACTCAGCGCAGCGGAGGACAGAAAAGTGACTTCACACCACGTTTAACTGGAATAATTTAGACTGAAATCCTGATGTGTGATGGAGGAAGAAGAAAGAAGCAAAACCAGTGAATGTTCCCAAAGAAACACCAGCAATAAATAAAATATAGAGCTTATAATGAAATGCTCTATAGCTGCAGACTACGATCGAAATATTTAGGATTTTACAGAATCTGCTGCAAAAGTTTGCTTTTAGAGAATTTTTCGATCAGACATGAAGAATAAAGTAAATTTAATAAAATATTACAGTTCTAATTGTGCATTTTGGTGAATTGTTCTGACAATACAACTGTTTGTGTTTGCATCTTTACAACTATTTGGTCTCATTTTCAGTCTGAAAGTTTTATTTGTACTAAAAAAAATGGAAAATGTTGATGTTTATTTACTTAAACCTTCAGATGAATCATAACAGAATAAATCCATCACTGTGATCGTATGGGATCATTTAGATCAAATGTTAAAGTTTTAAACATTATTTTCATGAATATTTTTATGATTTTCTTTAATGTATAGATTAGTGGAAATGCAGGAGAAAAAATTTAAATCAAGATGAAAATGTGTTGGTTTAGTTAAATATTTAAAGTTTTAAACTCTATTTTAATGAGTTGACAGTTTATATTAATTAATATCGTGTGTAATTTAAACTCAAATTTTAGCTTTTAATAATTAATATGTAACTATTAAACTACTACTAATAAATGCTGTCAAATCCAAAAACTTAATCTATGAACTAACTTAAGTTGTAATTTCATTTGAATTTAATTTAAATGTATTCATGTTTATTAAACATTAATTTATATTAAATAAATAAATACATATAAATAAATAAAATCTGTAATTTTGCTGTAATATAAGTAATGAATTATTTTAGAATTTACTGTAGTTTTACTGGAACTGTTTGGCAACTTTATTTAACTGCCATATGTAGAAAAATAAAGCTTTCAGTCTGAACTGATCATGAAATTAGTGCCAATCTGCGTCCAGATGATCTTTATTTATTTATTTTTGTTTGTTTATTGTTGATTTGATGAAGTTGTTTAGAGCTTTTTCAAATCTCCTTCTGTTGGCTTTTTGCTCAGATGAACAAACTGTTATCTGTTGGCTGCAGAAATGATTTGATTGAGCAGCTTTCAGGATTAAGATCCTCCAGCAGCTGCTCGTCGTGCGTTTGCTCATGTCTGGATGTATTTTAGCTCAGCAGCAGTCAGACGGAGTGTTTTATATCAGAGATCAGTCCTCTGATGGTCCAGACCTCAGCAGGACGTTTAACCGAATCCTTCTCTGACATTTGATCTGCTCAGGTCACATTTTCTGCTCCTTTGGACAAATAATCAGGTGAAGCTTCAGTCTTTGAGCTGAACGATTCTTCTGGTGAGTTCAGGTTCACCTGAAACTTTACATCAGGGGTGTCCAACATGAGGCCCGTGGGCCAAAAGCGGTCCTCCAGAGGGTCCAATCCGGCCCTCAAAGTGTAAAAATTCCAGAGAAGACATTAACTGCAGATTGTAAATTAGTAAAACTGTAAATTTAAAATCATTTCTAGACCATGACAAGTTGTTTGGATCATAAATAAAATGCTAGATTGTTCTTTTGTGTATCGTTTTTGTAATATTTGGTCTTGTTTTTGTTGTTTTTGTTGTTTTTATCTGACTTTTGTTGTTTTTTTGTCTATTTTTTGTCGTTTGCAACTTTTTGTCTAGTTTTTTGTCTCGTTTTTGTTTTGCTTCATGTTTTTGTGTGAAGTTGCTGATTTTGGTTGAATTATAGTCTGCTGCTTAAAGAAATAAGGACAACGGTGTATATGAAGGTCTAAAAAAAGGTAATGTGTTATTTAAATTACAGATTTCAACTAAAAGCAGAGAAAAAAGTATTAATCTATATGCTGAATGTAAAAAACAAACAAGAAAAACCAAACTGTCAATACTGTCCACATCAAAGGTGTTTACTTTTATATGCATTGACTATATTTTATGGATAGAAATGGTTAATCATGCATTAATTAAACTTTCAAAGTTAAACAAGAAGCTCTTTAAACTTCAGCAAAAAGCTCGTTTTTCTGTAACTATGTGACCCAGTTCTTGTTTTCTGAAGTTCCTTTAACTGATCTCTGATAGTTTCACACTTTCATAACTTATTAGATTATTTTAAACTAATTATTGAGGTGAAGTTGAACCACTTCCTGTTGAGTTTGATGAAAACACAGCAACAGGACAGTCAGAGATAAACGACAAGTTCATCTGTTAAAGTGGCAGCAGAGACTTTAGAAGGTGAACTGAGTCTGCTTTCATCTCCTCTCCTTATGTTCCATCACTAATAACCGCTGATTTGAAAGCTTTGGAGTCGGAGAGCGGTTTGACGAGAGGATGAACTAAATTTAGAGCTTCATAGAGGAGACGATGTGTGGTGAAATCACAAAGACGCTGCAGACGAAGCAACAAGAAAGCAGAAAGAATCCATTTATTCAGACTAAAGTTCAACTTGCTGGTTCAGACTCACAGTTTGAGTTCCTGCTGATGGAGAAATAAGAAAAACTGGAGAGGCAACTGCACTAAAATAGCCAAATCCAGAGAAAACAACAGAAACTATCTCTGAAAAACTAGTTTTATCTGATTTAAATCAATGAAACTCGATGAAAAAGAACATATTACAGTTCTGTTCCTAAATATGTAAATAAAGCTGTAACGTGAATCACAATATCGATCAGTTCTTCAGAAAAGTCATGAATAAAAATGATCAAAGCCATCTTATAGCGCTGTGTAATGACGCATTCATCCGCTCCACTCATCACTCATCTGAGAGCCGGGTTCTGCTCCAGGTTTCTTCTCTGTTAAAGGGTGTTTTTCTGCCACTGTCTCCTTTGGGCTGCTCTGGGGGTCAGGCATATGGGTTCTGTAAAGCGTCTTCAGACAATTTGACTGTAATTGATGCTATATAAATAAAATTGAATTGAATTGAATTGAATTGAATCAACTAGTTCCACATAACCAGTTCTAATGGAACGATGAAACGCTGTAGGTTGAGGACGAGTAAACCGAGGACCTCCTGATTTTATACTGAGTGACTACAGTATTAAACATAACAAAAATACTGTATTATCATCTTATTAAGCACTGATAGTAACAGTAAAACTGTAACATCCTGCATACTGAACATGTGTCTAAAGCCACCAACACAGCTCAGCAACATCGTCTCATTTAGCTTGAAGAGCTCGAGTCCAGCAAACTTCAACTCAAACACACGAGCTCTGATTGGAGGACATTAACCTCCACAGAAGTCTTTGTCATGGTGCCGGTTGCTGCTAAACTCCCACAATGCTCTCTGCCTTAACTGTAGTCTGAGTGACGCCTCCTCTGGTCTCTACAGGATTAAACAGAAAGAGGCTCCACCTGGTGGAACAACCAGGAACTACAGCTGATCTACATTTACTGACATCATGCAGAGAACATGGGTTTACTACATCTTAGTGTTACTGATGACAGAAACATCCCATCCGTGTTGCTACGTGTTAGCGCTGGATGTCTAACTAGCAAATTCATTCCCAACATGTTCTCCTCAGTGATAATAAGTCATAGTTGTGTGTTTGGAGCTGAGTTTTGAGGATTTGGTTCCCTAATACCCAAAAAATTCAGTTTTTACAGCGTTAAGATTAAGCAAAGACGGCTTGAGTAAAGTTAGTGTTTTAGAGGAAGCGTTTGGACCGTGATATCTGCTGTAGCAGCAGGAGCCACGGCTTTTACAACGTTCCAGATGAAAAGCTGAGAGTCATTCATCGTCCTGCAGCTGCTTCCATTCAGTTTGCTTCTCTAATCACCATCTTCCTGTGTTTGTGGGTGTTAGCGTGGGGTGGAGACGTGTGTTTGTGAACACACGTGTGAAAAGGTGTGAACGTTTGAACATGAAGCTGCCGTCAGCAGTTTCCTTTAAAGCTTCCCATACAGCAGCACATTTCCTCAGCCGTCAGATAGAACGGAGAGCTGGAAGATTTACTGCTTCATCCTGAAACCTTTAGTTTGAATCTCCTGCTAAAACCGTTTAAAAAGAGCCACAGTCTTCAGTAGATGGGTTCTATCTGAAATTAAAATTTACCCTCTAACACTACATTTACCCTCTAATACTACATTTACCCTCTAATATTACATTTATCCTCTAATACTACATTTATCCTCTAATACTACATTTATCCTCTAATACTACATTTATCCTCTAATACTACATTTATCCTCTAATACTACATTTACCCTCTAATACTACATTTACCCTCTAATATTACATTTATCCTCTAATATTACATTTATCCTCTAACACTACATTTATCCTCTAACACTACATTTATCCTCTAGTACCACATTTACCCTCTAGTACTACATTTATCCTCTAACACTACATTTACCCTCTAATATTACATTTATCCTCTAATACTACATTTATCCTCTAACACTACATTTACCCTCTAATATTACATTTATCCTCTAACACTACATTTATCCTCTAGTACCACATTTACCCTCTAATACTACATTTATCCTCTAACACTACATTTATCCTCTAGTACCACATTTACCCTCTAATACTACATTTATCCTCTAACACTACATTTACCCTCTAGTACTACATTTACCCTCTAGTACTACATTTATCCTCTAACACTACATTTACCCTCTAATATTACATTTATCCTCTAATACTACATTTATCCTCTAATACTACATTTACCCTCTAATACTACATTTATCCTCTAATACTACATTTACCCTCTAGTACTACATTTACCCTCTAGTACTACATTTATCCTCTAACACTACATTTATCCTCTAGTACCACATTTACCCTCTAATATTACATTTATCCTCTAGTACTACATTTATCCTCTAACACTACATTTACCCTCTAATATTACATTTATCCTCTAGTACTACATTTATCCTCTAGTACCACATTTACCCTCTAGTACTACATTTATCCTCTAACACTACATTTATCCTCTAGTACCACATTTACCCTCTAGTACTACATTTATCCTCTAACACTACATTTACCCTCTAGTACTACATTTATCCTCTAACACTACATTTACCCTCTAATACTACATTTACCCTGTAATACTACATTTACCCTGTAATACTACATTTACCCTCTAATACTACATTTATCCTCTAATACTACATTTACCCTCTAATACTACATTTACCCTCTAACACTACATTTACCCTCTAATACTACATTTACCTTCTGATACTACATTTACCTTCTGATACTACATTTACCCTCTAATACTACATTTACCCTCTAACACTACATTTACCCTCTAGTACTACATTTATCCTCTAATACTACATTTACCCTCTAATACTACATTTATCCTCTAATACTACATTTACCCTCTAATACTACATTTATCCTCTAATACTACATTTACCCTCTAATACTACATTTATCCTCTAACACTACATTTATCCTCTAGTACCACATTTACCCTCTAGTACTACATTTATCCTCTAACACTACATTTACCCTCTAATATTACATTTATCCTCTAATACTACATTTATCCTCTAACACTACATTTACCCTCTAATATTACATTTATCCTCTAACACTACATTTATCCTCTAGTACCACATTTACCCTCTAATACTACATTTATCCTCTAACACTACATTTATCCTCTAGTACCACATTTACCCTCTAATACTACATTTATCCTCTAACACTACATTTACCCTCTAGTACTACATTTACCCTCTAGTACTACATTTATCCTCTAACACTACATTTACCCTCTAATATTACATTTATCCTCTAATACTACATTTATCCTCTAATACTACATTTACCCTCTAATACTACATTTATCCTCTAATACTACATTTACCCTCTAGTACTACATTTACCCTCTAGTACTACATTTACCCTCTAGTACTACATTTATCCTCTAACACTACATTTACCCTCTAATATTACATTTATCCTCTAATACTACATTTATCCTCTAGTACCACATTTACCCTCTAATACTACATTTACCCTCTAATACTACATTTATCCTCTAACACTACATTTATCCTCTAGTACCACATTTACCCTCTAATACTACATTTATCCTCTAGTACTACATTTATCCTCTAACACTACATTTACCCTCTAATATTACATTTATCCTCTAGTACTACATTTATCCTCTAGTACCACATTTACCCTCTAATACTACATTTACCCTCTAATACTACATTTACCCTCTAGTACTACATTTATCCTCTAACACTACATTTATCCTCTAGTACCACATTTACCCTGTAATACTACATTTACCCTGTAATACTACATTTACCCTGTAATACTACATTTACCCTCTAATACTACATTTATCCTCTAATACTACATTTACCCTCTAATACTACATTTACCCTCTAATACTACATTTACCCTCTAACACTACATTTACCCTCTAATACTACATTTACCTTCTGATACTACATTTACCCTCTAGTACTACATTTACCCTCTAACACTACATTTACCCTCTAGTACTACATTTACCCTCTAACACTACATTTACCCTCTAACACTACATTTACCCTCTAGTACTACATTTACCCTCTAACACTACATTTACCCTCTAATACTACATTTATCCTCTAATACTACATTTACCCTCTAATACTACATTTACCCTCTAATACTACATTTACCCTCTAATACTACATTTACCCTCTAACACTACATTTACCCTCTAGTACTACATTTACCCTCTAACACTACATTTACCCTCTAGTACTACATTTACCCTCTAGTACTACATTTACCCTCTGACACTACATTTATACAGGGCTCCATTGGAGCTTTTCCACCTACAGAACATTAAGTAACTGACTGTAGGCAGAAATTAACTTTTTTCTTCTTCCTTTTTTAAAAATTATAATCTTAATGTACCTCAACGATGTATTTAGTTGGATAACAGTACTGAGATTAAACTTTAGGTTCCACAGCATCAGCTGCATTTATCTCAGGATAACGAGGTCTTTGTCTGATGAGGTGTGAGAACAGATCAGATGAAATGAGAGAATAACAATCCAAACATCTCCACTGACTGAGGCGGTCGATGGAGAACCAAGTCCAGAAAGTTTCTGTATTTCTTCGCCCTTGAGGAAAGACGGTCGACGTTACGAGGAAATGAAACCACTTCACATTAATTCTGCTCAGCAAATGAGATTATCCACAGCTGTCAGATGCTTCCCCCCACCATGCCTAATTTCATTATTCTATTAAATAAGGTTCATTAACGGAGGCTGGCTGGAGAAACTTTAAACACATGAAGCCCAGGGAGATTCCTGCTCTCATTTAGCTCCTCAGCTCTGGTCTTCTGGCTCCAAGCGACAACTTACATCAGGTTTTTGTGCTTCATGTGATGAATTTACAACAGAGGATGAAACACGTAGAAAGAAACCACAATCCATCCAAAAAAAGAAAAAGAAACCACAATCCATCCAAAAAAAGAAAAAGAAACCACAATCCATCCAAAAAAAGAAAAGAAAAAAAAAGAAACCACAATCCATCGTCCCTGCGTAGGTCCAGGTCCTACTAGCAGCAACGTAAGGATGAGTCTCCTTATTTCTGATTATATGAAGGCTTAGAAGCAGAACGGTCTAACACACTTTCTGTGGTTCTGGAGAAAAATGGGCTCAAAGTTTAGTGTTTTCCAGAATGATCTAATATTCCACTGTAACGCTGTGTTTGGGTTGTTGGTCTGACCACTCTGACAATAAAATCTACACCAGAAAACATTACAGGAATTATACAAAACTCATTCTGGATTGGTGGTGGATGAGACCACTCTGCTTCTATTTCCATCATTCTGTCTTTAAATACCAAAAATAAGACTTAAATACCAGAAATAAGACTTAAATAAAGTCACCTGCTCAGTCTGTGTCGTTTCAAACACCTTTTTCCTGCTTCACATACAAACTAAAGTTCTGTGGAATATTCTGGTAGAATTTTGAGAATTTTTCTATTTTCACTCTCTACTGACCCCTTTAACGGTTTAATATCTGCAGACATAAAACATTAAAATCAGATGAAGATACGTACCGAATAGCTTCCAGCAGCGATTCTTTTTGTTGTTTTTTTTCTGTTTCAAACTCTGATAATTGGTGACATTTTGGTGGGATTTGTTTTTCAGAGCATAATGTAATGTTGTTTTTCTGTTTATATTTAAAATATCAGATACTGTTTATAAGAACTAATTTAATGTGATCTCTGTATTTTTACAAAGCTTTTTGCTGCTTGTTTTCTTTATAAAACTGATTTTTTAATTATTTTAAATACTCCAGAATGTGTCTGAAGGCAGCTCTTGCACTGAAACACACATCTGTAATTATGGTCTTCACAGTGAATAAGGAGGCGTCTTTAAACTGCACATTAATGTGAATGCAGGATG
The DNA here is from genome assembly GCF_021347895.1 of Acanthochromis polyacanthus. NCBI lineage: Eukaryota > Metazoa > Chordata > Actinopteri > Pomacentridae > Acanthochromis > Acanthochromis polyacanthus. The sequence goes on from NC_067121.1 coordinate 3,472,961, forward strand.
TTTACAGGATCATAAATGCTGGTGCAGCTCATATTTCTGTGTTTATGTTGGAATCTAACTGGGACTAAACGAGGTCAGTTCCGGGTTCAGCTGTTGTCTATAAACATGTTTGGCCTAAAAAGAAAAGAAAAGATGAAGTCTGAACATAAAAGAAGGAACTGTGGGTTTAAAGCAGAATTTACAGAACCAAACGGAGCAGACGTTCCTCCAGTTAAAACTTTCTTTGTGTAAAAATGAACGTTGGATCGTTGCAGTGTTTTAAAAAGTTGAAAATATCTGTGCAACATAAACGTCTGCAGACACAAAGATGCACAAATGAGTCTTTATTGTTGAGCTGCAGGTCTTTATCCTCCAGATAAACCAACTCCTAAAGAAATCTGTGAGAACAAGTCCTGATGGCTGGTCAGCTGGTCCAAATGGAAACATCCACCTGCCAACATGTCCGACTTTAAAAAACAATCCTAAAGTTACTCTTCACACCTTCTGACGTGATTCTGATGTTTCATCAGGTAGCAGCAGTTTGGAGGTCAAAGAGAACCAGGATGACGACGTCCTACGGAGGTTTCATCCATCAGCTTTTTGCACATCGTTCTCTCTGAAGAGGAAGCTGGTGGACGGAAAGGACCGGCTGCTCTCCCAAAGCCAGCCGGCTGGGAAGAGGTCCTCCTGGGCCGTGACCCAGAAGAACGCTGTGGTGCAGCTGAACGAGCTGCGACCGGGTCTGCGCTACGAGATCACGTCCAGGACCGGCCCGCTGCACGCCCCGGTCTTCTCTGTAGGGGTGGAGGTCAACGGGCTCCACTTCGAGGGCCGAGGACCAACCAAGAAGAAGGCCAAGCTGAGGGCTGCCGAGCTGGCCCTCCAGTCCTTCATCCAGTTCCCCAACGCCTCCCAGGCTCAGGCCTCCATGGAGAGCTTCACCAGCACAGATAGCCTGGATTTTACAGCAGATAGCCTGGATTTTACAGCAGATAAACTGGATTTTACAGCAGATAACCTGGATTTTACAGCAGATAAACTAGATTTTACAGCAGATAAACTGGATTTTGAACCATCGCTGTTGCAAAGCTGTGACCTCCTGCAGTGCAGCGCTGCCAAACATCAGGTCTTCTCCAGCAGTTACAGCTGCACACGACTCGTCCAACTCAGGTTGGACTTGCTTTCCTCAGCGACTCCTAAAAGACGAGCTGTCAGCGCCTCATTTTTCCAACCCCTGAGTCCGGTGGTGCTGCTCGGCCGGCTGCGACCGGGACTCAGGTACATGTGTCTGACGGAGAGGCTCCACGGCCGGCCGGCGAGGAGCTTCGTGATGGTGCTGAGGCTGGAGGGGAGGGTGTTTGAAGGCTGCGGTCACAGTAAGAGGCTGGCCAAGGCTCAGGCAGCAGCAGCCGCCCTGCAGGATCTCTACAGCATCAGTCTGGGACCAGAGAGGAAGCTACCGGGCCTCCAGGACAGCAGCACCAAAAACCAGCTACCTCAGGTGAGTCTGGATTCTGTCTCACATCACTCTACAGCCCACAGATCAGACAAAATGTAGTAAAGTTGGATGCACCACCATGCTTCACGGTGGACATGGAGTGTTTGTGATGATGCTCAGTGTTTCGTGTTCACCAAACACATGGTCTGGTCTGATGTCCAAAAAGCTCATTTTTTGTCTCATCAGACCAAAGAACCTTCTTCCTTTGACCTTGGAGTCTCCACATGCTTCTGGGTGAATTCCAGGTGAGCTTTGATCATCCATAAAGCTCTGACTGGTGTAGAAGTCCCATCTAAGCCACTGAAGCTTTTAACTGCTTCAGAGGAGTCATGGTTGTCTTGGTGGCCTCCTTCTCTGGTCTTCTTCTTGCCTGGTCTCAGTTTGTGAGGACGTCCTGCTCTAGTCAGATTTAAACAAGCTGCCATACTTCTTCTTTTTCTCAGTGATGGATTTAAGTGAACTCTGGGATGTCCAGCGAGTTGTAAATCTTTCTGTAGCCATCTTCTCACTTATACCTTTCGATAATATTTTCTTGGAGTGTTCTTTAGTCTTCATGTTACTGATGAACCAGAGACTGGACCTTCCAGATACAGAAAGTGTTTTTTTACTACAACACAATACACATTAACTGTATGCCAAGCGGCCATGAATTAATAAAACATTCACAAAAAGAGACAAACTTATCACAACAATAGAAATACAAACCAAAGACAAAATGATGCAAAAACTATTATGAAGCAAAGCAAAAAAATCATGACAAGATGCAGAATAACCCCAAAGACAAAGACGTGGAGCTGGATGCTGCAGCTGCTAACAGAAACGTGTTCTCTGCTCCTTTATTCTGCACCGTGATGAAGATGATGATAAACTCTCTGATGAAGGCTGCAGGTCTGAATGAACACATGAATCAGAAAAGGCTCTGGAGCCTCAGATGTGTTTAAAACAACTGAAATATGGATGAAATCATGAAAGATGAATGTCGTGACAAAGCTGCACTGAGGAAATCTGTTTCTCCTGCAAACAAACACCTGGGGCCTGTTTCACGAAGCAGGTTCACTGAAAACTCTGAGTTTGTTAACCCTGAAATGAGGGAAACTCAGAGTTTTCTATCTCAGAGAAGATCAACTCAGAGTTGAGGATGAAACTCAGAGTTTCTTGAACCTGCTTCGTGAAATAGGCCCCTGATCAGTGTTTCACATCATGTAGAGACGTGACATTTAAAAAACACGAGTTCACCAGAGACACACACATGTTCACATGTTAAAGTCAGGAGGATGAAACAACCACAGAGAGACACAAAACAACCACAAAGAGACACAAAACAACCACAAAGAGACAAAAAAACCACAGAGAGACACAAAACAACCACAAAGAGACAAAAAAACACAAAGAGACACAAAACAACCACAAAGAGACACAAAACAACCACAGAGAGACACGAAAAAACCACAGAGAGACAAAAAAACACAAAGAGACACAAAACAGCTACAAAGAGACACAAAACAACCACAAAGAGACACAAAACAGCTACAAAGAGACACAAAACAACCACAAAGAGACACAAAACAGCTACAAAGAGACACAAAACAACCACAAAGAGACACAAAACTACAACAAAGAGACACAAAACAGCTACAAAGAGACACAAAACAACCACAAAGAGACACAAAACAACCACAGAGAGACACAAAACAACCACAGAGAGACACAAAACAACCACAAAGAGACAAAAAACACAAAGAGACACAAAACAACCACAAAGAGACACAAAACAACCACAAAGAGACACAAAACAACCACAAAGAGACACAAAACAGCTACAAAGAGACACAAAACAACCACAAAGAGACACAAAACAACCACAGAGAGACACAAAACAACCACAAAGAGACAAAAAACACAAAGAGACACAAAACAACCACAAAGAGACAAAAAACACAAAGAGACACAAAACAGCTACAAAGAGACACAAAACAACCACAAAGAGACACAAAACAACCACAAAGAGACACAAAACAGCTACAAAGAGACACAAAACAACCACAAAGAGACACAAAACAACCACAGAGACACAAAACAGCTACAAAGAGACACAAAACAACCACAAAGAGACACAAAACCAAAAACAGACACAAAACAACCAAAAACAGACACAAAACAACCACAAATTATGACAAATCCACCACACAGAGGAATAAAACCACCACATAGAGACACAAAACAATCACAAAGAGACACAAAATAACCACAAATTGTGATAAAACCACAAAGAGACACAAAAAGAGACATAAAACTACAAAAAGCCACAAACAATCACGCAACAAAAGACTAAATATGTTGGATGGACGTTTTCATTTTACTTCTCTTTTTGGTCACTTTGAATATTTTTGTTTTCTTTAAAGAATTTCCTTTGGGGGTAAAATAATGAAATTATATTTTGTCTGTTGTTTTTTGTGGTGATCTTTGTGACTGGTGTTATTGCTGACCAGCGGCTGACTGAGGCGTCCTTCACATGTTAAACTCAGACACTTCTTCATGCCTTCATGTCTTCATGGTGCTGCACATCAACATGGCCGCCGTGTCCGGAGGCCGGACGGCGTCCTGATCTGCAGCATCCAAACTGCTTCATTATGTCTCCCACAGTCGTCATCGCCTACTTTCACTGTCACGCTCTATGAAGACATGAAAGATTTTGTTGTTCAAATATGCAGGAGACAGCAGAGGAGGACAGACATGCAGACGCTTTATTGAACCCTGAGGGACATGAAGAGGATCTGAATCTGTTTCAGTCTGCAGAAGGCTTCAGCGATCAGCTCTCCTTCAGCAGCATTAATGAACATTATTACAGCACATTAGGGATGAAGGAGGAGCAGCAGCAGTGTGAAGAGCACCACGATCCCACTGATAATTGTTTAACACACTCATTAAACACGACCTTGTGCCACCGTCATCCAAAACTGGGCGTCGCTGCAAAAACCAAGTGAAGATGAACCTTTCACGTCTCTGTTACAGCCAGTCTGTGACTCATTGGAATCTTTTTTATGACTGGAATGTTGCTATTTGTGGTCATTTCACTTCTCAGGCCATTTTGCATATTTTTATGGTCATTTGCATCTTTTTGTAATTGGTTTGATTCGATCTGTTTCCTTTGGTGATCAGTTTGTATTTTATTCATGTTATTGGTAGTTTAGTATCAGACACAAAACAACCACAAAGAGACACAAAACAACCATGAAGACACACAAAACAACCATAAAGAGACACAAAACAACCACAGAGAGACACAAAACAACCACAAAGAGACACAAAACAGCTACAAAGAGACACAAAAAACAACAAAAAAACACAAAACAACCACAGAGAGACACAAAACAACCACAAAGAGACACAAAAAACAACAAAAAAACACAAAACAACCACAAAGAGACACAAAACAACCACAAAGAGACACAAAACAGCTACAAAGAGACACAAAAAACAACAAAAAAACACAAAACAACCACAGAGAGACACAAAACAACCACAAAGAGACACAAAAAACAACAAAAAAACACAAAACAACCACAAAGAGACACAAAACAACCACAAAAACACAAAACAATCACAAAGAGACACAAAGCAACAACAACATGAAACAACCACAAAGAGACACAAAACAACAACAAAAACATGAAACAACCACAAAGAGACACAAAACAACAACAAAAACATGAAACAACCACAAAGAGACACAAAACAACCACAAAGACTCACAGATTTCATCTTGTAAAGCCTCTAGAACCAGCTTTAGCCTGTTGATGTCGACATTTAGATAGAAGAGTATCAGCACACTGGTTTTGTTTAGAGAGTTGTTCCTGTTGTGTGTTTCTGCTGGCTAATGTCAGGTTAAAACCAGTGCAGTGTCACGTTTCTGCAGCCACAAAAACCCTGGAGCTTTAACAAATACTAACATTCAGGAGTGTTTTAGAAAATCAAGAAAAGCAGTAGTTAGAACGGGCCTTACTTCCCCCTAAGTAAAGGAAATATTGAGCAACAATGGAAATAAACTGATTAGAAGATGAGTTTCAGACTATTATTAACCACGCCTGACGTACGTCAGCGGGGTTACTGCGTTCGCTTCGGTATCTGGCTGGCTGGGTAAGTATGTATGTATGTGTGTATGTGGCTATGTCCGGTCAGATATCTCTGCAAGCGCTGAAGTCAGGATAATCAAACTTGGCACTGAAGATCAGTCTAAGGTCCCCTGCTCAGTTGTGGAGTTAGAGGTCAGCAGATCAAGTAGGAAGGGATATACATAGGATGATAAAAATTGATACAGAGTATCATGCATGGGCGTGGTTCTGCCCTCTACTGAGAGCTCGTCTAGTTGTCCACTGCTCTCTTTTCTATGAAATCCATGTTAGTCATGACAACAAAGCGAAATACAACAATCACCACCTCACAACAGACTCCATTCTGCTGCTAATTCACGTAAATAAACCATAGAAGAAGCATCAAGTCTGATAATCTGTGTTGAGGAAAACGCTATGTAATTATGCAGCAGCTGTCTGAATAAAAGGCTGAAAATAGACAGTTTTATTGAACTCTCACCAGCTGAAGCAGTCCAGATTAAACATCATGATGTCCAATCAACCTGCTCAGGAATGACAGAAACTGAATTCTCCTTCATTTTAGGTTTCCACAGACACAGAAGCTACCATCACATTATTAACTGAAGACCGTTTACGCCCTCCAGAGGTGGACAGGAATGTGTTTCTGCCTCCTCAGCTCCTCTGACTTCGTCTCCATCTTTGTTGTCCTGCAGTTCTTCTCAGACTCCATCTTCCACCTGGTGACAGAGAAGTTCAGGGAGCTGACCGACGGACGGTTCTCTACCTCCAGCGCCCGACACAAAGTTCTGGCCGGGATCGTGATGACCAGAGGTGAGGTCAAGACCAACACAGACTCACAGAGGAAACAGAAACAGACTCACTGATGTTAAAAGGCTCAAATAATAAAGTTGTCCCGTCAGTGTCAGGGATGCCAGAGACTGGAAAATGTTTGGAAGTCTACAGATTGGCATAAAATGACCACAAAGAGGCACAAAACAACCACAACATGACGTAAAATAACCACAAAAGGATAAAGATACAACTTCACAGTCACACAGGCAACTACAATCTGACATAAAATGACCACAAAATGACATAAAACAACCACAAAATGATAAAGATACAGTGGGTACAATAAGTATTTGAACACCCTGTGATTTTGCAAGTTCTCCCACTTAGAAATCATGGAGGGGTCTGAAATTTTCATCGTAGGTGCATGTCCACTGTGAGAGACATAATCTAAAAAAAATATCCAGAAATCACAGTGTATGATTTTTAACAATTTATTTGTATGATACTGCTGCAAATAAGTATTTGAACACCTGAGAAAATCAATGTTAATATTTGGTACAGTAGCCTTTGTTTGCAATCACAGAGGTCAAACGTTTCTTGTCATCTTTCACCAGGTTTGCACAAACTGCAGCAGGGATGTTGCCCCACTCCTCCACTCAGATCTTCTCTAGATCAGTCAGGTTGCTGGGCTGTTGCTGAGAAACACAGAGTTTGAGCTCCCTCCAAAGATTTTCTATTAGGTTTAGGTCTACAACGACAATTAGACATAAAACAACTATAAAGTGATAAAGAAGAGCTGCAATGAGACACAAAACACCAACAAAGACACAAAACAACCACAAAGAGACACTAAATAACTTCAGATTGCCGCTCGTTGACTTTTTCCTGAGAAATTCTCCGTTTTCCTTCCGTTTGTGTTTCAGGCTTGGACCTCCGATCGGCCAGCGTCGTGTCTTTGGCCACCGGGACCAAATGTGTGGACTGTGGACGGCAGGAGGACGACGTCGGCTGGACGCTCAGCGACTGTCACGCTGAAACCGTCAGCCGGAGGGCGCTGGTTCGATTCCTGTACAGTCAGCTGGAGCTGCTGATGCGGTACGTCCACAGTTCCTGTTTTCCATCCTGAAAAATGTCCTTTTGTCCAGTTTAGGTGTGAATTTTGCCCTAGTAAACTCTGTTTTGTCCAGTTTTTTGTGTGGATTATGCCAAACATTATATTCTGAGTGGTTTGGGGCAGATTTGGCCTCTAAAAACTAAATTTTGTCTTGTTTCCATTTAAATTTGTGTCTTTAAGATTTCACTCTTTGAGTTTTTGGGTGAATTTTGCCCTTAAGCATGATATTGTCCATTTTTAAAATGAAATTTGGCTTCAAAAGTTGGATTTTGACTTAATCAAGATCATACTGTCTGTTTTTAGCTGATATTTATCATCTTTTGTCTACTTTCCAAGTGGATTTCACCCCCAAAATGTATTTCGCTGTTTGTTTTTCTCTGGAATCCGGCATTTTGTTAAGTTTTTAAAATATTATCCCATTTACTGGTCACACAGAGGATTCATTTCTGTCTAGATTTCAGACATCTTTAAAAATCATGTGACCTAGTTTTTAGATGGATTTTGGCCTTTATAATGTGACTTTATCCAGTTTTCTGGGGGAACTTGCCTTTTAAAGTGTTTTATTGTTCAGGTTTTTGATGGAACCGACACTAAAAATGTCATTCTCATACTTTATTTAAATCACGACTCATTCATTTATTCTGACTTGTGATTTTTTTGATGACAAACCAACTTTATTGTCCTTTTGTTTCCTGTTTCCTGCAGTAAGCCGGCAGACGGCCAGGAGTCGTCCATCTTTGTACCAAATAAAAGCTGCAGCGGTGTCTTCCGGCTGTGGGACGGTATCCTCTTCCACATGTTCGTCAGCTCGTCGCCGTGTGGAGACGCTCGACTCAACTGTCCCTACGAGAACATCGGTTCATGTGAGGAAACTCTCAGACGGTCACAGTGAAGCTGATAGTCTGATAAAAACTGACACCAGATCAGTTTAAATCCATCCAGGCCTCATAGTCTGAACACTAAACCTGGTTTCTGTTCATTTTCTAAACTTCTAGCATCAGTAATACGAGATGTATCACAGTTTCAGATAAAATTGTCCCAAAGACACGTAAAAAACGATCAAGATGTCACTAAACGACACACAAAATGGCACAAAACAACAAAAACAAGACATGAAATGGCTAAATCTAGACACAAAGCAAAAAAGATTGACAAAGTCACGTGAAGCAAGACAAATGAAACACGAAACAAATAAAGTAAGAAGCAAAATTACTAATGCAACCACCAAAATGACTATAATGAGAAAAAAACTGTCTAAAAGATGGACAAAACAACAAAAACAACACAAAACTGATGCAATATGACTGAAGGGAGACAAAAAAGGACAAAGATGAGCAGAAAACAAGAAAGAACAGAAAAAAAACTAGAAAAACAGACACAAAATGACAAAAATATCTGTTTGTCATCCACCCAAGTGTCACAGTCTGAACACTGAATCTGGTTCATTTCCTATAAACATTCACCTTTAACGAGTTACAGCAAAGATCTTTTTACTGATATTTTGACACTTAACTCATTCCAGACTTTTCTCCACATCATGAACGGTGTCTCCAGATTATCCTGGTGTCTTCTTCCATCTTCTCTAATAGTTCTGACCAACCTCCTACCAACATTAAAGTTTATCCACAATCACCTTTTAGAGTTTATCTGGTGGATTATCAGAAACAGAAACACATCCAGAGAACCAATGATTGGTTCTAGGACTCTAAACTGTTCACACTAGGATACATCCCATAATACTGATGATCACCAGGATACATCCCATAATACTGATGATCACAGCTGGTTCAAGAGGAAATGAACAGAAACCAGATCCAGTGTTCAGACTGAGATCCTGGATTGATTTAAACTGATCTGGTGTCAGTTTTTACCAGAAGTCAGGTGTGTTTCTCCTCCTAAATGTCATGGTTCTATCTGCTGGACTGATGAAGTTCTGAGGCTCAGAAATGATGGAAAAAGTCCATTAAAAAGTGATAAACCTGGACCCACCTCTATGGACTTCAAGGACCTGGAATGTTCTAAGTGAGACTAAACTTAAAGACTGGAAGCAGGAAAGGAGAACGTCTCCTGGAGAAAGTTCTAGAGTAGACCTACAGACAACTGGAGAAAGTTCTAGAGTAGACCTACCGACAACCGAAGAAAGTTCTAGAGTAGACCTACCGACAACCGGAAAAAGTTCTAGAGTAGACCTACCGACAACCGGAAAAAGTTCTTGAGTAGACCTACCGACAGCCGGAGAAAGTTCTAGAGTAGACCTACCGACAACTGGAGAAAGTTCTAGAGTAGACCTAAAGACAACTGGAGAAAGTTCTAGAGTAGACCTACTGACAACCGGAGAAAGTTCTAGAGTAGACCTACCGACAACCGGAGAAAGTTCTAGAGTAGACCTACCGACAACCGGAGAAAGTTCTAGAGTAGACCTACCGACAACTGGAGAAAGTTCTAGAGTCTACTGTAGAACTTTCTCCAGGGGATGTTCTCCTTTATGGACTTCAGGGACCTGGAACTCTGGAAATATTCCCAATATGAAGGTAGAACTCAGATCATTGATAAAGTTACTGGAGATGAAGAACCAGATGTTCTGAGGAAGTTCTGGTTTGATTTCATTTATAACGATGTGTCTGAACCTTCATCAGTTGTCTCCTTTCAGATCCCAGCAGAAAGTTTCGTTTCCACCTCAGGAAGAAGGTGAACGGAGGCGAGGGGACGCTGCCCGTCTCGACCAATCAGAGATGGGACGGGCTGTCGCCGGGTAAATCTCTCGTCTCCATGTCCTGCACTGACAAAATGGCAAAGTGAGTTTAATCTGAGAAGTTTTCATTTGACTGAAACTCCTCGAATCTCTCAGAGTTTAAATTCTAGCAGATAAAATGAGACGAGTTTGGTTTAGTTTGAACGATCAGAAAAGACAAACTGCATCCGTCACCTGGTGTAGACACCGTAAACATGTTCTGGCTAGTTTAGGGTAGATTTTCATTAAAAAATAGAATGCTGTCTTGGTTATTTTACTATTAAGACGTAACTTAATCTAGTCTGAGGCTGGATTTATTCTGTTTTGTCTTGTTTTATGGTGGATTCTGTCTTTAAAATGCCTCTCTGTTTACTTTTCAAGCGGATTTGGAACTTTTTGAGCCATTTTAAAGTTTTAGTTAAATTTTGCAGGTCTATTTTACACCTAAAATGTAATTTATTCTATTTTGGGATAGATTTTGCACTGTAAAATGTAATTTTTAATTTCATTTTTTTTGCATTACAATGTTTTACCCTTAAAATGAAAGTTGTTCTAGTTTAGGGGGATTTTGGCCTTCAAAATATTATTTTGTCTACTTCTAGTGTGGATTCTGCCTTTAAAGGTGTTATGTTGGTGAATTTTTTGGATTTATTTTATCTGTAAAATGGAATTTGATCTTTGTGTTTTGGAGAGTTTGCCCTGATAAACACTACTTTGTAGGTGTTGCTACTGATATAAGAACTCTGTCCTGGTTGGTTCCAGTTTGCTTTTTCTGAGCTCTGGTTGGAGGTCATTAACCACCACAGAAGTCTTTGTCATGGTGCCCATTGCTGCAAAATTTCTCCTACAGAGCATCAAGAAACAGCAGAAATTAGTTTAAATGAGCAACTTAGCTGTTAGGAAGACACACCAGGTGCACTTTAAGTCAGTGTAAGGAGCACCCCGTGAACTTTCTGTAACTTTATAGATTCAAATGAACAAAAAATGTAATTTTTTCTGTAATAGATACACAATTAAATACCATCAGATTGGATCAGGAGCAAATAATCTTGAGCTTTAGCTCCTTTTCTTTAGATGTGTAAAATATGAAACCTCAGAAGTCTGAATCTGTGTTTTTAAATCTGTCATCTGCAGCTTCAACTGCTTATTTCACTCATGAGAGAATAAAAACATCATTTATGTATTTACTTATTTGTTTATTCACTAACCTTTATTGAACCAGGGAGTCCAGGCTCAGACAGGCAGCAGCAAATAGAAAACACAGCTACAGTTAAAACACAATTAATACGCCAGCAAAAAGCAAATAGAATTAGTTTACAGGAAAATTGTGAAAACATGGCATGTTGTGGCCTCAAGAACTCACAGTTTAGATTTAAAGGTGGAGTTAACTCGGTTAGTTTCTGGTCTTTCTGTGACATCTTCCATGCAGAATAAACAAATGTTCTGACCCAGTTCAGTACGAACACATGGAACAGACAGAAAAGAAAAGCAGCTTTTTTCCACTGATAGATAACATTAAATGAAGGATAAATCCAGTGTGGACATAGTTAATGTGGTAAATGACTATTGTAGCTGGAAACGGCTGATTTTAATGGAATATCTCCACTCCTGTGTTCTAATGCTACATTGTGTTAGCTAATGGTGTTAAAGGCTCATTGATGATTAGAAAACCCTTGTACAGTTGTTAGCACATGAACAAAAGTGGGCGTTCTCATGGAAACAGTGACCAGAGGTGTGGCTGCAGTAGTCCAGGTGTTGGATCCTTAAAGCAGAACGTCTGTTACCGAGGTAACAAACGTGGTTTTCCTGTTTGTGTGGACAGGTGGAGCGTCGTGGGCCTGCAGGGTTCCCTCCTGTCTCACCTGGTGGAGCCGGTTTACCTGCACAGCCTGACCGTGGGAACGCTCAGTCACACCGGTCACCTGTCCAGAGCCATGAGGCGCCGCCTGGCCACCGTCAAACACCTGCCGTTCCCCTACCGACGGAGAGCGCTGCTGCTCGGCTGTAGGTCCACGAGCAGACAGAAAACACTCCTACAAATACCTGTTTACAGCGTGTGACTGAATGTTTGAACAGTTTGCAGGTGACTTCCTGGTTGTTTACCTGTCCAGGTGACTCCAGAGCCTAAAGGCTGTACACATGACAGACGGAGTTCTGCTTATTTACGTTTTCAAACTGCATTTTTAAAGCTGAAAAAATGTCAAAACTTGGAGTATTTTAACAGAAAAGTGAAGCTTGTAGGAGAGAATCGTTTAAAAATGTGTAAATATGACAGAAGGTTTGCTTAATTATCATTAAAACATTATTGTGACTGTAAGTGCATCAATAACTAACAGTTCAACAAAATGTCTCTTATTTCCAACAGTGAACCAGCTGTTGGTTCATTTCTCAAACATTTTTATACTGTAGAAATACTCTCAAATAAGAGTATAAGTGTGAGTGTAACTGTTAAATACCAGAAAATATCCTATTTTTCATTATAGATACACCTTTAAATTAGAGCAGATGTTGTCTTTTTTACTGTTGATATTTATTGATTTCTTTTCAAATTCTGAGGAAATTAAGAGAACAAAAACATTAAAAAAATAAAGACAAGGTAAAGAGCTGTCGGCACGTTGTGTTATTTACATACATTTTATAATAATGATACTGAGGATATACCACTGAATAAGATCAAAAGTATCATTTTTACAATAGATGCACCCATAAATAACAGCAAAGCCCCATTTTTAATTAGAATTATACCATTAAATAACAATAAAATGCTTTTTTTAGACAAATAATAGGAATTTCCGATACGTTTTAGCCATTTTGGGATATTTCTATTTTGGACTATTTTTTTCTCGCTGAATCAGAAGACAGGATCAGAGAAAGTGTAAATTCCAACACCACAGTGAGCCTCTGTCTCCACCAGGTCTGAGCAGCAGGGAGGTCCGTCCAGCAGGGAAGCCGGCCAGCGTCAGCCTCAACTGGAGCTGTGGAGACGGAGGCCTGGAGGAGGTCAGCAGCTCCACGGGGAGGAGGACGGACTCAGGCACGCCGTCACGACTCTGCAGCCGCTCAGCGTTCATCCGCTGGCTGAAGCTCCAGCAGCAGGCGAGTCGTTTAAAACACAGCTCAGACATCAGTCAGCTGGATCTGTGTCTGCAGCAGCGGCGGCGCAGCGACTTCCAATCGCTGGGCCGTTTACAATCGTCGTTAACACGCTAGCGTTAACGTCGTTACCATTAACAAGCTATCGTTAACATTTTTACCATCGCGCGGGAGTATCAGCGACAATAAAGTGTTCAAACTTGAAATGAAATCGGCGGAAATCCGCGGCTCCGCGGTAAATTCCCATCCCTGGAAAAAAAGCGGAATTCCGCGAATTCGCGGAAAAATCACATCCCTGTAAATGTCATGATTCTATCTGCTGGACTGATGAAGTTCTGAAAAAGTCCATTAAAAGGTAATAAATGTGGACCCACCTCTATGGAACTCTGAAATATTCCAGTATGAAGGTAGAACTCTGATCAGCGATGAAGCTGCTGCAGATGAAGAACCAGATGTTCTGACTTTTTCATATTTGGTTGATTTCTATGGAATCAACACAGATCAAATTTAAGAAACACAAAATACATCACAAACTCTTACTAAAGGAATTTGTTTGTTCTTGTAGAATGTATTTTTTGTTTTAAATCAGATGAACTTTAATAACCACGGTGATCAAAGAATGCTGGAAAACCAGCGCAAAACTCTGATCATCTGAAAAACATTTGTTTCCACCATAAACTGATGCAGAAGAAGCAGGAAACTGTGAAAAAAAACTTGTGCAGAATCCAGGAAATGAGTGTTGAAAATGTGCTGGTGGAGGATCTCAGACCACCGAGTTCCTGTTCCATCTGCACCATGCTGCTGTGTTCAGTCTGACAAGCACTAAATACTGCAGCCTCTCTCTTTGAATAGCCCCAAACACTCGGATTTGCGTGTTGTTTTCCTGCCTGATCATGTTTCTGCTCTTCTCTCTCAGGTAAACGGTTCTCTGTCGGACGCTGAAGCTGCTCTGGCTTCATGTTCTGCCTCTAAGATGTCTGCTGGACGCTACCAGAGGGCCATGCAGCGGTTCAGCAGCGCTCTGCAGGCCGGCGGTCTGGGAACCTGGCTCAGGAAACCTCCAGCGCTCCACAACTTCAGCATGTGAACCACGGCTGAATGTGGAAGGAAGCTCATGGAGGGTTTTATTTACAGATCAAGTCGTTGGTCCATCCAGTCGTAGCCAACAGAGACCATGTTTAATGATAGTTTATCCATGTAAAGAAAGTCTCTGCTGATTGTAGAGACAGTAAAGTTTATTTCTGCTCACTGAGCTCTGGTTTTACTTCCCCAACATGTTCCACCTGCTTCTTCTAGAACCAGAGAGCCAGGATTAAAAGAGGTGAAACTCACCACGACTCCTTTTGTCTACGGTCGACTACGTCTGGGTCAGTTCAGACAGAATTCAGGAAATCTGTTTCTACACCGTCTCAGATCTCGTTCACGTCGGCTGAATTTTGAGACTTTCAGGTGTTTTCACGTCTGATAAATTTTGTGTTTTTACCCTAAAAACCGTCTTTGAAGCCAATTTAAGACTTTAAGATCTCAAGAATAAAACTAACAGCCTTGAAATGTGGTGAGAACAGACAGAATAGTTTCATCAGATCAGAACGCTTGAATGGATCCAGCAGACCAAACAGTTTATTATGGGTCCTTGAACATGGAGAAAAGTACAAAAATGCAGCATCCAGGCTGGTCTGGTGTCTCCATAACGTTCCTCTAAGTGTTTATATCTGGATGGATCCATATTTCTACTAAAATACTGTCTCTGGTCCACATTTCTTCAACTGTTGAGGCTCTAACATCAGTGGAATCTGATGGTTAAAGTTAGACCAGACAAGGTTCCAGTTTTTAGATGTTCAGACTAAATGTTGATGTGGACTCATTGGTAGGAACCTAAAATGAAGCTACAAGTTGTAGAAGTTTCACATAAAAATAAAAAGGACTTTACTGTCTTTACACCAAAATGCAGATTTCTTTATGTATAAAATGATCTTTTGAACTGACAGGTCATTGTGTTTATGTTAATATGAGACATTAAAGTCTTAGATTTTAACTAAATATTATATTTTTGGCTTCAAAGGGCAAAGAAACGACGGTACAGTTCAAAATGTGAGCTGTGGACCAATAATCAGCCTCATAATCAGAAACTACTTTAAGAAGACATAAAACATGCAGTAGAGGTCAACAAACTGCAGACAAACATCAAATTCCTAACAAAGAACAATACACTCAGTGATTTCAAAAGCTAAAGAATAGAACTGTTTGTGGTCAGACGTCTGGACGAGTAAAAACCACAAGAACTAAAGATTCCGTTCCCTTTCTGTTTGTAACAGCAGCATGAGATTAAAGGAGCTTTAGAAACACGTCTGATCCGTTAATGAACCATAAGAAGGAAGGTTTCATTTTATCTTTATACCTCCATCCCCTCAGCTCTTAAACCAAACCTTCCCTCTGCAGATGTTGGAACAAACCAGACACTAAAAGCTGCTCCTGTCCTCATAACCAGACCCAAATGAACCAACGCATTTTCTTTTGTTGTTTGATTTCAGTCAACGTGTCCCCTTTATGTTTGTCTCTGATTATGTTCAAGCCTTTTCTCCTTCATGTGTTTTGTGAATCTGAGGCTCAGGACGGTGACGTGCTGCTGCCCCCTAGTGGGAGACGGTGGCGTTACAAGACGTATAGTGTTGGTCTGACTTGTGTTGTTTTGTGTTTTCCTCTCATCTTTAAATAGTTAATTTAACTGCAGATATCCCAAAGATTTGTTTCCTGTGCGTCTCTGTGTTTATGTCAGTGGATGAGAGCTTCAGCTGCTGGTGATATTTCTGCAGGATGGACGTGTTCTACGATCAATCACTGCTAATAAATGATCCTATTTGTGTCAGACGGTGTTTTCTGTGTCCAGTCAGAACCAGTAAGTCTGTGGAGGAGGGAAATAAAGTAGAGCACTTTATGAAAAGTCTTAACAGAAAACTTCTACTTTTTACACATTTATCACAATTAATTGTTCCAGATGATCAAACTAATATTTATATTTATTAAACATTAGACAGAAATAAATCACAAAACACAGATTTACCCCCTGAACCCATTAACTGGTTTATCAGCAGCAGTTAAATGTTTGTTCCAGCTGTGATCATCTTCTAGCCTAGCCGTGCTAGACCCATGTTCTGAAGACACAAGGGTCTAGGCATGCTGGACAGGGAGGGAGGTGGGCTAAAAGGTTGACTATCAAATCACTCTGCAGCAATTGGGTAGGTATACAACCAATCAGCGCAACGAATAGGCTCCTAGAGCGCCAATCAGAGGATGCGGTAGTTCGATGAAGCCTTATTTATACAGTCAATGGGTGAAGCTCAAGTATATTAGACATGTTAACAGAAAGATTATTCAGAGTCGGTGCTAATGGAGCTCAACGACTGTTGTTGTTTTGTTGTCGACCCTGGCAGAGAATTAAATTTGTTGCCGTGGGTTGTCTAGCGCGGCTAGGCTAATCATCTTCTACATCCATGGAGGAACGCTGGTCCTCTCTTCTCTGCAGAACAGTTTTAATTTGGTCACATTAGACAGTTTTAGATCATCAGCTGAACTTTTAAGGTCCTTCCACAGCATCCCAGTTAGATTTCAGTTCAGACTTTGACTCCTAAACTTTAATTCAGTTCTTTTTGAGCCGGCAGGAATCATATTTGGGTGTTGATGGTGAAAATGAAACCACTTCCAAATGAGCTGGGTGGTTTGGTAGCTCAGGGGGCGGTTACTTTACCACACAGGGCAAGATGGGCTGGACAGAAATTATCCTTCAATGAATAAAATCATTTACAAACTGCATTCTGTGTTTTCTTGGATTATCTTTGTCTAATATTAAAATGTCCAATCCAGGCTGGTCTAGTGTCTCTATAAAGTTCCTGTCAGTGTATATCTATGGATGGATCCATGTTTCTACTAGAATCCAGTCTCTGGTCCACATTTCTCCAACTGTTGAGGCTCTAACATCAGTAGAACCTGATGGTTAAAGTTTGACCAGACAAGGTTCCAGTTTTTAGATGTTTAGACTAAATGATGACGTGGACTCATTGGTAGGAAACTAAAACGAAGCTACAAGTTGTAGAAGTTTCACATAAAAATAAAAAGGACTTTACTGTCTTTACACCAAAATGCAGATTTCTTGATGAATAAAATGATCTTCTGAACTGACAAACAGGTGATTGTGGTTCACATATTAAGGATGCTCTCAGTCCAATGGGGAGAATCTCTTTTCACGTTGAGCAAGACGGGCCGGAAACTAAACTTAAATGAATAAAATGACCTATAAACTGCATTTTGTGTTCCTGGGTTATCTTTGTAAATTAGTGTGATGATCTGAAACACTGTTGAGACAAATATGTAGAAATAGAGGGTTTCTGTAGGGGGTGGACGTGTTTGATAAAATAAGTCAGTAAAAGTCGCCTCGTCCAACCTGAACTCTGCTTAAATATCCAGAATTATTCCTGAGATAAACCTGCTTCACCTGGATCAGAAGAGTTAAATGTGTGAGAATATTTCAGCGTTGCCAAACAAACTGAAGAACGAGCCAAGAACAAATGTCCAAACAGCACAAGTGGTTTATTTGAATTCCACAAGCCCTCGTCTGTTCCTCGTTACAGCGATGATCCACCAAACTGTGGTGGAGTTTTCTGTTTTGGGAGAACGGAGCTGTTTGCTCTACATCGACCACACAAAGCACCGATAACACCACGGAGCCACAGACCGACAGGCTTCAGACGCTCAGCCACGACCAGAACATTCACTAGAAACCGGTGGATCATGAACAGAGCGGCTCAGTGTTGGTAGAAAACGCAGTGGAGGGCAGAGAAAGCTGCTTCAGAAGGAGACAAAGAGCAAACATTCACACAAACCAGACGTCTTCTCATTTAGACCAGGGTTTCAAAATAAAAGACGCGTTTAGGTCTTTCTTTGTAAAACTACGATCCATCCCATAATACTGATGGTCACCAGGATACATCCCATAATACTGATGATCACAGTTGGCTACAGAGGAAATGAACAGAAACCAGATCCAGTGTTCAGACAGATCCTGGATGGATTTAAACTGATCTGGTGTCAGTTTCTACCAGAACTCAGATGTTTCTCCTCCTAAATGTCATGGTTCTATCTGCTGGACTGATGAAGTTCTGAGGCTCAGAAATGATGGAAAAAGTCCATTAAAAGGTGATAAATGTGGACCACCTCTATGGAACTCTGAAATATTCCAGTATGAAGGTAGAACTCTGATCAGTGATGAAGCTGCTGGAGATGAAGAACCAGATGTTCTGAGGAGGTCTGAGGGAACTTTCTTTCAGATTTTAAGGAGTTCAGTTACACCATCTAAACCTCTGTTCTCCTGCAGATCCTAATGGTTCTGTAAAATGTTTTTAAATATAAATACTGAAAACAACAAACCACACACAGAATATTAATTACTTCCGGTAATTTTAAAACAGAAGAAGAAGTTTGGATTTTTGGTCCCTGGAATAAATGAGAAGATGAGCCCAGCTCTATGTGGACGTAAAAACTGATGACATCCATCACGAAGCCAGAAAGTGGTTGAACACAAAACAACATGTCATCCAGTTATAAATGCTAATAAAACCGCTGCAGCCACACGTTCTTCACATATATTACATTTATATGGTACAAGTGTTAGAGCAGGCCAACGCTTCGCCCTCTGACCGGCCTCTAATCATCTTTACTTGTTTTTTTTATTTTCAGGTTTGCTAAAGGCAGCAGTAAAGTGTGACCACAAACACATACGTAGAAGCTGTGCGTGTACACAAACGTACACTTTAATACAAGCCAGCGAACGCTCCACTAAAGCAGGCTAACGGCGTGAAACCAGCTGTGCTTGTTTACTGTCTTTACATCAGCGAACACTACGGAGCGTCCCGCTGTGCTGGTGGCAGTGGGAACGCTGGGAAAGCTAAGCAGGAAAACGCTCCTCACAGCTACAACCCAAGTTTGGTTTTTAAGATACCGGAACAAACGGGACAAAGACAGAATCCCCACAACACCAAGGACTAAAGGGCGCCGCGAAAAACGAGAAAAAGTCTCTTTTACAATCATATGACAGCAGGATTGACACGCCTCTACGCTTCCTGAAGCTCGTCTTCAGCCTTTTTTATTCATTACACCATGAAGCTTACTTAGTGAACAGTGAAGAACTTTATATTTATCTGACTTCAGAAGCTCTGTTTTTGTCTTTTAGTATTTTATATTAACTTCTTTCATGGTTTCTTTTTTTGCACATATTTTTTCCATCTCAGCCAATCAGAGATCCTCTGATCAACCAAACTTCTTCTTTCACCTAAAATGGTATCTGACACTTTTTAACAGATACATTAAATATGTGAGGAGCTATTGAAGGTAAGAACATGAACCTTTCTCTGCTGTTTCTCATCGTGTCACTGATGCAGAATCTGTAATGTTGGACAATAACCTCTAACCTCTGAATACCGATATTTATTTTCTGAAGCACATGTAGCTGCAGGTCACAGAAACAAAAATCTAAATATTTATTCTGAACCAGTGACATGATGAGAAACAAGACAAACATTTTCAGGTTTTTTGTTTTTATCTAATTGTTCAAACAACCTGCTGAATGTGAGTCAACGGACAGTCAAACTAAAACGTGGCAGATATCTTCATAAACATCCATATTTTCTGAAATAAAAATCAGAGATGATGGAGCAGAAACTGCTCTACAATGTGAGGACATTTTATTTTACTTTACAACCTAATTTTAAAGTTTTTATCCTGTTTTCTTTTCTTTGATCAACTGGTTTTAAAACATGCTTAATAAAAACGTGTGATTTGATTTTTGTCTGCAAACCTCCAGACGCCGTAACACTTCTACAACGGTCTCCATGTTTCGTCTCTTTTCTGTTCGTGTGGAGGTGATCATTATCTGTGGACGATCTTCTTTAAACACAACACAAACACTAAACTCCTTCAGTTCATGTGTCAACAGGTCCAGCAAACCTTATTTTTACTGCAGCTAAAACAGAAACTGGAACAGGAATCGTTGCTTTTCAAAAGGCCCGTCTGCAGATCAGAGCTGTGACTAACCAGAGCAAAGCCTCCGTCTAAAATGTGATTATCTGTCAACACAAAAGAACAGCGACTCTGATAGGACCATTAGTTTGTTCAGTATCATGGATGTTACAGACTCTCAGGTGCCGAAGAGACGAAAAACTTTGAGAAGTTAAAGTTCAGTTTAACGCTGGACTAACAGTTTAGAAATGTTATTTCTGGATGCAGAAAACGGTTCTAATTCTCTTTCTTCAGCTTTTATTTCGCATCAACAGGGAACTGGAGAGAGTTAACATTTATAAAATTAACTTTTCTGCTTCCATCGTGACGTCCAGTCAGACTGAACCAAAACGACGACAACCAGGAGCTACCCAACCTCCAGCTATCTGTTCTGTTTTACAGTAAAGCCTTCCATGTTTGTCCTCTCTGAGTTCAACCAATCAGACTCACGCAGACGTTTACAGGGACGCACAAGTTCCTCCTGTGGAGTAGGAACTCTTCTCTCCCCTGAAACAGGGTCTACAGGGACGGAACTCATAGAGGTTCAAACCTGAACGTCCTGCAGCAGAAAACTGCTCAATGTTTAGAAATCAGAGAGAAAAGGAAGTGAACCACAGACAGCTGAACTCCACAAACCAACCAGAGGAGACCGCATGGAAGTGGTGGCTTTGTTGAAACATGAACCAGATGTGTAGTTTATGAACCAGATGTGTAGTTTATGAACCAGATGTGCAGTTTATGAACCAGATGTGCAGTTTATGAACCAGATGTGCAGTTTATGAACCAGATGTGCAGTTTTGCAGCTTCAATCAGCATCAAGCAGAACGTGCAGAACTTTTTCTCTAATTCTTTAGCATCAGTAAAATGTGGTTTGTTTTCGGTAAAACAACATCTTCAGTTCTGTCTCTGTGCTTTTTTTTCCTCCATGACAGAAACACAAAAGTGTGCTTAGTGACTACCGGTGGTGGTTTAGAGAGCGACAGACGCAGCAGACGGTGACTCCTTCTTCTACTTCCTGATCTCAGGAACCATCGAGTGACAAACGAACCCTCCGCAGGCTCAAAAGACAGCTGCTAAAAGTCAGTGTGTGTCGTCAAACTTTTTACAGCCGCCTTTTAAACCTGAGGGCCTGATCCTCCAGACAGACCAGAGTTTCTCTGGAAGGTGGCGGTGTGAGGACGTCATTTCTCCTGCAGCAGGACGGGGATGTTGATGTTCCAGCCGATGGCCTGCCGGTCGAAGCCACAGGTGAACAGGTTGCAGGTGGAGTTCTCCTCACACCAGGCGGAGCAGCAAACCATCCGCCGGTGACCCTGGAAACACCGCAGCCGGGTCAATGTCGGGTTTTACTCAGATTTAACTTGTGCCGTTTTAGACCCAAAACTCACTTCTGTGAAATATTCTGGTGGAATTTTGAGAATTTCAAACTATAATTTTTTTGTATTTTCACTCTCTAAAAGCATGTGAAGTCATTTAAAAGTTCCATAAGTCCAGAAATCAAACTCTCACAGCCTTGAAATGTGGCGAGAACAGACAGAATAGTTTCATCAGATCAGAGTGATTAAGCTCCAGGAGAGGCTAAATGTCTATTAGCCTTTAAAATGGAAAGAGTGTTCAATCAAGGTTGGAATTGTGATTCTAGAAAGTTGATCTAAATGTATTTATATGTGATGGATCCATATTTCTACTAAAACACAGACTTTGGTCATGTTGTTGAATATCCACATGAATCAACATGAAGCTGTTTGTAACTCTGCTCATCTACCACCAACACCTAGACCTCCATGAACACCTAGACCTCTATGAACACCTGGACCTCTATGAACATCTGGACCTCTATGAACACTTAGACCTCTATGAACACTTAGACCTCTATGAACACTTAGACCTCTATGAACACCTAGACCTCTATGAACATCTGGACCTCTATGAACACTTAGACCTCTATGAACACCTGGACCTCTCTGAACATCTGGACCTCTATGAACATCTGGACCTCCATGAACATCTGGACCTCTATGAACATCTAGACCTCCATGAACATCTAGACCTCCATGAACAGCTAAACCTCCATGAACATCTGGACCTCTATGAACACTTAGACCTCTATGAACACCTAGACCTCTATGAACACCTAGACCTCTATGAACACCTAGACCTCCATGAACATCTAGACCTCCATGAACATCTGGACCTCCATGAACATCTGGACCTCTATGAACATCTAGACCTCCATGAACATCTAGACCTCCATGAACATCTAGACCTCCATGAACACCTAGACCTCTATGAACATCTAGACCTCCATGAACATCTAGACCTCCATGAACATCTAGACCTCCATGAACATCTAGACCTCCATGAACACCTAGACCTCTATGAACATCTGGACCTCCATGAACATCTGGACCTCTATGAACATCTAGACCTCCATGAACATCTGGACCTCCATGAACATCTAGACCTCCATGAACATCTAGACCTCCATGAACATCTAGACCTCCATGAACACCTAGACCTCTATGAACATCTAGACCTCCATGAACATCCAGACCTCCATGAACATCTAGACCTCCATGAACATCTAGACCTCTATGAACATCTAGACCTCCATGAACATCTAGACCTCCATGAACATCTAGACCTCCATGAACATCTGGACCTCTATGAACACTTAGACCTCTATGAACACCTAGACCTCTATGAACACCTAGACCTCTATGAACATCTAAACCTCCATGAACATCTAGACCTCTATGAACATCTAGACCTCCATGAACATCTGGACCTCTATGAACACCTAGACCTCTATGAACACCTAGACCTCTATGAACATCTAAACCTCCATGAACATCTAGACCTCCATGAACATCTAGACCTCCATGAACATCTAGACCTCTATGAACACCTAGACCTCTATGAACACCTAGACCTCTATGAACATCTAAACCTCCATGAACATCTAGACCTCCATGAACATCTAGACCTCCATGAACATCTAGACCTCTATGAACATCTAGACCTCCATGAACATCCAGACCTCCATGAACATCCAGACCTCCATGAACATCCAGACCTCTATGAACATCTAGACCTCTATGAACATCTGGACCTCTATGAACATCTAAACCTCCATGAACATCTGGACCTCTATGAACACTTAGACCTCTATGAACACCTAGACCTCTATAAACATCTAAACCTCCATGAACATCTAGACCTCTATGAACATCTAGACCTCCATGAACATCTAGACCTCCATGAACATCTAGACCTCCATGAACATCCAGACCTCCATGAACATCCAGACCTCCATGAACATCCAGACCTCTATGAACATCTAAACCTCCATGAACATCGAGACCTCTATGAACATCTGGACCTCTATGAACACTTAGACCTCTATGAACACTTAGACCTCTATGAACATCTAGGCCTCTATGAACACCTAGACCTCTATGAACATCTAGACCTCTATGAACATCTAGGCCTCTATGAACACCTAGACCTCTATGACCATCTAGACCTCTATGAACTCCTGGTTCTGGTTCCTACCAATGAGTCCACATCAACATTTAGTCTAAACATCTAAAAACTGGAACCTTGTCTGGTCAAACTTTAACCATCAGATTCTACTGATGTTGGAGCCCCAATAGTTGGAGAAATGTGGACCAAAGACTGGATTCTAGTAGAAACATGGATCCATCCATAGATATACACTTACAGGAACTTTATGGAGCCACTAGATCAGCCTGGACAGTTTTTTTTCTCCCCATTTTCCAGGACCAATAATTAAAAGTTTGTCCTCTGCTGGATTCTATTCTGTCTGTGTTCTCACCATATTTCTTGTTTGTGGGAGTTTTATTTCTGGAGATATTACACTCTGAAAATGGCCTCCCAGGTCCGATGCATTGTGAAGATAAATGTGTAGATATGCTGCTCAGTTTGTCCTATTAACGGTTTTTTAAGGATATTTAGTCCAGAATAATCTCTAAGGGTTGAACCCCACACTGACCTGTCTGTTGCTCCGTGGGAGTCGAGCCAGTCGGACTCCGGACATGTCGAACAGCCGGACCTGCCGATTGTCGTGAGGAAGGGCGATGATCTTCTGGTTCACCGAGACGCTGATCCTGAACAGAAAGAGCAGAGGAGCTTAGGGTGCTAGGCTAATGCTAACACCGAAAGGCTCACTGTGTACTTTGACAACCTGCAAAACTCAACAGGAAGCACGACCATCTCCACAAATCAGCTGATTTCACAGCATCACGTGATGCTCTGATGTCATCAGCGTACACATTCAGTGATAGTGATCCTTATTAATCAAGGAGCTGAGGTATGAATGACAGGTTCCCTACGATCACATGCTGCTGATATATAAAGTAAACTGGTTCCAAATATTGGCTATTGGTCTTCCTGGATTACCAATAATCAATATTAGGCTTGAAAAAAGCCGTATCAGTCGATCCCTACTGCGATAATCATGAATATTTTTAATGGCTTTGAGATCATGAACCGTGTAAACGATGTAACAATAAAGAAGAAAAGCAGTCAGAGAGCAGTACTCCTCCAAGGCTGCTCATTCCATCTGTCATTACCGATGGATGAGTCCTGATCAGTGGTGGATTTGTAGTAGGATCACAATCAGCTGATGTCGTGTTCACTGGTTGTCATGGTTACAGTGACGCCGTGCCGCTCTCTGGCAGTGATACAAAAATCTTCAACAAATCGATGGATCCAGACTATGAGCTGCATCACTGCCAGAATCTAATCAGGTGGTCCTTGAGTCATTTCTGACCTTCAAGGAAAATTTCATGCAAATCTGTTTGTCTGTTTTTGAGTGATGTGACTGACAGACAGACAGACAGACAGACAGACAGAGAGACAGAGAGACAGAGAGACAGAGACAGACAGAGAGACAGAGAGACAGAGAGACAGAGACAGACAGAGAGACAGAGAGACAGAGAGACAGAGACAGACAGAGAGACAGAGAGACAGAGAGACAGAGAGACAGAGAGACAGAGAGACAGACAGACAGACAGACAGACAGACAGACAGACAGACAGACAGACAGACAGACAGACAGACAGACAGACAGACAGACAGACAGACAGACAGACAGACATAATCACATAACTCCGTCATTCCTTGGAACAGTGACTACGTCTTGCTGACTGGTGCCGTCGGTGTCTCACCTGTCGGCAGGTGAACTCACCTGTTGACAGCGGAGTCGGTTCGGATGGTTGCTATGGGCGACCTCATGTTCTTCAGGTCCCACACTTTGACGGTTCGATCGTCGCTCCCAGAAACCACGTTGTCTCCGACCGTGAACACAGCAGACGTCACCGTGCTGCACAGAGTTTAAACATTTAAAAAGCTGCTTCTGGAAATGTCAGACAGGAACGCTGCTAGAAAACTGTTAAACGTCTGTTCATATATTCATTTTACCGATCAATGGAGCTGATTGATTACAGACCGCTGCACAATGAAACTATCAGAGCTCACATATTCAAACAGGATGTTGAAGTGCATGTGGGTCTGACCCCGTCTCCTCATGAAGGAAATCTCTTTCATTTGAACCAAATCAAAGAAACTAAAGTTACTGATTGAATATTCTCTGTAATCAATAAACTGATCAGGTTTTTTATTTGTGTTCTATCAGCGGCAGTTTAAACAGAGCAAACATAAAAACAGATTTATGGGATTTCTGCATCAACAACTAAATACATGTGGGGTTCCCATGGCTTTACTTTTATTTTAACATACCTGTATTGTACTACATATGTAGTATGCTTCTGTACTGTACTCTATATGTATAAAAAAAGAAACATTATTTCCGTGTGTTTGTATTGTTTGTATGGGTGTGTGAAGGATGGAGAAGACTGACTCTGTGTGTCCCTGGAAGACGTTGACGGAGTGGATGGACGGGTCTCTGAAGTCCCACAGCCTGAAGGTGGTGTCTCTGGACGAGGTGACCACCAGGCGCTGGGTGGGATGGGTGCAGCAGTGGGTCAGCTCCTGGTCATGGCCTGAACACAGACAGCATCAGAGAGAAGCTGCAGTCAGCTCAACCCTCACCCAGAGCTCAAAGATGAGACGGAGTCAGTTTGTGTTCTCACATTTCAACTCACAGATTATTGGTCTACTTGTCCAATAATCAAAGATTCTAAATCAATGAAGAGAAATAACTGAAGGAATTTTATCTTTAATAGTTCCTGAGATATTGTTGTTCAAACGTGCTGATTTGGGATGGAATGGGATGGAATGACTCTTCTGGAAGAACGATAAAGACCATTCTGCATCAGTAACACGGTGCTGGGTAGACAGGTCTGTGTTTATCAGGCTGGATAATATTACAGGACATAACTAAGAACACACACTGATAGATGCTTACAATCGATACACATCTGCAGTGAAAATCAAAAGTTTTGTGTCAAAGTATTCAAGCACACAAACTCTGTGACATTTGTAAAAATCCTTTGTTTCTTTTCATACGTACACGTCTAATTAAATGAGAACTTTCCAGCATTTATCTTTCAGACCGTCCAGCTGAAAATATTCTAAAAAAACGTCATGGTGTCAGATGGAGTGATTGACAGAAGACTGATAATGAGGTGCAGCAGACCATTCTACAGCACTAATCCTCTAACAGGTCTGACTACGGCACACTGTTAGTAACAGTTACTGCTGCCTACAGAAGGACTGTGCTGATGGACTAAACTGTCGGTAAGAGATTGTTCCTACAGAGAGCTCTTTGTAAAATTCCAAATAATCCTTTTTACATTTCTGTACAATCGATACACAAAAGTGGAAATAAGCCTTCTATCGACTGATGTGTGTTTAACAGACACTGAAAGCAACGAACAACAGACTGACTGATGTTTAGAATCGATACACATTTGTGGTGAAAATGAAAACTGTTGTGTCCCAATTTGCAACAACACAACCTCAGAGGACATGTTGTTAAAAAAACCTTTGTTTGTTTTTATAGTTACATGTTTATTTAAAACATTTACCCTTCTGTGCTGTTATGGAGCGATAGGAGTGCCAAATCAAAATATAAATAAATAAATAAATAAATAAATGTGGAAATATAAAGAGAAATAAATAATTAAATAAATAAATGTGGAAATATAAAGAGAAATAAATAAATAAATAAATAAATGTGGAAATATAAAGAGAAATAAATAAATAAATAAATAAAAGGAAAAAACAGAAAAGGTAAAAGCAAAGACAAAATTTTCCTTTTTATTTATTTAATTATTTATTTCTCTTTATATTTCCACATTTATTTATTTATTTATTTATATTTTGATTTGGCACTCCTATCGCTCCATATGCTGTTACTTGTTAATAAACAATAAATAAATCAGTTTTATTGAGTATTGTTTATGAAATAACACAGACTGTGGAGTCTACAGACTTATCGTAGCATTCTCTCCTTCTTACCAGTCAGTGAGTGGACCAGCTCTGAAGTCTCCACGTCGTACAAATTGGCAGCTCGGTCCCACGACGCCGTCACAACCTGTTTACCCCCCACCAGCCAATCAGCAGCGATCACCACGCCCTGATGGCTGCGGAGCGCCGTGGTGGCCACCCGGATGGAGGGGCAGTCGTTGGGGCCCTCCGCCTCGCCGTCGGCCTCGTCTTTGTCTGAGAAGTCCACGTCGTCTTCACAGGGCGTCTGCTGCTGCCACACATGAAGGACTTTCAGCCTCAGAGACGGAAAGCGTACCAACAACAAACCATCAGAAACTGAAGCTGGTCACTCACGCTGATGTCAGCAACCGGCTGTGGAGTGGGCAGCTGGACCATGTATCTCCAGATGTGAGCCGTCTGATCTCCTGAGGCTGCAGGACACAGAACGAGTCAAAAAAAGACACGTTTGAATGGAGCCATGTTTCAGGACACAGTGAGCAAAGATCGATCCATTTCTGTCCACACAACCAGCAACAGAAGACATTTACAACACTAACATCCACTCCATCATCTTGCTACAGGAGGTTTTACAGCTCTGGGTCATCTTTTTATGGATATGTGCAGCAGAAGAGCTTTTAAGGCACCAAGAATCCAGTCTGATGTTGTTTCCTACAGTAAATAAATCTACAAAGACAACTGTAGTGATGCTGTGAATGCTTACCTGTCAGAGCCATCTGCTCAGTGGGGTGGAACTTGATGGAGTTGACTGTGGAGACACGGATATCTGCTTTACATCCCATCATAACATTAACACATAACATTACTGGTATCTATGAAGCACACTCACTGATGTACCAATGTACTTATTAAATATTTCTGACAGCCATTTCCAAGTATTTTTGACCAGTCGGTAAAACATTTTAGTTTCACTTGTAATCATTTTGGAAAATCTACTTCACTGTTAAACTAGGAGGTTACTAGACACTTCAGAATGTAAAAAAACATTCACATAATTACAAAAAATGTTTACGTATGTTAATATAAATACATTTACAACATGTGACACCATGATACCAGCATCAGGACCAGATCTACAGGTGCTTTAGGACAACATGTCCACACTCATGTTTTACCACCAGAGGCTACATGTGAGTGTTAAACATGTCTGCAGGATACATCCCATAATACTGACGATCACCAGGATACATCCCATAATACTGATGATCACCAGGATACATCCCATAATACTGATGATCACCAGGATACATCCCATAATACTGACGATCACCAGGATACATCCCATAATACTGACGATCACCAGGATACATCCCATAATACTGACGATCACCAGGATACATCACATAATACTGACGATCACCAGGATACATCCCATAATACTGATGATCACCAGGATACATCCCATAATACTGACGATCACCAGGATACATCCCATAATACTGACGATCACCAGGATACATCCCATAATACTGACGATCACCAGGATACATCCCATAATACTGACGATCACCAGGATACATCCCATAATACTGACGGTCACCAGGATACATCCCATAATACTGATGATCACCAGGATACATCCCATAATACTGACGGTCACCAGGATACATCCCATAATACTGACGGTCACTAGGATACATCCCATAATACTGACGGTCACCAGGATACATCCCATAATACTGACGATCACCAGGATACATCACATAATACTGATGGTCACCAGGATACATCCCATAATACTGACGGTCACCAGGATACATCCCATAATACTGACGATCACCAGGATACATCCCATAATACTGACGATCACCAGGATACATCCCATAATACTGATGATCACAGCTGGTTCTAACATGGACTGGAAAGGTTTGGAGCCATTTTGAACCATTTTATTGGAACTTTAGTGAATGTTGAACTGATCTAAGACAGGTTTGGAATCATCTGGACACATTTTGAACCATTTCTGAGACTTTGGACCAAACCGAGTCTTTTCAGATCATTTCTGAGACATTTTTAACAAGTTGTTGTCATTCTGGCCAAGGTTCAAGTCACTTTGGAAAAGCTTTGAGTCATTTTGGACAGATGTTAGGACCTCTGGACACATTAGGAGTCATTCTGGGAAGGATCTGTGAAACTGGTATTTTTTGGTCATTTAATATTTCCTTTTTCTTGTTTTATCTCTGTTTTGTAGTTATTTTTTGCTAGTCTTTGTCTTTGTCATCTCCTCTCTATAGTTTTGAGACAGTTTTGTGTGTCTCTGTGATATTTCTTTCTCGTTGTGATAATATTGCTGCTTTGGTCATGTTGTACCACAGTGTGTTTGTCTTATTTTTCTTGTTTCGTGTCATTTGTGTCCTGTTTTTGTTGTTTATTGCGACCTTTGTTACGGTTTTGTCTCTTTGTGGCATTCTTGTTTCTTGGTTTGTCATTTTTTGGTCTTGCTTTTCCTGTTCTGTGTCTCGTTTTGGTCATTTTATGCGTCTTTGTCACAGTTTTCTGATGTTGTTACTGCATGGATGTAAAACTGACACAACAGAACTCAGCTATGTTTTTCAGCTCTGGATAAGTGTTGCAGGAGCTCCAGGAGCAGAGCTTCACTGCACTAGGAGACTAATCTGGCTGGAAAATCTAAATCAGGCATTGCTGTTTTCTTTGTTAAAGATGCTGTCTCTTAGCATCATGTGTTATAAATACTGCAGAAATGAGCAAATCTCAGTGTTTCATAAATTCACAGCAGCAACAGGGTTGGTCAGAAAACATTCTGTCCTTCATCACCAAGGTGGGAACATTTAAATCACTTCTATTGTGATAAATGTGCTGTAGAATTCCAACTCTACCTGATCCTTGGTGGCCCATATATTTGAGGAGGCACTTTCCCGTCTCGATGCTCCACAGCATGGCAGAGTGGTCTGTTAGAATAGAATAGAATCATTTTATTAGGACACGAGAGAAACCACAGAGATGGTTACTACTGCTGTCTACATCTGCTGATAGACAGCATGGTCGGATAGAATTATTAAAACAAATATCTAGGTTTGAAAAATGCACTTAATGTGGGCTGACGGTGCATAAGAAGAAAATAGAGGCGTTAAATCCTCCGACTCAAAGGTAAAAAACAGATTTACAGATAAACAGGAGATACAATATAAAGTACAAAAAACAAAACACCAAGAAAGGGGCAAACAGGGAGAAGTTCAGGAAGCAAACAGACATTTGAGGATAAATTCCAGGAGCGATGAGGAAGTACCTGCAGACGCTGTACCGAGGACCATGGGCTGGGTCCTGGTGATGCTGAGGTCCCAGAGGCCGTCTCTGTGGCCGACATACTCCCTGACCAGCTGGCAAACCGCCCTGGACGTGGTGGCTTTGAAACTGGACACGATCTGACATGGACATCAAACTAGCGTTAAAACTGAACATCAGAGGATCCCAGCGGTGTCTCTGGCAGGGTTCCTACACTTCACCGGTATAAGCAGGGCTAAACAGCCAGCGATAGTCACTAGAAAAAGACTGAAGGATCCGTTTGAACCCTCTGAACTACAAGCAGCACTTTCTGGAGGATTTTTAGTTCTTTTCTTTTGCTCCTGTCACATTTTTTCCTACAGTGGAATCATTTCTGACTGCAAAATAAAGTCCTCCACCCAAAAACACAAACTCAAAACTGTCCCCCATTCTAGGAAATCACAAAAACCTGGAATCAACAAATTAAACATTGTTTCAAGACCCTACAAATGTTCCAACACCGGGAAATAAAAAAGGTAGCACTACGTACTATAAACACTTTGATTTTTGACATGTTTCCATATGTCTGCATGTACACACTGCCTACAGTTTGATTTTTGACATGTTTCCATACATCTGCATGTGCACACTGCCTACAGTTTGATTTTTGACATGCTTCCATACATCTGCATGTGCACACTGCCTACAGTTTGATTTTTGACATGCTTCCATACATCTGCATGTACACACTGCCTACAGTTTGATTTTTGACATGCTTCCATACATCTGCATGTGCACACTGCCTACAGTTTGATTTTTGACATGCTTCCATACATCTGCATGTACACACTGCCTGCAGTTTGATTTTTGACATGCTTCCATACATCTGCATGTGCACACTGCCTACAGTTTGATTTTTGACATGCTTCCATACATCTGCATGTACACACTGCCTACAGTTTGATTTTTGACATGTTTCCATATGTCTGCATGTACACACTGCCTACAGTTTGATTTTTGACATGTTTCCATACATCTGCATGTACACACTGCCTGCAGTTTGATTTTTGACATGTTTCCATACATCTGCATGTACACACTGCCTACAGTTTGATTTTTGACATGCTTCCATACATCTGCATGTACACACTGCCTACAGTTTGATTTTTGACATGTTTCCATATGTCTGCATGTACACACTGCCTACAGTTTGATTTTTGACATGTTTCCATACATCTGCATGTACACACTGCCTGCAGTTTGATTTTTGACATGTTTCCATACATCTGCATGTACACACTGCCTACAGTTTGATTTTTGACATGCTTCCATACATCTGCATGTACACACTGCCTACAGTTTGATTTTTGACATGTTTCCATACGTCTGCATGTACACACTGCCTACAGTTTGATTTTTGACATGTTTCCATACATCTGCATGTACACACTGCCTGCAGTTTGATTTTTGACATGTTTCCATACATCTGCATGTACACACTGCCTGCAGTTTGATTTTTGACATGTTTCCATACATCTGCATGTACACACTGCCTACAGTTTGATTTTTGACATGTTTCCATATGTCTGCATGTACACACTGCCTGCAGTTTGATTTTTGACATGTTTCCATATGTCTGCATGTACACACTGCCTGCAGTTTGATTTTTGACATGTTTCCATATGTCTGCATGTACACACTGCCTACAGTTTGATTTTTGACATGTTTCCATATGTCTGCATGTACACACTGCCTACAGTTTGATTTTTGACATGTTTCCATACATCTGCATGTACACACTGCCTGCAGTTTGATTTTTGACATGTTTCCATACATCTGCATGTACACACTGCCTGCAGTTTGATTTTTGACATGTTTCCATATGTCTGCATGTACACACTGCCTACAGTTTGATTTTTGACATGTTTCCATATGTCTGCATGTACACACTGCCTACAGTTTGATTTTTGACATGTTTCCATACATCTGCATGTACACACTGCCTGCAGTTTGATTTTTGACATGTTTCCATACATCTGCATGTACACACTGCCTGCAGTTTGATTTTTGACATGTTTCCATACATCTGCATGTACACACTGCCTGCAGTTTGATTTTTGACATGTTTCCATACGTCTGCATGTACACACTGCCTACAGTTTGATTTTTGACATGTTTCCATACGTCTGCATGTGCACACTGCCTGCAGTTTGATTTTTGACATGTTTCCATACGTCTGCATGTACACTGCCTGCAGTTCAGTCAAACATCCTGAACTTCTGTCATGCAGCTGTAGGTCACAGCTGAGGAATGCAGAATTTTTTGCTTTATACAGAAAAAACTGTTCATTTTTGGAAAAACTTTGGATTCAGTGACCAGAAAGAAACATAATGATTTTAAGATAAGATTAGGTTGATTTTCCCAATGAAACCAAAACTCACGATTAATTCAGGAACCGTCTGAAAGTTGAAGAACCAACAGTTCTGACTGATGAATCATTCTGGAGGTTCTCCTACAGATAATGTGCCTTTTGGTGTTCAGAGGGTTAAACTGTTTGCTTATTTGACTCAAATTAGTGAATTTTGGAGCCAAACGTAAAGGCCTTTCACGTTGTCAGGTAACCCAGGGCTTCAGTTCATAGCATCCATTTAGCTGGATCACACTACAAAGCTCAGCCTGTTCCCCACAGCCTTTGCTAATTTTTCCAATGGCATAGACATGGTTGGGTTTGATGAGTCCAGAGCTGTGTAGGAACCCTGGTCTGATGGAGGGAGGAAGCGGGTCAGCAGAACTGAGGAGGGGTCCTTGTAGTACGGCGGGGCTGAGAAGCTTCTGTCGATAACAGCGTTACTCATACCAGCTGGGCTCGTTTTACCAAAATATCTTTACTGCTGTTTGCTTTAAGCCCCTCTCAGCACAGGATGGTTAGTTGGTATAAACTGAACCAATCTGATGCTTCGAGGGCTTTAAAACAACCAACCACCCAGGTCTGGTATCAACACAAACGCAGACGTTATTTGTCCTGTATCAGTACTGGGGGGTTACTGTCAGTGCAAAACCGCAACCAAGAAAAAAAAAGACCTAAAAAAGGGTCAAAGTCACGGTGAGACAGAAGAACTGATGAGTAGGTTTTAGCAGATTTATAAAGTGTTTGTACATTAAAGATGGGGATGATACAAACGGGACTCTTGGCTCGTTTTGGACACAGACCACTAAATAAGTTCCAACTGAAACAAAGCAGGAGAGCAGAGAGAGCAGCATCATTCATCTGAGACGAACCTCAGGCTGCACGTCGAACAGAGCACGCTTCAAACCTCTATCTGCTAAAAAAAACAGCAAATCAAAGTGATGATGTGATGACAAACACCAGCGGTTACTGGTTAGGAAGCAGCAGTCTCTCACGGTAAATCCAATTTGTTGCTGTTTTCTCGTTTCACTGGGTTAAGGTTGTTCATTAGCGTGATGAATCCGTGGTAGCAGGCTGAGGATGAGCCTGTTCAACTGATGCAGCGTCTAAAGAAGCAGCGGCAGGTTTAAGGAAAGAAGCTCCGCAGAATAAGCTTTAATTACCGGCCGAGCAGCGAATCTAACGCACCCAGCAGGTACAGCTCTACGGCCTGTAGCGTCAGCGTGCAGTCTGCTGCAGCCATGTCAGAGTCAACATTCAACAGCTGCACTCACAAACACTGTGGTCACCCCGTAATGACACTTATGTTTGAGTGAAACCACTAATAAAATGAAACAGAACATCATAAAAATAAGATCAAATAACATAAGAACAGTTTTAAACATGTATGAGAAAATGAGCAAAAGAAAAGAAATGAAACAAACAAATAAAAATATACACACATATATATCTAGTTTTTTGTTTTATCGTTTCATTTTTGCTCTTTTTTTCTATATTTGTGTCTTACAGGGTCAAACAGTAGCTCCCACATGTTTTGGGTTTTGTTCTGTCGTATCAGTTTGTTACTGGATGAAGCTAAAATCAGCGGTTTAAAAGCTAAACGCAGACATGGTGCAGTGTTTCTGAGCAGACCACAGACTGAGCTGTGAAGTGAAGCAGCCAAACAGTCCTCCTGCAGCATTTAAAGCCTTCAGGGACGTCTCCACAGTGTACCATTATGTGAACGCCGACAGCGAGCAGAACCAAAGAGGAGCAACTGAACAAGGCTGTTAGTGAGATAACAGGTCATGTTTTTATCTCACGCAGAAACGGGTAGAAGAGCTCAGAGCCCTACATGTGAACGACCAAGTCTCGAGGGGAGGGAGTGTCGACCCCCTGGCTGGGCTGTTCATGCATATTGGCACACAAGGGGGAGAAATCAACAAGTTACCCATGAGTCTCCACCCCACAACTCCCAGCTGGTTACGCTGAAGTTGCGGGATCCCCCTACTCTGGCATGGCAAGAATTTGAACGTGGCTACGAGCAGAAAAGGTGAAACAGACAGCAGTTCTTCTCTTTAACATTCACTGAGTAAGACACACAGGAAACCTTTTCTGGGTTCACACTTTAACGTTAACATTCAGAGGTTAGATTCAGGCTCATCTCGTTTCCATCATCAGGGTTTCTGCTCCACCGTCTGATGAGCTTCACGCCTTTTAAATTATAAATGTTTAACACGCATCTGTGAAAGTTTACATCGACAAATCAGATACTTTAAAGGTTGCCCGCTAGCCAGGACGTTCTTTTCAACGGGTTTATGTTCGAACAACAACACCCTGAGAATTACTAAAGGCACCATAAAAAGAGATATGACTGTACAGGGTGCACCAAAAACACTTTCATTTCAATTATTAACAAAAATTCATCAAAAGTTATATTTTATTTAGTTAACGTACAATGTTTAAAGTAATGTAAAATCAATCTAGTGCTGAATATTTCCACCCTTTGCTCTTATCACAGCCTCAACACGACGTCGGAAGGCGAGGCAGGTTTTCTTAATAGTCCAGTGTCATTTTTCACTAGCCTTCTCATGGAAGTGTTACTGACTTTGAGGTCGGCAGCCATCCTTCTCATTGACCGTGTCCTCTGTTTGACCTGGTTTATAATGGACTTCACCCTGACTGATTTCTTCCTACCGGAGCCAGGTTTTCTGTCAGCACTCCCGGTAAGTTCCAGCTTTTCTTTACATTTTAAACTGCCTGTCTTGGTATCCCCAGCTGTCTGGATATGGCTGTCACAGTCAGTCCAGTAAATCAGGAACGGCTTTAGTTTTGGCCATCTGTACGGTTGCTTTATGCCTTATCAAGGTGACCACTGGTGATACGTGACCTTATTAAAAGATGACAACTTATGAACTGACTTCACATAGAAGGCAGAGGAGGGAATATTCAAGTGTCAAGGTGTTTTTGGTGCACCCTGTATTCTAAAGCTATGAAACCATTTTCAAACTCCAGAAGGTTTCATTTGGGGAACAACTTGTCAGACCTGCTCAATCAGTTATGAAAAAGCAACAATAACACCCTTATTTTCATTTACTTCATATTAAAGTATTCTCTGTGTTTATATTACTGAGACCTGCAGCTACACGTGGATCAGAAAATATCACTGACTGGCTTCTGATTTATCAGAGTTTAGCTCATATGAGCTCAAAGATGAACTTCTCATGATGGCTTAGTTTTTAGTTTTTTCATATTATAACACAAGTATGACCAAAGACTATTTGAGCTAATTATCCAACAGTACAGACTCCAAACCAGTGACATGATGAGAAATAACAGTGAAAGTTTCTGTTTTTTATCTTTAATAGTTCTTCAGATATTGTTGTTCAAACAGACTGAGATTTGGTAAAATTTAACAATGTGTACACAGGATTTATCATTCATTTAATGTTGTCTTCACTGAAAAAAATGCTTTTCTTTCAAAAACAAGAACATTTCTAAGTGAGCCCAGACTGTTGAACAGCAGTGTACATTCATGTTATAAATTATCTACTGTATGTTGAGCTAAGACGCCCCAAATATCTTTACAAACATCGATATTTGATGCTATAAATATCTAAAGCTAATCAGAGATGGTTGAGCAGAAACTGATGATTTGTGATGTAATATCTTCTATTTATTCTTGTATTTGACTGTTTTCATGTTTTACAACCTTAGTAAACAAGACTTCAACCTGCAATGTGTACAACAACACCTCGGTTCTGTAATTTCTGACAGTTATTCCAAACTAGCAGTAAAAGGGTTAGTACCTTGCTGGTTGAAGCCTTGTAGGTCGTCTTCAGCTTCTGAGACAGCTGACTGGTGCTGTGGCTGGCTGGAAATCAGAACAACACACAGATACAGGTCAGAGGATCATGGAAGCAAGCATGGAATAAAAGGAAACCAGCTCAGGGAAAGTAAAGCATGCCTCAACGTGGATGAATGCAGAGCGTGGCCCACCTTTAGTTTTCAGAGCTCCTTTAGCCAAGTCGGCCCCTTCGAACGTCTGTCCCTCTGCGGTCAAACGGTCGTTCAGAGTTTCGATTTCTCTGCGTACTGGAAGTCAAACACGTCATGAGTTAAAAGACGTTTCGATGCTGGAGCTGAAATGATCACACCAGGTTCCATGAAAGAGCAGCAGTTTGGCTTTTACAGAAGCTACCAAAGAGACCGTCTTACTGTCAGACATGAGAAGACTCCAGAGCGGTTCTAAAGACACCAAATGTGATCAGTTACAGCTAATACAGTTCTGGGTATTCCTGCATGTTTCATTACATCCTCTGCTCATCCTAACAGCTGCAGTGACAATCCACGTTCTTTAGAAGTCTTGGATCAGAGAATAAATGTCTTTATTTAGTTTCTATCACAGGCTTGAACAAAATCGCCAGTGGAGAAAACACTAGAATAAAACTTTCTTAGTTTCATTAATCGTGGTTTTATTCATTGAAGCATTCCAGCTTTTGTTCTTTTGTTTTTTGTTGTTCATCAGATGGACAGAAATAAAAGGAGATTTCTGTTAGAGTGCACAACACAAAGTGAATGTTTTGATGGTTTACATGTAAAGTGTCTGAGGGCCCAGGAAAGCGCCACACAAACAAAACGTATCATTACTGATTTATTATGAAATGTCTTCAGTAGATGTGGACCAGTGTTAATGCTGTAGTCACCATCCAGAGGTTCATCATGAACAGGAAGAACTCTGCCACAGCTGTAAAGGTCAAACTGCTGCCATTTCTCACACTTTTATGCTGTTTGGAGACGAATCCTTCGTCTTTAATTACAGAATCAGAACTCATTTGAAGAGGCTGAAGCTATAGGAGCTATGAAGAGGCTTTTAGACAGAACATAAGTCTGTGATTTAGAACCATCACATCATGACAGGTTTTCACTGCACACAGCAACGAACCGGCTAGCTGTGACCAACACTGAAAGGTTTCCATTCAAGCAGCAATGTCAGGAGTGTTTTAGCAGACAGGAAGCCTGCTGCAGCTCAGAAATATGAGTAAATATGGTTATTCTGCCAATATTAATGCTAATCAGCTGTCCATCCGAGCCTTTAGCTAAAACAACTGGCAGATAAGAATCATTACGTTTCATCTGAGAAATGCAGTCAGCTACAGAGGCACTTCAGCTTAAATTAGAATCCTGATTACTTTGAATGAAATTTAAACCTGCATTGTTTTGTGTTTAAGCTTTAAATATCATGTGCTGAAATATGTAACTGTAGTTCCAATAAAAAAAGTGAATTACCAATAATTTTATTTGTACTCCATGAAGCAAAACACCAAAAAGTCAGAACTACAGATGAAACATTTTAAATCTGAAAAAGCTAAAAAAAAACGTTTGCTCATGATTATACTAATAAAGAACCAGACAAAAATTCCCTTTGAACAGTGTGGGAAAAACTAGATGGAACATCTTAATTAGTATCTAAGCAACCAACCAATTATTATGTAGAGGCAAATCTAATGGTTTTTAATTAAATGAAGCGCTTCGGTTTAATATCATTTTATTGAAAGTTGTTTTAATCAGAAGATTGATGCAAACTATTGTGTTTTTTTTCTGTTTTTGTGCAGTGAGCATTTCACGTTGTTTCTCTGATGTCAGAAATATGGAAACTGGAAGCAGAAAAAATCTACAACGTCAAAGTTCCCTTAATTCTCATGACACACTGAAGCTACTTTGGAATCCCAGCGACACATGCTCCCTTCATGACTTACATTCCAGGTTTTCTATGTAGAGGTTTTCAAACTCCCTCTCGATCTGACTGAACAGGTCCAGCAGGTTGCTCCTCAGAGACAGGGGCAGTTTGGAGTCCTACCGGGGCAGAAGAGAAGAACTTTAAGCACCTGGAAACACGGAGGTTTACGAGTGAGGAGAGGAGGCAGGACTGGCTGTAACGTCTACAGATTTATTCATGTGAAAAGGGTCGAGGCTGGGAAAAAGGAAAGAACGTGACAGAAAAAAACACAAAGTGGCAGATACATAAATGCACAGCTGGAGGGAAGATCTGACAGAGATGCTTTATACTGATGAAAAAAAAACACTATTCTCTACGCCATAATCCTTCACACAATACAAGTTCAGCATCTGGCTCCAGAAACACAACATATTCCTGAAAGAAAGCACCAGAGAAGAGTCTCATCTGACAATGAACCTCGAGGAAGGAAATAAAAACAAACTCCTGTTTCAGGTTCAAACAGGAAACGACAGAAATCAATAAAGTATTCGTGTTGGAGCCTCACACATGCCTGAAGGTGTTTTTATCAGGGTTCAAGAAACAAGCTTTGACTCGTTGCTTTGAAGAACTCACACTGCAGCATATCCAGACAGTTCTTAAAGTAGAGACAGAATGTTGTTTGTCTCAGTCCATTTATACTGCTTCATTAAGGACATTAAAAGGTCTTCACATTACCTGCAGAACGGTGCATTTAAATACTAAAAATAGTGAAAATAAACACTGTGATTTAAAGACACATTTAACGATAACTGACATTTACCAAGCAAAAGAAAACTGTTTGATTTTTAAAAGCATGTTGGTATTTCTCGAATTCTGAATATTCTATAGTGACAGATAAGGGAATACACACGTGGACAAAATTGTTGGTACCCCTCAGTTAAAGAAGGAAAAACCCACAATTCTCACTGAAATCACTTGAAACTCACAAAAGTAACAATAAATAAAAATTTA
The DNA here is from genome assembly GCF_021347895.1 of Acanthochromis polyacanthus. Lineage (NCBI taxonomy): Eukaryota > Metazoa > Chordata > Actinopteri > Pomacentridae > Acanthochromis > Acanthochromis polyacanthus. The sequence continues at coordinate 3,513,078 of NC_067121.1, forward strand.
TTGAAAATTAAATAATCAAAATCAGCCATTACTTTTGAATTGTTGATTAACATAATTATTTAAAAAAACAAACTAATGAAACAGGCCTGGACAAAAATGATGGTACCTCTATAAAAGATTGAAAACTATTTGACCAGAGTGACATGATTAACTCAGGTGTGTCATTTAATTGACATCACAGGTGTTTCCAAACTCATAATCAGTCAGTCTGCCTATTTAAAGGGAGACAAGTAGTCACCCTGCTGTTTGGTGAAAAGGTGTGTACCACACTGAACATGGACAACAGAAAGCGAAGGAGAGAATTGTCCCAGGACATCCGAAAAAAAATGATAGACAAACATCTTAAAGGTAAAGGCTATAAGACCATCTCTAAACAGCTTGAAGTTCCTGTGACAACAGTGGCTCATATTATTCAGAAGTTCAAGACCCACGGGACAGTAGCCAACCTCCCTGGACGTGGCCGCAAGAGGAAAATTGATGACACATTGAAGAGACGGATCGTTGGAATTGTATCCAAAGAGCCCAGAGCAACCTCCAAAGAAATTAAAGGTGAACTCCAAGGCCAAGGTACATCAGTGTCAGATCGCACCATTCGTCGTTGTTTGAGCCAAAGTGGACTTCATGGGAGACGACCAAGGAGGACACCACTGCTGAAAAAAACTCATAAAAAAGCCAGACTGGAATTTGCAAAAATGCATGTTGACAAGCCACAAAGCTTCTGGGAGAATGTCCTTTGGACAGATGAGACCAAACTGGAGCTTTTTGGTAAGGCACATCAACTCTATGTTCATAGACTCAAAAACCAAGCATACGAAGAAAAGAACACTGTCCCTACGGTGAAACATGGAGGAGGCTCAGTAATGTTTTGGGGCTGCTTTGCTGCATCTGGCACAGGGTGTCTTGAAAGTGTGCAAGGTACGATGAAATCTGAAGACTATCAAGGCATTCTGGAGAGAAATGTGCTGCCTAGTGTCAGAAAGCTTGGTCTCAGTCGCAGGTCATGGGTCTTCCAACAGGACAACGATCCAAAACACACAGCCAAAAACACCCAAGAATGGCTGAGAGAAAAGCGTTGGACTATTCTAAAGTGGCCTTCTATGAGCCCAGATCTGAATCCCATTGAACATATGTGGAAGGAGCTGAAACATGCCATTTGGAGAAGACACCCATCAAACCTGAGACAACTGGAGCTGTTTGCTCATGAGGAGTGGGCCAAAATACCTGTTGACAGCTGCAGAACGCTCATTGACAAATACAGAAATGGTTTAATTGCAGTGATTGCCTCAAAAGGTTGTGCAACAAAATATTAAGTTATGGGTACCATCATTTTTGTCCAGCCCTATTTCATTAGTTTGTTTTTTAAATAATTATGTTAATCAGCAATTCAAAAGTGATGGCTGATTTTGATTATTTAATTTTCAATAAATTTTTATTTATTGTTACTTTTGTGAGTTTCAAGTGATTTCAGTGAGAATTGTGGGTTTTTCCTTCTTTAACTGAGGGGTACCAACAATTTTGTCCACGTGTGTAAATGCACCAACACTAATGCAATCCCATTCCTTTATGAAAACATAATGAATGCTACTGCAGCAGTGGGACTTAAACATGTTATTTACATCTGGACCGATCCAAACGGGAAGAGGGTCAGATCTCCACTTAGCTTTGACCGCTCTTTGTGCACTGAAAGACTGAACCGATGCTGGCGGCGACATCTTCCAGAGAAATCAGTCAAGTGTGCTGTGAGCATTGACAGTCTGAAAAGTTTGTGCCTCAAACTGGAATAAAGCACAGAAAGAAGAGCTGCTGAGAGGACCTGCTGTTCAGCATTATGAAGGATGGGTTCATCAGGAGGAGCCGACAGACTGAGACTCACAGCTGGAAAACCTAAATACACTCAATTATTCATAGATTTTTATTAATTATTAATACTGGATGGGAAAATACTTTACTCCCCAACAGCTTCGATGTTGATCAGAAACAGGAACGATGTTGGCTCAAACAAGGAGTTCTGACAGGTGGATCCCACTGTACTACAAAGATCAGGTACAACGAGTCTGAAGTCAAAGTTTTCAATGCCACCAACCGATGTTACACAGCTACATCACCATGGTAACCGATGCTGCACACCTACATCACCATGGTAACTGATGCTGCACAGCTACATCACCGTGGTAACTGATGCTGCATACCTACATCACCGTGGTAACTGACGCTGCTCAGCTACATCACCGTGGTAACTGATGCTGCTCAGCTACATCACCATGGTAACTGATGCTGCACACCTACATCACCATGGTAACTGAATGCTGCACAGCTACATCACCGTGGTAACTGATGCTGCTCAGCTACATCACCGTGGTAACCGATGCTGCACAGCTACATCACCATGGTAAATGATGCTGGTCAGCTACATCACCGTGGTAACCGATGCTGCACAGCTACATCACCATGGTAAATGATGCTGGTCAGCTACATCACCGTGGTAACCGATGCTGCACAGCTACATCACCGTGGTAACCGATGCTGCACAGCTACATCACCGTGGTAACCGATGCTGCACAGCTACATCACCGTGGTAACCGATGTTGCACAGCTACATCACCATGGTAAATGATGCTGGTCAGCTACATCACCGTGGTAACCGATGCTGCACAGCTACATCACCGTGGTAACCGATGCTGCACAGCTACATCACCGTGGTAACCGATGCTGCACAGCTACATCACCGTGGTAACCGATGCTGCACAGCTACATCACCGTGGTAACCGATGCTGCACAGCTACATCACCATGGTAACCGATGCTGCACAGCTACATCACCGTGGTAACCGATGCTGCACAGCTACATCACCGTGGTAACCGATGCTGCACAGCTACATCACCATGGTAACTGATGCCACACAGCTACATCACCATGGTAACTGATGCCACACAGCTACATCACCATGGTAACTGATGCTGCACAGCTAACCTGCTCTGGAGGTTCTGTTTGGAGGGTCAGGGTCATGAGTTTGGATGTAAATTGGCTGGAAGCAGCGTCTCTCTTCAACCAGATCTTCTCTCTGAGTGATTTGGATTCTCAGCTGAACTTTTATCTACAGACCTGTTAAACTCCACTGAATGAAGCCGTACAGTCACAGCAGGATAACCGGACGTCTTTTGCTGCCAGGGTAACCTACACTACATGCATTCAGCTGGTGATGCAGAAAATACATAAATATATTTTTGTTTTTGGTTCCAGACCCTTTTACTCTGCTGGTGCTGCAGCTGATAGAACACTAACTAGAAAACTGACCAGTCTGTTTGTGTCTATCACAGAGAATAATCAACATTATGCTGCGTTATGGGCATCTGTCACTTTTGGTAAACACTGATCAAAGAGTTTCAGTATTTTCTGACATTTTAGAGACCAAACAACAAATCTATTCATCCAGAAACTGACTGAGAATGGAAATAACTGCTGCAGAGTCACACAGTGGTAATATAAACACATTAACTTAGAGTATTAATATTTTTCTTTATGCATTATGTCTGGGCCTTATCTGCAATAATGGTGCTTTTACAAACCTTAAAAAAACCTGTTTGATACCCTTCATAGCTCTCCATTAATCTCCATTTTGTGCAGAAGAAGAGCCAAATGACAGCCACATTTGTATTTATTTGACCAAAATAAATAAAACCAGACAGAAGAGTCCTGGAAACGTGTGTAGCATAAAACTGTTTGACAGAATAAGTGATCAGTGTGCAGCTTCTCTCTCAGATGATGGTGTTTTACAGCAGGATCACATCATAATTGGCCGTAAATAGAAGAATGACACCCAGGGTCACAATTTGCTGTAAAATGCCTTTAAGTTTTCATCTAGATGTTGTGGAAATCTGAAATGAATTAGCAGAAGAAAAGGTGAGATTAACGCGTCTTTCCATCCTCTGCTGTTACGCTTATATTACCACCTGACTGAGTTAATTATCTTTAGAGAAGAGCGCAGTGAGATGAGGTGATAAAAAGGTGCCAGTCAAACCTCAAACAATGGAAAATGTAATATGTGCACAATTATTTATCCACAAGGTCAGAGCTGTGCTGCATTCTCTTCTTTAAAAGCAGCTTTTCCACCTGAATGTTTACAGTAAGTCCACCCACCGTCAGCATCAAAACCTCCAAATGAAGGATTATTAAACTGATCTGGCTTCTAGTTTTTAACCAGAGAATGTAGGCGCACCAAACCCAAAACCCCACTGTAAAATACAACACACATACTTCTGAAATATCTACAAAAACACGTTAAAGGGGTTTAAAACAGGCAGCACACACCTCCTGCTCTCACTACCAACCAAACCTAAACTAGATCAAACCTACACAGCTAAAGCTAGCGACACTAGTGTCAGAAACACGGAGGACCAAACACCTGAAACTTACCTCCATTCTCATGAAGGATTCCAGATTATCAGAGGACTGGGACCAAAAGGGACCAGAGTGAAAAAACAACAAGTCATGAGGAAGGGATTTTAGAAATGGGAGCTTATACAGGTTTAAATCCACAACAGCTCCACGCTGCCTGGACTCACACTGTACGATCAGAAACCCACATTAAACCACTTCAGTTTCCATTTACAGTGGAAACGTTTGTGCACAGCTTCCTCTAAAGATCAGGATTCTGACAGTTTAATACTACTACTGTAAATAACAAAGAACACAAACATGGAGCTTTTACCTCCCATTAGTGTCTTTTTTCTGTAACACAGCAGAGAAGCACAGGTGCTGCTAATTAGTGACCCTTCTATAACATTCATGTGTCAGACGAAGCTCCTTTAAGTCTATGATTTACACCTGTGCTTTCCTGCTCTGACGAGTCAAAACGTCCTCTGTGCAACAAGAGATGCCGTTTAAATGAGATATCAACCCTCCTGTTGCCTTCATTTACGAGCACCAAAAAATATTTTCCTTTTCTGAAAAAAATTCCAACAATCAGCAAAAAAAATCCCCAAACTTCAGAAAATTTGCAAAATCTTCAGGAAAAAAAACTCCCTTTAAAAAAATAATTTTGTAAATATTTTCAAAAAATAAGTAAAAATATTCCCAAAAAAATCTAAAAATATCTAAAGTGATTCCATAAAACTTCTAATATTTTCTTTAAGGACATTCAGAAAAAAAAATCCTCCAAAATCCAGTGAATTTTGCTGGATTTGGAGGATTTTTTTGTGAATGTTCTTAAGGAACACTTTTAATTTTTTTTCAACAAAAATGATCAAAATTTTCGCCAAAATGATGAAAATGTGGACATCAGAAGTTTCACTGTGAAAACATTTTTCTCTTCCACATTTTCAAACCTTGAAACGGGTCAGTTTGACCCACAGGACGACACCAGGGCTAGTTAACGTGGACTGGACCGGGAGCCTGAGCTGATGGAGAAGCAGCTTGTTGTTGTTTGTCTGTAATCAGCTGTAGTTAACTTACAGGTTTTGTGGTGTCAGACTGCAGTCCTGTTTCCTTTTGTGCAAATTTTCCTACCACCTGTCACAATCACTTTAAATCACTGCAGCTGGAAATGTGTAAATATGAACACATTTAGTATTTCTACATATTTTAACAGTGTTTTGTACTAAGCGTTAATGTGAATGTGTTACGAACCTTCCTGTTTTGTGTTTTTGTTGCTGTACGTCAGTGGTTGAATACATGAACCGACCGACCTACATTCCTGTTACATGTTTTTGCCATTTCAATCCTAAAAACACAAATGAAAGTCTCTCCCAGTTTAAGGCCCAAACAACAGACAAACATCACATATTAAGGGCTCCAAAAGCTAAACCTGACTATCAATAAATGAGACGCATTTGAAACTATGTGGTGTTTATATGTCAGCGTGAAAAGGAAGTATACAGACAGCACTAGAGTTTTATGTGTGTGAACCATAACAATAAACCTCAAATACGAGCTTCCCAATATTTTAATATTGAATTCAGGCTCCTGTGAGGACAACATTCATCTAAATCCAGTGACAGTAAAACCTAAAGCCTTGCTGATGGTTCATCCCAACAGTAAAGCAGCACATTTCCAATCTCACAGATGAAGTTCAGTTTCATTTGTTCTGCAGCTCTGGAGGAGTTTTTTCTCGCCTGACTTGTAATCACAAGTCAGTCATTTCTATGTAAACAGACAGCGTGCATGAGTGAGCTATGAGTGTGACTGAAGTGTTGGTGTGAAATGTGGCATCGATCGCGTTTCATTCTGTCTGCAGGAGAAGACAACGGAACTCATCAGCCATGTGATCAAATGTCCACTGGGTTAAGACTTATTAAGGAGGTTATGTGACACCCGGCGTTTGTCCGCCTGTCTGTCTGTTAGCAAGATAACTAAAAACGCCTGGGCAGATTCACATGAAATTTTGAGGGGATGTAGACTATGGTAAGAGGAAGAGCTGATTTAATTTTGGTGGCAATCCGGAAAGGATTCTGGATTACTTTGATTTTTTTAGTATGTGGTCCAGAATATGACAAAAACATCATAGGTTAGTATGTCGTCCAACAAATTGGAGCAAGATGTCCAGATAGCTGAACTGGTTCAGAAGGTGATTCATAAACAGAACTGTGTCAGAGATGCAGGTTTGATTCCAGCTCATGATCCTTTACTGCATGGGTTTCCTGTTTTCCTCTCTATCCTTGGCGGAGGTCTGCACTCTGAATGCTTTTCTAGTTTTAAAGTCATAAACCGTCTCAAGCAAGTGATACTGGAGAGAATATTTAGAATGACTGCATTTCCATCAGCTATAGTTCCTCTTTCATTGACCATTTTTAAGAAAAACCTAAAGATGTCCAACTTTTCATTGGCTTTTATAGTTCTACATAACTCAGATTTTGAGTATTTTGCATATTTCATCTTAAGCGTTGATCTCACAGCTTGTTGTCCTGTTTGGACCAGTTTTAATATTTTATTCTGTTTTACAAACTGATTGTTTCTGATCTGAAAATGTGCATAAAAGCATGGTGATGAAGTCAGGCTGAAAGTTCAGCAGCTTTAACTCCAGTCTAAGGCCACGTCTTTATTCAGCCCCTCCTAATCCTTTTGTCCACCTTTTTCCTCTGTTTACTTCCATCCTCTCAGAAAATAAACAACATGAGCTGCAAACAGAGCAGCTGCATGAGTCTGAATGTTCCTTAACTAAACCAACCGTCAGTAACCGAGGCAGACGTAAGGCAGATACAATGCAGCCACTCTGAACGGCTGCTTTCAAACCTAATGGCTTTGGCTTACAGCAGGACTGTGAGCTAACGATGACACACAGGTAGGAGGAAACAGCCAGGTGGTTCTGTTTCATCAGCAGGGTCAGTGTGTGTCAGATCAATAAATACATATCTGCACCAGCTCAGATTTAGTCCACAGCTTGTTGTTTACGACCCAAAACTAACTTCTGTGAAACATTTTAGGCAGATTTTGAGAATTTTACACGCTTCCACACATGAAAATGCCTTCAGTGTTACCTGAGAAGCCATTTAAGAGTTCTTATCTGTAGAAATGTGGCTCCCACAGTCATGGAATTAGCTGGACTCTCCTGTCAGATCTTACTCTATCTGTTCATTAAAGTCCACGTAGGGGGGGCAAAAATGAGCCTCACATGTTCAATCTCAGCATAAAGATAACATGGAAGCAGCTTCTAACTTCACATATATAAAAACAATATATAAACCCCAATGAACACCAGTTTCTATGCTCCTGTCTGCATCAACAATTAGCCAAAATATCTAAAAATCTCAACAAAAACGAGACACAAAACAAGAAACTAAATGGAAGAAGGGGGAGAAAAATGATAATCAGCATTTTATCAGATCAAAATAATGGAGCTACATCAGATTCTACTGATGTTAGAGCCTCAACAGATGGAGAAATGTCAACCATAGACTGGATTTTAGTAGAAACATGGATCCATACATGCATATACGCTTACAGGGACTTCATGGAGCCTCATTTGAAACAATAAATCAAAATTTCTCCTCTGCTGGATTCATTCACTCATTTGGTAACTATTCTGTCTGTGTCCACCAAATGCCACGTCTGTGGGAGTTTCATTTCTGGAGATATTCAACCCTAAAACAGCTTGTCATTTAGGACACTGTTTAAGGGTCAAAACAGAGAAAGTCTGAGGTGTTTTCACACATGAAATATTTTACTGAATGTAGCCGTGTGTCCTAAATAACAAACTGTAAGCTAACTGTGGGATGGCAGATGAAATAACACGGACTGTTTGCTGTGTGAATGAAGGAGCCGTCACCTGTCCCTCCACCATGTCCCTCTGCAGCCCGGAGCGGTCCTGCTCGGTGCTGTTGGTCCTGCGGATGGACAAGCTGTGGGACTTCCTCTTCTGCTTGGCCTGGCGGGCGGCAGCGCTGCTCCCGCTCTCCACCGGCATCCCTCCGTCCAAACCCGATGTCACCACAGTCTGAAGGCACAAAACCGAAGCAGAGAAGATGACCGAGAGAAGAAAACCCAGACTGGGTAGAAAACAGTTTTTGTGTTTGGCAGCTCACACCTGTGAATGTGTGAAAGTGAAGGAGTGTGAAACAGAGCGCTGCTCGGCGTGTAAACTGAACAAACCCTCAGTGGGAACCTTAAGGTGGAAGACAGAAACTGAGAAGAGAGCAGCAACAACAGAAGCTCTGCAACCAGAGCGCTGCCTGAATACAGTATTTAGCTGGAGAAAGCTGCAATGATCTCATTAATTATTATAAAACTCAGAAACAGCTGCTTCCCCAAAGCCATCCCCACACTGAACCTAAACCTGCACTGAACCTAAACCTGAACTGAAACCTGCACTGAACTTAAACCTGAACTTAAACCTGCACTGAACCTAAACCTGCACTGAACCTAAACCTGAACTGAAACCTGCACTGAACCTAAACCTGCACTGAACCTAAACCTGCACTGAACCTAAACCTGAACTGAAACCTGCACTGAACCTAAACCCACACTGAACCTAAACCTGCACTGAACCTAAACCTGCACTGAACCTAAACCTGCACTGAACCTAAACCTGCACTGAACCTAAACCTGAACTGAAACCTGCACTGAACCTAAACCCACACTGAACCTAAACCTGCACTGAACCTAAACCTGCACTGAACCTAAACCTGCACTGAACCTAAACCTGCACTGAACCTAAACCTGAACCGAAACCTGCACTGAACCTAAACCTGCACTGAACTTAAACCTGCACTGAACCTAAACCTGCACTGAACTTAAATCTGCACTGAACTTAAACCTGCACCGAACTTAAACCTGCACTGAACTTAAACCTGAACTTAAACCTGCACTGAACCTAAACCTGCACTGAACCTAAACCTGAACTTAAACCTGCACTGAACTTAAACCTGCACCGAACTTAAACCTGCACTGAACTTAAACCTGCACTGAACTTAAACCTGCACCGAACTTAAACCTGCACTGAACCTAAACCTGCACTGAACTTAAACCTGAACTTAAACCTGCACTGAACCTAAACCTGCACTGAACCTAAACCTGAACTGAAACCTGCACTGAACTTAAACCTGCACCGAACTTAAACCTGCACCGAACTTAAACCTGCACCGAACTTAAACCTGCACTGAACTTAAACCTGCACCGAACTTAAACCTGCACCGAACTTAAACCTGCCCTGTTGTCACTTCCTGTAAATATAACTGCCTCATACAGGCGCAGTAATAACCACCTCACTTCTACCACTCATAATACATATCCTGTACATTACTGCTGCTACTGTAACTGTGTTCTTACAGAGTTTTACAGTGATGGATACTGTATATTGTTGCTGCACTTGAGTGGCTCCTTAAACTTCACTGTACTTTGTAAAATGACAATAAATGCACTTTATTCTACATAAATCAGAAGACCATCTTCTGATTCCTTTTTCGTTCAGCTATGAAGGAAACAAATCATTATCCTTTCTACCACTGAATCTGTTGATTCCTTCAATCAGTCTGTAGAACATTCACATAAGGTGACAGCATCTACTGCTTGTGTTTTCCAGCTCCAATACTGAAACTATGGATGGAGCCAACTGTTACCTTCATTTAGTCCTTTGTTGTTGGTTCATTGTTTGGTGTTTAAAATGTTGTGAAAAACATCTTTCATATTTCTCCAGAGCCCACTGTGTTGCTTTAAACATTAGATTCTAAAACTAACAGATCAAAACCTAAAACTATTCCATTTACAATTCTGTATGAAATCAACCAATTTTAAGAAAACTTCCCACCTGACCCTCTCAGATTTTGCCAAGTCTTTACATAAATTTAGTACATTATATATGATGGGAAAATCCAAAATTTGAATGCTTTATTTCAAAGTTATGGCCATTTGAAGTAGGTAGGGGTACCCTATTATTGCAGCCAAAATTAATACTTAAATTTTCGACCATTTTCAGACTTCTATAACTTCTGAACAACAAAAGATAGTGATCTGAAATGTTCAGAATTAGTTCACAGTGACCTACAGTCCTCTTCCATCATCTTTATCCTCACTAGGGTCATGGGGGGTGCTGGAGTCTATCCCAGCTGACTCGGGCGAAGGCAGGGGACACCCTGGACAGGTCACCAGTCTGTCACAGGGCTACATATACAGACACACAATCACACTCACATTCACACCTACAGGCAATTTAGAGTAACCAATTAACCTCAGCATGTTTTTGGACTGTGGGAGGAAGCCGGAGAAAACCCACACATGCACAGGGAGAACATGCAAACTCCATGCAGAAAGATCCCAGGCCGGGATGTGAACCGAGGAACTTCTTGCGGCAAGGTGAACATGCTAATCACTACTCCCCTGTGCAGCCCCCCTATAGTCCTCAGAAATGTGAAAATATTTACTTTATATTTATAATTGCATGTTACAGAGAATGACAAAGTTGTAATCTTATCCATCACAAACTTCTAAACTGCTACATTTGGCCACCCATTACACAAAAACTAATCATCATATCCATTAGAGATTTTATGTGGTATAATGTGGCTATCTAAGGATTGGATCTGTATAAAATGAAAGTGCTATGGTATGCAATGCATGAAATATGAACAGCTAAAAATCAAAAATATCTGGCCGACCTTCAGATTCAAAGGTCAGTATCAGCATGTGGGAGAGGTGGTATCAAAAAATAAAAGACATCATGTGAAATTACAGGAATTTCCCTAAATTTTAACACCAAGCACAACTTGCTTCTATAAACCCTTCTATGTTTCATGTTGACCTTTGCATCCAAAGGTCCGCCAGATATTTTTGATTTTTAGCTGTTCATATTTCATGCATTACATACCATAGCACTTTCATTTTATACAGATCCAATCCTTAGATTATCTTTAAATATTCATCTGCTATTGTCTATTTGACTGTTAGTACATAATATTTACCAAATGCCAGACACAAATAAACCTATCAGGATGTTATGGATGTTGGAGGTTCCAGCTGTCACATGAAAACTGGTGTGTTGTATTTAACCTTGAGCTGACATGAGAAGCTCTCTGGGTCCGGAACACGTAAATAAAACATGTTTTTGTGTCTGCATGCAGCCTGGAGCTGATGAAGAAACCCTGCTTCTTGGAGCATAAACAATAAACCAGCCTTGTTTATGAGCTGTCTGGTAGTCGCTTCCTCTTTACTAATGCGACCTGACGGTGAAAACGCCGCTATAGCTTCACTTTAATGCGGAACAAAACTTTAAATTACAGAAAGAGTCTGACTGTCTGGCTGAAAAATGAACGCTAACATTAGCAGGTCTGGACTGGGTCAGCCCAGCATCAGCGAAGCGAAGCTCACGTTATCTCCTGCTAGCGATATGCTAACAGGCTAACATTATCCCCGTTATGTACTGCTAGCGAGCATGCTAACAGGCTAACATTATCCCCGTTATGTACTGCTAGCGAGCATGCTAACAGGCTAACATTATCCCCGTTATGTACTGCTAGCGAGTATGCTAACAGGCTAACATTATCCCCGTTATGTACTGCTAGCGGGTATGCTAACAGGGTAACGGTAAAGAGAACCTCCCCGAACACGGAATCCAACTTACCAGAAAGTCTACAGATAGGCAGCTTTATTCCGGTCTATTCTGGGAAACGTTGGCCTCTCGAACATTGTTTTCACTGTACGGTAAATCTGCGCCAGTTTTGGTCCAGAATCTGCGCTAACGGAACCGAGCCCGCTACAGCAACAACCGGAACAACCGTGACAACCCCCTGCGCGAGATTTTTGCAATAAAAGCTTCAATCTGGAGGGCGCATACCAAGCCCCGTTCAAAATGAACGAATTTTTAGGTTTCTTCGTTATTATCGAAGACAAGCAGCTCCAACAAAACATTGTAAGAGAGAACACAGTTACATTTTTTGTTCGTCTAAATTCGGCTCACTGAAAACCTATTAAAGATTCTAAAGGCGGTAATGAGGAAAACTAATCCAGTTCTTCAAACAGCTTTAGAGGATCAATTTATCTCATATAATGCACTTTTCCACCAATTAAGTTGCTATTATTTCAGGAAAAATGACTTGATATCGTTCATTGGTGCGATATTTAAATAATTAGAGCCTAAGGGATAACTGAGGTGATCTTTTTAAAAAATCTATCAAACCCATCAGTAAATCACATAATCATTTCTTTGACAACAATTATTCAGTTATAAAAAATGCTAAAGTTTTAAAAAATAAATACCTTTATCACCAGAGACAGAATAATGTCTATTTTATCCAGATAAAAGTAGCTGTATGTAGAAAAACTAAGCAATGAAGGTTTAACAAGAAGTGTGGAATCAGTTTTGAGCACCAACTGTTGGTTGTTTGTTTTTACAAATGTCACATAAAGATAAAAAAATTATCTACTGCCTTAAAATGTGAGTTAACTGCATTTTGATTGATTAATTACTTCAAAATCGTCTTACTTGTTGTAGAAATATAAAATTGGCTAAGTTAAATTGACCGTACTTAAGAGAACAAGTTCTATAAATGAAAGGTATCAAGTTGGATCAACTAAATGAAAGCAAATAGTGACAGAGGTCTGAATGTACATTTTAGTGTTTGAAGAGTTTCTTTTTATATTTACTTATAATCTCAGCTGGTACCAGATTCAGTTCAAAGATGACCTATGAGGGTGATCCATTTTCCACTGAGATGAAGTCTGGGTTAAGACAACCAGAACACGATTTAATAAAAGATTGTTTCTGCAGGAATGGATTTTCTTATTTGTCTCTGCTGGTTCAGAATCAACCTGGAGTTATTTATCTCAGACTGAGGTATTTGGATCTTGTGGATTTGTGGTTTCAGATGCTGTGCTGTCAGTTTGTGGTTCTTCATGAGTCTGGCTGGATGTTTGGGCTGCTTGTCCTGCTGCACAAGGAATCTGGGAGCATCAGACGCCTCCTGATGCTGATGGAGAAGAATCCAAAGATGGAAAGAGCCTGAAAGCTTTGCACACTGCTGCTGGATATCATTTACTTTGTGATTGTTGCTTGGATTAAACATGCACTTTGATCAGCAACACATGAATGAATGATGAAGGCACAAGTAGCTGCATTAGCAGCAGCAGAAGCAGCAGCAGCCACAGCAGCAGTAGTGTGTGCTCATAGTAGCAGCAGCAGCAGAAGGCTGGATGCAGTGTGTGTTTGCAGCCACTAGATGGCAGCAGTGCAACACAGCAGCAGCATCACATGCACACACTTCTTTATGGACACATGTTGACATGAGACGGCTGGAAAACCACGGCTGGAATAAAGACACGAAGAACACATCAGGAAACTCACACATTGTGGACCTGCAGCAGGAGATCCAGATGGAGGAAAAAAATGAAGAATAAAAACATGTCAAATACAGACCACAAATAAAACATGTTTATTTAGTGCAAATGTAAATTACAGTTAAAACGTCCTGAAAGTGGAGGCAGGATTATTGTTGGTTCTATTATAGTTTATATTTTAATCAAATATATTTGAACAGATTAACCAGAAGTACATTCACCTGGAAAAAAGCTAAATAAGCAAAAATGTCTGACCAGGAAATTCTGCAGATATTTAATTTTAAAAAACCCTATTCTTCCTTGAAATGATAATAAAATAAAAACACCATTATAGACATTGTCAGAAAAAAACAAAACATCCTTTTTTTTAGTCTAAATGATTTTACATGTTCAAACTAACCTTCTTGCTTTTTTTTTAACATTTCTAGTTCAGATAAGTCTCCAAAAATCCAAATGATTTTATTCAAACTAACCTTCTTGTTTTATTTTATTTCTTGTGCAGAAAAGTTTCCAAAAATCCAAATGATTTTATTTCTAAATAACCAGATCTCCTAATGATGATAAACTATTAGTTTTTATAAGTAAAGAAACAGAAGCAGATGGATTTCACATGTTCAAACTCACCTTCTGACTTTAATTTCTCATTCCAAGTTTCCAAAAACAGCAAATCTGTGCGACTGAATGCTGAGAAATGTTTGTGTAATTGTGCAGCGTGAATAAATGAAAGTGAATATTGATGATGAATGTGTAGAATTGTAGAAAAGGCTTTGACGTGTTCTAAAAGTGAAAGTCTGAAATGAAACCCAAGCAGAGTTGAGGATCTGTGTGGATTTGTAGTTTTCTGTTTCCATCCAGCTGCTCAACAACAGAAAACAGTCTGTGTTCCTAAATTCAGCAGCAACCTGAATGTGTTTGTGGGAACATGAATGTTTTGAGTCTTTGTGCATGATGTGAAGCAGATTTAGTGGATCTGCCGTCAGCTTTAAATCCAGAGCATGAAAGCACACAGCAGCTTGAGCTGAGCTGTCAGTCAGCAGCAGCAGCCTTATCTGTGGGCCGCTAACAGGGGCTGATGGGAGCTTTGAGGAGCTGTTAGAAAGCACGTGGCCTGCTCTGCTCTCACAGCTCACAGTCCTTGTTTGGCCTCAGCTGCATCACAGCTCCACTTGTGCTCAGCTTCTCCAGAGGAAACACCACTGCACAAGATGCTTCTCCTCCCAGCTGCTGCTCTGTGCTGTCTGTGTTCAGGTGAGTGTTTCCAGCCAATCAGGAGGCCAAAAAGTCCACCTGGAACAAACACCGTCACACTGACCTTCATCTACCTGTCTGTGTCTCTGCAGCGCTGGTTGCCACGGCAGCACAGCTGATTCAGGAGGATTTAACGTTGACCAGGAGAGTCGGTCAAACAGCCTCATTCAGCTGTGCACAAATTGATCAGTGTGATCATCCTGAGGTATTCTGGTTCCAGAAGAAAGAAACAGAAACATTCAGAGTGATTCTTGTTATAAATAAGAAGACTGGTTCCATAAATTCAGATTCCAATCATCCTCAGAAAAATGATTTCTCATCTGTGAAGACAAACAGAGGCCGTGAGTTGAAGATAGAGAAAGTTCAACTCCAACATTCAGCCTCCTACTACTGCGTCTGTTATAAAAATGCGCCCCACAGTGAGAAAATGTGTCTGCAGCCTGAACAAAAAGCTCCAGATGAACAGATCAAACAGTGTTGGTGGCAGAAAGAGAGCAGTAAACCACAGCCCAGGTTCACATATTTCACCTCCATCTCAGACAGCCACAAACACACTGAGCTGAGGGAGTTTCTGCTTCACTGCTGTCACCATTTATTCTACATCACATTTATTCATCTTTTGTCACACATTTATTCGCTGGAAACACAAACAACAAGGAAACACTAAACATGGCAATTAGAAATGAGTTTTAAAACAAGCTTCACTTCACTCATCAATATTTGATGTGAACAAAGGAGGAAAGTGGCAGAAACTGAGCCCCAATTCTACAAACATTTCATGACAAACTGAGGTTCTGTTATGCATGGCAAAAGAACCCGGGCAGGGAACACAGCGGTGGCGAGATCAGATTTATCCATCCATCCATTCTCTTTACACCGCTTTATCCTCACTAGGGTCATGGGGGGTGCTGGAGTCTATCCCAGCTGACTCGGGCGAAGGCAGAGGACACCCTGGACAGGTCACCAGTCTGTCACAGGGCTACATATACAGACAAACAATCACACTCACTTTCACACCTACGGGCGATTTAGAGTAACCAATTAACCTCAGCATAGTTTTGGACTGTGGGAGGAAAGTTTATTGTGGGGGAATTGACTGGCTGAGGAGTGCGGGAGGGGTGAGGGGAAGACGGAGGGAATCGTGAAGGGAAACTGAACGGGAAGGGGAGGGAGCGACAGAACTGGGGATCAGCAGCTGACTGGGTTTCCGGGAGGGCAGGAATCCGGCGGTAGGGAGCGGACAGGAGGCTTGGGTTCCAGGACGGGACAAGGCAAGATTTTCTGGGGTGTCACGATAGCAAGGCGGGGGGTCCCGGCGGCGGAGAGCAGACAGGAGGCTTGGTTTCCAGGAGCGGGGCTGGGTGCAGGGTTCTCCGGGTGTCGGGACGGCAAGGCAGAAGTCCACACGTCGGTGGTCCGGGAAAGGGGGTTCCAGGACTAGGCAGGAGGGGCCAGGGATGCAGGAGGGGGTCCGGGCAGCTGGGTCGGTGGAACTGTGAGCAGGGAGAACTGTATTAGTAAATGCGTACACAAACGAAGCAACGGGGGCCCCTGACAGTACCCCCCCTCCAACAGGCACCTTCCGGCGTCCGACGGAGCCAGCCTGGGTTGTCGCGATGGAATTTGCGGATGAGATCGGGGTCCAAGATCTGACAGCGGGGGACCCAGGCCCTCTCTTCCGGGCCATAACCCTCCCAGTCCACGAGGTATTGTAAACCCTGCCTCGACGGCGCACATCAAGAAGCCGGCGTACGGTGTAAATGGGCTCACCATCGTGCAGATGTGGTTGGAGAGGGAGGGGACAGTGGGCTTTCCTGAACTGGCTTGATCTGTGAAATGTGGAATGTGGGGTGGATGCGCATGGACCGGGGTAGAATAAGGCGGACTGCTGAGGGGTTGATGATCTTTTCTATTTCAAAGGGCCCTACAAAACGGGGAGCCAGCTTCTTCGAAGGGACCCTGAGCGGGAGATCCTTGGCTCTGAGCCAAACCCACTGTCTAGGAGCATAGACGGATGATTCGGCTCAATGGCGGTTGGCCTGGTCTTGCATGCGGCGAGATGCCCGGAGGAAGGTGGCGCGGGTCTGACGCCAGGTCTGGGGGCACCGGCGGAGATGAACGGCCACAGAGGGGACTGTAATCTCCTTTTCGAGGTCGGGGAACAGAGGAGGCTGGTATCCATGGATGCAGTGGAAGGGAGAAATCTCTGTAGCGGCGTTGGGGAGGATGTTGTGTGCATACTCCACCCAGGGGAGCTGGGAACTCCAGGAGCTAGGGTTCTTGGATGTAATACACCGGAGGGTGGCCTCCATCTCCTGGTTCAGCCGCTTCGTCTGGCCATTGGTCTGCGGATGGAATCCCGACGATAGACTGACCCTGGCCCCAAGCGCGGAGCAGAATGACCGCCAGACCTGGGAGGTGACCTGAGGTCCGCAATCGAAGACTATGTCTACTGGGATGCCATGGGTGCAAAAAACGTGGGCTACGTATAGGTCAGAGTTTTCGCGGGTGGTTGGGAGCTTGGGTAGGGGAATGAAGTGGGCCGCCTTGGAGAAGCTGTCTACGATGGTCAGGATGGTGGTGTTTCCTTGGGATGGTGGCAACCCGTAACAAAGTCGAGGGCGATGTGGGACCAGGTTCGTCTAGGGATGGGCAGAGGTTTCAACAGCCCAGCACTGGGCTGGGTGAAGGTTTTATTCTGGACACAGAAGGAGCAGGCTGCGATGTACTCCCGGGTTTCATGGTAGGCCACCAGAACCTCCGGCGAAGAACCGCTAGCGTCCTGGAGACCCCTGGGTGGCAGGTGAGCTGACTGGAGTGGGCCCACTGGAGGACATTTGACCGGACAGAGTGAGGAATGAACAGGGTACTGGGGGGACCTCCTCCTGGGTCGGCCTGGGCTTGTTGGGACTCAATGTCCCAGGTCAGGCAAGCCAGGTAGCGGGAGGATTGAATGGCCTCTGGGGACTCGTTGGATTCCTCTTTGGCATGGATTCGGGACAGAGCATCGGGCTTAATATTTCTGGACCCGGGGCGATAAGACAGGGAAAAATTAAATCAGTTGAAGAATAGTGCCCACCTGGCTTGCTGTGGATTCAGTCGTTTGGCAGACTGGATGTACTGTAGGTTTTTATAGTCGGTCCATACCAGGAAGGGTTGTTCGGTCCCCTCCAGCCAGTGCCTCCACTCCTCCAATGCCAGCTTGACCACAAGGAGCTCCCGGTTCCCCACGTCGTAATTCCTCTCCGCAGGGGAGAGTTTCCTTGAGAAGAAGGTGCATGGGTGTAAATTGTCATCTCCACCGGCTCCGCCGACTCGCTGGGAGAGCACCGCCCCCACTCCGGTATCCAAAGCGTCGACCTCTACTATGAACTGCTGGTGGGTGTCGGGTTGTATGAGAATGGGGGCTGAGGTGAACTGAGATTTTAGTTCCAGGAAGGCTGCTCTGGCCTCAGGGATCCAATTAAAATGGCGAGCGGTGGAAGTGAGGGAGGTCAGGGGGGCTGCAATTTGGCTGAAATTTTGGATGAAGCGGCAGACCTGCGGCTGTATGTTTTGGACACTTGGGTGAAGAGAGGAGCAGTGCTGTCAACTGATCGCTACCTGGTGGTGAGTTGGATCCGATGGCAGGGAAGGCTGCCTGACAGACCTGGTAAACCCAAACATGTAGTGCGGGTGAACTGGGAACATCTGGCGGAGGACCCCGTCTGTAGGGTTTTTAACTCCCACCTCCGGAAGAGTTTCTCCTGCATCCCAGGGGAGGTTGGGGATATGGATTCTGAGTGATCCATGTTCAAAGCCTCCATTGCAGAAGCAGCTGCTAGGAGCTTTGGTCTGAACGTCATTGGTGCCTGTCGCGGCGGCAATCCAAAGACCCGCTGGTGGACCCAAGCGGTGAGGGAGGCCGTCAGGCTGAAAAAGGAGGCTTTTTGGGCCTGGATAGCTCCGGGGTCTCCCGAAGCAGCTGACAGGTACCAGCTGGCCAAAATGGCGGCAGCTGTGGCAGTTGTAGAAGCTAAAACTTGGGTGTGGTAGGAGTTCGGGGGGGCCGTGGACAAAGACTTTCGGTCAGCCTCGGTTAAGTTCTGGCAAACCGTTTGACGCCTCAGGAAGGGGAGGCAGGGCTTCGCTCAGGCTGTGTACAGTTGGGGTGGAAAACTGTTGACCCACACTGGGGATATTGTCGAGTGGTGGAAAGAGCCCTCCTGAACCCGGTAGACACATCTTCTATGGAGGAGGCAGTGCCTGAAGACTCGGGGGGATCTTTGTCCATATCCGTGGCAGAGGTCGCTGAGGTAGGTAAGAAGCTCCTCGGTGGCAAGGCGCCAGGTGTGGACAAGATTTGCCCTGAGATGCTGAAGGCTCTGGACATTGTTTGACTGTCTTGGTTGTCTATACAATGTCGCGTGGGCATCGGGTACGGTACCTGTGGGGTGGCATATCGGGGTGGTGGTCCCTATTTTCACAAAAGGGAACCGGAGAGTGTGTGCCAACTACCGGGATTTCACACTTCTCAGCCTCCCCGGGAAAGTTTACTCTCGGGTGCTGGAAGGGAGGCTCCGACCGATAGTCCAACCTCGGATTCAGGAGTAGCAATGCGGATTCCGTCCCGGTCGTGGACCAGGGGCCTCATTTATAAAGCTTGCGTACGCACAAAACAGGGCTAGAAAGTTATGTACGCCACTTTCTACGCAAAGGTTGTGATTTATAAAAAATAACTTGGCATGAGAATATGCGCAGCGGTGCACCAACTTTGATGCTTGCTTACGCACATTTTGGAGACAGAGGGAACGGCAGTGCCAGAGGGTGAAGTGGTGAATTGAAGCCGGATTGATCTCAAACCTTTATTGTCATCACATATTAGACTTGTAGAGCCGGATAATCATAAACCCTCATTGTTGTAGATGTTCCTATAGTGCGCCATTCGGCCTACTACTGTATTTGCAGAACTATGTTCATATATCAAACTTCCATCTTCAAATGATATAGAGCTGTGGATGGCACTGATTGATTACTAACCCTCCTCCCAGGGTTTGTCACTGGGAGGAGGCATGGGACCTATTGTCACATGCCTTGTCCCGACAAGGCATGTGACAATCAGTCCAATCGCTGATCAAGCGGATAAATAGCGGGTGACAGCTGTGCGTAATGTGACACAATGGATGCGCTGGCATTGCTGGAAGTCACATAAATGGTAGATAAGAATGGAGAGAGATTTTAGGGATTTCCTGGCCCATGATGATGACTGGCTAATAAGCCGATTTAGAGTCCCTAGAGCAGTGCTCTTGGATCTATGTGCTGAACTGGGCCCTGTCTTAGACCAAAACCATGCCATCCCGGTACAGACACAGGTGTTGACCACTCCGGGGTTTCTGGCGACCGGCTCCTTCCAGCGGGAATTGACCGACAGGTATGTGTTTTATATGAAGAAAATATGAGGTTACGTTTGTTGTCTAAATCCTATCTGGGTCTGATATACAGTTAAATGATGTCCTTTAGGTCTGGGATATCACAACCATCCCTCAGCACAATAATGCCAGCTGTTTGGATGACATTATAAACATGACCAGTCAATACATCAGGCTTCCTTACACTGTGGGTGAACAGCCCAACATTAAACGGCAACTTGCAGCAATGTCCGGTTTCCCAAATGTAATCGGCATAACTGACTGCACTCATGTTGCTGTAAGGGCTCCGAGTGAAGATGAATTTGTCTGTGAACCGAAAAAAAAGTACATTCAATCAGTGTAAAAATTATTTGTACATTGGACATTTTCATAACAAATTTAGTGGCAGGGTGGCCTCAAGACATGATTCATTCATCCTGACGCACAGCAGTGTAGAGAAAAGACTACAGGCCAGCGCTGTGTAAAATGCCGTGGATCAGCAGCTTATTTATATACAGATACATGAGTTACTTTGCATTGACCATTCATGGTAAAATGTGGGTGTGTTGTGGGCGGGATGTGAGGTGGCTCCACCTGCACAATCTTCCAGCTGGAGTGTACCGCTGTGCGTACGCACAGTTTTATAAATCAGAATATTTTTTGGCGTACGCCTATTTCAGAGTTTCAGCATAGTCAAACTTTTAGTGTGGATCCTAGGCAATGTTTTATAAATGAGGCCCCAGCTCTTTACCCTTGCAGAGCTGCTGAGGGGGTCATGGGAGTTTGACCTGCCAGTCTACATGTGTTTTGTGAATCTGGAGAAGGCCTATGACTGTGTCCCCCGAGGGGCACTGTGGGGGTACTACAGGAGTATGGGGTACCGGGCTCGTTGCTACGAGCCGTTCGGTCCCTGTACGACCAAAGTGAGAGCTGTGTACGCATACTCGGCACTAAGTCAGACACGGTTCCAGTGGGTGTTGGACTCTGCCAGGGCTGCCCCTTGTCTCCACTCCTGTTTGTGGTCTTCATGGACAGGATTTCAAGGCGCAGTCCTGGTGGGGAGGGTGTCCGGTTTGGGGGCCTCAGGATCGCATCTCTGCTTTTTGCAGATGATGAGGTTCTGTTGGTTCCTCAGACCTCCAGCACGCACTGGAGCAGTTTGCAGCCACGTGTGAAGCGGCGGGGATGTGGATCAGCACTCTGCCAGAAACCGGTGGATTGATCCCTCTGAGTTTGGGGGGGGGGGGGGGGGGTTGGTGTTCTTCACCAAGCAAAGAAGTTCAAGTATCTCGGGATCTTGTTCACGAGTGATGGGAAAATGGAGCGAGAGATGGACAGGAGGATTGGCGGGGTGTCAGCAGTAATGAAGGTGTTGTATCGGACTGTTGTGGTGAAGAGGGAGCTGAGCCGTAAAGCAAAGCTCTCGATTTACCAGTCTATCTACGTTCCAACCCTCACCTATGGTCATGAGCTTTGGGTAGTGACCGAAAGAACAAGATCGCGGATACAAGCGGCTGAAATGAGCTTCCTCCGTAGGGTGGCTGGGCTCAGCCTTAGAGATAGGGTGAGGAGCTCAGACATCCAGAGGGAGCTCGGAGTAGAGCCGCTGCTCCTTCGCATCGAAAGGAGCCAGTTGAGGTGGTTTGGCCACCTGATTCGGATGCCTCCAGGGAGACTTCCTTTGGAGGTTTTCCGAGCATGTCTGTCTGGGAGGAGACCCTGGGGTAGACCCAGAACTCACTGGAGGGATTATATATCTCGTCTGGCCTGGGAACGCCTCGGGATCCCCCAGGAAGAGCTGGAAAGCGTTGCTGGGAGGAGGGACGTTTGGAACGACCTGCTTCACCTGCTGCATCCGCGACCCGGCCCCGGATAAGCGGAAGAAAATGGATGGATTGATGGAGGAAAACCCTGACCTGGATGTAATTCTTTGTTGCAAAATTTGTTAGCTTTATATGAGCCAGAGAGTTTCAGCATTGTCATTTGATGAAATTTCTTGAAGAAAGTGATGCTGATCACCAGGACTGGTTTTACCACTCTCATGTCTGCTGGTTAAGTTTGGGGAAAGTATGTCAGCGAGTGTGGGAGCTCAAAGGGGAGATGAGCTCATGTTTGGGGTTAATCACGAAAACTGATGTTTTTCCAGAGCTGAGCTGTCTGGATAGATAGATAGATAGATAGATAGATAGATAGATAGATAGATAGATAGATAGATAGATAGACAGATAGACAGATAGATAGATAGATAGATAGATAGATAGATAGATAGACAGATAGACAGATAGATCAATCGATCTCTGTGTTAGAATCAGAGAAAGTGTAGAGAACAGAGTGAATGAAGAACAACGGTGGAACAACCACTTGCTCTCAGCTCATATGAACATGTGGTCACATCCACCTGCATGGAGACACAACAGTACAACCACTACAAAGACACACACACCACACAAAGTCCTCAATATAGAAACACAACAGTGTTAGAGCTGATTTGAAAGTGTCAGTGGGTTGGACTGGTTCACCTCAGCTCAAACATTCAGCAGC
Source organism: Acanthochromis polyacanthus (assembly GCF_021347895.1). Classification (NCBI taxonomy): domain Eukaryota; kingdom Metazoa; phylum Chordata; class Actinopteri; family Pomacentridae; genus Acanthochromis; species Acanthochromis polyacanthus. Next base: position 3,536,012 of record NC_067121.1, read on the forward strand.
AGGTTTTTGTACGACCATTTTTCACTGTGGAAGGCAGAGGGTTATACTTCATCTTTGGTTCTGGAACTAAACTGTATGTAACAGGTAAGAACCAACATTTCTTTTCTTCTGCTGTTTCATTATAGAAGCTGAAAATGTGTTTCAAGTCACTTTGTGCTGTTTCAGGCTTTCCATGTTAGTTTTTCCATCATTAGTGGAGGATTCATCTGCAGCCACTGTTCCATCAGAAAAGCTCAATAATGTGTGAAAACATGTTGAAATGTGACTGAACAACTAAAGTTCTTTATTTCTGCAAATATCAGTGAGCTTACACATATTTAGTGTCGGATCATCTCAGGAATTCTGTAGCGTCTCTTGGATTTGTGAACAGAAGAAGAAAAGTGATGTAAAACACAATTTAATATTTGTTGATGAATGTCTGTGGGTTGTAGAGAAGAATTCATAAATATGATCAGATGGTCACATTTAGGTCATTATTTTTAATAGGATGGTTCATGTGTCTGTTAGATGATCATGTCTGAAAAGACATGAATCAGATCAAATTAGAACAAAGATCATTTATATAATTCATATTTTACCTATAATTTAGTACTGCATGTTTGAATTCGTATTATATATTATATTATGTTATATTATTTAGTGTTGCCAAGTGACATTATATTTGAAATAATCAGACATTTTTATTCATATTTGATATAAGTAATTCTTGTTCTCAGTTCATTTAGTTCTATTTGTGTGTAAAATGTATTTTGTGTTGAGAAAATATTGAGGTAACAGAAGTAATGACCAGTGTTTTATAACATAAAAACATAATTAAAATAATGTTTTTACCTTTTTAGAATAGGCGTTGTTAATAAGATTGTAATTTAATTAAACTCCTTTAATGATGTCATATTATTTAAACAAAAATTAAATGAAAACGCTGATAATTTTTTATATGATTTCATTAGAAAATATTTTAATACACAACAGAAAGGAGACGCTGAATATTAAAATGGAATAATGGCAGCTAAAGATATTTAGATTTCACTTACGTATCAGATGACAATAAACAGCAAAGAGTCAGAGATTTATTTAAAAAGTATTTAGTATCTATTTAACATTTATATGATGTTCAACATAACTTTAATTATATAATAGTAAAATAATTTCAGTAAACAGTTTCTGAAGTGGAAAAGACGATCTGTCTGATAGAAATTATGTTTGAACATTAAAATATATCAAATTATATTATTTTATTTCCATGCTGACAGAATAATATTTTATCTTATCCGTCGTCCTTCATTCATGTTTAACATTTATTTCTGATTCTTGTTTTCACTTTAAAATGTTTTTGGGTAAAAGTTGATCTTGTTGTCAGAAATGATTGATTTAAAATACAGATATCTGAATGTTTTAACAGTAGATTATTATATCGTTATGTGTTATGTAGACATTTCACATTTATCATCACATATTTGGACTGGAATAATTAGTTCATAAATATCTAAAAGTTATACGATGCTCAATGTAAGTATAAATATATAAAAGTAAAGACATTTAGGAAAAATCTGCATGTAGTAAAATGAAATGTGTCAGATTGAAATTCTATATTCTAATATGTTCTGTAATGTGTGGATTTATGCTGCCAGAATAATGTTTGATCTGATATAATGCTGGGTTCTTTATCATTGTTGACATTTCTCATTCTTTACTTAATTGTATTTGTTTGTAAAAGTTTAATTTGTTCTGATGAATTATTATTTAAAATTATTGATATATTGACTTTTCATTGAGGGTAACTGAAGTATGAAGAAATGAATTGTCTTTGATGGTAAATATATATTATATGACACATATTGAAATAAGTGAAATGATAAAGGATGTGAGTTTGTGAGAACATGGAGTTTGTTCCACATGTGAACGGCTGACTGTGTTTGATATGAAGCTGAATACAGCGTCTGCATCAAAACAGGAAGAATTCACTTTATTTCTATGGAAACTTTCAACACTGGAGTCACAGAGTAGTGAAGAAAAGACTGAAATATAGAAAGCAATAGAAAGCAGAATAAAAGAAATGAAAAGGAGACAATAAATGAGGAGTAAAAAGAGAGAAAGCTTAAAGAGAGCAATAAGAAAACATCATGACTTCTAGATTTGAATCCTAATGTGTGTTTGATAGAAAGACAAATAATAAATGATGAGAAGAAACAGAGTGTGGAAAGTATTTAATAATAATAATAATAATGGTTACATTTATATAGTGCTTTTCAAGGCACCCAAAGCGCTTTACAATGAATCCATTATTCATTCACTCACACATTCTCACTCTGGTGGTGGTAAACTACATTTGTAGCCACAGCTGTCCTGGGGCAGACTGATGGAAGCGTGGCTGTTAATCCGCGCCTACGGCCCCTCTGACCACCACCAACATCCACACACATTCATACACCAGTGAAGAGCACTGGAGGCAATTTGGAGGTAAATGTCATGTATGAGATACTGCACATATTTAAAGAGGAAATGAGAAGATGATTGATGATGTCATCAATGAATGAATGAATGAATGACAGACGTGAAGACTAAACTGTGAGTGTAATTGTGTGTTTGTGTTTAATGTGGAGCAGAAAATAGTGATGATGAAGTGTGTTTTTCTGATGTGACTGTCAGTAGAATATGTGTGTGAATGTGAAGATGAAGGAAAATTGTGGTGTGAAGGTAACTTGTAGTATTTAGTCAGTATTTAGTGAATGAGAAGAGAATGTTGGTGAAAGTTTGCTGCTGCTGTCTATCTCCAGGTGAGCAGGTAGTGAAGCCCGTGGTGAGCGTGTACCCAGCAGCATCCAGAGTCCACCTGGAGGGGAGCAGCTCCCTGCTGTGTCTGGCCTCAGCCATGTTTCCTCCTCTGGTCCGCTTCTCCTGGAAAAGACAGAAGGAGGACGGCCAGCTGGAGGATCTGGACCCTGCTGAGGGAGAGCAGCTGGAGATCAGAGAGCCGGGACGCAGCGCCTCCATCTTGCTGATCCATCAGCAACAGGACAGCACATATAAATACAGCTGCTACGTCCAGCACGAGGGGGGACCAGTGGAGGCCCAGACACAACAAGGTGATGAAGGCTGGATGACTGTGTTCAGCACTGATTCAGCTTCATGTGGAGACGCTGTCAAACACCACTCATGTTTCTCACTGCACATACAAACATTTCCCTCCTTCTCTGTTTCAGAGCTTCCAGCTCCAGCAGCCTCCTGTCCTCCAGAGAGAGAGCCAGCAGACCTGCCAGCTCTGCAGCAAGCTCACTGTAAGATCAGCTGCTGCCTCTCTGCATGGACAGCTGCAATGTTCTGCTGCACTCAGAGCTGCACATCAGTCTGTTCACTTTCTCTGCATCATCCAAGGATTCACACTTTGGACATTTGGAATAATAATGTCTGTCTGTCAGCCTCCTTCCAGGTGAATCTGCTCTGTCTGCTGTCCACAGTGCTGATAGTGAAGAGTCTGGTGTTCTGCTGTGGACTCTCTCTGCTGATGATCCTCACAAACAAGGGACCGTCCACCAACTGCTCACATGCTGACTGACTGTTTGCTGCTGGCCTTTTCTCACCGTCACATCTCATCTGTACATCTCCTTGCTCTCTCTCGTGGCTCACCACAAATGTCAGCTGTGACGTCTTGTTCTGGCTGTAAAATTCGTCTCTTTCTGCACGCGTTGGATGGTCCTCCTACAAGTGGAAAGCCACATCTTCACACATAGATCTGCAGCTTTGGACTGTCAGTTCTGCAGGACACTGTTGTTTTCATCTCCTGCTCTTGTGTTTCTTTATCAGATATCATGTAGAGTGCAGCAGCTTCATCAATAAACACAATCCACTCAACAATTCCAGCATCTGTCTTTAATAAACACCTTTTTTATGGACTTGACAGCAAATGATGATGAGAAACTCATGAAAGTCTATCCAGCAAATGTCTGGATTCCTGATTGGAAGTGTCTCTTAACACACTTTTCCACAGCGAGCCAAACAAATGTAGAGGACGGCACAAACATCAGCTCACAGCTAAACAGCAGCACAAAGGAGAGCAGATCCTGGAGCTGAAACAGGAATTTACATGTTTCTCCTCAGTTCTCCAGTGATGAGAAAAAGCAGCTTTAAAGCTCCAACTGCTGTAAAAATCATCACACAGCAGCAGTTTGATGAATCCCATGGAGTTGTGCTGCTTTAATGCTTCTCCAATCAGTCTTTTCTATCACTTATTGATTATTAACGCCCACCAACAGATGGTGTGCAGCAGCTTTATCAGCTCTTCTTTCCAGCAGCTGTGAGTTGCGGCTTTGAGCTGTTTCTCTCACACATGAAGAACACAGATGCTTCCTGGAATGATTGTTTGAGCAGAGTGGAAGCTTGTAACTGTTATTGTGTTATTAACGTGAGAAGCCACAGCTAACGGTGTGGAGGCTGCAGAGCACAAACCCACACAGCCCGTCTGCTGCAGGAAAGGAGCTCTGATTGGCTGTCAGCAGCCTGAAAACAGCCACAGCAGATTCATATCTGCTGCTCTACACAAACACAGACATTGCTAGATAGTCTGATCCAAGTAGAGCAGAGTTCTGGACTTTAAAATGCTTTAAGAACATCATTCACTTCATCTCTTAGATTTGATCAGGAATCGTTCCGTCTGAGATCGTGAAATCTTTGAAAAACACTGAAGACGTCATGAAAAGTTCCATCTTTCAGCTCATGAACAGAAAACAAAGTGATGATGCAGAAGTCAACCAGTGAAACTTCAGGAAGTTCTGAAGACTTTACCTTCAAGCATCTCTTCAATAAGTTGATGAATTCAGGTATTAAAGGGAACATTTCACTGTTTCTCCACAACACAAAGTGGGTCTGACAATGACAAATAGAACTACAGAAGTACTGGAGGGAAATCCATGAAGTCCTTCAGACCATTGTGAAGATCCATACATCAGTAGATGTTAAAGTTGTGTGCTTTGGTCAGATCTCTGCAGAACCAAAAGCTACTGACAGATATTTAATGAGTGTTTTATCGGCAGCAGGGGAATAAAGGCTCCCACTAAAAGCTGGTTAGCCACAAGAAATAAGTAGATCAGAGGTTTACAGGATGGAAAAGATCGGTTTTTCTTTCAGTGTAAAGATGGACGTTTTTACAGGACATCAGGAAAACTGGGCCTAATGTGTGAAAAGACTTTGAGCAGATGTTGTTGAGGTGTTGAACTGAAGGAACGTTTACAGAGCCACTTTAATGGCCTTCCTCACTTCCTCCCTTTAAGGTGTGAACACTTTAAAGTCACTGATGTGTGACACTACTTTCTACAGCTTTTACTTCTGACTCATATCTAGATGATCCTCTCTCTGGATCATTCTGCTTCTCTTCCTTCCTCCTCTTGCTATTTGTTGAAAGGAGAATGAACACTCTGAGACGTAATTAGAAATGGAAATCAGGCTGTGAGGGTGTCCTCTTGGTACAGGATAGCTTCTACTTCTTATTGTTTGATCCTGTTCGATCTGCATGACTCTCTACCACATTTTATTCTTCTACTGCCTGTATGTTAGTTTGTCTCACAGTGAGATGTGGCAACACTGCAAGAGAAAGAAACAGAAAGAAAATAAAAATATGCTCATATTATAAAGAATATGATCTGAGTGATATTTGTTGATTCATTTTAAAGTCCAGAACTTTGCTCTACTTGGATCAGATTATCTAATATTTTAGTTTTTATGCTATAACTTTTTAAAGCTGCTCAGTCACTTATTAAATGTCAATGAAAACAACTTTCATTTGTAATTTGTATGATTGTGACCTGCAGCTACATGAGGTTCAGAAAATATCACTAGCTGACTTCTGCTTTATCAGACTTTCTGTTCATGAGCTCAAAAATGGAACTTTTCATCACCACTTTGCTTTATTCACATTCCAACTCGCTCATAATCAGAGAACATTTGATCTACTTGTATAATATTACAGATTCTGAATCAGTGACATGATGAGAAATAAGAATGAACATTTAAGGATTTTATCTTTAATAGTTCCTCAGATGCTGTTGTTTAGACAGATTTAAATTTAAATGTGAGAAAAAACCTGCTGAAAACAGGTTGATGGTTGTAGTTTTTACATTTCAGGAATTATATTATATTATATTATATTATATTATATTATATTATATTATATTATATTATATTATATTATATTATATTATATTATCAAATCAGAGACAGTCGAGCAGAAGAACTCTGATGATTTTAGATGAAATAATCTCCTGCTGCAGTTCCACAATGTGTGAGTTTCCTGATGTGTTCTTCATGTCTTTAATTCCAGCCGTCTCATGTCAACATGTGTCCATAAAGAAGTGTCTGCATGTGATGCTGCTGCTGTTACACTGCTGCCCTCTAGTGGCTGCAAACACACTGCATCCAGCCTTCTGCTGCTGCTGCTCCTATGAGCACACACTACTGCTGCTGAGGCTGCTGCTTCTTCTGCTGCTGCTAATGCAGCTACTTGTGCCTTCATCATTCATTCATGTGTTGCTGATCAAAGTGCATGTTTAATCCAAGCAACAATCACAAAGTAAATGATATCCAGCAGCAGTGTGCAAAGCTTTCAGGCTCTTTCCATCTTTGGATTCTTCTCCATCAGCATCAGGAGTCGTCTGATGGTCCCAGATTCCTTGTGCAGCAGGACAAGCAGCCCAAACATCCAGCCAGACTCATGAAGAACATGTGCAGCCACAAGAAGAAGCAGGAGTCCTGCAGCAGATGCTCTGAGCTCCAAGAGTCCTGATCTCAGCATCATGGAGTCAGTCTGGATCACATTTGGAGACACAACACACTGAGACACACTCAATCCACACAACTACTGTGGCAGGTTCTCCAAGATGCTGGAAACAACCCACCTGCCTCACAACCAGGAGTCCAGAGCCGCTGGTTGGAAAGACTGAACGGATCAAACAGCTTCAGAGGGATGTAAAGAGACCAGAAAGAGACACGAGATGACTGCAAGGAGATGCAAGATGACGATAAATAGATGAGAAGTGACCAAACAGAGACTCAGAACAACCAGCAAACCAAAGACAGACTGAAAACTGACACAACTTGACCTGAAAGACACAGAATGACACAAAGAGATGCAAGAACTTAAACAGCAGAAAACAACCACATCAGAGTCCTGGTTGATGGACTTTGTTCATTTTAAGAAATTAAATTCAAAATGCTTAATGAGTGGATGTTAAATTATGATTTGATATAGTCATAGCCTTATAGTCATAAGATTGACAAAAATGAGATACAACACAAGATGTTCAACAAAATTCATTCATAACAGCCAAATCCGAAATAACATGAAACAAATAGAATTAATAATAAAGATTCTTTGAAAGAAAAGCAAAATGATATGAGAGACCTGTTAGATTTCTTCCAAATTTGCAGTTTATCAGATAACGTGAACTTAAATAATCCCCAGTAGCCTATGGTGTATAGGTTGTTTACAGCAACTTTTTTAATGGATAATAATAATAATAATAATAATAACACTAATAATAATAATAATAACAATAATAACACTAATAATGACTTCCGCTTTGATTATTCTCTGAAGCAGCAGGAGGCGGAAGTGCGCATCCAACGTTTCTTAGCAACCACCAAAAAATCCGAAGAAGAAGAAGAAGCGGTTCAAAGTTCAGTGGTGAGTTTCCCCCCATGCTGGTTCCATCAGGGAGATTCTGACATTTAAAACAGACTAAAGACTCTTTATTCTGAGAAGCCAGTTCACCGGACAGGTTAGTAGGAGTCCGTATTTTAAATGTGTCTCCGTCTGTCTCGTTTCCGACATTAAATCTGTAGCTTTAGTCGCTGTTAGCTTCTGTTTACACGGAACTGCGTGATGCATGGTTAGCATGTTGCTAGTTCATGTTAGCATAGTTTATCTGAAAACCGGCACTTCGAGTCGTTTGTCTTTAGCTGTTTTTATTTGTATGTTATAGTCGCTAACGTTATTTATTAGCCTGAAACCTGCTTCATCCCTTTGGGTGTGACTTTACTCGAGAGCTAGCCTCTGTGGAGCTAACTGAGCTAAGTTAACGTCGACTTTCTGTCCTGTTTGGGGAAAATGTCAACAATCACTGCGATTTTTATTCAGCTCGATATTATGTCGTAGATTTAAAATTCTTGGGGCGTTATCGCTTCAGACACCATCAAACCATTATAAGCTCTAAAGCAACACGGAGCAGTTAGAGATGTAAACTGCCTCAGTCTTCTAATTATTACATTTAGAAACGTCTTAAGAGACAAAAACAGTTAGTACACACGCTGTGATTGTTCAGCTACATAAATACAGTAATGATAATAAAATAGAAAGAACTTTCTGGAAACTAGCATTGGAACAGGTGAATCAGGAGAAGGTTGTTAGTGTCATTGTGAATTAATAATTAAACAGAAAAGTCTGTAATGTATGTCCTTGTAGCTTTAATTTTAAGTCAATCACTTTTTCAGCCCTAGAATCTAAATGTGCTTCAGACTGATGATTAAATTACGAACCCTCTAAATAAAAGACCAGAACCACAAGATTAAAACTGAAGTGTCTGTCATAATTCATGCAGATTTGATAGTTATCAGATTATATGAACCTAAATGACAGTTTGTGGGTTTTTATTCCCCTGCAGAGCTGAAAATTACTCCTTAATTCATGTATGGCCATATGTATGTTTATAATTGTTATTTTATTTTGACAGACAGACAAATGTAAGTGAAGGAAAATAGTTTCCATGAACATTAGCAGTGTTTCTAGATAAAGATTATCTGCTGTATAACAGGGCTGCACAGTGGCTTGGTGTTTCCAGCTGGAAGAGCCCTGGTGGCTTTTCTCCTGGTTCTCCAAGCTTCCTCCCACAGTCCAGAAACATGCTGACGTTAATGAGTGATTCTAAACTGTGTATAGGTGTGAATGTGAGTGTTTGTCTCTACAGGTGCTTTTCCACTCGCACCGACTCGGTTTGACTCGACTCGTTTTAGGCGGTTTTACATTCCGGTTGAGTTCCACCTCATCGTGGGTGGAGTCGTCTTCGCTCGGCGACCTGGAAGTCCCTTAACATCGTCAGTGTGTGACGGAAATGCAACACAACGGAGAACATGGAGGCGATGGTTCACCTGCTGCTCGGTCAGATTCAGATTTTGCCAAGTTCCGTGAAGAGCAATGCATGCCGTCGCTGTTGCCAGTTTTTTTTTTTTTAATGGTGGGTTTAGTTTTGGTGAAGGAGTCGCTCTCGTGTGTCATCACTCCCTGTCCAATCAGTGGCCTGCATTCTGTAGACGTCACATTATCGACTCCACTTAAACCGACCCAGTAGGTACTAAAATAGCAGCTGGTACCAGATGGAAAACCTCACAAACCGAGTAGACTAGAGTCGAGTAGTTGCCAGTGGAGAAGCACCATTTGTGTAGCCCTGTGATAGGCTGTTACCTCTCCAGGTGAACCTTCACCCTCAGTCAGCTGGGAGAGAGCCCCCCATGACCGGAATGAGGATTAAGTGGTGTATAGATAAATGCTGGATGCTCTATAATCCAAGTAAACTTTGATCTTCAGGTCACCATGTCTGCCTACACGTGCATCAGCTGCCGAGTGGCCTTCACAGACGGCGAGGTTCAGCGAGCGCACTACAAAACCGACTGGCACCGGTACAACCTGAAGAGGAAGGTGGCCGACATGCCGCCCGTCACCGCAGAAAACTTCCAGGAGCGAGTTCTGGCACAGAGGGCGGCCACCGAGCAGCAGCTGAGCGACGCGGCGACCACCGAGGGCTGCTCCGTCTGCAACAAGAGGTTCTCCAGCGCCAACGCCTACCAGAACCACCTGCAGTCCCACAAACACCAGCAGGCCGAGAGGCAGGCGCTGCTGGCCGCCCAGAGGAAGGTGGACAAGATGAACGAGAAGAACCTGGAGAAGGGCCTCGGTGACGAGAAGGAAGATCACGACGCCCGGAACGAGGCCCTGCAGCAGGCGCTGAAAGACCAGCAGAGGCCGAGCCCGGCCAAGCAGGGGCCGCCAGAAGGATCCACGAAGCCGGAGAAACCGGAGAAACCTCCCAGGATGATGTGGCTGGAGGAGCAAGCCAAGAGGAGAGAGAAGGAAGAGGGAGCCACCGCCGAGGAAGGTAAGAAGAGGAAAAGAAACCACTGCATGTGTGGTTTTGGTTGATTTGTATGTGAATGTTCTTAAACCGAGTATTAGAAGTTGTACTGATATATATGTAAGCACTTCAGATATTTTTAGGATTGTTTGGGAAGATTTTTACTCATCTTTTGAAAATATTTACAAGAATTTTCCTGCCAAATTTAGGATATTTTTTTTTAAATAACACTTTTAAGGGAAACGTTTAAGGAATTGTTGGAATTTTCTTCCTGAAGGTTTTGCGAATTTTCACAAATTTAAGGAATTTTTTGCTGAATTTTGGATTCTTTTTCAGACAGGGAATCAACATTTTTCGGTGCCTGTAAATGAGGACAACAGGAGGGTTAAACTAACAGACTGTTGGAAGTGAGATGAATCTCCATGATGTTCTGTAGCTGCACCTCTTCATTGTTTGTTCCTCTTAAACTCTTCAGAAGACTGGGAGGACGTTGACGAGGAGGAGGAAGACGATGACATGGAGGACGCTGATGAAGAGGAGACGATGGACCAGGAGGACGGCGACTCGGCGGCTCCGTCCGACCAGAACCCTGCCGCCCTGCCGGGCTCCATCCCCGTCACCGACTGCCTCTTCTGCTCCCGACACTCCAAGTCGCTCATCAAGAACGTCGCCCACATGACCAAAGTCCACAGCTTCTTCATCCCCGACCTGGAGTTCCTGGTCGACCTGAAGGGCCTCATCCGGTACCTGGGTGGGTCCAGAGTGGAGGAGCGTGTTCTGCATCTATAGAATAGTACATGTATAGAATAAAATCTGTTTTATAGAATTGATGTCGAGGAATTGTAGTACTCTGATTACTGGAATAACTGAAGGAATCTGTTCAGCCCTGGTATCTTTTAAAGAGCATCTAAATCACATCATTGAAGCCAGAAAGTGTAGAAACAGAAAGAATTGTTAGTTTTTCTGCCTCCCAGCTGGTCAGGATGCAGAATATTCCCAGGTGGAGTAGAATCAGTGTGAAACAGATGCTGATTCTGGTAAACTCTAATCATGTTTTTTTCTTGTTCCAGGGGAGAAGGTTGGTGCTGGTAATGTGTGTTTGTGGTGTAACGAGAAGGGACGCTCGTTTTACTCGACAGAAGCAGTGCAGAGTCACATGACAGATAAGAGCCACTGTAAGGTGTTCACAGACGGCGACGCTGCGCTGGAGTTTGCAGACTTCTATGACTTCAGGTGAGCCCGTGTTTTAAAGGTTTAGCGCTGCGTTGGGACGGACTGCAGGTAGACCGGACACGCTTTTGTTTCTCTGCAACAGGAGCAGCTACCCGGACAGAGAGGACGGAGAGGACGCTGAAATGGACGACGACGAGCTGCCCGACGACAAGAACCTGGAGTACGACGACGACACGCTGGAGCTGACGCTTCCTTCAGGTGACTGGAGACCAGTTTGTGAAACGAGGACCGCTGTGGAAGCGTTAGGAAGTTTAATGATAATCCTGAATCTGGAAACAGACTCAGTTTAAAGCAGATGAACAGTTTATGGACAGTGGGTGATTTTTAACCGTGAACACCAGTATTAGCTGCACAGGAGGCTCTGTTTTTATATCAATGGTAAAAATGCAGACCAAAGAATTAGGGCTGGGATTTAATGCTTTCATTTAGATTAATTCATTCACCCTCGTGTCGTCCTGTGGGTCAGACTGATCCGTTTTAAAATGTGGGACAAAAATATATTTTGACAGTGAAACTTCTGATTTCCACATTTTATACTTTTTTGTGAAAATTTTGAACATTTTTTTGGTGGAAAAAAGAAATATTAAAATGTTTCTGAAGAACATTCACAAAAATCCATCAATCAATTTAGATTTTTTTGGTGAATGTCCTTAAGAGAAGCTTTACTGATGCATATGGAATCACTTCAGATATTTTTAGGATTTATTTTTTTGAAAGATTTTTACTCATTTTTTGAAAATATTTACATGAATTTTCTTGCCAAATTTGGGGATTTTTTTAAAATAAAACTTTTAAGGGAAACTTTTAAGGAAGCATCGAAATTTTCTTCTTGAAAGTTTTTGAGGAATTTTTTCCTGAATTTTTGGGTTCTTTTCCACACAGGGAAACAGTATTTTTTGGTGCCTGTAAATAAAGACACCAGGAGGGTTACAGAAGAAAAGCACTCAGAGCAGTCCTCCTCCAAGGCTGCTCAGTCGTTGGATCGTTTCTGACGGAAGAAATCTTGAAAACAGTCGTGGCAGAATCACAACCATTTAGTATCGATGTACCCACAAACTAAATGACCTGAGCTGAGCACAGGCGTGTGTTCTGCATGTGTACTTTATGTACAGATACCGGATCATGTGACCTAAACATGTAGCGGGCAGCTCAGAAACACCCCCACAGTTTAATCAGCTGTTCCTTGGATCATTTCTGATGGATGAGTCCTGATAAGTCCTCAGAGGTGGATTTGTAGTAGGATCACAATCAGCTGATGTAGTGTTCTCTGGTTGTCATGGTTACAGTGACACCGTGCTGCTATCTGGAAATGATACAGAAATCTTTAATCTGTGGATCCAGACTATGGGCTGATCACTGCCAGAATCTGATCACCTGGTCCTTGTGTCATTTCTGACCTTCACTGAACATTTCATCCAGATCCGTAGGCGGATCCGTTGGCTCCTTGCTGGAGTAAATATCATGTATTACACAACATTTTTTGTGTGTAAACTGAGGTGTTGACAGCTGGTGAGGAGGTTCTTTGGTTTGGTTTCACTTCTTGAGGCTTTGGCTCCTAATCAGTTTTGGTGTTTTTATGTTGAAATTAAGCACAGTGTGAAGTTTGTCTCTAAATGACCTTAAAGGAAACTCATTTCAACCCTGAAGCTGCTTAAAGGATCCACGTCTGCTGGATGAAGTGTTCGTATCGTAACCTTTGCTGCGTTTGTTCAGGTGCAAAGATCGGCCACCGCTCCCTCATGAGGTACTACAAGCAGCGCTTTGGAGCCCAGAGAGCCGTGGTTCTGACCCACAACAGGAACGCTGTTGGCCGAGTCCTCCGGCAGTACAAAGCTCTGGGCTGGGGAGGAGATGGAGGTAAGGTCCAGGAAAGACTCCAGAGCTCTGAACGACAGACGGTTTGACAGTATGGAGCTTTGTTTATGGCAAGAACTGAAGCCTCAGTCAGAGTTAAGATGTTTTAGTGTGTTAACATCCAGGTTTTAGATGTTTTAGTGTGTTAACATCCAGGTTTTAGATGTTTTAGTGTGTTAACATCCAGGTTTTAGATGTTTTAGTGTGTTAACATCCAGGTTTTAGATGTTTTAGTGTGTTAACATCCAGGTTTTAGATGTTTTAGTGTGTTAACATCCAGGTTTTAGATGTTTTAGTGTGTTAACATCCAGGTTTTAGATGTTTTAGTGTGTTAACATCCGGGTTTTAGATGTTTTAGTGTGTTAACATCCGGGTTTTAGATGTTTTAGTGTGTTAACATCCGGGTTTTAGATGTTTTAGTGTGTTAACATCCGGGTTTTAGATGTTTTAGTGTGTTAACATCCGGGTTTTAGATGTTTTAGTGTGTTAACATCCGGGTTTTAGATGTTTTAGTGTGTTAACATCCGGGTTTTAGATGTTTTAGTGTGTTAACATCCGGGTTTTAGATGTTTTAGTGTGTTAACATCCGGGTTTTAGATGTTTTAGTGTGTTAACATCCGGGTTTTAGATGTTTTAGTGTGTTAACATCCAGGTTTTAGATGTTTTAGTGTGTTAACATCTAGGTTTTAGATGTTTTAGTGTGTTAACATCTAGGTTTTAGATGTTTTAGTGTGTTAACATCCAGGTTTTAGATGTTTTAGTGTGTTAACATCCAGGTTTTAGATGTTTTAGTGTGTTAACATCTAGGTTTTAGATGTTTTAGTGTGTTAACATCTAGGTTTTAGATGTTTTAGTGTGTTAACATCCAGGTTTTAGATGTTTTAGTGTGTTAATATCCAGGTTTTAGATGTTTTAGTGTGTTAACATCCAGGTTTTAGATGTTTTAGTGTGTTAACATCCAGGTTTTAGATGTTTTAGTGTGTTAACATCTAGGTTTTAGATGTTTTAGTGTGTTAACATCCAGGTTTTAGATGTTTTAGTGTGTTAACATCCAGGTTTAGATGTTTTAGTGTGTTAATATCCAGGTTTTAGATGTTTTAGTGTGTTAACATCCAGGTTTTAGATGTTTTAGTGTGTTAACATCCAGGTTTTAGATGTTTTAGTGTGTTAACATCCAGGTTTTAGATGTTTTAGTGTGTTAACATCCAGGTTTTAGATGTTTTAGTGTGTTAACATCCAGGTTTTAGATGTTTTAGTGTGTTAACATCCAGGTTTTAGATGTTTTAGTGTGTTAACATCCAGGTTTTAGATGTTTTAGTGTGTTAACATCCAGGTTTTAGATGTTTTAGTGTGTTAACATCCAGGTTTTAGATGTTTTAGTGTGTTAACATCCAGGTTTTAGATGTTTTAGTGTGTTAATATCCAGGTTTTATATGTTTTAGTGTGTTAACATCCAGATTTTAGATGTTTTAGTGTGTTAACATCCAGGTTTTAGATGTTTTAGTGTGTTAACATCCAGGTTTTAGATGTTTTAGTGTGTTAACATCCAGGTTTTAGATGTTTTAGTGTGTTAACATCCAGGTTTTAGATGTTTTAGTGTGTTAACATCCAGGTTTTAGATGTTTTAGTGTGTTAACATCCGGGTTTTAGATGTTTTAGTGTGTTAACATCCGGGTTTTAGATGTTTTAGTGTGTTAACATCCGGGTTTTAGATGTTTTAGTGTGTTAACATCCAGGTTTTAGATGTTTTAGTGTGTTAACATCCAGGTTTTAGATGTTTAGTGTGTTAACATCCAGGTTTTAGATGTTTTAGTGTGTTAACATCCAGGTTTTAGATGTTTTAGTGTGTTAACATCCAGGTTTTAGATGTTTTAGTGTGTTAACATCCAGGTTTTAGATGTTTTAGTGTGTTAACATCCAGGTTTTAGATGTTTTAGTGTGTTAACATCCAGGTTTTAGATGTTTTAGTGTGTTAACATCCAGGTTTTAGATGTTTTAGTGTGTTAACATCCAGGTTTTAGATGTTTTAGTGTGTTAACATCCAGGTTTTAGATGTTTTAGTGTGTTAACATCCAGGTTTTAGATGTTTTAGTGTGTTAACATCCAGGTTTTAGATGTTTTAGTGTGTTAACATCCAGGTTTTAGATGTTTTAGTGTGTTAACATCCAGGTTTTAGATGTTTTAGTGTGTTAACATCCAGGTTTTAGATGTTTTAGTGTGTTAACATCCAGGTTTTAGATGTTTTAGTGTGTTAACATCCAGGTTTTAGATGTTTTAGTGTGTTAACATCCAGGTTTTAGATGTTTTAGTGTGTTAACATCCAGGTTTTAGATGTTTTAGTGTGTTAACATCCAGGTTTTAGATGTTTTAGTGTGTTAACATCCAGGTTTTAGATGTTTTAGTGTGTTAACATCCAGGTTTTAGATGTTTTAGTGTGTTAACATCCAGGTTTTAGATGTTTTAGTGTGTTAACATCCAGGTTTTAGATGTTTTAGTGTGTTAACATCCAGGTTTTAGATGTTTTAGTGTGTTAACATCCAGGTTTTAGATGTTTTAGTGTGTTAACATCCAGGTTTTAGATGTTTTAGTGTGTTAACATCCAGGTTTTAGATGTTTTAGTGTGTTAACATCCAGGTTTTAGATGTTTTAGTGTGTTAACATCTAGGTTTTAGATGTTTTAATGTGTTAACATCCGGGTTTTAGATGTTTTAATGTGTTAATATCCAGGTTTTAGATGTTTTAGTGTGTTAACATCCAGGTTTTAGATGTTTTAGTGTGTTAACATCCAGGTTTTAGATGTTTTAGTGTGTTAACATCCAGGTTTTAGATGTTTTAGTGTGTTAACATCCAGGTTTTAGATGTTTTAGTGTGTTAACATCCAGGTTTTAGATGTTTTAGTGTGTTAACATCCAGGTTTTAGATGTTTTAGTGTGTTAACATCCAGGTTTTAGATGTTTTAGTGTGTTAACATCCAGGTTTTAGATGTTTTAGTGTGTTAATATCCAGGTTTTAGATGTTTTAGTGTGTTAATATCCAGGTTTTATATGTTTTAGTGTGTTAATATCCAGGTTTTATATGTTTTAGTGTGTTAACATCCAGATTTTAGATGTTTTAGTGTGTTAACATCCAGGTTTTAGATGTTTTAGTGTGTTAACATCCAGGTTTTAGATGTTTTAGTGTGTTAACATCCAGGTTTTAGATGTTTTAGTGTGTTAACATCCAGGTTTTAGATGTTTTAGTGTGTTAACATCCAGGTTTTAGATGTTTTAGTGTGTTAACATCTAGGTTTTAGATGTTTTAGTGTGTTAACATCCAGGTTTTAGATGTTTTAGTGTGTTAACATCCAGGTTTTAGATGTTTTAGTGTGTTAACATCCAGGTTTTAGATGTTTTAGTGTGTTAACATCCAGGTTTTAGATGTTTTAGTGTGTTAACATCCAGGTTTTAGATGTTTTAGTGTGTTAACATCCAGGTTTTAGATGTTTTAGTGTGTTAACATCCAGGTTTTAGATGTTTTAGTGTGTTAACATCCAGGTTTTAGATGTTTTAGTGTGTTAACATCCAGGTTTTAGATGTTTTAGTGTGTTAACATCCAGGTTTTAGATGTTTTAGTGTGTTAACATCCAGGTTTTAGATGTTTTAGTGTGTTAACATCCAGGTTTTAGATGTTTTAGTGTGTTAACATCCAGGTTTTAGATGTTTTAGTGTGTTAACATCCAGGTTTTAGATGTTTTAGTGTGTTAATATCCAGGTTTTAGATGTTTTAGTGTGTTAACATCCAGGTTTTAGATGTTTTAGTGTGTTAACATCCAGGTTTTAGATGTTTTAGTGTGTTAACATCCAGGTTTTAGATGTTTTAGTGTGTTAACATCCAGGTTTTAGATGTTTTAGTGTGTTAACATCTAGGTTTTAGATGTTTTAGTGTGTTAACATCCAGGTTTTAGATGTTTTAGTGTGTTAACATCCAGGTTTTAGATGTTTTAGTGTGTTAACATCCAGGTTTTATATGTTTTAGTGTGTTAACATCCAGGTTTTAGATGTTTTAGTGTGTTAACATCCAGGTTTTAGATGTTTTAGTGTGTTAACATCCAGGTTTTAGATGTTTTAGTGTGTTAACATCCAGGTTTTAGATGTTTTAGTGTGTTAACATCCAGGTTTTAGATGTTTTAGTGTGTTAATATCCAGGTTTTAGATGTTTTAGTGTTAACATCCAGGTTTTAGATGTTTTAGTGTGTTAACATCCAGGTTTTAGATGTTTTAGTGTGTTAACATCCAGGTTTTAGATGTTTTAGTGTGTTAACATCCAGGTTTTAGATGTTTTAGTGTGTTAACATCCAGGTTTTAGATGTTTTAGTGTCATGACTGTGCCAGTAGAGTCACTGCATTTCTTTTCCGTCCATAAACACTGTGATCTTCTCCACTTTATGTCAGTATTGTGGCGTTTTGACTCGTCGGTAATGCTAATGTCAGATGTGTGAACTGTCTCTGGAAGGGTTTCTGTCATTTCCTTTTCATCTGTCACTGCTCTGTGTTAGAAAGAGCGCCCCCTTGTGTTCACATTCCGTTTTTTTTCCATTGTAACTGTGAGGAAGCTGCTCCTGAACAACTTGATGACGCTGTTTGTTTGATCTTTGTCTCGCAGGCAGCGGCGCCTTCCAGCAGAAGCAGAAGGACATGCAGTACGTTCAGATGATGAAGTCCAAGTGGATGCTGAAGATGGGCATGAGCCACAACGCCACCAAGCAGAAGCACTTCAGATGCCAGGTCATGTTCTGAACGGACTCGTTGGACTCGTCTGTGTCGTGTTTGAAGATGTTTGAGGTTCTGCAGCCGCGATGGCACGAATCTTCACCCACTGCTTGGAGTTCTGAGCTGAAGATCAGTTAAACATCAGCCACTTTTCAGTGTTGTGGAACAAAGTAGGTCCACTTTAAATCTGTAAAAATCCAGGTTTAAACTCTGATCAGTGCAAAAGGAACCGCCAAGGAGGAGATCAAGGACACGAATCACACTCAGAATATTATTATAGTTACGATGATTGTGTTAAAGCTAAAGCATATTAATATTAAGGATTTATCGAAGCATTTTGGACTCTTAAATAACAGTACATCTTTTTTATTGAACAGGATTTCATCTTGATCAGAACGCATCCAATCAAATAAATGTTTCATGTTCCTTTAATAAAACGGAATGATGTTTTCTGTTTGATGTCAGAACGTTCCCAACATATTTTACTTTGTTTCACACCGGTGCTTCATTCAGCGGTGCCTTCAGAGGTTTTTAATCATGGTGGGGATTTTCAGAGATGTCTGAGTGCCGCTCAAACACCAAAATCCAGAACTGAATCTCAGTAATTCTGTCATACTGTGGTAGTTATCAGTTGTCTGACGTGCACAGACTAATATTGAAGGGTAAAATAAAACTCTGTCCAAGTGTGGTGTTAATGAATCAAACTAGAGCAACTAATGGTAGAACAAAGTGTTTTCATTGTCACTGGGTCGACACGTTTTGGCGGTTAAGTTCTGTTAACGCATCCATTAACGCCACAAATCCTGCTGTGGAAAGAAATGTTACGACGGAAAACGGATCAAACTTTTCAGTAAAATAATGTCCAGCTGTGGCAGCTCACCAGTCTGAGGTTAAAACAGAAACAAATATCTGAGCTGCCGTCGGGATAATTCCTAGTCATCGGTAAGTAGTGAAGTTCTCCAATTCTACGGTTTCATTCAGCTTCTGTCCAGAGTGACGGCCTCCTGAGAGGATCTAGTCAGGAGAAAACAACCTGGAGAAGAGTCCTCAAGCTTTGGTAACCACAGAGGAGAAGAATCCAGCTGTGGAGGAGGCTGGATCAGGAACCTTTGGTTGGAGGGAGTGTGGACCTGAAGGAGGGTTCAGGTAGGAGGAGATGTTTGCATTGGAGGTTTGGATTTTATGCAGCGATCTGAACAGCTGGGTGATATGTTTCTGACTGGATGGAAACCAGATGTTCTGCTGTGTTCTGGATCATCTGCAGAGGTTTGACCTGCATGAAGGGAGGCGTCCTGTAGGGAGCTGCAGCAGTGGATTATGGAAGTTACCTCAGATGTAAGTTGAGCTGTGGAGATGTTCAAATTGATCCTGATGCTGCAGGTGTTAAATAAACTCAGAGGAAATGGTCCTGAACAGCTGGAAGCAACAAACTAAACTGCAGAACTCCATGAGAGTAAAATGACTTCTGAGCTTGATGTGACTGACGTGAAGCTCCGTGTTCTCCTTTAATCAGGATGAATTCACTTCACGGTCATTTCTGCTGTTTCTGCCTCCAACTGTGGTCAGAATAAACCATGCAGACTCCAACATGACATCAGAGTTCATGTGGTACAAACGACTGGTTTATTAACTCATCACAAGAAGACTCATGTTACCAGATGTTTCATTTTAAAAACAAAACGACTCGTAACTGAAGTAACTTCAAACAAATCTGAAAACCCAGAAAAAAATGAAAAACTATTTCAGAGGCTGTTTACTAAAAACACAAACTCATTCATTTGACTTTTTTACACGACTTTCTGTTAAACTACATCAGATTTTCTAATGGATGAATGAGGAACTAAAACCTGCCGTTCATTTGACCGTTTGGCCAATAAAAGGTTAAAAATGTGAAAATAAAAAACGCCCACATCGACCTTCAAGACGTCTTTAACACAAAACCAAAGAACTTCAGTTTACTGTAAATGATCCCATGTAAGAACCGAACCGTAATAAAACTTTACGTAGCTCCTCTTTATGTACAGAACTCTGGCTCCTTAGACGTTGGGGTGGCATTTCTTCATGTGGAGCTTCAGGCTGTATTTGACGATGAAGCTCCGTGAGCAGAGCGTGCAGCCGTACGGTCGTTCTCCTGAGTGGACGCTCAGGTGGGACTTCAGGTGAGCCGACTGCGTGAACTTTTTTCCGCACTGGTCGCAGCTGAACGGCCGCTGGCCCGTGTGGATGCGCATGTGAACGTCCAGGTTCTGCGACGTGGCGTACGTCTTGCTGCAGATGGAGCAGATGAAGCGTTTTCCTCTGGCGCCGCCTCCCGGTTGCCCGTTGCAGAGCTGCGACCGGCCCGGCTGGTCCCGGTAGAGGCCGAAGTTCATCATGTCGCCGCCGTCTTCGTACTCGAACGCCGAGCTGCTGCCTTCAGACAGCTGACAGTCTGTGGAGGTGGAACCCGAGACGCTGATCAGCTTCAGCCCGAAGGCGTCGGCGTCCATGTGTTCGCTCGGGTGAAACGAAGCGAAGCCCATCTGAGCCTTCGACTGTTTGGACCACGCTGGGTCGACGCTCAGGTCCAGTTCTGCTCGGCCGGACGGCGACTGGGACTCGATCAAGGCGCCGCCGCTGAAATACACTGGCCTGCTGGAGGCGGGAGGAACCAGAGAACACTCTTGGACCAGGTGGACGTCCGGGTCCATGGGCGAGGAGAAGGAACACACCGACTCTCCGGCCTTCATCTCCACCTCGTTGTCCAGCTGAGAGGAGCAGCTCGGCTCACTCTGAGGAGAATCCACAGAGTAGACGGACACGGGCTTCTTCTGCGTCGCTGCAGTCAGTTTGGATGTTTTCAGACTGAGCCGCTCGGAGGACGACGACTTCTCAGCCTCTTCGCTTCCTCGCCAGCGTCGCCTCATTCGCCGGCTGATCAGAGGCGACGTGATGCCGTCTCTGGCTGCAGCCGGCGAGCCAACGGGTGACTTGTTACCTGAAAGAAAAGACAAACTTCATCATCAACAAGTAAAACATCCTGCAAGTTCTCAACCCAACACTGAAGTCACCAAGACTCTATGACTCCTACGAAGAACCTCCAGCTTCAGACTGTTCATCCAACAACTGTTGTCTGTTCTTCACCAGTCAAAGCTTCATGGAGACAAAGAGAAATACTCTGATGGAAAAAGCTCCAATTAAATCTGGACTAGAGTTCACCAGAAGACATGTGGAGACTCTGAAGACACCTGGAAGAAGGTTCTTTGGTCTGAGGAGACCAGGATGGAGCTTTATGTCCATCAGACTAGATGATATGTTGGCAAACAACAAACACCGTCCCCACTGTGGTGAATAATAGCTTGTAACTCCTTCAGAGGAGTCATAGGTGTCTTGGTGTCCTCAGCTGTTCATTCTTTGATGCTAGTTTGATGGATGGATGTTCCTTTGAGGGGATGTTTC
This sequence comes from Acanthochromis polyacanthus, assembly GCF_021347895.1. Taxonomy (NCBI): domain Eukaryota; kingdom Metazoa; phylum Chordata; class Actinopteri; family Pomacentridae; genus Acanthochromis; species Acanthochromis polyacanthus. The sequence continues at coordinate 3,557,400 of NC_067121.1, forward strand.
TTGATGACTAACTTAATGCTACGTGGACCTTTGCGTACTCTGAAAGTTCACTATTTTCAGCTCTTAAGTGGCTCATGAGCAGAAATAAGACCTGACATTAACTAGTCACTATTTATTCAAACCATGAACATCAAATCACATTTGTGTTGACGGGTTCTCGTGTAGTTCTAAGTGTTTGTCACAGATGTGAGCAAAGTGAAACTCTGATGGTCTGAGTGAGACTATCTTAGTGTCCACAAATCGTTTTTATCATTTTACATTCAGCCGAAAGTCAAGTATTAGCTCCTTCATGATTAACTGTAATTATCGATTGATTGCCGTTAATAATACAAAGGATGAGCATGTCAGTAAATGTAGATCAGCTGTAGTTCCTGGTTGTTCCACCAGGTGGAGCCTCTTCCTGTTTAATCCTGTAGAGACCAGAGGAGGCGTCACTCAGACTACAGTTAAGGCAGAGAGCACTGTGGTAGTTTAGCAGCAACGGGCACCATGACAAAGACTTCTGTGGTGGTTAATGGCATCCAAACAGAGCTAACAGTCATGATGAGCTGTAGTCTACTGGGACAGAGCTTCTTTAGCTGAGTGGCTAATAAACTGTAATCAAACTGCTTTTGTGGTGAGTTCAGTTTGAGAGAAAAATGTGGGAGTTTCATAAAGGGGCACCATGACAAAGACTTCTGAGGTGGTTCATGACTTCAAGTCAGATTCTTCTAAAACTGATGTTTAGCTTTTGTTTGCTGAAGCCACACGTTAAAAAGCAAAAAACAAAAAAAACAACCCATCAGCTGGTAGAAAGATTCTGCTGTACTCTGTTAGTTAATTACGAAAATGAATTGATTAATTTATTTTTACAAATCGATTAGGGCTGCAGCTAACGAAGCCTCGACTAGTCGTCTGAGCACGATACGTCATCAAAAGCGGAAGTGAGCGCGCAATGCAACAGAAATCACCATCCGACCGGAGCGCGGAACACGGACGGACATCGGCGCTGCATCGTGCATGTATTATGTATGCGCCGATGTCCGTCCGTGTTCTGCGCTTTGGTTGGACGGTGATTTCTGTTGCATTGCGCGCTCCTTGCGCTTTTGAGGACGTATCGTGCTCAGACGATTAGTCGAGGCTTCGTTAGCTGCAGCCCTAAAATTGATCACTGATTTAAGACGTTGCCAACTATCTGTAGCCATGGATATATGTGGATATTTCTGAAGACTTTCTCACCTTCCTCGAAGGCGTCGTTACTGTCCGAGTCTTCATCTTTAATCAGCACCACGTCTGGAAACTGCAGCAGCAAAAAATAAATCAACAACAACATCGTTGATGTCACATCACAAAAAATAACTAAACATAAAAACATCACCTCCATTCTGATTGTTTGATTCATCTTCAGGTTAAAAAGAGAAATAAATAAAAAACAGGAGAGCAGATGAAGTTCCACCAGATAATTTTACTGCTTTGTGCAGAAAAATCCGAAATGTTCACTTAATTACAGCGTTATCTCTAAAGCTGCTTCCTGGTTTCTTTGGTTAATTAACAGCAGAAAACGACTTCAAAGGCCGAAATAACGAGACTAAAATAAATCAGATGTCAGCGAGATAATCAACTCCTGATGTGGAGATTATTTCAGATTAAAAAACATCTGGACTCATGTTTTTGTTATAGGTCTGAAAACACAAAAACAACAGAGTTTATCAATGAATTAAACCATACGCTGCACCGAGAGGTTTCATTTAATCTTTTATTTTGAAATTAACATTTCACAATTTATTACAGTTTGATAGTTTGTCTTTTAATTTTGAATCTGGACAGAATTGTCCTCTGTAAAACCAAAAATAAAATTATTATGTGCATAAATTATTGCTTTTGTTGACTTAATCAAGCCATTTTTCATGTTAAACTGAAAAAATACTAATATGATTACCTGATAAAAAAACAATGGTTAATTACAGCCCTTAAAATACATTTACTGTTAATTATTTTTATGAAAAACTCTCTTATTAAAGATGCTTAAAGTGCAGAAAAAACAAGTTTTCTTTATCATTATTGTTGTTACTATTACATAATTAACCCTCTAATTATTTCAGCTCTACATTTAGCTCCAATCCATGTTAAAATACTTTTAAAAAAATCATAGTAATGAGTAGTAGGCAGCATCAAATATTTTACTTTTAATTTCACTTTAAAGTAACACAAACAATTGAAGCTGCAACAATAAACCGATTAATCGATGACAACAAAACAGATTTTAAAAATCTAATATTTTCAGTCATTTCTGGGACTTTATAACGATCATTTAGAATCTGCTGCTGTTTTTGTCTTTGAAACGTTTTCTACTGTTTACTAAAGGATCCGTTAATCAGGAAAATGTTGGCTGATGAAAATAACAGTTTGTAGAAAAACAATAAAATGTTTGTTTGTTGATCAGTGCAGAAGAGAAGTGTGTATGTTCATTTCAGTCATTAAAAACTAATAAATAAACCAATCATCTGAACTATCGTGATCCTGGAGGTCAGAGGGTTCACGGAGCCGCAGCTGGTTGCAGCCCGTCGGGGTGGTTACCTCCTCCCGCATCGCCCCGGCAGTTCCTCCGTCTCCTCCGGCAGCAGCAGCGGCTTCTCCTCCGTCTCCCTCCCGGTGCTGCTGCGGTGTCTCCGGCCGCGGTGCTTCCCCGGCGGCCGACGCGTCCTTCGGCTCCTCCTCGGCCGCCTTCCCGCCGCGGACCACGATGGACTCGATGAGGTGCAGCTTCTTCCGCAGGTCCTGGTTCTCCTGCCGGCTGCGGCTGATCTCCAGGTGCAGCGCCGCGTAGCCTCCGTCCACCAGCTCCACGATCTCCGCCACCGCCGCCCGGGTCAGCGCCTCCATGATGACCGACAGCTGCTGCTGCAGCGCCCGGCCGCTCAGCACCGACATCCCGCCACTCCTACAGGCTCAACTCACGGCTAACGGAGCTCTGAGCCGTCGCTGCTGTCGACACAGAACCGAGACGAACCGGACCGGACCTGGACCCGACGGAAAACACAAAGAGGAGAGGGCGCTTCACTTCCGGAGCAGGCAGGCTTTCAGAACAAAAGCATGTTGTTATTGACCTCAAAATGACGGCCTGTTGTTGATTTCAAAATAAGAGCCTGGTGTTGTTAATGATGGCTTCAAAATAAGAGCCACTAATGTTGTTGTTGCCTTCAAAATAAGAGTCTAATGTTGTTATTCATGACTTCAAAATAAGTGTTGAGCTGAATCTCAGGACATGGGACTAAATACTACACTTCCCAGAATGCACCGGTGGCAGCAAAGAGGTGCTTGACCATAGACATATATAAATATAGAATTATTATGTCTATGTGCTTGACAGCTGCTCAGTGATCAGTGATTCAGAGCACCTGGAAGGACTGGAGGAAGCTCAGGCATTCAGACGATCTTCAGAGGAAAAAGAAGCAAGGAAAGACCAAAGGAGATCAAGTCCAAAGACGGTTTACTTCAACGATTTTATGTCAAATGAGTTTGAATTAAGATATTTCATTCTGAGTTTAACTACAGTAAAAATCTAGAATATATGTGTGTGTTATGTTAAAACTTTACTAAAAGGTTGATTATTTGTTATTCAATTTAAAAGGCTTAAAATGTGGACACTTTAAAAATTAATTATTCCTTATTTGCTTTAAAAGGTTTAAATGATCGATTCACTTAAATGGGTAATATGTCAACTTTTTAGTTGTGTGTTTGATGGTGTTAACTTTGTTTGTCTTTAAAGGTTTACAACCTATTCCAATAACACGACCAAGCAACTAAAAGGAAAATAAAAGTAGCATGAAGTAGAATCCAGTCTACTTTATGCAAATGAGCTGCAGGTAAACACACCGGATCACAGATGGAAACGCACCGCAGCAGGACCAGAATGCCACATGTGGGGTGTTTCCAGCTGTGATCCGGTGTGTTTACCTGCAGCTCAGTGGCATAAAGCAGACTGGACTCCAGCGTGCAGAGATTCCACGCAACGTGAAACTGTCCTCAAACATCTAAACTAACCGTCAGTGAAATTAAACCAGGACAGATTCGGCTGCTGCAGATTATTTCTCACCTCAAATGCTTTCAGAAATACTTTTGGCTAAAGTGTTTTTGAAATATTAAACAAAGTTTGGGGCCGACCCGCCACGCTGGTCCGGTTTGAAATCCAGGAGCAGAGCAGCCCCGAGTCAATGCGTTTGTCCAATCAGGGACAGGAAAGGTGTAGAAGGTGTTGAACACAGTTCACCGTGGAGGAGAAGCTTCTAACAGCTGGATCTGAGCACGCATGGTAACCATCATAAAAGGGAAAGCTTGTGGCCCAGCCGCTGTGTATCAGACTCATCTGGCAGACTGTCAGCTGAAAGCTCGGTCATGTGATAATGTTGTGTGATGATCAGATGCGGTGCGCTGCCGTGCTGGAAAAACGCATTAGTGGACACGCGGCTTAAGAGCCCAATATTATTGTTGATTTCAAAATAAGAGCCTGTTATTGACTTTAAAATAGAAATGTTATCACATTCTGTTATTAATTTCACATTTTTAACTTCTAATTTTAACTGTTCATCTTAATTTTGAACTTAAAATGTTGAATTTGTCATCTTTATTTCATAATTTAAACTTAAGACCTAAAACGTTTTAATGTATTTATTTTATAGTTTGACCTAAATTTACCGATTTCATCTCCAAAGTTTAACTTTTTTTCCAGGTTTGTTTCAAAATTTTGAATTTTAAAATTGGGAAATGTTTACTTTTATCACTTAAAAGTTTAACATATATTGTCCGAATTTTTTATCTTAATTTCCAATGTTTGATTTCATTCTTATCTATTTTAGCTTTAGATTTTTTAATTTCTCATCTTTATCTCAGTTTTATGTGAACTGAATTCATTTCATAATTTAGAATTTTACTATTTGTTAACTTTACATTTAGCATTTTTTATTTTTAAATTTGACATAAAATTTCTTGTTTTTATCATAACTTAATTTTAAATAACCTGGATATCATTTTAATATATTTTAATGTGCTCATTTTTATTTTTTATTAGAAGTTTAACATTTCAGTTTTGACTTTAATTTCTCATGTTTGTCATAATTTTAAAACTGAATTTCTCATTTGAAATTCACCATTTTACATTTCATTTATTTTCAAATTTTTCCCCATAGTTGATTTTTCTTCTCTCATAATTTTGAGCTTCATCATAATTTCAATAATAATAGTAATAGTACTACTAATACTTGTAATAGTAGTAGTAAAGGACCTTTCCTGCTTCTTCAAGTCTAAATATTTACTAACATTTAGGACTCAGATGTCTCATTCATTTAAAGCTATTTATTACTTTAACTCATGGAGATGGTGTCAGTAAAGTTAAACTGTTCAGTCAGATGCATTTATCAGTAAATCTAGGAGGAAATCATCCCAGATTGGACTTTTATTTCAGATACACACCAACCAGTGAACATTCTCATGCTTCTAACGAGTCTCGATGCCCATGTCCTTTCTGAGGTAACAATCGATGTGGATCTGGTCGTTTTTTAACGTTTTACTTCAGTACTGAGGCTGTTAGAATGAGTAAGGCCTGGCAGTTACAGCAGTCAGAGATGTCCATCAGTTTTTAATGAAAAAGCACCCATCTCCTGTTAAACCTCTTTAAAAACAGCATTCAGTCACAGCAGTGAGGTCCTAACCGTCACTCCAGAGCTGCAGAGTTCAGAAAAACTGTCACACCTGCTCAGTTTTCCCCCGTTCTGACGAAAATTTACAAAAAAAAGACTTTTCATGTCAAGTGAAAACATTTCTAGAAAGTAATGTCAATTATTTAAAAAATAGAACAAGTAAAATAAGCGTCTGTATAATTATTCACCACCTTAAGTTCGGTATCTATTAGAAAAACCTTCAGTTCCATCATTGATCCTGCTGGTCTCCATCAGTCTGAACATCTGGACCTTCTGTTAAACTCTGTCAGGTTCCTCAGGGATCCTGATCTACAGAACCTTTAGTTCTCAGAACGTCCACCTTGTTGTCTTTGAACCATCTCTGAGGATCTTTGTCTGTTTGCTTCGACTCATCATCTGGATGGAAAACTGATCTTCTCCAAGTCTCATCATCAGGTTAGAATTTCATTTACCCTCTACCAGCCTTCCAGGACCTGCTGCTAAGGAACACCATGATGCTGCCACCACCGTGCTTTGGTGTCAAATTAGATGTCTAGTCTGATGGACATAAAGCTCCATCCTGGTCTCCTCAGACCAAAGAACCTTCTTCCAGGTGACTTCAGAGTCTCCACCTGCCTACTGGTGAACTCTAGTCCAGGTTTCACTTGGCCTCAATCACTAGTCTGTAGTAACTCCTTCATAGGAGTCATAGAGTCTTGGTGGCCTCCCTCTCTAGTCTCTTTCTCCTTCAGAGGAGTCATAGAGTCTTGGTGGCCTCCCTCTCTAGTCTCTCAGGTCTTGAGGACGTCCTGCTCTAGTCAGATTTATTCATGTTCCATCTTCCTGCCATTTCTTAATGATGGATTTAACTGGACTCAGATCTTCAGGAACTTTAAATGTTCTTGTATCGTCCTGACTGATGCTCTTCAACAACCTTTCCTCAGAGTTTCTTGGTTCTTCAGTCTTCATCGTGTAGTTCTATCCCAGACTTTGGATCCTCCAGAGACTGGACCTTCAGATCCAGGAGTCTTTATCCTCCCATCACTGATCTCAGATCATCCATTACTGACTGATGACTTCTGTGTTGAATTAGTCCTTTAGAAGTGATGATCACTTATTTTACATTTTTTAACTGACATTACTTTGAAGAATCTGTTTTCACTTTGACATAAAATAATCTTATTTTTTTTGGTAAATTCTTGTCCTTAAAGGTTAAACCTCCAGCAGGGCTGATACAGTCTACAGTCTCTGTTCCTTCTGGTCTCTGCACAGTGTTCAGGCCTGTCAGTGTTTGTTAAACTAAACCGGAGCCGCTGCCTGTTCAGCCGTGTGGTGTTTCTGCTGGTGGATCCTCAGGTTCTGTTTTCCGGCGAATCTTTTCCCGCAGTGCTCGCAGGCAAACGGTCGCTCCCCGGTGTGGACGCTCTGGTGCGTCTTCAGGTGACCCGACTGCGTGAAGCGTTTCCCACACTGGGCGCAGCTGTACGGTCTCTCTCCGGTGTGGACGCGGACATGCGTCTCGAGGCTGCGGGACGACGTGAAGCATTTACCGCAGTAGCTGCAGACGAAGCGCCGGTCTCTGCAGTACCGGCTGACGTCCAGAGGGTCCAGCCGGGATCCGCCCAGGGCCAGCGCGAGGGGGAAACCGGCGGCGGTGCTCATGTCGGACGGTTTGTCCAGGAGCGTCGGCCGGTGGTCGGGCTTCAGGTACGGCCGGTGAGGCACCATGCTGGGGAGGCCCTGATTGGTCCATGAGGAGCACAGGTCCAGTTCTGAGTCGTAGGAAAGGGAACCGATCAGGCCTCGCTTCAGCTCTGAGGGGTTTCCTCCCGACCCGAGCAAGAACGGCTTCCTGGTCTGGACTGCAGACGGAGCGTCGCAGTCCGACTCCGAGGCCAAATCGAACACGACGTCTGAAGAGCTGCCTTCAGCGGCGCCCGCAGGACCCGGAGAACCCGCTGCACTGTGGGAGTCCTGGTGCCCGAGGCGCTCCGACAGCCCGCCACTGTTCTGGTCCCACGGCCGGATGTCGGAGGAGATGGACATCCCAGACGGTCCTTCCTCGCTGTCGTCTGCAGCCGACGGCGGCGCTTCACTTCCTGTAAACACACGGATCATCAACGACCAGAACAGAAGGAACAGAATCTGACTGTTTAAAGACAAAAACAGAGTCAGCATAGATCACTGTGATCTAAACGAGGAGGAAAGAAAAACAATCAGTGTGTTTCAGTCGCTGGAGAACATCTGGCAAAGTGACTCAAAGAAACTTCCAGTGATGTTGAACCCTCTAAAGCCCAGACGGTTTCTGCTCCTTTTCATTTTTACCCAGTTCATTTTTCACTGCAGCATAAAGTCTACAGAAACAGAAGAACCATGAAGACGGAGAGAGAACTCTAAGGTCTCCTGTACAGTTAGAATGACAGAAATAAAATGGAAAAACATTGAACTTCTCTGATTAGTTAACAGAAAATATCATACACCTGGAATCATAAAACTTCATCTCTGAATCTAAGCTCTACTGCCATCACATGTTTAACCTACTTGGAAATAATTAATACATGATTAATGTCATCAGTAGAAAGATGTTTCTCCATGCTGAATGGATCTCAGTCTGTCTCCTCTGTTCTGTTTCTGAGCCATGCTGACTTTATTCATCCAGTAGCTTTGGTTTTCCTCTCGTCGTCTTCTATCGTCTCTGTGAATTCCGTTGTGATAAATGGTGTATTTTTGATTTGAAAGATGACAAGATTTTTAAAGCATCTGAGAGTTTGGGGTCTACTCTGCCTAATTAAACAGCATTTATCTAATTATATGTGATAATATATAATAATCTAAAATATGTCATTTCTGTTTATGGGTTTGTTTCGTCGCTGTTCTCAGAACAGCCGGATTATTGGAATTAAATGATTATTTTCTGCAAACTGTTTGGAAAATGCTGCTGTAAATGTTAAGTCTTATATGAACAGATTTAAACATTTACAACAAACGGCGACTGTTGGCCGAGAATCAGCGAGCTGCACTGAGCATTTCATTTATTTATTCATAATCTATAAAATTAAATGCAGAGATGAACAGGTTCTCCTGTTTTTTGTGTTACAAATGTTTAGAGCTTTCAGGAGGTTCAGTCTGGAACCTTCTGTGGTAAAAGTGAATCTTTCGTTGAGCAGAAACCACCAGCGACCTCATCTGACATCTCTGAATCCTGTGAGAAAGACTGAATCCCTCCGACCACAAACGGCAGAACAACATCTGGAGCTGCTGGAGGAACATCAAGACGGAACCACGAACCACGAGTCAAACCACAAACCAAGCAGGATGCAGGTGAGTTCATCAGCAAACTGAGCGCATTAAAGCCCCACGCTGTCCGTTTAGTGTTTCTTAGAGCTGCTGGTCGTCCTCTCCTGGCCTTCGTGCTGCTGCAGTGCATTCTGGGAGTAAATCTATTTCTTACCGTCTTCGGTCAGCAGCAGCTCGTCTCCGTTGACGTTCTCGTCCACTTCCTCTTTCGTCACTTCCTCTTTTATCACGACGACGTCCTGATCGTCCGGCTGCTCTGAAGCTGCTGTCGGAGGATCCTGAGCAGAAAAAACACTAAATTATTATTTAGTCTGAGAAGCAGCAAAAGTCTGGACTTTTTAGAAGTGAATAAAAATCTTAAAGATAACTCTACTTTGAGTCTATGGTTCAGCTCTGTCCTCCTCTTTAAACACAAAAATCCCAGATGTTAGTTCTTTTCACAGTGAACATTTCTGCTAATTGGACACATCAGTCGTCTCCTCGACTCTCCAGCAGGAGCTTCATCTGTTTACTTCTTTTTAATCATCGAAATTTGGCAAAATGTTTCTACATTTAATGTAGGGCGGGACCCGAATATCCGAATATTCGTTCCCTACAGCGGATATTAATTTTGGTGTCCGAATACCCCCCCCCCCAATAATAACGATTCTTTGAAAGAAAAGCAAAATGATATGAGAGACCTGTCAGAATTCTTGCAAATTTGCAATTTATCAGATAATGTGAACTTAAATAATCCCCAGTAGCCTATGGTGTATAGGTTGTTTACAGCAACTCTTTCAATGGATAATAATAATAATTAATAATAAATAATAATTAGACTTCCACTTTGATTTTACTCTGAAGCAGCAGGAGGCGGAAGTGCGCATCCAACGTTTCTTAGCAACGGCCAAAAAATCCGAAGAAGAAGAAGCGGTTCAAAGTTCAGCGGTGAGTTTCCCCTCATGGTGATTCTGACATTTAAAGCAGACTAAAGACTCTTTATTCTGAAGAGCCAGTTCACCGGACAGGTTAGTAGGAGTTCGTATTTTAAATGTGTCTCCGTCTGTCTCGTTGCCGACATTAAATCTGTAGCTTTAGCCGCTGTTAGCACCTCCAGACCATAGACTGTATATAAAGATGGACGTAGCATCTGGCTCCAGAATTGAAGCCCACCCGGAAGTGTCAAAAACTTGCAATATCCCGCCGTCCACTAGGGTTGGCTCCAAGAAGCTTTTGCTCCATAGACCCCAATTCATTTTTGGAGAAAATAAAATTTGATAGACTGATGTTCTACAGCTCAGGATTTTTTTCCCGTTAGTTTTCATGGTCAAAATGAGAGATCAGGTGGCTGATCTTAAAATAAATCAATACTGAATTTTAAATAAATCGTTAAAGTTGGCGGAGCCAGGGGGCGTGGCTATACTTGATAGACAGCAACAGAAGCCTCTGCGGTAAAATGTGGGCGGGATAAGAGAGTCCTCAGCCAATCCTGCCCCTAGTTGCTCTCCGGTCCAGCCTGTTTGATGACGCTTTTTACGTCACTGGCTCCAAAAAATCCAAAACGGCGACCAGGAAGTAGCAAAATCCGGGCTTCATTTTCGTTGAAACCAACGGGTGACGTCACGGTTAGTTTACGCCTGCTCCAGACGAATGGATCTGAATATTCGGCCGTCTCCACCACAAGCCCCGCCCCCTGTCGGACGTTACGTTAACAGGACCCGAATATCCAGAGACCAGAATCCACAATTTGGGCCAGCCCTAATTTAACGTTTGTTTATCCTGGTTTCTCCATACAAAGGAGATTTGAAAAAGGTTTTGGTGCCAAAGAGAAGCTACAGAAATGAGAAAAACTGAGAATAAAAGAAAAGTCTAGAATTTCTTTTAGCCAGTTGTGTTAAATGAGGTTTCACTTAGTCATCATCAAACAGTCAGAAATGTCATGAAAATACTCATTTCTTTCCCATCATGCTCACTGTTGTGTATACTTACATTCTGAGCAGGAAAAAAATGTAATGAATTATTTTCAACCAAAGTGTAATGTACAGCAGGATCTCTGAGCTAAATCTAAAAAAATCTGGGCAAACTGCAAACAAACATATGAAAAGTGTAACTATGACTGATTTTAGGTGACTGGATGATTTAAGGGTCTAAAAAACTCCATTGCAGTGAAAAGTTTGCACACATCTGGGTGATTGTTGCTGTTTTCTCAGTTCTGCTTTAAACCACGACAACGTGACCGTAAACGGGACGTTCTCACCTCCGTGGCTGCAGGAGTTGACTCCAGCATCAAAACTCTTCCACATCTGACGAGGTTGGAGGATTTTGGCTGTTTGGAGCTCAGCGCAGCCGGTAAGACACGTTCTGGACCGAAAACACAAAAAGATAAACGATAGCCGCATTGAGGGAAAAAAGGAGGATCTGAGGAGGTTTCAACCATAACGCAGCTTCTCGTCACTTTTATGGAACTTTCTGTGAAGATTTTTAATGTGAAATATTAAAATCAACGCAAACTTTATTGTCAATATCTCTACATGTGAAGAACAGAAAATAATAAAGAACATAACATATCACTATAAATTAGTTCGTAAATATCCTAGTTTCATGTTCAATATTTAACTACCATAGGAAATATTATTTCAGTATTGCATAAAAACCTTTAGTCTTATTTTAGCTGATCAATTTTCATTTTTATTACTGTACAGCTTTATGCGTTTCTATTAGACTGTTCATTTATTCTCACGTTACTGTATTTTATTTTTACAGGATAAACCTTCCTGTTTTTGTTTATCAGAACAGCAGTGATGTTAAATTATCCAAAAATGTCAGAAACAAAAACATCCCAATAAACATAGTTTATATCTCATTAATAAGCATTTCTATCAACATTTCGCTCTCATAGATTATAGATTAATGGTTCAATGACAATAATTTGCTCGTTTTTCATTGTTAAAAAAATGCATTTTAAAACTTTTTTTTAAATGCACACTGGAAAAACATACATATAAAACACAATAGTTTTACATGACAGATATTTTTATGGAGGTGATGAATGAAGAAACCTCTTCTCTTCAGGGTGCAAATATGTGAAATTAACCATTTTATGTTGTTTACACCTATAAAGCCAAGCAGAAGAGGTGTCGAACCGAAAAAATACTTTAAAGATTCTTTTTAAATTGATATTTTCACTTTAAAATGACTCAATTTGACCAGAAACACAATAGGAAAGTTAAAAAACGTCTACCCTATTCTTTGTGTTGTGAGTGGAACTCCCTTCAGAAAACTTAGCATTTTAAGGTTGTTTGGTTTAATTTAAAATTAAATGATTAGAATTAAACGCCTCAGTGCCTTTTTCTGAATTTTTGACACCAGTTCTTCAATTAGGCATACATAAACAGTGGAAAAGTTTAGTTTAATAAAACAGGAACTTGTGTATTTTTAAGCCAGGCTTGCTAGCTGCGGGGCTACACAGTAGGCTAAGTGGGAGTCAAAACGGTAGAATAAGTTCACACTGAGGGCAGTTTGGAGTTTTATGTTAGAGCCGAATTAATGAACAATCTTTGATTAAAAATAGTATAATAAAAGAAAACTGGTAGAAAAGTTCTAAAACAGTTTGGAGACGAAAATTTGTCGGATTCTTAAGAGTCTGGTGTGGCAGTTAGTTAGCATTGCCTCCATCACCGGCGTCGCTGACGTGCGGATGGCGGAGGTTCGATCCCGGCCGCTGGACAACAACAACAGCAACAAAAAACAAAACAAAAGGCCGAAACTCACCCACGGTAAAGTCCAGCAGCTCTCCGCCGCCCTCCTCCGCTTCCACCGGGCCGCCGTAGTCCAGCACCGCGGCGTTCCCCCGGTGACCCCGGGCGATGATGGACTCGATGAGCTCCAGCTTCCTCCGCAGCGACTCGTTCTCCTTGCGGCTGCGGCTGATCTCCAGCTGCAGGACGGCGTAGCTGTCGTCCACCAGCTCGCTGATCTCCGCCACCGCCGCTCTGGTCAGCGCCTCCATGATGGACGTCAGCTGAGAGTGAAACGCCGAGTAGCTCGTCATCCTGAGCGGCGGGAAAAAGCACGACGACCGCGAGGTGAATTACGGGGGAGTAGAGCGGGGATCGGCGGCAGGTCGGGCCGGTGTTCTGGTGTCCACAGAGCAGCAGCTGAGCGGCCGGGAGAGGAGGCGATGCTCCAGTGACCGTCGGTGCTCGGAGTCGGTCGTTGTCTCCTCAAAATAAAAGCCGAAGTGAGGCGTTCATGTTCGCTCTGTAAACCCCAGCTTCCAGGAAAAAGTGAACGTTTATTTTAACGGGTTTTAACGATTAAAAATCCATTGAAAACAGAACAAATAACAACAAAACAAGCAAAAAAAATCTCTTAAAAACAAAAACCACTAAACAAGAACAATATCTGTACAAAAACAAACGTACTAACCCCAAACAAAAATATCACCCCAAACAACAAAAATCTGTAAAACAAACAACGGAAAAAGCAGCATGACAAATCTGTAGAGAAAAAGGATAGATTTTAAAAAGTCTGTACAGTCAAAAACAAAAATTATGTATTTATTTATTTTTTAACATGTTGGCTAGGTCAAATCAAAAACACTTTTTACTATTATTTTTACAATATCTGACAGTAAAATAGCACACATTTATGAATTCAAATCGACAAAAAATTATAGTAATTAAAAAAAAAAAGTTGCCATTATTTGGAAGAGGAGTTGTGCATATTGAGGACTGAAAGATGGTACATTATTTTTAAACTTATTGATGGGAGATGTTTAATCTTTTGATAATATAATATACAAGGAAGGCAAGGCAAGGCAAGGCAAATTTATTTATATAGCACATTTCAACAACGAGGCGATTCAAAGTGCTTTACAAAGACATTAAGAACAGAGGATGACGATTATTAAAAGAAAAACAAAAGAAAACATTTATGAAATCATTAAAAAAAATTGGAACGTACCTAAAGTTGCTCTTTTTTCATCTCTTAGTAAAATGCTGAATCCTGAATCTTGCTGACCTTTCCTCTCTGAACCACTTCTACTTCAGTTAGTCTGATTATAGTTGTAAAGTTTCCCACAGCACCTGACCGCAGCAGCAGCTCGGTTTCTACAGTAACGGCTGACAACAGAGAAGATGGTTCACAGTAAGTTAAAACGCTAGCAAAATACAAATAAATACCAATATCCCTTACTGACTTTACTCTGTACGTCTATTGTTTAAATAATTCATAAGTATCATCGACGGTCTTCAAATCTGAAGCTGATCGGAACTGTTTTTTTTAAAAGTTAGAAGCCGAATTGTTTGTTCCGGGATGTTAGCAAGCACTGAGCTAACGATTCATTCTTCCTCTGGTGATTGTTAGAAAAACACAGAATATCGTTTAAAACAATCATCTTTATTTCTTAAGTGCTTCAGAAATCTTTGTTTTGGGCACATTTTGGGAAACTCAAAATCTTTATTTATTATCCAGCAGAACGGATGTAGAATAGAATAGAATCACTTTATTCAAGTGAAGTGAAATTTAGGATGTGTTCGTTTATTTTGCTTTAAATGAGTACTTCACGACTCTACATAGATTTGCAGATCATCAGTTGTTGTCTTTAAATGACTTGTTGAGTTTCTCAAACATGGCAGGTGTAAACTCACCTGTTCGCTCCGTGACCGGACGTGAGCTCAGGTAGCCACATGAGCTAATGTCTGATTAAGCTTGTTAGCTAAAAAAAAAAAAAAACAACAACTTGCTACTAGTCATATTCAGTGCAACTATTGAGCCGCATGGGGGTTGGTATGGCTCAGTGGGTAGAGTGGGCGTCTTGTAACTGGAAGATTACCGGTTCGATCCTCGGCCCATTGAGCTCATGTCAAGGTGTCCCTGAGCAAGACACCTAACCCCTAATTGCTCCTGGTGGGTCGTGGTTAGCGCCCTGTATGGCAGCTTCCACCATCAGTGGGTGAATGTGACGTATCATGTAAAGCGCTTTGGATAAAAGTCTGATATAAATACAACCATTTACCATTTAATTCAAATCTGCTCTTTGTTCTGTTAATCTGAGAACATCCAAACATGTCAACTTAATGTCTGGATAAACACGTTTTTCCACAAAACGTCAACATTAGCTGAAGTTTAGTTTGTTGCTTCCAGATGTTCGGGATTATTTCCTCTGAGTTTATTAAACATCTGCAGCAGCCAGAGAGCAAATCATGGAACAAATATGATGTCTCATTGCATCTTATTTTCACTTCATCGGGGTGTTTTCTTTAGTGTTTAACTAACCTGCCACATGTTTCTGCATTCGGTCCATTTAGTAACGGAGGATCTGATTCGCCGTCGTGCCGAACACAATGACTGTGAGATCTTCTCTCTGGAGGAAGTTTCTCTTCATCAGCAGGACATCGAGAGGATCGAACACATTGACCGCTGGTGCAGAGACCTGAAGATCCTCTACCTGCAGAACAACCTCATCCCCAGGATAGGTGAGGATACCAACCAGGAAGTTTTCAGACGTCTGTTACATATATGTGTTGTTAACGGCTACCTTCACTGAAATGAAGCTTTGTGTTTCCTAAAACCTTCATCTTTGACTAGAAAAGGTGTTTATCATCAACTTCTTGTGTTTTGTCATTTAATCTTCTTTCTTGGTGTAGAGAACGTCAGCCGCTTGAAGAACCTGGAGTATCTGAATCTGGCCTTGAACAACATTGAAGTCATTGAAAACCTGGAAGGTCAGTGTTTAGAACAAACACGAACCCTGATTATCATCATTAATGTTCATTTAAAGGGTTTCCTGGGGTTTGTGCTGATGCCTCTTTGTTTCATTTTTGCTACTAAGATCGTGAAAAGAAGAAAGCTGAGGATGATCAGTGGCGGCTGTTGTTGGTTTAGAGGAGACAGTCCTTTTTTGTGTTTGTTTGCTTTACACCTTTGTGGAGCAGTTTGTAGATCTGTCTGTGTAAGAAATGTGATTTTTGATCAGCAATACATAATGGATAGCATTAGCATTTTCTAAAACGATAGGAAAATCCTCAGTGTTAGCATGTTGTGTGGCTAATGTGGCTAGCCTTCAAGTTTTGTTTCAGACAAGAGATAGTTTTTCTTCATTCAGTGGAAGGTGATTGACATTTTTGTTTATTAAATGGTCAGAAATGACACAAATGCAGAAATTTCTATCAAATAACAGAATCAAGTTTGTCAATCTTCAAAAACCCATTAAGAGCAGATGAACCCTGTTTTAAGTACAGCAGATACTAAAGTTTTGTTTATTTACAGCGTTCTGACTGTGACTGCAACACTTCACTGATCTATTTATTTCTCCTGATTAATAATTCATCTGGAGAGTATCAGTAGCATCAACTACATATCTGCTGCAGCTTACTGGAGTCTGGAGAATATTTTCTGGTTCAAACAGACAAATAAAATGCAAAACAGGCCTCAATTTGGAGAAGATGGAACCTTTTTTATAATCCATAAACGCAGTAAATGACAAGTCGGTCACCATGTTTGCATCATATTCTGATTAACTGCTTCAGCTGTAATTAAGACTCAATCAACTGCAACCTATTTGATTGGTTGGAGCAGTTTTTTGTAAAGAAGCAAAAGTCTACACTCTCTGTTTGCAGCTTCTTGAATGTGGATATTTTCAGTTTTCTTTCCTCCTCTATGACAATTAAGCTGAATATCTTTGAGTTTTGGACAGAAACACTGTTGTCGCCATTTTTGTCGTCTTGTAGACCAAACAACTAATTGATTGATCGATAAAAACACTCAGCAGACTAATCAACAAAACAAAAAAGTCCAAATTATGAATTCTTCCTCAACTAGTGATTGTTCTGCTACAACTTCATTTGCTTGCATCACAGTTTTATGTTTACTTCCTGTCTTCAGGCTGTGAGAGCCTCCAGAAGTTGGACCTGACGGTGAACTTCGTCGGTTGTCTGAGCAGCGTTGAGTCTCTGAGACACAATGTCCACCTGACGGAACTTTTCCTGGTGGGGAATCCCTGCACTGAGTTCCAGGGCTACCGGCAGTATGTGGTGGCAGCTCTGCCTCAGCTGAAGGTAACGTCATCAGCCAGTTACAGGTCTAATCATGGTTGTCCCACAGGGAGACTAGTTTTAAATGGTTTTTGTAACCCATAGTGAAGCTTTATCAGTCAAAAACTGGACATTTTCCTCATGTTTATACAGTTTTCAATCACGAACATCTGGCAAATAAGTGAGTTACTTACATTAGCTGGTTGGTTTTAGGGCTCTGGCTTATCTTAACCACATGATCTGTAGTCAGAGGTCATTAACTACCACAGAAGTCTTTGTCATGGTGCCCCTTAACTAGCTAAACTCCCACATTCTTCTCTGCTGCCGTACTCTCAACAAAAGCAGTTTGATTACAGTTTATTAGCCACTTAGCTAAAGAAGCTCTGTCCGAGCAGACTACAGCTCATCATGACTGTTAGCTCTGTTTGGACGCCACAGAAGTCTTTGTCATGGTGCCCGTTGCTAGCTAAACTACCACAGTGCTCTTTGCTTTAACATGAACTGTAGCCTGAGTGACGCCTCCTCTGGTCTCTACAGCATTAAACAGGAAGAGGCTCCACCTGGTGGAACAACCAGGAACTACAGCAAATCTACAATATATTTACTGACATTTTACAATAAAGAATTCCTCAGTGTTAGCATATTGTGTCTCTAATGTGGCTAGCCTTAGCATTAACTGCAACTGTAGGAAAATCTTCAGTGTTAGCATGTTGTGCATTAAATGTAGCTATCATTAGCATTTCCTACAATTATAGGAAAATACTCAGTTTAGCATGTTGTGTAGCTAATGTGGCTTGCATTCGCATTAGCCACAATGGTAAAGGAATATTCAGTGTTAGCATTAGCGTTCGCTATAACTATAAGAAAATCCTTAGTGCTAGCATGTTATGTGGCTAATGTGGCTAACACTAGCATTAGCCACAACAATAAAGGAATTTTCAGTGTTAGCATGTTGTGTGGCTAATGTGACTAGCATTAGCATTAGCCACAATGGTAAAGGAATATTCAGTGTTAGCATGTTGTGTATGTAATGTAGCTATAATTAGCGTTTGCTACAGCTACAAGAAAATCCTAAATGTTAGCATGTTGTGTGGCTAACATTAGATCCAACCCTCATCATTTTGTCATACAGTTGTCATGTTTTGTTTGCAGATAAATGCATTAGCATTACCCACAACAGTAAAGGAATCTTCAGTGTTAGCATGTTGTGTGGCTAATGTGGCTACCATTAGCATTAGCCACAACAATAAAGGAGTTTTCAGTGTTAGCATGTTGTGTGGGTAATGTAGCTATCATTAGCGTTTGCTACAACTACAAGAAAATCATCAGTGTTAGCATGTTGTTGCTAATATGGCTGACATTAGCATTAGCCACAACAATAAAGGAATTTTCAGTGTTAGCATGCTGTGTGGCTAATGTGGCTAACCCTCATAATTTTGTTTTACAGTTTTCATGTGCTGCTTGCCGATAAAATGCACCAGCATTAGAAACAAACAACAAACTCACTTCTGCACTTGATTCTTTTACTTGTAGTTTTGTAACACTAAAGGTTTAAACTTCTTTTTCTACTGTCAGTTATGACCATTTTTTGTCTGTAGTGAAGCTGAGACATAACAAAAACACAAAATAATACTGGAGTTTTATATATTCTAACTGTTAGCGGCCAGTTTGGATGTCAGTTTTGATAATATGAGTCGCTCTCGTGTCCTTCAGTGGCTGGACGGGACGGAGATCAGCCGGTCGGAGAGGATTCGAGCCTCTCAGGGTCTGGAGGAGGTGAGGATTCTGGTCGGCGAGCAGGAGGAGGAATATCTGAGGAGGAGAGTCCAGGAGAAGGAGGAAGCAGAGAGGAAGGCGGCAGGAAGCGAGAAGAAGAACCAGGAGAGGAAACCAGGCTTCGACCGCTGCTGGTACACCGACATCACCAACACGACGTGAGTTCAAACACGACATGGAAACGTTCACAAGAGCTTCATGATCAGCTGTGATGGAATGAAACTAAGAACATTCACTCTGGTGCTTCACTCTAGTACACTTTTAGGATTCTTTATGCAAGCATTTCCATTTTCTGCAACTTTGTCCTTCTGCTTTGCTAAATTTTAGAGCAAAATATTTTACTTTCTGCTGCAGATTTTATACAACAAATAATTTAAGACGCTTTTAAGATAACATACAAAATTCAAGAATAACATTTCCAACATTTCTGTGTCTCTTAATTTGTTGACGGCTCCACAAAACGCTGATGTTTGCCTCTAAATTTCTCACTAATTTCAAAAAATGTTAAAATGATCCAATATGAGTTGCTCTAATCACAGCAGCTCCAATAGTAACCTGCTGCTGACACCCTGATGCTTCACTATTAGCAATATAATCATGTTTTTTTAGTAGGAAATCAGTCAGAAGGAACAAAACAATACTTTAATTTTAGTATTTTAACTATACTCTGCAGCTAATGCCTCTGATTTGGACTGAAGTTGGATTTTTCATCCAGAACTTTTCCTTATAATCAAATATTTTTACTTTACTGATAAATGATCTGAATACTAATTTCACTACTTGTGATTAATTAATTTCAGCTTATTATTCCGGCTTCTTTAGAAAAGAGCGTTGTTTAAATGCTTAAAAGTGTAGATAAGTTGTTTTTAACCTGCAGTTTGTACAGAAATCTAATGAATCATTTTGAAAAAAGCAGAATTCAGCAAGGAGGAGTAAGAAAGTTTTGAAAAGGGAGAGAATTCAGAGGGACAATGTCTGAATATTGAGATTAAAAAGAAATTCAAAACTCGAAGAGAGAAAAACTGAATTCTGATTTTCAAAAGCCAGAATTCCGAGAAAAAGTTTGAGATTAAAGTCAGAATTCTCAAAAGAAAAACAGCAGATTGTTTATTTCCTCTAGCATTCCAGTTTTTACACAATACAACAAATGACAGTAAATCAATGAAAAAACAACATAAAAGTGGTCACAGCTAGTCCATGTAAAGCAGACAGAAGAGAGAAAAAAGGAGCAAAAATCTTATTTTGAGGACCAGATTTGGCCTTTAAGTCACTTTTTTTTTTTTTTTTTACTGAACTTTTAAAATGATTTATGTTGCATTTAATTCTGCATAATATCCACTAATACTGTACAACTTTTTCTACTGTGTAGTGTAGAAATTAATTTGGAATTAATAAAGAGCTTCTTTATTCAGCTGTCAGTTCTAACAATTAAGAAAAATTTAATTTGACGTAACTTCATAGTTGAGGAAAATATATTGGCAAATATTTGACATAATTTGAGGAATTTTTATGGTTTGACATCGGTTGGAAACAGAAATGCAGTCAGAGAAAACACCGTCTGTACTGATGAAGAAAACTCTTAACTCTGGAAAGTCACGTTATTGACTGACTTTATTCTGAAATATGTTGGAGGAAAAACAATCAGAAGCTCTAAACTTCTGTCATTTAACAGCATCAGGAAGAATCTTTAAGCTCTGGTAAATCGCCCGATTTTGGAGTAATTAAAGTCATGGTAATGTCTCTCTGCAGTCCAGGTTTGGAGGAGAACCAGGAGAACCCAGAGAGAGACGAGGAAGAAGAAGAGCGAGAGTTCTGGGGAACTCCGTGTCCGTTCACCCCTGAATCTCGTCTGGAGGCTCATCGACACCTGGAGCAGAAGAGGAAGGAGAAGGAGATGTAAGTTCTGCTTTTATCCGTCTAATATCAGGACTGTGGGTTCATTTAGTCTGTAAATTTATTTTATTTACAGTTCCTTGTGAAAGTATTCGGCCCCCTTTGAACTTTTCAACCTTTCGCCACATTTCAGGCTTCAAACATAAAGATATAAAATTTTAATTTTTTGTCAAGAATCAACAACAAGTGGGACACAATCGTGAAGTGGAATGAAATTTATTGGATATTTTAAACTTTTTTAACAAATAAAAAACTGAAAAGTGGGGCGTGCAATATTATTCGGCCCCTTTACTTTCAGTGCAGCAAACTCACTCCAGAAGTTCAGTGAGGATCTCTGAATGATCCAATGTTGTCCTAAATGACTGATGATGATAAACAGAATCCACCTATGTGTAATCAAGTCTCCGTATAAATGCACCTGCTCTGTGATAGTCTCAGGGTTCTGTTTAAAGTGCAGAGAGCATCATGAAGACCAAGGAACACACCAGGCAGGTCCCAGATACTGTTGTGGAGAAGTTTAAAGCTGGATTTGGATACTAAAAGATTTCCCAAGCTTTAAACATCTCAAGGAGCACTGTGCAAGCAATCATACTGAAATGGAAGGAGTATCAGACCACTGCAAATCTACCAAGACCCGGCCGTCCCTCTAAACTTTCACCTCCAACAAGGAGAAGACTGATCAGAGATGCAGCCAAGAGGCCCATGATCACTCTGGATGAACTGCAGAGATCTACAGCTGAGGTGGGAGAGTCTGTCCATAGGACAACAATCAGTCGTACACTGCACAAATCTGGCCTTTATGGAAGAGTGGCAAGAAGAAAGCCATTTCTCAAAGATATCCATAAAAAGTCTGGTTTGAAGTTTGCCACAAGCCACCTGGGAGACACACCAAACATGTGGAAGAAGGTGCTCTGGTCAGATGAAACCAAAATCCAACTTTTTGGCCACAATGCAAAACCATATGTTTGGCATAAAAGCAACACAGCTCATCCCCCTGAACACACCATCCCCACTGTCAAACATGGTGGTGGCAGCATCATGGTTTGGGCCTGCTTTTCTTCAGCAGGGACAGGGAAGATGGTTAAAATTGATGGGAAGATGAATGGAGCCAAATACAGGAGCATTCTGGAAGAAAACCTGTTGGAGTCTGCAAAAGACCTGAGACTGGGACGGAGATTTATCTTCCAACAGGACAATGATCCAAAACATAAAGCCAAATCTACAATGGAATGGTTCACAAATAAACGTATCCAGGTGTTAGAATGGCCAAGTCAAAGTCCAGACCTGAATCCAATGGAGAATCTGTGGGCAGAGCTGAAGACTGCTGTTCACAAAGGTAGTGTCTACAGATACGGACCCGTACCCGCAGCCTGTGGCCTACAGATACGGCACTTTCCCTTACCATAAATATTAATGAGACGGATATGAATATTAATGAGCCGGCTGATGAACGCGCTTTGTGATTGGCTGGTAATCCGACATACATAAATATTAATGAGTCGGTTTGGTAATCCGAGTGATGAAGGCGCTTCCGTGATTCGAGGTGAATCTGCGTGCCGAGCCTGTCATGTCAGTCATCTGCTGTTCTCTTTTCTATCATGCATAATGTCTTATAAATATCATTATCTGACTTTTTCACGGACAGCGATTTGGGGGTTGAAATCAGCACTACTATTAAAAATAGCAAAACTTTTTATTCACGTGACCCTGTTCTAATAAAGCACAAACAGCAAACAAAACAAATGGCGGAACTAACAGCCAGCAAACTACAAGTATTTTTTTACCTTCAAAAGTAGCGACAGACTATTACATATTAACAACCTAAACAAAACCCTGACGTATTTTCTGCGTCTGTCAACACAGACACTGTCACAGTCACTTTAATGTTAGCGGACTCTGTTGAATGGCTAAGTTACATCACCACAAACAAATCTCACAATATCACAGTAAATCGAGTTTGTGGTTTTTTTTTTAATTCATGCCGAATTAAAGAGCTGCTCCTCACCATTCACGAGTGTTTGTTTCATATTCGACATCCTTAACTTTATCTTGTAAATTAGCGTCCGAAATTAAATGGGAACATTTGCAATGGAGTTCGTCAGCCGCTTCCACCACTGAACGCGGTAAACTACTTAATAGGAACTGGACTTCAAACAATTTAGACACGGCGTCTAAAAGCGTAAAAACTGCAATGTCTAAAGTGTGAGAGGAGACGGTGTATTTTTGGTTAAATTATACAATGTTCGCCGTCAAAGTCATTCATATAAACTGCCTGTAATGTGCAGCAAATAGTAGTTAACCGGCGCCAGCTCTTCAGTGACCTTAACGGGTCCGTACCTCTAGTACAGATGCTACAGGTACGGATCCGTACCTGTAGCATCAACCGTTCACAAACGCTCTCCATCCAACCTCACTGAGCTCCAGCTGTTTTGCAAGGAAGAATGGGCAAGAATTTCAGTCTCTGGATGTGCAAAACTGATGGAGACATACCCCAAGCGACTTGCAGCTGTAATTGCAGCAAAAGGTGGCGTTACAAAGTATTAATGCAAGGGGGCCGAATAATATTGCACGCCCCACTTTTCAGGTTTTTATTTGTTAAAAAAGTTTAAAATATCCAATAAATTTCGTTCCACTTCACGATTGTGTCCCACTTGTTGTTGATTCTTGACAAAAAAATACAACTTTATATCTTTATGTTTGAAGCCTGAAATGTGGCGAAAAGTTGAAAAGTTCAAGAGGGCCGAATACTTTCACAAGGCACTGTAACTCGTTAAAGCTCCACATGGAGGTGAAACCAACCGTCTTCCATCTGGTGGTATTTTGTTTTAGAGAGACTCGTCTGTTTTTTGTTTGCCAAATAGTGAATAGAAAAGTTGTTTTATTCCTTAGTATTAGTTTTATTCTCTTAGTATTAATTATTTTCTTTAATAACCAGTATTGTGTTGTATAAAACAGCAGAACATGGTGAAAAGCTGTACTCTAGTTTCATAGTTTTTCACCTGGCAAACAGTCAAAATCCTGAAGAAGCTGTTTCTTGCCATTTAAAACTGCCAAAAGTACTAAATATTCACACCTAAAAGCTGGCACCAGATAATTTTGTGCTTTGTCTGCTTTAAAATGACTTCAGCAGTTAATAATTCACAAAAAAATGGATTTAACCGAATCAATCATCTCTGACAACAAATACAAAACTGTAAAATCAAAGAAAACTGGTCTAAACTACAAACACGCTGTAAAAACACCACATTTCATGTTTTTAATACAAAAACCTGTTCAGCACTGTTTCTTGTCCCTTTGACTGCAGTTTGTCATTTCGGCCACTAGATGTCGCTGTAACACCATCATCCACTAGCGATCAGACAGATCATTGATTATTCCTCAGGATCAATACAAACTGATCACCATCTGCTCAAAGCCAACAGTTTGTGGAGATTTATTCCACGTGTTGAGGCTGAAGGAGGCTGAGATGCTGGTCTGACATGGAAACTGTTCAGAACGGTCGATTTTTAGGTGGAAAAACTGAACATCATTCATCAGAACATTCCTGAGTAGGATTACTATCAAGGTCTTGAGCCCCAAAACTCACTGGTGGCTTTAAAAAGCAAGTTTTCTTAAAGAACAAGACCAAAATTATTCCATTTATCAGCGCTAGAACCTGTAAAAACAGAAAGAATTGACAGCTGTCATTGAATGCATCACATTAGATGTGTGGTTTCACAAGGAAAAATAAAGAAGTACAAGATTACGATATTCATTAAAATCCCTTTTTTTCTACATGTTTCGTTTAAAAAATCACCAAAAGTGGCACCAGATTCTGGAAAAATGCCATTTTAGAGGCTCAATATCTCCAGAAATAAAACTCCCACAGACATGAAATGTGGAGGTCTAGATGTTCATAGAGGTCTAGGTGCTCATAGATGTCTAGGTGTTCATGGAGGTCTAGATGTTCATAGAGGTCTAGGTGTTCATGGAGGTCTAGATGTTCATGGAGGTCTAGGTGTTCATGGAGGTCTAGGTGTTCATGGAGGTCTAGGTGTTCATGGAGGTCTAGGTGTTCATAGAGGTCTAGATGTTCATGGAGGTCTAGGTGTTCATAGAGGTCTAGGTGTTCATGGAGGTCTAGGTGTTCATGGAGGTCTAGATGTTCATGGAGGTCTAGGTATTCATGGAGGTCTAGATGTTCATGGAGGTCTAGGTGTTCATGGAGGTCTAGGTGTTCATGGAGGTCTAGGTGTTCATGGAGGTCTAGATGTTCATGGAGGTCTAGGTGTTCATGGAGGTCTAGGTGTTCATGGAGGTCTAGATGTTCATGGAGGTCTAGATGTTCATGGAGGTCTTGGTGTTCATAGAGGTCTAGATGTTCACAGAGGTCTAGATGTTCACGGAGGTCTAGGTGTTCACGGAGGTCTAGGTGTTCACGGAGGTCTAGGTGTTCACGGAGGTCTAGGTGTTCACGGAGGTCTAGATGTTCATGGAGGTCTAGGTGTTCATGGAGGTCTAGGTGTTCATGGAGGTCTAGGTGTTCATGGAGGTCTAGGTGTTCATGGAGGTCTAGGTGTTCATGGAGGTCTAGATGTTCATGGAGGTCTAGATGTTCATGGAGGTCTTGGTGTTCATGGAGGTCTAGGTGTTCATGTAGGTCTAGGTGTTCATGGAGGTCTAGGTGTTCATGGAGGTCTAGGTTTAGGTGTTCATGGAGGTCTAGGTGTTCATGGAGGTCTAGGTGTTCATGGAGGTCTAGATGTTCATGGAGGTCTAGGTGTTCATGGAGGTCTAGATGTTCATGGAGGTCTAGATGTTCATGGAGGTCTAGGTGTTCATGGAGGTCTAGATGTTCATGGAGGTCTAGGTGTTCATGGAGGTCTAGATGTTCATGGAGGTCTAGATGTTCATGGAGGTCTAGGTGTTCATGGAGGTCTAGATGTTCATGGAGGTCTTGGTGTTCATAGAGGTCTAGATGTTCATAGAAGTCCAGATGTTGGTGTTTTGACTTGAATTTGTCCAAGATAACTTTAAATCTGTGCAAAATGAATAAGAATTTGTTGAAAAATTGATTAATTCTGTCCAAAGTAACTTAAAACTGTCCAAAATGACAATAGTGAATAACTTTTGGTCCTTAAACATGGGAAAAAAGTGCAACATGTTCAACCAAGGCTGGTATAGTGTCTCCATAAAGTTCCAAACATCAGTAGAATCTGTTGTGTTAAAGTTTGACCAGACAAGGTTCCAGATTTTGGATATTAAACAGCACAATCAAGTTACCTTTTAAATCAGTTACAGAAATAAAGAATCAATATTCTACATGAACAGTCTTTTAAAAACACCAGTTATTAGCTTTTCTTGCTGAATTTTCTTCACTCTAAACTGGGTTTAACAGAAGCAGCAGTTTTTGATGTCTGTTGAATCCTCTCCTCAAAGAATGATGGAATATTTGTTGATTTAAATAAAAGCAGAGTCACTCGGTCGTTCATCAGTTAAACCTCCATCCGGCTCTGACACCTGAACGTAGAAACACTAAATCATCCAGGATTATTGGCTCCTCTGGGCTCAGCAGCTCGTCCATCAGTTCACAGAGAAGAAAATCCTCGACTGTCCTCCGGTTACAGAACGGTTTGTTCAGAGCTCCTCATTAACCCCACGGATGAACCCGAGCTGCTCAGGATTCAAACCATCATAGAACGAACCAGAGCGACATCAGCCTCCTTGAAGAGATAGATCAATCTATAGATCTGTTCTCCTGGCGTTTGGATGCAACGTTCCACCAGGTCACCTGTAGCCTCAGCACCATTCAGACTCTCAGAAAACTGGCCGAAATCATTTTCTAGAACTGTTTTGGACATAAGAACTGATTTCTGTTGTCTCCATCTGAAGATTTCTGTTGGTTGATGTTCAGCCACCATCCAGCTTCAACTATGAGGAGAAGACAGTATGATGAGGATGTATAAAATCTAAATCCATTGAGAAATGAAGACTCTATTGTCTTTTGTTGCTTTAAGCGTAGCATGGATCTCGAGGAGTAACATCAGACAATCTACAGGAAGGCAAAGCAACAGAATTACAGTGAGTCCTCAGCCTGATGTTTTGTCGTTACATCAGAACTGGTTATGTGGAACTGGTTGGTGAGCAGAGCGGACGAATACGTCGTCATGCGGCGCTGTAAGACATCTTTGTTTCCATTCTCCGGTTGTCCTCCACCTTGGATTGTGCTACATTCTAACTTTTTGTCCTTCATTATGGCTCCCAGCATAAGTCAGACTCTTCTGATGCTTCAAAGAAAAGGAAAGCCGTCTCCATGGAAGTGAAATTTAATAGAATAAAACTGTCAAAGTGTAAAAACAGTGGAACATATTCTGTTATCTTCTTGTAAAATGACTCATCCATGCAAGAAAGTTGCTGGTATTCAGAACTTTTCCCGGAGAACTGATCGATATCGTGATACACGTAAAAGCTTTGTTTCCATTTTCGCCGGCAAAAATCGACTTAAGTCGATCCGTAGGAACTAGTAAGTGGAGAACCCCTGTACTGTTTTCTGATATTAAACATTTTGCAACTATCGAGTTTGAATTCATGATCAGTCTGTTTGTCTTGACAAAACCAGCATATTCACATTAAGACATCTATTTATCAACATGCAAGGTTGATTAAAACCAAATCCACAAAGGGTGGGGGTCTAAAAAGAGAGGAAAAATTAGATTGTTATTTCTCCAAATGGGTATTACTTAAATAAAAGCTTCTCTAAACACGTTGTCACACAGCGTCCTCCTGCAGCGTCTTTATGAAAACAAAGCAGGCACCAGAATAAAAGTGCGAACGTCTCGAGATCGTTGTTTTAGTTGCACTTCTGCATTTGGAGCCTCGTGTTTTGTCCTTCCAGGCCGCCGTAGCCTCCCGAGCCGATCACATGTGATTTAGGTGTGACGCGCTAATGAAACCGTAGCGTGTTGCAGCCTCCCGCCGAGGCGTTAATTAGGTGTGTGTGTTGCACATCCTCCATCCAACACACTTTCTGTGATATCAGCTGTGAGGATTCAGCAGCCGGCGAGGAAACTCAGCAGTCAGACGCCAAACGCTCTTTACTCTGCACGTTAGAGGTTAGGAGTCGCTGGTTAGGGCCGCTGGTTTTATTTTTATCAGATATTTACAAATATTTAATCGTTTTTGAAGGTTTAGAGGCATAAAAAATGTTGTGCTTGAAGGGAAAGCAGCCAGAAACTCATTTAAGGTGGTAAAATATTTTTGACTCTTCATCAGGAATTTTAAGTTATTATGTCTGAAATAGACTTAAAAAGCAACTCAGCTGCTTCTGTCTGGCAGATTATTCATTCTACGGTTGCACAAGTTGTCAAAAATACAAACAAACAGGACTTTTAATGAGACAACATGTGTTTTAATTTGGTGATAAATTTCCACAGCTTCTTAGAGGATGATTCATGTGAAATGATCAAGTTTTTAGAACAATTCTTGCTGAAAATATTACAGCATAAAATACGGATGATTCTAAAGATTTTCTGGTAATTGTAGCTTCATATATCAAATACTTTAAGAGGAGAAAAGGCCAGATTACCCACTTTTAGCATGTTATAAGACAAGAACGTTATTATTCTTAGTTATATTTTGAGTATCATTTTACATCCAGAACTCTTTTCTACCTGTTTGACCCAAAAGAAATGACAGAAAACTACACGATAAGTCTCCATCAAACCAAGTTTTATCTCTACAAAGTGCATCTTATATTTAGCTTGGAAAATCCAAACTTAATCTCCATGTAATCTCCTATCTCCATGTTAGGAGATACAGGAGAGTCAGTTTGGCATTGGGCGAATTGAATCGCGTTTCTCTCGCGGGAAAGTTTGGTACGACCAATCATAGCACGGGAGGCGGGAGTTAATGCTGCGTCATCATCAGCGCCTGGATTACCCATAAAACACCTGCACACCTCCCGTAACCAAACACAAACATTAGCTAAGTTATTCCTAACACCGCTAATCATTCGGAAGGAGTCTTTTGTTGCGTAGCCTTTTCAAAAATAAGTGTTGTACTTGAGAGTACCCCATGTATTCGTTGATTTTTGTGACAAAAACGGCAGTAATCATTCACCGCGACGCTTTCTCGGCTGCATGCCATTGTTGTTGGACTACATGGACTTAAAGGTCGATTTGTTTGTGCGTCACATCCGTGTTACGCTGATTGGTTCTTTCTCGTTCAAGCTGCATTCGTTAGCCCCTCCTTTTTGAAATCGTCTCCTATCATCACAATGCCAGACTGCCTTTATTTGTATTTATATTAATACATAAATAAAGTCAGTCTGGATTTTCCAGGCAATCTTATATTATAAAATGTTTTCTTACTCGTATTAGGGGCGGCATGGATCAGTGGGTAGAGTGTTCGTCCTGCAACCAGAGGGTTGCCGGTTCGATGTCGAGGTGTCCCTGAGTAAGACACCGAACCCCTAATTGCTCCTGGTGGGTCATGGTTAGCGCCATTAGTGTGTGAATGTGACATATCTTGTAAAGCGCTTTGGGTATCTTTCAGGTATAGTAAAGCACTATATAAATACAGAGCATTTACCATATTTGAAGAACATTTTGAAACTCCATCAGACTGCGTACCGATATTTTTGGTTTTATTGTACAACTGGTCATTCAGTAATGAAAGTTAAAAGAAACTAACTTCTATTTACGATTAACTATTTCATATTAAAAGTATTCTATGTGTTTCATTTTGTATTCTTGTGAAATGAAGCTCCGCGTGGTTCATAAATATCACTAATCAACCTTTGTTTTATCAGTTTCTTTGTTAATTTGTGCTCAAAGATGGGCTGATCAGAGTTGATTTAAGGTGGAATAAACCCAACAGAAACCATGTGCTGGTGGGTTTTAGATTGAGTATATTTATGGAGCTTTTCCTTCTTCACGCTGATGAACAGGTATTCATCTCTGCAGTGTCCTTGGCTGAAGGTTGATTCCTCTTTGACGGAGGTATTCTTGTTGTTTTCTGTTTTTGCGGTTGTTGTCGGGGAGGCGGCTTGTCACTGTAGCTGAAGAGTGTCGTTTTTATTCTGACTCGATCTTTTGTTCCATGAGACTGTAACCATGATTAAAGGCGGCACAAATAACGCTGACGTGTAATAGATCTACAGAATAATAAATACTCTGCACCTCCTACACTCATCCAGCTCCTCTGAGACTTCAGGGTCAGCCCGAGGTTCATCTTCGTTCAAGGGCGCTGAGACGGTGGAGGTGGGCTCAGAGATCCACCGGGGACTCCACTCTGCTGCAGGGCTCTGGTATTAAACCATCAGCACTCTGGTTACCAGACAAACTGCCCACGTCCTCCGTAGAGCAGCCTGCTGGAGGACGACGGAGCAAAACTCTGCATGAACACCAGTCATTGTAGCTTCTTAAGAATGAAAATGCACAGAAAGGGGCTGTGTAAGCGTTTAACTTTGAGCTTTTGATTGATCTTTTCATCAAAAATTGGAACAAATGGACTGAAACTCTTCAAGCTGTGGCATTCTGTCATTCAGACAATCACGTTTACATCCATGTTCCACAGTGATGGATAGAAGCACAGGACCCGATCTGTCATACAAGCAACACTGAATGGGCACTGAGTAGTAAATGATGCAGTAATAAACGTAAAGGTAGAGCTTAATCCGCTGACAGTTTGGTTGACATTTCACCCACTTTTGAGGTTCTAACATCAGTAGAATCTGATGCGAGAAAAGTTTGACTGGACAAGGTTTCAGTTTTTAGATTCAAACTTGTCTGAAAATATAGAAAAATGTCCAAAATAACCAAAAAAAAATCATACTTGCCAAAAATGAGTAAATCTGGCCCAAAATGTGCTAAATGTCCAATCCATTCGGGTATTATGTCTCCATAAAGTTGCTGTCAGTGTATAGAAATGGATGGATCCATATTTTTACTAAAATACAGTCTTTGGTCAACATTTCATCAACTTTTGTGGAATCTGATTTGTTAAAGTTTGACCAGAGAAGGTTCCAGTTTTTAGGTATTTTCATTTGAATCCTGCCTGAAATTACTTAAAACTTGTCCAAAGTCAGATAAAGATGGTCCAAAATGACCTAAAACTTGTTCCATAAGAATTTAAATTTGTGCAAAAAAACAAAGATCGTCTTAAATGACTCAAATTTGACCAAAGCCACAATTTCATCCAAATCCAGATAAACCGTTGTACCAAATACAAAAAGTATGAGGTACATATGTGAGTCCTGACCTCCATTACAACTGTCGGGACCATTTTTTTCTACTGTTGAGCAACTCGTAGTTAGAATACCATCATTGTCACTGTTGAGGAGTTCATAGATAGAGTATCCTGCCAGGTTTAGTTCATATTGTTATCCGGGTTCGTCTGAATGTTAACAGACCGATGAAGCAGCACTGTTGTGTACCTCGTGTCTGAATAGGCCATTGATGAGGTAATTAGTTCAGCAACACGTAAGACAGGAAAAGAACGTGTGTTATATCCCAGTGTCACGGTCCACGAACGTGCTCATGATCCACGACTTCCATTCTGAGGGTGAAAATTAAAGATTCTAAAGGAAAGACGACCAGCAAACTGCAGAAGTAAAGAAACAAAAGTCTAAGCGCTTCCATAGGAGTCTAAATCTTTGTTTCTCAAATCAAACCTTTGAGGCATCTCCAAACCACTCACATAAAATGGTCTTTTCTGACATTTCATTGTTATCATTATTGACTGCCAGTGTGATTTGTACTTCAGACCACTGTTGTTGGTATTTCACTGATTTTTGAGGACAAAATTGCAAAGAATGCTACAGACTGGAGCCAGAATTGTAGATGGCGTTACATAAATACTGTTTTTATCGTTAATAACTCTAAAAAGTCGATTCAGTGGAAGTCTGTTGAATGAAGTGCCAGAGGATCACATAGGAACTCGTAATTCTGGTAATACAGACTGATTTATTTCACCTTTGAAGCTGAAAACATTATTGTAACGAGTTATTTTTGTAATTTAAACTCAAATTTCTTAGTTCATTCAAAAATGAAGTAAAGTAGAGGGAACTTAATAAAATTGAGTCGATAATTACAATTTTTTCACGTTAAGGTCAGGATTTTAAATCTGCTACACTGGAGCAACTTTAAAACATAAGTAGATAATTATTGTAATTAAGTGCATAACAGTTAAAATTCCTTTAAAATAACTCAAATAGTATACAGGTAAAAGCCAGAAAATTAGAATATTTTCATAAACTTGATTTATTTCCGTAATTGCGAACAAAAGGTATAACTTTTACATTATATGTAATCATTGCACGCAGACTGATGCACTTCAAATGTTTATTTATTTAATTTTGATGATCATAGGTGGCAACAAATGAAAATCCGACATTCCGTGGGTCAGAAAATTAGAATATTACCTGAGGCCAATACAAAAACAGGATTTGTAGAAATGTTGGCCAACTGAAAAGTATGAACGTGAAAAATATGAGCATGTACAGTACTCAATACTTGGTTGGAGCTCCTTTTGCCTCAATGACTGCATTAATGCGGCGTGGCATGGAGTCGATCAGTTTCTGGCACTGCTCAGGTGTTATGAGAGCCCAGGTTGCTTTGATAGTGGCCTTCAGCTCTTCTGCATTTTTGGGTCTGGCATTCTGCATCTTCCTCTTAACAATACCCCACAGATTTTCGATGGGGCTAAGGTCGGGCGAGTTGGCTGGCCAATTGAGTACAGAAATATCATGGTCCTTAAACCAGGCACTGGTAGATTTGGCACTGTGTGCAGGCGCCAAGTCCTGTTGGAACATAAAATCCCCACCTCCATAAAGCAGGTCAGCAGCAGGAAGCATGAAGTGCTCTAAAACTTGCTGGTAGACGGCTGCGTTGACCTTGGATCTCAGGAAACAGAGTGGACCGACACCAGCAGATGACATGGCACCCCAAACCATCACTGATGGTGGAAACTTCACACTACTTCAGGCAACGTGGATCCTGTGCCTCTCCTGTCCTCCTCCAGACTCTGGGACCTCGATTTCCAAAGGCAATGCAAAATTTGCTTTCATCAGAAAACATAACTTTGGACCACTCAGCTGCAGTCCAGCTCTTTTTTTCCTTAGCCCAGGTGAGACGCTTTGCGCGCTGTTTCTTGTTCAAAAGAGGCTTGACACGAGGTATGCGGCAGTTGAAACCCATGTCTTTCATGCGTCTCTTGGTGGTGGATTTTGAAGCACTGACTCCTGCAGCAGTCCAGTCCTTGTGAATCTCCCCCACATTTTTGAATGGGTTTTTTTTCACAATCTTCACCAGGGCGCGGTGATCCCTGTCGCTTGTACACTTTTTCCTACCACAGTTTTTCCTACCCTTTGCCTCTCCATTAATGTGTTTGGACACAGAGCTTTGAGAACAGCCAACCTTTTCAGCAATAACCTTTTGAGTCTTGCCCTCCTTGTGCAATGTGTCAATGGTTGCCTTTTGGACAGCTGTCAAATCTGAAGTCTTCCCCATGTTTGTGTAAGCTTCAGAACTGGACTGAGAGACCATTTAAAGCCCTTTGCAGGTGTTTTGAGTTAATCAGCTGGTTAGTGGGTGGCACCAGGTGTCTTCAAACTTGA
The DNA here is from genome assembly GCF_021347895.1 of Acanthochromis polyacanthus. Taxonomy (NCBI): domain Eukaryota; kingdom Metazoa; phylum Chordata; class Actinopteri; family Pomacentridae; genus Acanthochromis; species Acanthochromis polyacanthus. Next base: position 3,590,630 of record NC_067121.1, read on the forward strand.
CCCATTTCACAATATTCTAATTTTCTGACCCACGGAATGTCGGATTTTCATTTGTTGCCACCTATGATCATCAAAATTAAATAAATAAACATTTGAAGTGCATCAGTCTGCGTGCAATGATTACATATAATGTAAAAGTTATACCTTTTGTTCGCAATTACGGAAATAAATCAAGTTTATGAAAATATTCTAATTTTCTGGCTTTTACCTGTATACACTGACAGTCAATAGAAACTTTGAGACCATATTTTTCAACATAATTTTTATTTCTTCATGTGAATCATTTGTTTAGCATATTGGCATACAGAAACAAAAATCTAAAGTCTCAAGAATGATTTCAAAATAAAGAATTTCACAAAAGAAAACGGCACCTGCCAAACACAAAGTCACAACAGTCAATACCGAGTATGGCCTCCATGTGCTTGGATGCAGGCAGCAATCCGTCGGCGCATGCTTTGGACCAGGCTTCTGATTGTGGGTTGGGAACAGCCCATACGCCTGGATACATCACTGTAGCTCAAACCGGCCTCCACCATACCCAGTGCCCGGAGACGTTGTTCATGTGATAGACGCGGCATGATGCTGTTCACTGGACTAACAATGGTGGCCTTTTTTGGGCCTTTATATAGGCCTTCAGAACCCATTCTCAAATTGTGCAGATACTCACTGAGTATTGCTTGGTGTGTATTTGGTTCACTTTTGCAAAGTGACCAACCCATGTGCAATGAATCATGACAAAATGACAACTCATCATTATCTCAACTACCAGGGCACTAGATCATCAGTAAATCCACAATGAATCATTACAACCCCCCTACAAGTAGAATTCTGCCTACATTTCTACCTCAAAGGTTCTATTGACTGTCAGTATATAATTAACTCAATCCAAAAGTGTACTGATTTATTTAACCTTTTAAGCTGCAAACATTATTTTTATGGGTTGGTTTCACCAAATAATGTTGCTTCAACTTAATATTATTTGTAATTTGAACTCAAATTTCTTCATTCGTTGATTTAAAACTAAATTCAGGTTAAGTTAACTCAATATAATTGGCTTGGTAACGACATTTTTCTTCACCTTGATGTCAGGATTTCAAGTCTTGTACTTACTGAATATTACAGCTACTTCATTTTTCAGAATTTTCTAACCTCAAACTAATTTATAATTATGATAATTACACACGTGGACAAAATTGTTGGTACCCCTCAGTTAAAGAAGGAAAAACCCACAATTCTCACTGAAATCACTTGAAACTCACAAAAGTAACAATAAATAAAAATTTATTGAAAATTAAATAATCAAAATCAGCCATCACTTTTGAATTGTTGATTAACATAATTATTTAAAAAAACAAACTAATGAAATAGGGCTGGACAAAAATGATGGTACCCATAACTTAATATTTTGTTGCACAACCTTTTGAGGCAATCACTGCAATTAAACGATTTCTGTATTTGTCAATGAGCGTTCTGCAGCTGTCAACAGGTATTTTGGCCCACTCCTCATGAGCAAACAGCTCCAGTTGTCTCAGGTTTGATGGGTGTCTTCTCCAAATGGCATGTTTCAGCTCCTTCCACATATGTTCAATGGGATTCAGATCTGGGCTCATAGAAGGCCACTTTAGAATAGTCCAACGCTTTTCTCTCAGCCATTCTTGGGTGTTTTTGGCTGTGTGTTTTGGATCGTTGTCCTGTTGGAAGACCCATGACCTGCGACTGAGACCAAGCTTTCTGACACTAGGCAGCACATTTCTCTCCAGAATGCCTTGATAGTCTTCAGATTTCATCGTACCTTGCACACTTTCAAGACACCCTGTGCCAGATGCAGCAAAGCAGCCCCAAAACATTACTGAGCCTCCTCCATGTTTCACCGTAGGGACAGTGTTCTTTTCTTCGTATGCTTGGTTTTTCAGTCTATGAACATAGAGTTGATGTGCCTTACCAAAAAGCTCCAGTTTGGTCTCATCTGTCCAAAGGACATTCTCCCAGAAGCTTTGTGGCTTGTCAACATGCATTTTTGCAAATTCCAGTCTGGCTTTTTTATGAGTTTTTTTCAGCAGTGGTGTCCTCCTTGGTCGTCTCCCATGAAGTCCACTTTGGCTCAAACAACGACGAATGGTGCGATCTGACACTGATGTACCTTGGCCTTGGAGTTCACCTTTAATTTCTTTGGAGGTTGCTCTGGGCTCTTTGGATACAATTCCAACGATCCGTCTCTTCAATTTGTCATCAATTTTCCTCTTGCGGCCACGTCCAGGGAGGTTGGCTACTGTCCCGTGGGTCTTGAACTTCTGAATAATATGAGCCACTGTTGTCACAGGAACTTCAAGCTGTTTAGAGATGGTCTTATAGCCTTTACCTTTAAGATGTTTGTCTATCATTTTTTTTCGGATGTCCTGGGACAATTCTCTCCTTCGCTTTCTGTTGTCCATGTTCAGTGTGGTACACACCTTTTCACCAAACAGCAGGGTGACTACTTGTCTCCCTTTAAATAGGCAGACTGACTGATTATGAGTTTGGAAACACCTGTGATGTCAATTAAATGACACACCTGAGTTAATCATGTCACTCTGGTCAAATAGTTTTCAATCTTTTATAGAGGTACCATCATTTTTGTCCAGGCCTGTTTCATTAGTTTGTTTTTTTAAATAATTATGTTAATCAACAATTCAAAAGTAATGGCTGTTTTTGATTATTTAATTTTCAATAAATTTTTATTTATTGTTACTTTTGTGAGTTTCAAGTGATTTCAGTGAGAATTGTGAGTTTTTCCTTCTTTAACTGAGGGGTACCAACAATTTTGTCCACGTGTGTAAGTACATGGCACTTAAAAACCTCTTTCTGTCAAATAATGTGGTAATTCTAGTTGGAACAACTTCATTTCTGAGTAATAACCTTAAAAAAATGTGTTCATATTAATGGTAGTTAGATAAAAATCTGAACTTACTGATTTAATTAACCTTTTAAGTGGAAAACGTGATTTTTTTATCTCTTGGATGAACTCAAATTTCTTGGTTGGTTGATTCAAAACTAAATTCAAGTTGAGTTAACTAACTTAATAACTTAATAACTGAATTTTCCTTCAGTTTTAAGGCAGAATTTCTAGTTGTCTCACCTGCTTAACATCAAGGCAACCTTTTTTTTTTTTTTTTAAATTTTCCAACTTAAAACCTGTTTAGAATTAAGTACAAAATGCTTAAAATTTTCTTTTAAATAATACTAGTTGGAATAGATTCATTTTAAAATAAATGATCAAATAGCAAACTTAAATAATAAACCTTTAGGCTGCAAACATCATTTTTATGGGTTGGGTTGATGAAATAATTCTGCATCAAGATTAGAACTTGAATTCTAAAGATAATGTTAATGTGAAATCTGAAGTCTGATTTCTTCATTCAAGTCTGTTGACGAACCAGAGGCAGGAAGTAACTGAGGATGATGTAGGGACTCCATAAAGCGTCTCAGTAAACTTGGATTCAGGGTTTTTAAGGCTGCACGACTCAGACGTTTTTCATAGCAGAATTGTAAATCCGCTCAACCTGCTGACCCGGTTGACTCACAGCGTTTAGTTTTCGAAACACCTCGAGCTGCAAAGTCCTGAATATGACGAATGCAGTGGAAGTATTTCTGCTGCATTAATGCATTCATCCTGGAGGTGTTTCAGTGTTTGTTTTTTGGCTTTGAACATCATGTTTCTGTCAGATTAGCTCAACTGTCCTCCGTCTTCTGCTGCTGAATGTCTTTTCTTGCACTCTGCACAGGGATTTGTTGAATGTAAACAGAAAATACACTCTGCCTGTCCATAAAAAGTCTCCACCTGGATTTAACTGAACAGATAGGTAAGAGAAACTACTAAAATTAGGTCAAAACCTTCCAATGCATTATTAAAACCTGAAGGATAGTGGAAAACCATCATCTTCAGGAACAAACTCTTAGATGATCGTAGGAAATCAACAGTAGAACTCACCGCTATGTTTAATAGTGGAAGTAAGAACATTTTCTCATGAAGGGAACTCAAAGGATTGGAACTAAACAGCTGTAGCTCTAAGAAAACCACTGATCAGTGAGGATGATCAGAAAAAAACACTTCAGATAGCTGTGGAGAATAAAGATTGGACTCCGGATCAATGGAAGAAAGTCATGTGGTCTGATGAGTCCAGATTTACCCTGTTCCAGAGGGATGGGGGCAGTAGTTAAGGTTTGGTTTGGTCCTGACTTTGTGCTGGTTTTTGACTTTTTTAGGACTGGTTTCAGACAGGATACTAACTGATTCTGAACATTTTTTTGAATTGGTTTAGGTTTGATTCTGATCCTGATTTTAGATCTTTTAAGGACTGGTTTTGGACTGGTTTTACAATCTCTTGGACTTTTTAAGGAGTAGTTTAGGTTTGATTTTGGTCCTGGTTTAAGACTTTTTGAGGAGTAGTTTCAGATTGTCTAAGGCAGGTCTTGGACTTTTTTAAATCCCAAGAACACCAAACCTACCACCAAGCATGGTGGTGGCAGTATCATGCTCCGTGGAACTGGAGCGTTACAAAAAGTAAATGGAATAATGAAGGAGGATTACCTCCATGTTCTTCAGGAAAACCTAAAACCATCAGCAGAATGTTGATCTTGATCAGTTGTGGCAAAGAAATGCTTCCATCAGGCTAGAATGAAGGTTCTAGACTGGTCTCCCCAAAGTCCTGACAACAAATGTAGTGGAACGGTACCAGAATTGATGCCGTTCCACTACATTTGTTGTCTTTCTGACTCAAAGTTGAGTCAGTTAAATTGATAGTATAATGAAACTGCCACCTCCATGCCTGACAGTAGGTACAGTGTCCTGAGGGGTCGAAGATAAACCAGCATATGGGGGCATCAGGGTAAGAAGAGAGGTGGATGAAGTGATGCCCTCATCATGGCTAGTGGGGGTTAGGGTTATGATGTGCGGTTGGTCTGGTTCAGCAACATTATGTTTCCAAAGAATGAGGTGGGCTGATACCTGAAGATACTGAATAACCAGGTCTTTCCATCAGTGGAGTTTTTTTCCCTGAAGGCATGGACATGTTCCAAGATGATGATGCCAGGATTCATGGGGTCACACTGAGAACTAGACGAGCCCTCAGTAGAGGGCAGAACCACGCCCATGCATGATACTCTGTATCAATTTTTATCATCCTACGTATATCCCTTCGTACTTGATCTGCTGACCTCTAACTCCACAACTGAGCAGGGGACCTTAGACCGATCTTCAGTGCCAAGTTTGATTATCCTGACTTCAGCACTTGCAGAGATATCTGACCGGACATACACACATACATACATACTTACCCAGCCAGCCAGATACTGAAGCGAATGCAGTAACCCCGCTGACGTACGTCAGGCGTGGTTAATGAGTGGATCAGAGAGCATGAGATGCATAGTCCTCCACAGAGTCCAGACCTCAGCCCCACTGACTTTTTTTTTTATGGATGGGCAGTGTACAATAAAAGGGCAAAAATAAAACCCTTTTCTCCTGATAAGAGGAGAAGTCATACATGTGGATAAACCCTGTCTGAGGAGACCCGGGGACAGTCCTTATCCATATTACTAAAGCGTTGCAGGCCTGCATGCCGTCCAAGCAGAAAATCAGGGCAATACGACGGTGTTGCCGTTTTTATCACCTCCCCGTCAGAGCGGCTGACTTGATGCAGGCAGTCATGCCGTCACCGGATTGTCAGGAAAGATGAATTTCCTTTTACCCGAGGTTGATTCTCTGGTAAGGTCGACCGGGAGACGTTTCAGTGTTTAACAGCCGGAGAGGAGGAAGGAAAACACCAGACTAGCAGCAAATCCAGCCCCAAGGAAGACTGACAGCCTGATGAATGGATGCCGTTCATCGACGTGTTCTGATATCAGGCCTTGAAGACATGATTGATCACTTTGAGTTAATTATCCTCCTGAGCTTTTATTCGGTAGATTGGAGTGTTTGTGAAGAACACAGTCGCAAACACAATCTAGTACATAATGGAGAGTAATTATCTGACATTTCTAGTGCTGGGATGTGATTAAAAGAATGAATCTAATTCATTAGGGGGTTTGTAATTAATTAATCACATTTTTGTCAAAAAGCAATATTTGACACAATAAGCAAAATTTTTCAATCCAAATAAATGTTAGTTGCTGGACTGTACTGCAAACTCTATTTGCAATTATAGCGATTATATTCAACATTTGAAGAGTTTTTGTGAACTCAAGCACTTTTAATGGTCTATTATGGGATGGCTGCACTGTTTGCCGGCACCAGGACTGTCATAGCTAACATATGGTGTGTTGCCCCACATCTCTTTTGCATAAAATAGTTTCATTTATGCAAATGAGATGCGGGGAGCGGAGATCCGACGCATCACGAAACTTTCATTAAACATCTAAACCAGCCGTCGTTGAACTAAAACCAGAACAGATTCAGCAACTTTCTTCTCGTAGTAGCTCACTTGTGATGACCTAAATATCTTCTGTCTGGTGGGCGGTGCACTTGGAGGTCACATGAAAGCCCTTCAGATCTTCAGTCTGATAGAAATGTTGGACCAACATGGCATCTCGTTCACAAACTTCCTGTTTTATTACAAAAACATTTAAGCGAAAATTATTTCTGAAATCATTTGAGGCGAAAAAAAAGCTGCTGAATCTGTCCTGGTTTTAGTTCAACGACGGATAGACGCACTGAATCGCAGCTCAAAACGCATCAAGCATGCAATACAGTGTGTTTCACATTGACAATGATTGGGATGCGAGAAACTGATGGATCCTGTCCTCACATCCTAATCACTGCATGCTGGTTGTGTCTCAGCAGAGCTCATTTGCATAAAGTAGACTTGACTTCTACTTTATGCAAATTCGTTGTGGCGAACAGAGGTCTGACGCATCACGAACTCTGAGATGATGCCATTGGCTTGAAGTGCTGTGGTGATCAGAAAACAACCACGCTTTCCAAGATTTTTAAAAGGAAACTTTCTGCCCAATGAGCTCAATGTGTCTCGTCTTCCTTCAATGTTCACCAAACTTTCTGACATCAATCAGTGCATCCTGAACAGACTTTAGGTTCATTAGCGACACCTGCTGGGCTGGAGTGTTCATCAGTGTGCCAGAAATTAGGGAACTGAGGAAGGTGCGATTAAATGCGCCAGTTTTTTTAACCCGTTATTTTTTCTGTGATCAATTAATTGTGATTAACACGTTAAAGTCCCAGCCCTAATGCATGAACATGAAAACCGGTGAAGTGAAGCAAAGCTGCACGTTGACACGATGTTTCTTTGTACTGATGAAATAATGACCACTGAGCCATCTGTCAGAATCAGTAGCTGCAGGTACAGTTTTCCAGATAATCTTCATTTTTGGACTTATTGAGTAATTATTTAGTCTAATTGTCAGAAAATGATGATGCAGATTCATCACCAACTTCTCAGAGTCAAATGCTTGTTTTCTCCAAATTTACACTCCAAACAACAGTAAACAATTCAGTGTTAACCTCTAATAATCTAATAGTTCTATGGTGTAATTCTGTTGTCGTGTCTACGGTTGTATTTTTAAGTTGAGGAAGCGTTGTCGCTGTTGTATTTTGGGTCTCCAAAGCTCACAAACCATCTAAAACTTGTGCTTTATGACGCTCTAACACACCGCTGGAACAGCTGTAGTGTTCTTCTGTACACTGGCTGCAGATAAATCCTCCCTCTGCAGACTAAACGAACGCTGTCCCAACACATCGTCCTCATCCGTGGATCCACTCGGACCGGCAGTGCAGCTGTCAGCTCCGATGTCTCCATGACTCAGCTGTTTGATGGACGTTGCTCAAAAGAAAAATGGGTTGTGGAGCCGGATTTTACCGCCTGGCCGCGACCTTGACATGTCGACAGCATGAGACTGAGTGAAGAGCTGCCGTAATCGTGCTGATGCTCGTCGTCCGCCTCGCCTCCACTCAAACCTCAACTGGGAAATGACCAAATTATCACCTGAGTGGTTGTAATGTCGGACTCACTCAGAGTTCTGCTCCATCAAAGCCAAACGCTGCTGAAAGAAACCCCAACATTAAAGGTGTTATGATGGTGCCGCTTCTAAAAACAGCCTTCTGAACAGCTTCAGCTACACACCACCGTTTACAAGTCTGAGGTCACTTACAAATATCCTTATTTTTGAAAAAGAAGCTTTTTTTTCTGTGTTAGTCATGATTTGAACCTTTTCGTACATTTTTGTGGTGATTTTGTTATCATTTTGGTCCATTTTTCCACTTTTTGTGATGATTTCACATCTTTTTGTGGTGATTTTGAACCTTCATGTGCTGTATGTGTTGTGATTTTGTTTCTTTGTGTTGTGTTTGCCTTCTTTCTATGAGTGTTTTTGCTCTCTTGCGGCAAAATTGCCGCACCAAAGATAAGGTGGTTTGTAGAAATATAGTTCCATAAAAAACTACATTTACAAGAGGTGTGATGACACAAAACCCACATTTGGGTGGATTTTATGGTTTACCAGAGAAAACAAAACAGGAGATGGATTCTTTAGAGTTCTAACTTATTTTAGAAGATAAAAACAGTAAAGTTGTTGCTGTCTTGAGTAAAAAAATGAAAGGAAACTCATGTATTAATCTGGATTAATCTGCAGTCTTCTTCAGATGTGTGATGACGGTAAAACCATTCTTTCTTTACTGATTTGTTGGTATAAAAAGTAACGTTTTCTTATTATAACAGACGACAAAATGAACATTATTCAACTACTGAAGAAAGACACTTTTTAGCTTTTTATTTTGTATTATTTCCTCACTTCCTGCAGATGTTTTAAATGAATGCACGTGTTTGAGGGCGGCTGCAGCGACAGTAACTCCCTCCATAACACATTAGCTGCCGTCTCCGTCTTTATTGATGCTCCTGGAGGAACGCTGACTTCTCCTTCACCCTGCAGACCTCATAGCTCCACCGCTGTCATCTGTCAGTTCAGCCTGCCGACGTTGGTACATATTAGCATTTGTAGTCGTCTCACGCTTTGCTGTTTCTCTGCAGGAAGACGGAGAAGAAGCCGAAGGCGGCGAGGACGTTGATCACCGCCGACGGACGAGTCCTGAACGTCAACGAGCCAAAGTATGAAGCAAAACAGGTCTTAGAAGTTTTATTTTCCAAAGCCAGGGTGGGTTTAATTTGGGTGGATTTTCCTCCACTGCTGGTTCTTGGTCATGTCATCAGATCTTAAACAGCTTTACAAAGCCACTGAATAAGATTTAAGTCTGTAGTTAATATTCAAACATCTGATTTACGTACTGGTCGTTGAACATCTTCAGTCTGAGGGATTTTTTTTTCTAAAGTGGTGAATCTTGATTAAGTCAACCATGTAAGTATGAGTTGTAAAACCCTGATTTTTTTGGCCAGTAGTAATATAATCTACACTACAGCCAAGAGTTTGGGGTCACTTAGAAATGTCCTTATTTTTTTATAGAAAAGTATTTTATTTCAATGAAGGTAGCATTAAATGAAAGATAAATCCAGTATAGACATAGTTAATGTGGTAAATGACTATTCTAGCTGAAAAAGGCTGATTTTTAATGGAATATCTCCATAGGGGTACAGAGGAACATGTTATTTTTTCTCAGAAAGTTTGCCACTGCTGGAACTATACGCTGCAATCTACATACACTTACACCATTTCAGCCTCTTAGGGTGAAAGATTGAGGTTTTACTGTTGGTGAAAGCATGTTTTGACCATATTTGCACCATCCTGTAACCTGTTTGTATTCTTCTACCAAAGCAGCCTTGTAGCTTTTGATTCCATGTGTAGATATCAATGGTCCTACCAAATTTCAAGACTCCAGCCACATTATTTTTAAAGTTATGGCTCATTGAACATTGCTCCACAGATTGGCACAAAGGAAAACTGCAGAAACCTCTTTGATGTCTAAAGTGTTGGCAAAACTCCTCATTATCATTGGGTGCCTTTTTATGAATGTTTCGTGTCCTTTTTAGTGATTTGTGCCATTTTGTGTTTGTTTTATGTCACCTCCTGGTCATTTTATGCGTCTTTGTAGTGATTAGTCTATTTGTGGTGTGGTTTTTTTTTTGGTCAAGTTGTGGCTCCGCAGTGGTTATTTTGTGTCTTTCTATGCCTGTTTTATATCTTTTTGTCGTCATTTTGTGCTTTTTTTCCTGGATGTTTTGTGTCCTTTTTTGGTTATTTGTGTCACATTGTGTGAGTTGTTTTAATTTTCTGCCTCTGTATTTGTTTGTGTCATAATATGGTTGTTTTATGTCACATCTTTGTAGTAATTAGTCTATTTGTGTTTTTTGTTTTTTGGTCACTGTGGTTCCGTTGTGGTCATCTTGTGCCTTTTTATGGATGTTTTGTGTCTTTTTTTGGTTATTTGTGTTATCTTATGGTTGTTTTATGTCACTTCCTGGTCATTGTGGACATATTTGTTTACATTTTGTGTCTCTTTGTAGTGATGAGTCTATTTTTAGTGTGTTTTTTGGTCACTTTGTGGTTCTGTGATGCTCATTTTGTGCCTTTTCCTTAATGTTTTGTGCCTTGTTTTTCGTTATTTGTGTCATCTTGTGGTTGTTTTATGTCACTTCCTGGTCATTGTGGACATATTTGTTTACATTTTGTGTCTCTTTGTAGTGATGAGTCTATTTTTAGTGTGTTTTTTGGTCACTTTGTGGTTCTGTGATGCTCATTTTGTGCCTTTTCCTTAATGTTTTGTGCCTTGTTTTTCGTTATTTGTGTCATCTTGTGGTTGTTTTATGTCACTTCCTGGTCATTGTGGACATATTTGTTTACATTTTGTGTCTCTTTGTAGTGATGAGTCTATTTTTAGTGTGTTTTTTGGTCACTTTGTGGTTCTGTGATGCTCATTTTGTGCCTTTTCCTTGATGTTTTGTGCCTTGTTTTTCGTTATTTGTGTCATCTTGTGGTTGTTTTGTCACTTTTTAGTCATTTTTTCGCGTCCTTGTATTGATGACTCTGTTTGCAGTGTGTTGTTGGTCACTTTTGAAGTCATTTTGTGTCTTTTTGTTGTCATTTTGTGTCTTTTTATGTATGTTTTGGATCCTTTTTGTCACCTTTTAATCAGTCTGATTTTCTCTTGAAAAGAATTACTGTTATTACATTTTAGCTTTTTTGATTTTATATTTCAGAAATCTCTCAAATCTAAATGAATCAATGATTAAAATGACCAGTTAGAATCCAAAAACACTGAATATTTAAAAATAGTTTTCAACTGTAAAATGGAAAAACAATTGCCTGCTGTTAGAATTTGGTTTTATTTTATAATTTATCACATTGCATGGTAAAAGTCTTGACATGTGTAGAAGAACAGCTTTTATTCTTTATAAAGTCCTGTTGTTTGGAGCCGAGGCCTCGACCGCTCAGTTCCTCTGTGGTGCTTCCAGCTGTGATCCACCGAGTCGCTGAGCAAACGCAGCAGAAAGAAACATAATTGGTTCTCAGAGCGGAACACATCCAATCGGCCGTTCAATTTTATTGTGAAAACATAATAAAGTCTCGACTGTAATCGTTTCCGCTGTCGTGTCGATTCCCCAAGACCCTCCAGTAGCTCCAGGTGGAAACGCCACCAGGTGCAGAGTGATTGCTCCATCAGCAGCAGATTGGTTCGTCTTCGGGGGAAACCTGATCGCTGTGGGCCGCCTGGTCTCCCTCCATTAGCCCGAGGTTTATATCCAGGCCGCGGGGGTCGAGGCCTTAAAACAGGCCGATTTAATTTGTAATCTGAGCTGAGGACACACTGGGGTCAGGAAGGTATCCTGGTGTGATGGATCGTGTTGCTGTAGCAGGACGGTTTATTCACCGCAGACGCCTGATAACAGTCACATCACAGAACGTATAGCCTGACTGTAAAGACACACTGTGGAGACTCAGCACACTCAGATATTGTGATTCTGAGTCAAAATGTGTTTAATTTTACACATGAGATGGCATGTTTGTGTCTCTTTGTGGTCATTTTTGGGTGGAGTATTTGTGGTCTTTTTGTGCCTTTTTATGGATGTCACATTTTCGTCATTTTGTACATCTATAATCATTTTATGCATCTTTGTCGGGTTGAGTCTATTTGCAGTCTGTTTTTGATCACTTTATGATTCAGTTGTGGTCATTTTGTGTGTTTTTATGCCTGTTTTGTGTCTCTTCGTGGTCATTTTGTGTCTCCTTACTGTTCTTTTTGTCTTTTTGGGGTATTTGTGTCATTTTGTGGCTGTTTTATGTCACTTTCTAGTCATTTTATGCATTTTTTGTGCTGAGTCTATTTTTGGTGCGTTTTTGGACACTTTGTGGTTGAGTTGTGGTGGTTTTGTGTCTTGATGCCTGTTTTGTGTTTCTTCGTGGTCATTTGTGCCTTTTTATGGATGTTATGTGTCATATCTTAGTCATTTTGTACATCTTTATAGTCATTTTGTACATCTTTGTAGCACTGAGTGTACTTTTGGTGCGTTTTTGTGGCTGAGTTGTGGTTGTTTTTTGTCTTTTTTATTCCTGTTTTTGGTCACTTTTGACCAACTTTTTTTGGTTGTTTTGTGTCTCCTTGTAGTCATTTTGTGTCTTTTTTGGTTATTTGTGTCATTTTGTGCTTCTTTTATATCACTTCTGCTCATTTTTTACATCTTTATAGTCATTTGTGGTGTGTTTTTGGTCACTTTGTGGTTTCACTGTGGTTGTTTTGTGTCTTTTTATGCCTGTTTTCTGTGTCTTTGTGGTCATTTTATGTTTAATTACGGTTGTTTCATGTCTTTTTTGGTTGTCATTTTGCACATCTTTGCAGTCGTCTTGGTCGTGCTTGTGTTATGCTTTATGCCTCTTTGTGGTCGTTTTGTACCGATTTGTTTTTAATCTGTAAATTCTTCTGTATGTGTGCTAACAGGCTGGATTTCTGTCTAACTGAAGATGATGAGGCCAGCGTGATTATCTTGGACCTGGCAGTGTTCAGGTAGGACGTTTGAGCTCCAGCTCTCAGCAGCTTCATTCATCCAGGATACGCTTTAATTAAATCCTTATATTGTGCCCCACTTCAGCTAATTAATCTCAGTCTCACGTGTCCCCAGAATGTGATGTTTTTTTCAGCTTGATTTTACCAGGACTGTAAATGCTGTCTGGCTTGTTTTGTCTCTAATGTCGTTAATTTAAACATCTTTATAGACATCTTTATGCTGTTTGCGCTGTGTTATGTCTTTTTGTGATCATTCTATGTATTTTCATGGTTGTTTTGTGTCTCATTGTGGTTGTTTTGCCTTTTTTTGCTTGTTTCTCCATCTCTTTATAGTGGTTTTGCAGTTTTGAGTCTGTGTTGTGGATATGTTCATTGGTCACTGTGGGTTTTATCGTGGTTGTTTTGTCTCTTTGCGGGGATTTTGTGGTCATATAGTGTCTTTCTGTGGTTGTTTTGTGTCACTTTATAGTCACTTTTCATGTCTTTGTAGTTTTAGGTCTATTTGTGATGTCTTTTTTGCTCTCTTTGTGATTGTTTTGTGTCTTTCTGCGATAATTTTATGGTTTTTATGCCTGTTTCGTGTGTTTTTCTGGTCACATTGTGCATTTTTCTGGATGTTTTGTGTCTTTTTTTGGGTTATTTATGTCATCTTGTGGTTGTTTTATGTAACCTTGTAGTCATTTTTCATGTCTTTCAATACGTTTTTTGGTTGTTTTGGGGTTTTTCGTGGCAGTTTTGTCCCTTTGTTTGTGTCTTTCTGTGTTTGTTTTGTGTCACTGTATAGGCGTTTTTCTTATCTTTGTGGTTTAGAGTCTATTTGTGGTGTCTTTCTTGGTCCCTGTAGTTAATTTGTGGTCGTTTAGTGTCTTTCTATGGTAGTTTTGTGTTGCTTTCTAGTTGTTTTGTGTCACTTCATTGTGATTTTTCATGTGTTTGTAATTTTAAGTCTATTTTTGGTGTCTTTTTTTGTTCACTTGTGGTTATTTTGTGGTTATTTAGTGTCTTTCTATGGTTGTTTTGTGTCGCTATATAGCCATTTTTCACGTCCTTGTGGTATAGAGTCTATTCTTGGTGTCTTTTTTGGTCTCTTTGTGATCATCTTGTGTCTTTCTGAGGTAGTTTTGTGTCTTTTTATGCCTGTTTTGTGTTTTTTGTGGTCATTTTGTGACTTTTTAATTAATGTTTTGTGTGTTTTTGGGGTGATTTGTGTTATGTTGTGGTTCTTTTTTTCACTTTCCAGTCATTTGTCATGTCTTTGTAGTTGTGAGTCTGTTTTGTGGTTGTGGATATATTTATTGGTTATTTTGGGGTTTTTCATTGTTGTTTTGTCTCTTTGTTGTTGTTTTGTGGTCATTTAGAGTCTTTCCATGGTAATTGTGTGTCACTTCAGTCATTTTTTTATGTCTGTAGTTTAGAGTCTATTCTTGGTGTCTTTTTTTTGGTCTCTGTGTTTATTTTGGGGTCATTTTGTGTCTTTCTATGGTTGCTTTGTGTCACTTTCTAGTTGGTTTGTGTCACCTAATAGTAACTTTTCATGTCTTTGTAGTTTACAGTCTATTCGTGGTGTCTTTTTCAGTGTCTTTGTTGTTATTTTGTGTATTTCTATGGCAATTTTGTGTTGCTTTCTAGTTGTTTTGTGTCACCTAATAGTAATGTGTAGTTTTAAGTCTATTTGTGGTGTCTTTTTTTGTCATTTTGTGGTTACGTTCATTAGTCCTTTTGTATTTTTTGTGGTTGTCTTGTCTCTTTGTGGTCAATTTATGTCATTTTATGGTTGTTTTATATCACTTTCTAAGTCTTTGAAGTGTTTTGTTCCCTTTTCGGTCATTTTGTGTGTTTTTGTGAACATTTTGTGTCACTCCGTAGTTTTTTTTTCTTGTCCACACTCTCAGTTCCGTTTGTCGTACGTTATTGTTCACTTTGCTCAACTCTTAGCAGCTTCATTCATCAAGAATTGACTTTAATTAAATCTTTTCAGGTCCCATATTGTGCCCTACTGTAGCGAATTAATCTAAGTGTCCCCAGAGTGTGATTTTTTTCAGCTCTAAATACTGTAAAAGCTGCTGATTTAGCGATGACTGTACATGCTGCCCAGGTGCTTCCTTTCTCGCTTTGGTTCAGGTGTTTGTCTTCCACCTGGACATCTTTAGAAACCTCTTCAGTCTGTTGATCTAGACTGACCTCTGCTGCCTCCATCACAGACACCTGGACACCTCCCTGATCGACGTGGACGTTCAGCCGACGTACGTCCGAGTCGCAGTCAAAGGCAAGGTAGTGTGGAGCTCCTCGTTCTCACATCTCTGTGGCCTTTAGGTAACACGTCATTCAGACCTCAGCTGTCCAACAAACGCAGTAATCTGGAGATCTTGAGGTCTTAGAGGGCAGCAGAGACGTTCACTCAGCGTCTATAGGTCACACTGTTCTGAGGTCTGCAGTCAGGTTTGGTGAACAGTTTGTTAAATTCTCAAAAACCAAAGGAAAATCAGTCTTAGATGTTTAGGAGGAGTCACAGTTTAGACTCCAGTTCAGTTTATACGTCTTTGTGGTCGTCTTGGTTCTGTTTGAGGTGTTCATGGTCGCTTCACGGTTCTGTTCTTTGTTCATTTTGTATTTTTGTGTGTGACTTTCTTGTCTCATTGTGGTCATTTTGTGTCTTTTTGTGCCTGTTTCGTGTCACTTCTTGGTAGTTTTCTGCGGCGACATCGTGGTCGTTTTGTGTTTCTTGGTTCTGTTTGTGTGTTTTTGGGGTTATTTTCCTGCTTTTAAGGTTGTTTTGTGTCACTTTATAGTAGTTTTGAGTCTGTGGTGTGTTTTTATTCCCTTTGTGGTTATGTTTCTTGTTCATTTTGTATTTTTGGTGGCATGTTCAGTGTCTCTTTGTAGTCATTTTGTGTCTTTTTGTGTTTGTTCTGTGAAACTTCTTGGCAGTTTTCTGCTTTTTTTAGTTTTGAGTCTGTTTTTTTTATCCCTGTGTGGTTATGTTGCAGTTATTTTGTGTTTCTTTGTGGCTACTGTGTCTTTTTTAGTAATTTTCACGTTTTTTTGGACATGCTGATTCTGTCTATGGTCGTTGTGAGGTAATTTTTTAGTTTCTTTGTGTTTGTTTCTGGTCAATCTATGTCTTTCTAGTCATCTTGGATCCATCTGTAGTATGTTTCTTGTCACGTTTTGGTAATGATGTGGTCCTTTTGTGTGTGTTTGTGGCATGTTTTGTGTCTCTCTGTGGTCTCTGATCCATTTCTTAACGCCTCCAGCCTCTTTTGGGATCAAACGGCTGACTTTGGTCGCCTGCAGGAGCTGAGCTATGAATGAATCCTCGTCATGTTTGGTGGCCTGGCTGAGCCGAGGTGACAGTGGATGTGTTCGGGGCAGTTCGGGTGACATTTCCATTTGCTGCGGGGATCCGTTGGCGTCTGAAGCCTGCAGAAACACTTGCTGTGCGGTATAGCTGATCCTCTGACTTGTGACTGCGGAGGTGTTGATGCAGCTGACAAGTGGAACGCTGTGCGGGCCAACAGCTCGGTGTTAATCTGCTGTCGCCCTCCCTGCTTATCTGAGAACTGTTTAGCAGCCTTTAACATGGCGCCAGCAGTGGTTTGAGATGCTCTGTGAAGGCTGGCTGTTGGAGAGACGGGAACCACAGTGTCGCATGTTTTATTCGCACAACAGTGAACCCAAAACACCTCTCTGACTCTTTATAGCTCCATGACAACGACACAAGACTCATGTCTCTGTTTCTGAAGGCTGGAGGGTAACGTCTACACCAGAATGTCAGTCATTCTAGTTCAGGTTCCACTCAGCCCAGTTTGATCTCAAATGGAATAAAATCAGCTCATAAAATCTGATAAATGACCACAACTCCACATTTTTCCTTTGTTTTTGTGCAACAAAGTGCATTCTGAAAATATTCACATTCAAGGAAGTATCTTTCTACGAAACATCATGAACAACCTGAAATTAAGAAAAATAAGCTCAGTTTTCATCAACATTCAGCCTCGGTTTATCATTTCCACATTACAACTTCCACATCAGAGTGTCTACAAAGGAACACAACATTTAGTAACAGGAACTGAACAATATAGTGTTTTACTTTAAAAAAGACAAAAAGCAACAAAAACAAGACAAGATATTCCAAAAATGAGACCCAAATGACAAAGCGAGAAGCAAAATGACAAACAATGGACAAGCGAGACAAAATGACAAAAGCATGACACAAAACGACAGAAACAATGCAGAAAAAAGCAAAACACAAAATCACAGAAATGAGACAAAAAGCACAAGCGAGACAAAAAGGAAACACAATACAACAAAAACGAGAAACAAAATGTCAAAAGCACGAGAGAAACAATGAAAGTCAGACAAAAACAAGAAAAACACGACAAAATGTTACAAAAAAGGGACATAAAACGACAAAAGAACAAACTGATATTTTACTTAATGATCAAAACAACTTGTCATGGTCTCAAAATTATTTTAAATCTATAGTTTTACTCTTTTTTAATCTGCAGTTAATGTCTTCTTTGGAATTTTTACTCTTTGAGGGCCGGATTGGACCCTCTGGGGGACCGCTTTTGGTCTGCGGGCCGCATGTTGGACACCCCTGGTCTACAGGGCAACATGAGTTGAAAGCAGATTTTGCACAAAGTGGTCAGCCAAACTGAAAATCAAATGAATGAAATATGATGAAAGTCTGTTCCGTATGCTGATAAACCCACTTTTAAACGTCGGCTTCCAATGGAAAAGGTGAGAAAGTCAGATAAATGCCTGCAGTTATTACATTTGAGACTTAGACATGCATTTTTACCAATAAATTGTCTGTTAACATGGATTTAAAAGCTGTTAAATGCCATATTTACTTGGAAACAAACCACACATGGTGAAAATTAGCTTCATGCATGGCCATATTTAAGACCCAAAATAAAATTCTTTATGTTCCACACACCAATTTGTTCATTCTGTGCCTGTTGAGCCATAAATTGAGTTATGTTCAGAAGATCAGCTGTAGTACCGGGTTGCACCACCAGGTGGAGTTCATCGGTAGGGAGATGCAGCAAACACACCTGTAACTCCATCTGTGTTCAACTCTGCAGCTTCAACTTTTAAAAAGGTGTTTGCTAGCTGACTACCTGAGGCTCATGCTAATTATGCTAAGCTAGGATTTGTAATGCTAACACATTCAAACATTCAAGCTGAACGCTCTGAGTATATATCTATTTAGAGGTGACAATAAACACTGACAGATTGCCCTATGACTGTTTAAAAAGAAATCCATTTTGGTTGTTTTTGGTTGTTTTCGCTCATTAAAGTCTGTTCAATCAACC
Organism: Acanthochromis polyacanthus; assembly: GCF_021347895.1. Taxonomy (NCBI): domain Eukaryota; kingdom Metazoa; phylum Chordata; class Actinopteri; family Pomacentridae; genus Acanthochromis; species Acanthochromis polyacanthus. Next base: position 3,608,885 of record NC_067121.1, read on the forward strand.
ACAGAAACAGAGAGAGTCTTCTTCCTGAAGGGGGCAGAGCCAGTAGCAGCTCAGCTGCATTTCAGGCTAAAGTTGTGGTGAAAAAACATTTTTGTGGTGTTTTGATCTAAAATATTGACTGCCATTCTGTGTCTTGTTTTTGTCATTTTGTGTTTTTTCTTGTTTTCCATTTTGTTTTTGTTGTTTTCTGTTTTGTTTCTGTCATTTTGTGACTTATTTCTGTCATTTCGTGTTTTGTTTTGACGTTTTGTGCTTTGTTTTTTGTCGTTTTATGTCTTGTTTTGCCGTTTTGTGTCGTTTTTTGTTATCTCCATCCTCCAACAGTGTTCCTACAGAATGTGTAGATCAAAGCTATGTCCTCTCTTCTGTTTTCCATCTTTTCATCCATTGTCAGCCTTGATTGAATGTCTCTCTCTACCTCATATTATCAGGATCAGACTCATTCTTTGGACTGTTTTCCATCAGTGGTCAGCAGTAACAGCTAGCTAAATATCTAGCTTCTACTGCTGAGAGAAAGATCACATTAGCATGGATCAGAGTAGGGTTAGCAACAACACAGAAAACATGGAATAAATATGCTACCATTGATGTGGAAGCTGAGCCAATCAATACCTATTATTGATCAATATGGAGCAGAAAGCTGGAGAAGAGAAGGGTGATTTTTTTTTTTGGAACATTTTGAAGCCCGGATGTCCTCCAGTTCTGGGATGATCCACATACTGCCGTATTCTAACTTTAGAGGGCTAAATATTGTAAAACAGAAGCAGCTTGGTGACTAAATCTCCCTCCGTGTTCCTGTAATGTGATGATTTGTCAACAGCCGGACTGATTCTGCACATAAAACACGAGCTGCTGAATCATCAAACCTCTCCTTTGACGTTTGTGATTCATTTTCAGAGCGAGTTTATCGCCCCTCCGGCTGCCGTCAAGTCACTTCCCTCCAAACATAGTCCGACAGCCACGATATTTCTCTGGCTAAACGCATCGGTCCGAGTTTAGACGTTACAACCAGTAATCAGCCAAATTCAGTGTCAGCAGAACGTTTGGTGTGGTGTCGGCCGGTGATTTGTGGCTCTGCGGTGGTTTATTGAGGAAAAGGTTCAGTCCTGCAGGTTCTCACAGTGTCTACCTCCAGCTGTTCGTATTTTCATCTCCCACAAGGCGACCTTTACGCCTGAATAAACAGGCGTCATCAACCAAACGGTGTCATTTTTTAGTTTTACAAACACCTGCAGGTTTGGAGTCCAGTATTTATGGATGCTTGTCGGCCTGATTGGACGGGTGGGATGAGTTAACGCAGCCACGCTTCAACTCAGGCCTTTAAATTCACGTTTAATACGAGCTCATGTGGAGGAATCGACTGGAGGAGGAATATGTCACCTCAGACACGTCTCTTCTGAATATGTTCAGAATAATTCAGGGAAATACTGAGTCATTTTGGAAGGTTATAGCAAAAATCCTGGAAAGAAAAATATGAATTTACATATTAAATCTGAACAAAAAACGCAACAAAATATGAAATAGAACCAAAACTGTAAGTAAAATCTACATTAAAAATCTCTGTTTTCACAAATCGTAGTTAGTAATTAGTTAAAACAGCAGAAAATAATTATTTAATAGGTATTTGCTGTCATTGGAAAGAAATACTGGTAAATGCTAATCGTGTTTCACTGTTATTTCATAATAAATACTAAAAATCCTTTTTTCAATAAAAGTCCAAAACTGTAAATAACGTCCGCATTAAAAACCTACATTTTTACACAAAATAATAAATAAATGTTATTCTACTGATTTTTGCTGTTATTTTCACATTCTTTTTGTTTATAATTTTGGGACATTACAGAATTGCATTGTTTTTTAAAATGTCGTTTTTGATGACTGATCTTTAGGTTTTTTAGATTTTTTTATTTTTTTTTCACCGTGTAGAGTCGGATCACTGCTGCAGTTTTGGAGTTTTCCCTCTGCAGTTTCTCCTCAGTGGGAAATAAAAGTAAATTAAAATGAAAAAGTGTAATTTTATGCCTGATTTGTCCTCCCACACGGCTCATTTTGGTTTCCTCAGGATTTCGCTGCGGTGATTGATCGCTGCAGTTCTCGTTTCAGAGCTATTCTTGTCGCTCTCCTGGCTCCTTTCTGGAAAGTGTTCCTATAAAAAGAGACGCTAATGATTAAAGTCGTTGGACACAGTGGGACGGCCAGATCAGCGCATTAATCTTCCTAATTAAACCTGTGAATAATTTACTGTGCAGATATTTCAGATGGTGCTGCCGGCCGAAGTGAAGCCCGACAGCTCGACGGCTCGGAGGTCCCAAACCACCGGACACCTGGTCCTGACGCTGCCGCTGGTACGTTCAGTCACCTGAGCAGGTGAAGCAGCAACCAGGCAAACTTCCTGGGGTTAATTAGTGTTAAGGATCTCCACAATTATTAGTGTTATTGTCAGGAAATGTGCTGCAGACGTCACGACAGATCCTCATCGGTAAAAGTTTTTATCTAACATCCCATGTAGAGCAACATTTAGCTTCCTTTAAGACTCTGATGATGAACTACAAGCTTCTTGTTTTCAGTCCAGCTGAAGACTTTAGTTTCTTCTCTCATTACTCATGAAGTTCCAAATAAACTTACGATTAAAGCTGCACAATATTATGGAAGCGATCCTAAAAATGAGTGCAAAGACTTCAAATTTGGTGTAACATGAACTCTTCTCCTGGTCTTTCTTAGCAAGTTGTCCAAGTTTATCCAAGATTTGCCTGATGCTTTTCTCAAAGGACTTTGAAACTTTTCAAAATTTTAAAGACTTGTTAAAAAAATGGTCTAATAGGACTTAAAATGGACCAGAACATCTCAAACTTCTCTAAATGTCTCGTAGTTTATCTAAAATGACAGAATGTCACAATTTAAACCCCAAATCTGTTTTTTGTTCACCACTGTTTTCAAACTGTGAATATTTCCAGAGTTCCAGGTTCTTGAAATCCATTGAGGTGGGTCCACATTTTAATGTTTCAAAGCATCCAGAATATGACACCAAAAATATGCCAGATGGCCAAAATGTGATTTAAATCCACCACAAGCAGTTAAAAACCACAAAATAATGTTGTAAAATTGACCACAGAAAGAGTATTTCTGCTGTAAAATTGGACATTTCACCATGGAGGTTGATGTACGATCGGCTCACGTTTGGAGCCTCTAGTGGACGTTTGAGGAACTGCAGCTTTTACTTCATTTTTCAGTCCTGGAACTGTGGAGATGTTTGGATTGATTTCCACATGAAAAAGTTCCCCCAGACCTTCATCTCCAGTTACTTAATCAATGATCAGAGTTCTACCTTCATCCTGGGAATATTTCCAGAGTTCCAGGTCCTTGAAGTCCATAAAGGAGAACATCAGTTGTCAGTAGGTCTACTCTAGAACTTTCTCCAGGTGTCGGTAGGTCTACTCTAGAACTTTCTCCAGGTGTCGGTAGGTCTACTCTAGAACTTTCTCCAGGTGTCAGTTGGACAACTCTAGAACTTTCTCCAGGTGTCGGCAGGTCTACTCCAGAACTTTCTCCAGGTGTCGGTAGGTCTACTCTAGAACTTTCTCCAGTTGTTGGTAGGTCTGCTCTAGAACTTTCTCCAGTTGTTGGTAGGTCTACTCTAGAACTTTCTCCAGCTGTCGGTAGGTCTACTCTAGAACTTTCTCCAGGTGTCAGTAGGTCTGCTCTAAAACTTTCTCCAGGGGACCTTCTCCTTTCCTGTTTCCAGTCTTTAAATTTAGTCTCACTTAGAACATTCCAGGTCCTTGAAGTCCGTAGAGGTGGGTCCGGATTTATCACTTTTTAATGGACTTTTTCCATCATTTCTGAGCCTCAGAACTTCATCAGTACAACTGACGTTTTGAAGCAGTTGAAGTGGAAATGTAGTTTTCTTAGACTAGAATGAAGATCATTGTAATCCATCATGTATTAATAGAATAGAATAGAATCACTTTATTCATACCCGAAGGGAAATTCAGTTGTCAGGGTTCTTATCTGTTTAATTTTGAATTGAATAGCCTGACTGCTGATGGTATGAAAGATTTCCCTAATCTTTCAGTCCTGCAGGGATAGGAGCCGTCCACTGATGTTTTGTTGTTCATTGAGGCAGATGTGAAGTGGATGATCCATGTTTGTAAGAATGGCCTCCATCTTTCTCTGTCTCCGTCTCTCCACCTCATCCTCCAATGTGTTCAATCCGATTCCAACCACAGAGCAGCTTTTTTAATCAGTTTGTTCAGACGCCTTACATCCTTGTTCTTTATACTGCCTCCAAAAAAGCATGTCTTAACACATTTTCGCGAAAAAAAAATTTGGTGATTTGCTTTAAACTATTAAATTGAAAGAAAAAAACACAAAATAATCTGCAAAAGGTTATTCATTCACTACAGATATGTTAGTTTTGCTGCAAATAGTGTTTATTACCATCAGAATAGATTCTGGCTGGACGTCATTGTTAACAGAACACTTTAGCATGATTGTTTCTTCACAGCAGTTCAATAAATCATTAAAAACTATAAAAAAACGTACTGCTACTGAATAACAATGTTTAAATCAGTAAAATGTCTCTGAAATTGTGTAAACAAATGAGTTTATAGTGTTTGCAGGAGATAAAGCGGGAATATTTTCCAATATAACAAATAGAGCTAGCACAAAAATTACAACCAAATCCAGTTTTGTTCATTTTAAAGCAAATTTTAGGGACCAAGCAGCTAACGTTAACTTTGTAGAGCGGTTCAAATATACGTCCACCACTTTCTCCTTTAGAGAGCTAAAACAATAATATTTAGAAATTAAATAGTTGTTTGCGACCGTTTCTACACCGAGTTTTTCACCGGGTCTTGTTCCGTGCATCATTACATTCTAACAGATTCTTGATTATTGCAGGAAAACGATGTTTCATTTATTTGCAACAGAGAAAACTGCCTGATAAAACATGATTTAGGCGTCTGATGCCTAAACATGATATTTTTTTAAATTATAACTTCAGTGCTGCTACTTTGCTGCTTTCTCTGCTTGTTTTGCTCCCAGAAGATCAGAGTTTTAATGAAGGAACTCTTTATAGCGACTATAAAGAGAGCCGGCTGCTACTATGAATCCTCCATATGGCCTCGGATGCATCCAGCTCCAGTAAACGCTTCAGAAATCAAAGCCGTGTGCAGAGAAACACCAGCAAACACGTTTGCTTTTCTCCTCTCATGTCCTTTTAGGCCCAAGGTGAAATCAAAGTGGTAAAGATCATCCAACGTCCGCCCAGAAACAGTGGAAACAGACGCTGCAGCTCGCCGCAGGACAATAAAAGGTAGTTAAATATCCTGTTTTCTCTGCAGCTGATGAAGCAAACGTCTGCATAATGTAGGAAAACGAACACATAGCACAAGCACAGCGCCTGAATCTCCTTCCAAAACACCGACTCTATGTTTTATCTTACTTTATGTAGTTTTGATGGACATCAAATCATATTTTTTGTCATTATATATAAAATATACCTCCTAAGAATTAGGTGAGTTTTAGTCTACAATAAGTTTAGTAAATTTAATGAAGCCACGCAGAGTTCTACCTTCATGCTGTGAATATTTCTAGAGTTTCAGGTCTGAAATTTGCCTTTTTCAATGGACTTTTTCCATCATTTCTGAGCCTCAGAACTTCATCAGTCCAGCAGATAGAACCATGACATTTAGGAGGAGAAACATCTGAGTTCTGGTCAAAACTGACACCAGATCAGTTTTTTCTTCCAAAACGAGGCAAACGAGACTCAAAACAAAGAAAGGAGACAAACTTTCAAAAAGAGACAAAAACTAACCCGAACGAGACACAAATAAAATGAATGCAAAACACGAAACAACACAAGTGAGACAAAAAAGATGATCTAAACACTGAATCTGTTTTCTGTTCCTTTTTCTCTATAACCGTCTTTGAGCATCAGTATTATGGGCATAAAAACTGTCCCGAAGACAAACAAAATGATCAAAATGTCACGCTAAACGACAAAAAACAAGGCATAAAATGGCACAAAGCAAGAAAAACGAGACACAAAATTTCATCAGTACAGCAGATGGATACATGACATTTTAGGAGGAAAAACACATTTGATTTCTGGGAAAAATTACACAAAAACAAGTTAAAAAACTGGAAAAGTACCACAGAAACAGACAAATTAACCGCTAAAAGAGACCAAATTGCAAAAAAAAAAGGCCAAAATTGCCACAAAGAAACACAAAATCAGCACAGAAAGACTCAAAATCCACACAAAGAGACAAAATTCCCACTGAAAGATGCAAAATTACCACAAAACAGACAAATTAACCACAAGAAGACCCTAAACCACCACAAAAATAGGTGAATATTCCAAAGTAAGACATGAAAAATCTCCACCAAAAGAAGCAAAATTACCCCAAAGAATCATCTGGTTCTTCATCTCCAGTAACTTTATCAATGATCAGAGTTTTGCCTTCAGACTATCTCCAGAGTTCCAGATCCCTGAAGTCCGTAGAGGTGGTCCACATTTATCACTTTTTAATGGACTTTTTCAGAACTTCATCAGCCCAGCAGATAGAACCATGACATTTAGGAGGAGACACATCTAAGTTCTGAAAAAAACTGACACCAGATCAGTTTAAATCCATCCAGGACTCACAGTCTGGAGCTGATTGAAATTTGAGTAATTTTACATAATTTAGTTAAATTTTGGACAACTTTTGTGTCATTGTGATCCATTTTTGAGTCATTTTAGGCAAAAATGTGCTAATTTTACAGTTTTTTTTCACAATGGAGAAGTATTGAGAAATTGTGGATGATTTTTGTGTAAAACAAGATGCAAAATGGTCAAATTGACCAAAAAATGACAAATGAGACACAAGTTGAGACACAAAATGACAAAAACGAGACAAAAGAATGACAAAAACAAGAAACAGAACACAATGGAACATGACTAAACAACACAAACATCTTTCTACAGCTGATGAGTCCAGAGGAAAAGTCTGGAGAGGCTTCAGTAAAGTTCTGCCTGATTGGTTGTTGGCTGCTGGATGACATCACCAACGCTGCCCAGTAAACGAGCTTCCTTTAAATCTGTGTGACTTCATGTTTTCTACTCATTTGTAATTCATGCTGGTGAATCTGCAGACCTAAAAAGGCGACAGTGGATTTTTTTCCTGGATTTCCTTCAGACTGTAAATAATGCATGAGACTCTCTGTTGGAATTCTGCTAAGTAGCACAAACACTGTTGTGACTGTGGCGTCAACAGACGATAAACGAGTAAGAAACAATAAGTTTGTAATATTAAAGATGAGCTAACAGCGGCTGTAGCCTGCAGGCAGCTGGATGTCGGTTTGTCTGAATTTCTCAGTGGGTCTCGGTTGGTTTTCGTCTTTGTTTGGCCTTGAGTTGCTCATGTTTCAGTGCTTCCGGCTTATCGGCTCCCTGTTGTCCTAATTACAGATTCCTGTTGTATATTAAAATCGTGATGCGGTTTTATCGGCCGAGTTGATGCTCGTGCTCTGCCTGCTAACGGCCGTGTGCTGGACGCTGATAACCTTGACCAGGAAGAAGAAGAAGAGTCCTCACCACAGCTCAACACCTCCTCTTCTTCTTCTGTGGTGTTTGGATTTAGCTTCAGGCTCAAACCACCAAACAGCTGCTGCTGGTGTGTTTTTGGACGAATCTCAATGTCTATTCTTGATCGTGACCCATATCCCACAACAGCAGAGAAAAACAAGCAGGGATTCACTTCAGTTCAGGTTTCCTTTCCAGTCAGACTCTCTAGAACCAACACACGGGTGACAAATTAAAGGAAAAGCCAACAAAAAAGGTCTTAATTACACGTTGGACCTCCATGTGACATCAGAATATCTTCAATGCTTCTTGCCTTTTATTCTCCACGTCTCTGGAACTCTACCAGAGGGATGAAACGCCTACTTTCCAAGAAATGTTCCCTCATTTATTGGGAATGCTTTCTACCGTCTCAACAAATCAGTTCAAAATCTACCACAGATGTTCGCCTCTGTTGAGATCTGGTGACAAATTTTTCAGCATTTCTAGCATCAACACTTCATTTCTTGTATTCTAGTGTACATTTATGCATCAAATTGCTCCTTTTCTGCCTCGTTTTAAGGTGAAAATGTTCAAGTTCAGACACCAGGTCATGCGTTTTAATTTGGGATGTTCATCAAGGCATTTTTTAACTGATCAGTACCACAACTCAAATCTAAAACCAACCATTTGTTTACATTTGCTGTCACTCAAATGTTGAAAAGACAATAGAATTTGGATCAGGATGCTTGGAATGCTATATTTTAATATCAGTAAATGGTTAATTGATTGCACAAAAAGTGGACAATGGACATTTGTCCGGTGTTGCTATTGTTGTTATAGTTTGACGCTTGGTTTGAAGCACAAAGGTAGCTGTGTTAAAAATGCCAATAATGTCTAAGATTCTTTAACTCTTAGACTTTGCTAAGTAACATAAATACAGTTGACAGATGGGTGAGAAATAATACGTTTTTTATTATTAAGAAGCAAAAAGAGGGACGAGTCAAGCATCCCAGTTTGTCCTTAACGTATTTGCTCTGGTCGGAGGTCATTAACATTCTCAGAACTTTTTGTCATAATGCTAGCTGCCTTTGCTAGCTAAACTCCCACATTCTTCTCTGAAACTGTCCTCACCACAAAAGCAACTTGATTACATTTTATTAGCCACTTTGCTTTTAAAATAAAAAATCACTGTCCTGGCGTATTGGTTAGCACTTTCACCTTGCAGCAAGAAGATCCCTGGTTCGAATCCCAGGGTGGGCCTGGGATCTTTCTGCATGGAGTTTGCATGTTCTCCCTGTGCATGCGTGGGTTTTCTCCGGGTACTCCGGCTTCCTCCCACAGTCCAAAACATGCTGAGGTTAATTGGTTACTCTAAATTGTCCGTAGGTGTGAATGTGAGTGTGATTGTGTGTCTGTATATGTAGCCCTGTGACAGACTGGTGACCTGTCCAGGGTGTCCCCTGCCTTCACCCGAGTCAGCTGGGATAGACTCCAGCACCCCCCACGGCCCTAGTGAGGATAAAGCGGTATAGAGAGAATGGATGGATGGAATCACTGTCCTCATCCTAGACTATAGCTCATCATGAATATATTAGCTGTGGTTGGAGGTCATTTTCACAAAAGTCTTTGTCATGGTGCCTGTTGCTGCTAAACTCCCACAATGCTCTCTGCTTTAACATGAACTGTAGTCTGAGTGACACCTCCTCTGGTCTCTACAGCATTAAACAGGAAGAGGCTCCATCTGGTGGAAGAACCAGGCCTTTTTAATCGCCTCCCTGGGGACAAATTTTCTGAATCTGAAGTTTTCTGATTCTGAACTACAGCTGATCTGCATTTACCAACATCATGGGGAGAAAACAGGTTTACTACATCTGTTGGAGCCTCAGTACATCCTTCCATCTGATACTACATTTACCCTCTGGCACTACATTTACCTTCTAATACTACATTTACCCTCTAATACTACATTTACCTTCTAATACTACATTTACCCTCTGGCACTACATTTATCCTGTAATACTACATTTATTCTCTGACACTACGTTTACCTTCTAATACTACATTTACCCTCTAACACTACATTTACCCTCTGGCACTACATTTACCCTCTAATACTACGTTTACCTTCTAATACTACATTTAACCTCTGACACTACATTTACCCTCTAATGCTACATTTATCCTCTAATACTACATTTAGCCTCTAACACTACATTTACCCTCTGACACTACATTTACCCTCTAATGCTACATTTAGCCTCTGGCACTACATTTACCCTCTAATACTACATTTACCCTCTATTACTACATTTACCCTCTAACACTACATTTACCCTCTAATGCTACATTTATCCTGTAATACTACATTTACCCTCTAATACCACATTTACCCTCGAACACTACATTTACCCTCTGGCACTACATTTATCCTTTAATGCTACATTTACCCTCTAATACCACATTTACCCTCGAACACTACATTTACCCTCTAGTACTACATTTACCCTCCAATACTACATTTACCCTCTAAAGCTACATTTACCCTCTAACACTACATTTACCCTCTGACACTACATTTACCCTCTAATACTACATTTACCCTCTAACACTACATTTACCCTCTAATGCTACATTTACCCTCTAATACTACATTTACCCTCAACAAATGAACCCAAACTACGGCAACAAAATGCCCCCACACTAAAAAACAAGCAAACCAAAGTAAGAATGCCTTAAAAATTAATACCATGTTTATTAATTAATATACTTCTAAATGAAGTAAATGAAATACACTAAAACAGTATTTCGCTTTGAAAGACTTCTCCAGTATGTTTTGCTTTCCTCCAGCTCGTCATTGGTTTCCATTGTTTCTTGTACCGTTGGAGGGAAATCAATGTGCAGAGATGCTAAACTTGCTCTAAAGTTGCATTAGTGCTGGAAGGAAAAACAGTGGAGACTTTTCAGATCAATCTGCACTCCTGACTTCATCATCAACTCAATGTCAGTTGCAAAAACAAAAGCAGACATGATGTTGACTGTGATCGACTGGCCTAAAAGACACTACAGCATGTTTTGGAAAACAGTCAGCAGTGTTATGAAGTGCTGCCAGTTCTCTAGGAAGATATTCAGATAATGGCAGTCTCAAATAAGTGCTTGTACTTTCACGAACAAATAAAGGCCAGTTCCTAACAACAGCATCGAGGAGGGCCAGAGTACCTGCACTGTAATGAAGGATGTTTATTTGGAGAACTAAACATCAGAATTGTGGTTCAATAAATTAGGGTTTAAACTTAGCCTGTGCGCACGGAAACTGTCAAAAAGTTATGAGTTAATGAGAAAAACAGCCAAAAGTAATGGATAAACAGCAGAAATAGTTAGCTAAAAGAAACACTGAGCTAACAATAATGGCTAAAGTGCTGAAATAGTTAGCTTAAAGAGGCTATCAGCTACAAGCAATGGATATACAACAGAACTAGTTAGCTAAGAAAAAGACTTAAAAGTAATGAATGTACAGCCAATTTTTTTTTAGCATAAACAAACAATTAGCTAAAAGTAATGGGTTTGCAGCTGAAACAGTCAACTAAAAGATACAATCAGCTAAAAGTCACAGATACACGGTTGAAATAGTTAGCTAAAAGAAGCTATTAGCTAAAACTAATGACTATACAGCAGATAGTTTGCAATAACAAATAATTAGCTAAAAGTAATGGGAAGAAGCTGTCAGCTAAAAGCAGTGGATATTCAGCTGAAATAGTTAGCTACACAAAGCAGCTGGCTAAAAGTCGTGAATATACAGCTAAAGTATTTAGCTAAAACAAATAATAACCTAAAAGTAATGGCTATAAAGCTGAAATAGTTAGCTAAATTAAGTAATTAGCTAAAATGCATGGATAAACAGATGAAACGGTTGTTCGTGAATTGCTGACAGGCTAAATTAATGATCGAGCAGTTAGTGAAAGTCACTCCTTAAAAAAAAAGTATAAAGAACAAAAATAATCTCAGACAAATAAATAATGTTTGAAACAGTGACTTTGAAGCTAAGAATTGATGTTTAAAATGTCTTTATCTCTGTTTTATCCTGAAGTTAACAGTTGGAACACGTGTTAGAGATGTAGCAGGATGAGAATAATGCGGTTTGATGCTAATTAAAACTGCTTTTCTTTTAGATCAAAAATGTTTAATCATTTTTCTAATCTGTAATTTCATTTATTTTTGACCCACTGTGGCTAATTAGCATCCTTGATATTTGGTAGAACTGAGACTGGATTAGTGTGTGTTTGTTTTATCCACAAGGGACTTTATTGTTATTTATTTTGCCGTCATGTTTTACTCTTAGGTCTCAGCTAATCAGAGTGTCAGTGGAAAAAACAATTAGCCCTTTTAGCGCCCTGGCACTGTCTGTCATGTGTAATTTATGCTATTAAGTGTTAGCCCTTATTCAGATGAATTTTCCCGTCAGACACTTATTTAATAACAGACCTCTTGTGTCAGCCTGACAGCAGGTTTTCCTGAAACATGATTAAAATAGAAAAGGGAAAATAGGGTAAAGTTCATGTGTTATTTTGCAGTTTGTTTGACAAAATAATTGCACCTCGAGGCTCAGCCGGAGTCGTTTGAAGTCCCGGACGAAGCTTTTAATTCGTCAAACTGCTCCTTCCAAGGTAAAAAATGACTTTCATGCTCTGCACTTTGGTTTATTTTAATGAGGACAAAATGAGCTTAGAATTAAAATCCACTCATAAAACAGGAGAACAGAGAGCTGAAGCGACCTTTCTTACATAAACCTGATTTACATAAATGTCCAGTCCACTGTTTTAGAGTTTAAATTTTATATTCTTCGTTATAAATGGGAGAAACCGTTCCACAGTGGTCCAAACCTGGGTAAAATAAAGCATCATAAACCTCTGCAGAGCATTTCCCAGCATGCATTGGAACTGTGTGAACATATATAGGACAGACTGTATTTTCCAGTATTTTTTAATGTCTAAACCAACAGCAGCATTAATTATTTACAGCTCTGGTTCCTGTGTGGTTTGGAGGCTGAAATGTGACGTTGGATCAGTTCAGCTTCGCCTCCTAATGACCACATCAGAGCCGTTTTACTGAGCCTCTGTTTCGTCTCTTCGCCTGGAGCTTCGCTGGTCTCCACGCCATCATTTCCATTTTATGACCGAGAGCTGCTTCCTGTCCTTCACGTGTCCCCATCAAACCCATCTAGAGCCCTGGTGGTGTTCTCAACCCTCCGATTAAACGGCAGACGAAATGCTGAGCTGCTAAGCTACGCGGAGAGATGACAGCTGAGCGGCGCTGAATTATGACATCATTTTACCACGATTAAGGCCGACCTCTGACCCCAGGCTTCCCCACAGGCTCTATATTCATCCTCCGGGGTGGATGGAGACGCCTCTAAAGGCCGCGGTCGGGTTTGAAATGGATTTGATGTCACGAGGCAGAACAAAGTGGGAACTATATCATTAGATCAGACCTGAAGCCCACAGCTCATGTCGCTGTGATCGCGTCCCGAGTGGATTTTAGAAGGGGGAAGGTCAACGGCAGAGCTGAATCTGTGTTATTGTATTAAACCCCCGAGTCCCAAAACCTGCTGGCTGATGTGAAAATCACCAACATGTCACCATTTATCAGAGAAATTAATTTAAAAAATAATCAAATCTAAGCTTCAAATTGTGATATTTATTCACAATCACTTTATTCTACACATCTTGATATAATAAATAGTCAAATAACTCATTCATCAGAGGAAAAAACTGTAAAAACAGAAGCAGATTTTCAAAATTCCAACAGTTCTTGAACATATCATTTAATGTGCTGGTTCCACTGGAAAAATGACCCAAATCCAAGCCTAAAGTCATGACATTTATTGACAATCAGTTTATGTTGTCATTTTGGACAAACTTGACTTATTTTGGACAAATTTCAAGTAATTTGTGACAATTTTATTTTGAACTTTTTTTGGTCATTTTGGACATTTTTTTAGTTACTTAGTTTACTTACAATCAGACAGAGTAAAACACAACATGCTCAGAAACGGTGAACAGAGGAGCAGGTTGTTGGAGATCCGTTCATATCAACATGTTGAAACATCTTTCTACAGATGATGAGCTGAGTAGAGAGGAAAAGTCTGGAAACATGGAGACTGTTAAATACCTGTTTTTTCTACTATTGGTAACAGCTGTGGGGATTTGGGAAAAAATATGGTTGATGATTGTTTTTTGTTTGTTTGTTTTATTATTTCTGTAAATCACTCAGAAAATCTGCTTATTTTTTGTCTTTTTTCAGGAATTTGTCAGGAGTATGTTGTGTGATTTTAGGTCATTCATTGAACTCGAGTCTAATTCTCACAGCTACACATTCATTTGCGTCTCTTAATTAATCTCTATAATCTATTAATCTCTATAATTTAAACTCATGAATCACGACAAGCTCAGAATTTACAGGAAGTGATTCATGAAGAGCATAAAACTCTTTACAACTGTTATTTCAATGTTTATACAGGTCATTTTATAGATTTAGTCCAATCCAACAGCTGAAATCTGCCCTGATTACGTTCAAACACACTGATCTTTGTCGTATTAAACCTGTAAATTACATATTTTACATATTTTGACTCTATTAAATCCTCTTTGGGGCCACAGGAAGCCTCGGAGTGGCCCTCAAACCACGTAATAATCCATCAGTCGCCTCATAATAAGCAGGATTTTTGTCCCTCAGGGCTGATCTGATTTTGAGGAAGAACTGCTGCCGTGTTCGTCCTCTGACCTCCTGCAGACGTCTCAACAAATGAATTCATCAATACTGCAGCATGTGCAGTTATCAGTGGGCTGATAATAAGCTGTTGACGGTCCGCAGAGCTCATTAGATACAACGACCGACCTCGGGGCCGCGAGCCTCTGATGACTCCATCAGGTGTACCTGCTTCTGAGATGAGCTAAACTTAGACCGAGGAGTCGTGAATCTTTAACATTCCGCCTCAGACCCTACTCTTTATCATTAATACGCCCCAGGTTCATTTAGCTCCATCACACGGTGTCAGTTAAAGAAGAACACGCCTTTAAATCATTCAGAACAGCCGCTGATTAACCGTCAAACACATAAAACAACAAGTACAGCTGCCAGAAATTCAAGGTAAAGTCATCGCCTGCCATGTTTAGTCGCATATTTGGTTCAGTTTCAGGTTTTTCTCGATTTTCTGGGTTTTTTTTGTTTGTTTTTTCTTACCAACAAAACAATTCAGTTAGCAGCTAATTTAACCACATTTTCCATCACCTTCATCTGCACCTTGTGTTTAGTGGGGATTTCCAAATGTTAGCATGCTATGCTAAGATAGAGGATAACTCTTATACCTGCTAAACAGCAGAAAGTTAGCATTGTGAGCTATATTGTTGGGTGACATTTTCCAATACTTTGATTTATGACTAAATACCCGCAAAACTTCAGCTACATTCCCGGCCAACTTCGTCTCTACTTTGTGTTTAGTTAACTGGCAACTGTTAGCATGCTAGGCTAACATGCGGGATGACTTTTATAACACACCTTTATATCCATCACTTCATCCAAGGATGAACCGTCAAACACAAAAAAGCGATTGCAGCCAGAAATTGAAGGTGAAGTTGTCGCCTGCCGTGTTTAGTCACATATTTGGTTCAGTTCCATGTTAATTGTCTTAGTCTGGACTTTTTTTTACTAACTAAACGATTCAGTTAGCGGCTAATTATCCTCATTTTCCATTACCTTCATCTGTACGTCGTGTTTAGTGATGATTTCCAAGTGTTAGCTAAGCTAGCTAAGATACAGGCTAAATCTTCATCACAAAAAAAATTAAAAGTCCTTTTACGTCTGTACTACCTGTAGACACCATGGTCCTACTATCACACTAGAACTAGTTTTACTGCTGTTATCAAGGTTGTTTTCTCCTGACTAGATCCTTGCTGGTGTTGGATCTACTCTCAGATGGGCGTCGCTTTGGATACAAACGTCTGATGAATGAAACTGTAGAATCAGGCGTTATGACGGACGGATCTGATTAAAAGTTTCTGTTTGTTGTTTTGATCTTGGTCTGGTGTCGGAGCTCTGCCCTTCAGCTGGAATGTTCACTCTACATTTCTCTTCTTTATTACTCCACCAAGGAACATGGTGGAGTTATGTGAGGATCGGCGTAAGTTTGTCTGTCTGTCTGTTAGCAACATTATTCAGAAACAGATTTGTAAGAAATTTTCAGGGAAGGTCAGAAATGACACAAGGACCAAGTGATTAGATTTTGGCAGAGATACAGTTTATAGTCTGGATCCACAGATTTGTTAAAGATAACTGTAACCATGACAACAAGTGAACACTGTCACTTCCTGCTGATGATCACATGATTGTGATCCTACTACAAATCCACCGCTGAGGACTTATCAGGACTTATCCATCAGAAATGATCCAAGGAACAACTGATTACATTGTGGGGCTGTTTCTGAGTCCCATCAGTTCCTGTCGTCCGCTACATATTTAGGTCACGTGATCCGGGATCCGTACATAACGTTAACATGCAGAACACACGCCTGTGCTCAGTGCAAGGTCATTTTATTTGTAGGTACATCTATATTAAATGGACACATTCTATGTTGCTGTGATTTCTGATCATCAATAACTAATAAACAAATGCTGCATTTCTGACATATGGGGGAATGAGCAGCCTTGGAGGAGGACTGATCTCTGAGTGCTTTTTTAGTTATTATTCATTGTTACTCATTTTATTCTTCAGTAAACTACAAACTCTGTTGCACCTCCACTGTTTATTGCTACGTCTCATCCAGATATCCACAACGATCCTGTCTATAAATAGTCGCTCTGGTTCTCCCCCGTCAGCAGGAAAAGCCTCCAAATTACTTCCCCGTCTTCTGCTGATTGTCCCGCAGTAAATGAAGCCACTTCTTACTGTACAGCGTTTGTCCTCCGGCGGCTTCGTCTCCATAAAGGAGTGTGAGGATGCTGGGAGTAATGAAGGATGCTCCTCCTGCATCCTGCTGCTGTTTACCGTCGGCCGCTGAGCACCAGATTAAATTATAATGGCCGCGCTCTTCCTGGAAGATCAGCACATTTCATTAATTCCTCCTCGCCTCTGGTTCCCACTTTATGGACGGATATCGTACAGCAGATACCGACGGGGGCGTAATTAGCGCCGGCGCTGTTTCTGTAATGAATTCAGATGCAGCAGATGTATTTTATCAAGATGAAGGACTCCTCAGACGTCTGAAGGTGTTCTGTGATTTCAGGCTCCTTTAAATCCTGGAAGTTAAACCCTGAACTCTTGGTCATGTTCCTGGAGCTGTTTTTATGAAATGTTTGCAACGTGGCACAAAGCTTTGTCCTGCAAAAAGTAGCCATGAGGGCTGTAAACCAGGAGTATCAAACTCATTTTAGTTCAGGTTCCACATTCAGTCCAGTCCAATCTCCAGTGACCAGTAAAACCACAGCATAACAACCTGTAAGTAACCACAACTCCTCATGATTCCTTTTTATAAAACATCATGAGCAACCTGAAATTACAAAAAAAAATTCAGTTTCAGCAACATTCAGCCTCAGTTTATCATTTCCACATTACAACTTCCAGATCACAGAGTGTCGACAAAGGAACACAACATTTAGTCACCTGGAAATGAATGATAAAGTATTTTACTTTATGATCAAAATGACAAAGTCAGACAAAAACAAGACAAAATATTACAAAAACCAGACACAAAATGGCAAAGAAATGGACAAACAACACAAGCGAGACAAAATAAACACAAAACGACAAAAACGAGACAAAAAACAAATAAAATAAAACAAAAAATGACAATGACACAAAAACACAAGCAAGACGAAAAGCAAACACAAAACGACAAAACAAGAAACAAAATGACAAAAACGAGACAAATGACAAAAGTCAGATAAAAAGACAAAAAAACAACAAAAATGAGACGGAAAATAACAAAAGAACAATTAACAGTCTAGTATTTTACTTTATGATCAAAACAACAAAAGTCAGACAAAAAAGACAAAAAACAACAAAAACAAGAGAAAATATTCCAAAAATGAGACACACAGTGACAGAAAAATGGACAAACAACACAAGCAAGACAAAAAAGACACAAAACGACAAACAAAACCATGAGACAAACGACAAGTCAGACAAAAATACAAACAACAACAATAACAAGACAAAATATTACAAAAAATGAGACACATTTGGAAAATGTGTCTGTCAATGTTACTATGCTAAGCTAACATACATGTTGATAATTACATAGAATTAAACTGGAGTTTGCACAAATTTGTCCTTTGATTTAGGGTCAAAAACCTGAAAAACATCAGCTGCATTCCCATCAGGCTCATCTGTACTTTGTGTTTGGTGCTGATTTGCAACTGTAGCATGCTAAGCTAACATACATGTTGATAATTTCATTTAAATTAATTCAGATAAATTTGTCGGTCAGTCTGGGAGAGTGTTGTGTTGTCCGTCCATGTTGTAGTTTTTAATCTGATCAGTATTTATGGTACATTTTTGTACCATTAGTGGATAAAAATGAGCCAAACTTTACGTCTTAACGGTCTAAACATCGTAAACTATGATAAAATGAACTCGATAAAGTTCATCAACCAGCTGTCCACAGATTCAGTAATCAGACTCTCATCTTCAGGCTCCAACATTATAAATCAATGAATAAACGGAAGCCGTTGGTGGCTGCAGGCTCCGGTTGGGTTTAATGTGTTGGGATGGACCATCAACCCTCCAGAGATGAATTTATGGAGGTTCTTCCAATCAGGAGCCTCTGAAAGCATCTGCAGATAATAACTTCAGTCAGCTCGTCTCCTCAGAGGTTTCTCTTCTACATTGATGCTGTTTGATCTTTTGTCAGGGTTGAATCTGAGTTCAGATTTCAGCTGAGAGACTCACAAACACTCAACCATCATGAACATTATTTATGAAACAAACATTTGATGATGATTTTAGTCTCATCACAGAAACACAACTACGACAACTACTGTCTCCTGGAATTTAGCTTTCCTTACATTATTCTGATGTTAAACAATAATAATCCAACACAACAACACACAACAAACAATATAAGTACACACCAACAACATAACCACAAAAGACAACAACACTCAGCACAACAAAACAACACAACACAATGACATAACAACAAAACACCACACAACACAAAACAACATAATGACAAAACAACACACAACAGACAACACAACAACAGCACAACACAACAACAAAAACACAACTCTAATCACAGAACCACGTCTCCTAAAGTTCAGTTTTCATGATATTTTTCTGATGTTAAACATAATTCAGCAGAACAACACAGCACGCCCTCAGACTTCAGCAGAGCATTGTCATAGCTTTTGATCACCCATCCTGGCCAAATTTCAGCTCTGTGTTTCACTAAAATATCTAAGTTTTCGCCGGTCCTGATGTGTGTGCAAATTTTCACACATTTTCAGGTCATTTTAGGCTGCAAAATTACAGACAGAAAAATGATGAAAAATAAGAATAAACCCATGGATTTCAAGACGCAACAATTTAACAAAAACAGCTCAAATGTGACAGATATTAAGTCACTGAACAGACGATCTAAGGTGTTTTTGACCGTAAAACTGGAATAACTGAAATCCTGCAGCACGTTTTTCCTCCTCAGATCTTCACAGGAGACTCCTTAACGGAAAACGGATGTCCTGCTGAGATACTAAACACATGGAGTGTGTGGTAGATAATTTATTAATGCTGCAGCAGCTTCATGTCGTATAACACCTGGACCGGGCCGCAGACATCCACTGTCGTATTTATAGTGGCTGGTTTGACTGCGCCGCCGTACATCACATCTCCTGCACTAAATCTGAAACTCTTCTGCAGCAACATTTATACTCCTGGTTTCTGTTTAGCTTGTTGACCCCAGAGAAGGTTCAGAGCTTTCAGGTGTTCCATCCATCCATCCATCCATCCATCCATCCTCTATACACCGCTTTATCCTCACTAGGGTCATGGGGGGTGCTGGAGTCTATCCCAGCTGACTCGGGTGAAGGCAGGGGACACCCTGGACAGGTCACCAGTCTGTCACAGGGCTACATATACAGACACACAATCACACCTACGGACAATTTAGAGTAACCAATTAACCTCAGCATGTTTTTGGACTGTGGGAGGAAGCCGGAGTACCCGGAGAAAACCCACGCATGCACAGGGAGAACATGCAAACTTCATGCAGAAAGATCCCAGGACCAGGCCGGGATTTGAACCGGGGATCTTCTTGCTGCAAGGTGAAGGAGCTAACCACTATTGCACTGTGCAGGCCGCTCTCAGGTGTTGATTTATTCAATTAAACAGCATGTAGAGTCAGTTTCCCTCTACAGAAACAACAGAAACACGTCAAACTTGATGAATCATTGCTACTTTTTAATACAAAGACCACTGAAATGATTTCTTTCATACATTCAGATACATCAATATAACCATAAAACACATTTATTCCCTGATATATTCCACATCTAAAGGAGTTTTCTAAGTTGTAATAAGAAGTCGAGGAATACATCAAAAAAATACAAGCTTACCAAGTGTTGACAGTCAATAAATAAACAGAAATGATTGAATAAATGGGTGGATAATCAATGTTAAAGTAGGCTGAGTGTGAATACTTGGTTAAAAGTGCTAAAAGCAATGCAAAACATGGATAAATGTAGCTGAAAATCTGTCATTATACAGCACATTTTTAAAAACAAACAATGCTTTCCAACAGAGAAATTGGATTAATTGGAGTCAAGATCCTACAATACTATATGCAATACAGATTATATAGTAAGAATAGGAACCTACAATATTATATATAATGGTAGATAAATGGCTAAGAAAAGGCTAAAAATGGACATAATGGTAGATAAATGGTTCAAAAGATAGGTAGTATTGACAATAACATGCTACAATATTATATATGAAGCAGACAAGCAGTGAAAAGCTAAACATTGTGGATAAACAGTTTGAAAAAATTAGCTAAAGATGACGGAAAGTTTGCTGAAAAAGCTGAAAAACAAGGTAAGATGGATAAATGGATAAAACGTCAATGTTAAAATAACGGTGGGAAGAGGTAAGCCTGAGTAAACAGCTGAAACTATCTACTAAAAGTAGTAGATAAAATTTCACAAAGTTTGATAAAGGTAATAGGAAATTTGCTTCAAAAGCTGAAATATCAAAAACGCACGGATAAATGTTTTAAATAATCACCTAAAATAGTTTTTAGAAAGAGCTTAGTTTGTGGTTAAATGGATGAAATGGTTTATAAATGGTTAAAAAACAGAAGTTAAAACAATGTGCTAAATGTTGTGGATAAACAAAAAAACAACGGCTAAAGTTGTGTTTACACTGGTAAAATAGTTAGCTAAAAGTGGCGTGGAAAAGTAACATCCAGAAATGCTAGTGCTTCTGCTGGTAACCATAAAAACTAACCTGGCTACCATCCGGTGTATTTAAACTTTAACTTCCATCCTTAGTCTGCTGGGTCCTGAATCAGTTCTGTTCTTAAAGTTTTCTTTTGCTTACTGTTGACACCAGAGAAGACGTCTGACTGTCTTCGTTCTTTGATGTTACAGGAATAAAAACGATCTTCCTGAGAGGCTGGAGGTTGATCCCAGTAAACGAACATCCTTCGACATCGCCAACATCGTTCAACGGCGAAGCACCAAAGAAGGTCCGCTGGAAGTAAACAGGACGACTCCACCTGAAGCCGATCATTTGTCTGAAGGTTTCATAGACGATCCAGACGTTCCACCGCTCATATAAGACGATAAGGATCCTTTAAGCACCAGCAGCACACAGACTTTAATTAAAACATGATGTTTATGGAGGTAAAACACTCAAGCCAACAGACTGTACAGATAATAGCAACCACTTACATGATACAACAAGACTTTTAGAAATAATCACAACTTTACAGAACTTTTCCTTTCAAACCCAGCATTTAGTTCCCACAAACTTCCTTCAGATGGAAAATCATCCAGATGAAAACTGTGAATCAAACACCGTAGATGTCATCGCTAAAGTTCAGGTAAATGTTGGTTCTGCTCTTCTTACATCATTTCACATGTTAAAAATAAAATATCCAGAGCAACACCCAAAGCTGTTGAAGTGTTCTCGGGACTGGTTTATGTTTGGTTCCGGTCTTCATTCTCCTGATTCTGGATGTGGTTTAGAGTTGGTTTAGGATTTATTTAGAATTGATTTTGCTCTGGATCTGGTCCTGAATGAGAACTGGTTTCAGACTGTGCTCTGACTGGTTCTAAATATTTTTTGGACTGGTTTAAGGTTTGACTTTGGTCCTGGTTTTAGACCTTTTAATGACTAGTTTAGGACTGGTTTCAGACTGTATGTTGGACTGGTTTTGAACTTTCTTGGGACTGGTTTATGTTTGGTTTCAGTCTTGGTTCTGGGTGTGATTTAAAGCTGGTTTAGGATTTATTTTACTCTGGCTCTGGTCCTGGATGAGGACTGGTTTCAGACTTACTTGGATTTTTTTAGGAGTAGTTTAGGTTTGGTTTTGTCATGATTTTGAACTGTTTTTTGACTTTTCTGGGACTGGTTTCTGGTTCTGAACATTTTTTGGGCTGGTATAGGTTTGATTTTGGTCCCGGTTTTAGACCTTTTTCAGACTGTCTAGTGTGGTTCATAGACTTTTTTTTTAATCCCAAGAACACCAAACCTACCATCAAGCATGGTGGTGGCAGTATCGTGCTCTGTGGAACTGCAGTTTTCCACAAAGTAAATGGAATAATGAAGAAGAAGGATCACCTCCACGTTCTTCAGGAGAACCTAAAACCATCAGCAGAAGGTTGATCTTGGACACCGTTGGATGGACAGTGTTAGGAGTGATGGAGGCTGCTGTGGTAGAAAGAGACGACTGGAAAATGAAACGGAAAGACCAGATCATCAAAGGAGCGTTCATCAGAAGCATGTGGTGGAATTTTTATCAGAACTTGGTCCTCAGGCTGCTTTGACATGGAGGTGAATCAGCCGTTACATGAAGTCTTGGTTGCTGTTGACTCACTGAAGCTTCTGACTGGACTTTGACGATATCCATGATTACATCTTAGCTGGATTCAGTCTGAGAATCTACAGCATCACACTGACCAGTTCAAACCTAATTTCCCAACGATGTAGATGTGTTAAATTGAGGGAAATTAAAGATGTCTTGAGGTACAATTAAACTGTGGATCTCTGAAACTGGATGTAACACCAGTTACGATTCAGCTGCAGATATCTGAAGCTAATTATCTGACGTGGGAAACACAGGGATTATCCAGAAGGAATGACATAATCGATGCCTGAAATATTCTCTTTTTAACTATTTAAATCACAGAAATCTGCAGTAGAATCCAGTGTAGCTGGAAGTGAAGTTGATTTCCAACAAAGTTTCTTGTGCAGATGTTGGTGCAGCAGCAGGAAGCGTAAAATCGATGATCTGAGCTGAGTTCTGCTGCTCCTGCTGCTCTTCGCCCTGCTGTGTTTTCTGTTTTCTTGTGAAGCTCTGAGACAGAAACTCTGCCAGCCTTCTTCGGGCCCAGAGGACGGCGGTCCAAACACATTCTGAGGCGCCTCCAAACTCGGCTGAAGTCTCAGGGGTCCAAGTTGTCACCTCGAGAAGCTCTGAGGTCACGACTCCACAGCAGCAGAGGAATCATGTTTCCCTCAACAGCCTCGAAGTTCTTTTATTGTCCAGCTTCTATATTTGGGCTCCTGCCGCCCGGGAGATTCCTACATTTGTGATTGTTGCAGGAAAAACAGCAGAAAGTACAGAAATACTGAAATCTAATCCTCTAACTGAGATTTAAATAAAGACTTTCATGTAAAATCTGCATTTTGTTCGTGATGATGGGGGATTCAAGCAAATGTACAAATCCTTGAATCAAAAAAGTATTTAAGCTAATTACTCATGGAAATGAAGTTATATAATTTCCATGTTATTTATAAAGAATATTTACGTGTTACGTACTTTATTATGTATGTACTGAATTTAGAGGCAAAAAAAGTCAAACTAGACCGAAAACACTGAATTTTTTCTCCAAAAAGTTTAATTTACAACAACTTAATGTTTTCCAGCATTAACACGTTTATAAGTTGACTGCTCATAAAAATGAAGTTGTTCCACATTATTTAAAATGAATTCTTAAGTGTTATGTACTTAATTATTATTGTAGTTATCTTCACTATCTTCACCTTGGAGCAGCATATAAATGAACTTGTCACCAAAACGCTGCAGATCTTAGCCTGTAAAATTCAGTATTTTTTAGATTTCATACAAACTCTTTTGCTGCCTTTTGTTTGCAGATGAACCGAGCAGGTTTCCACCAACAGACAAACATCATTTAGCTACAGCCATTTAAAAAAGAAAAGTAAATAAACCATCATCTTTATCTTCTGACCTCTGATTGGCTCATTAACCACCACAGAAGTCTTTGTCATGGTACCTGTTTGTCCATTCTTAATCTGTTGGAATTTTGCTAAGGAGCACCAAAAGTGTTGTGTTTATGGTGCTAGCAGGTGATAGATGGGCAAAAAAATACATTTTTAATATAAATAAGAATAACGAGGAACTAGTTTGTCTTTAATGCATAAACTCAGAAGTCTTTGTCATGGTGCCCCTTTGCTAGCTAATCTCCTACATTCTTCTCTGAAACTGTCCTCACCACCAGAAGCTTGATTACATTTTAATAGCTATTTAGCTAAAGAAGCTCTGTCCTAGCAGACTACAGCTCATCATGACTATGTTAGCTCTGTTTGGCTGTCATTAATTTCCACATTAATCTTTGTCATGGTGCCTGTTGCTGCTAAACTCCCACAATGCTCTCTGCTTTAACATGAACTGTAGTCTGAGGGATGCCTCCTATGGTCTCTACAGGATTAAACTGGAAGAGGCTCCACCTGGTGGAACAACCAGGAACTACAGCTGATCTACATTTACTGACTTCATGGAGAGAATACAGGTTTACTGCAGTACATCTTACCATCTAATACTACATTTACCTTCTAATACTACATTATCCTCTGATACTACATGTACTCTAAGAGTACGAGGCAACACCTGGTGGAACAACCAGGAACTGCAGCTGATCTACATTTACTGACAGTTGAACTGTGTCTTCTTCTGTCTTATTAGTTATGATGTTTTTAATAATTTTAATTTGTTTACGTTGAGTTCGGCAGGTTTTATCGCTGATGGTCTGTAGAGAGTCAAAGAAACAGATTTTATCTCATTGATTTCTGATATTTTGGGGTCTTGTATCGCTCCAGACTTTATTCCTCCTGAAGTGAAGATGTGGACATTGGAGTTATTACTGGTGTTAAACGCTTCGTGCTGCTGGTTAAACTCTGAAATATGACACTTTGGAACTTCCCCAGATTCAGTGGAGAACATTACTTCCCGTTATTACTTTGACCCAGATCTGAGCCGCCAGCAGGAGCTGATCATTAATTATTGATGAATCATCTTCCTGCTCCATCATGTGGCTGCTGATTGGACCTGCTGTGTGGATTTAACCGGAGCTTTTTTTCTGTCTAATGAGACAAACCAACATCACCGCTGGCATCTGAAATATGCCCACGAGGCTCCGTTTGTTAGTGGAGTTGGCTGCGATCAGAGGGAAATGCTTCATTAACGATATTTAAGAATTCATTTCCCTCCCATTTATCGGCTCTCTGGGACTTTGATGTCAGCGGGGGTTAAAGACTCGCTGGGTGCTGGTTGGTGGTTAACTGCTGTCCTAAAGCCTTCACGTTTTTATGGAATAAATCAACATGTAATCAGAATCTAACATTATTAACAAGTTGTTTTTCTTCACTGTTTACTGCGTCTCCATGGAAACAACACGACCATGACTTCTGTGCAGTTTGACAGTCAGAACACCATAAATCAGAAAAGTAACAAACTATCAAACAAAAAACAAACTTTCACATCATCTGTAGAAGATGTTTCACAGTGCTGGATGGATCTCCAACAACTTGTTAACTTTGTTGTCTTACGTGACTTTGGGACAGTTTTTCCTCTTTGCGGTCGTTTTTTGTCTTGTTTTTGTTGTTTTCTGTGATGTTTTAGGTCTTTTTGGGGCAGTTTTGTCTCCTTTCTGTTGTTTCACATCTCATTTTTGTCATTTTTGTTTCATTTTTCTCGTTTTGTGGTGGTTTCGTCTTTTTTTTGGCATTCTGCGTCTCATTTGTGACATTTTTTGTATCTTTTGTGTCATTTTATGTCTATTAGTTGTTGCTTTATGTCTTGCTTTGTGTCTCGTTTGTCAGTTTTGTGTAGTTTTTATTGTTTTTTGTTGTTTTGTGATTTTGCTCTCTCATTTTTTTCATTTTGTGTCTGATTCGTGTCGTTTTACGTCTTGCTGCTCCCTCTTTGTCGTGTTTTTTGCCCTTTTGTGTCATTTTTTTGGTCTTGTTTTTGTCGTTTTGGGTCGTTTCATGAAGTTTTCTTGTGGTTTGTGTCTGTTTATTTGTCCTTCAGTCTCCTTATTCTGTAGATGTTTTTCTATCTTCATGTCTCCAGACATTTCCTCTCTGCTGTGTTCATCATTAGTAGAAAGATGTTTCTCCATGCTGAATGGATCTCCAACAAGCTGCTCCTCTGTTTCTGAGCCATGCTGACTTTACTTATTCATGTTTTCCTCTCAGTCTCTGCTATTTTCCCTGTTTTGTGTCTTGTTGGTCATTTTCTCTTTTTTAAGTGATTTTGTGTCTTGTTTTGATGATTTTGTGTCTCATTTTTGTGATTTTAACTAATTTTTGGTCAATTTTTGCAACAATTCAAGTCATTTGATTAAATTTCGACTGTTTCTGGACAGCCTTTACTCATTTTATGTAAATCTTTAGTTATTTTGGGACAATTTTGACCCATTTTGGAGAAATTTCAAGTCAAAATATCTAAACACTGTGACCTTGTCTTGTCAATAATGTTATTTACTGCTGCATTTTCCCCCCCCTCAAATCAGTTGTTTTTGTTGCCCTTTTCTAACTAAAATGTCCTTTTTTAATGTTCTGGAGTGAACTGAGCTCAGCGGTTTGATGTGGTGATGATTTACCCAGAATTCCCAGCAAATTCATCCGACTTCAGAGCCACACTAAGATGTCTATCTAAAGTCTGTCGGTTAAATTTAGACTCTGATGAAGCTCTGTCTTTAGTGTAGATTAAAGTAAATGTGCTTCCTAAAGTGGGGAAACCTGTACTTTTCCAGTAGAACAACCAGACTGGATCTGATCAGAACCAGAATAAAACCAGAAGCCAACCTCGGGGACGTTTCTCGGCTGATCAGACCCGTGAAAGCCTGCAGCCTCCTTCCTGCTCAGTTATCTGCTTCTTATCTGTCCATGCTCCATCGCTGCCTCATTCATTTTCCTCTGTTGCCATGACAACGGATGGCCCCACTTTTGTACATAAAGCAGCGACTCGTTATGTCGACTGGGTCAGACGGACCGACTCGTAAAAGTTCCTCCTGACGCCGATGATGTCACTGTTAGAAGGAAGGAGGAGCCACAGGAGCTGTTTTTTACTCTCAGTTTTACTTCCATTTTCTGCTTACAGGAAGTTCATCTTTTCATTGTGTTTAGGCTCAAATTAACTTCATAAACTCAGAAAATGCAACAACACTTCCAGGTGTTTCTTTGCGAGCTGCTAGTGGTAATAAATCTAATATCATCACAGGTCTGTTCCAGTCAGGCTTCAATGAGCTAAATGCTAACGTTAGCAGGCTAACATGCTCACAGAACCGATGTAATCGTGCAGTTCATGGCAGAATTTGTGCAGCTGAGATTGCAGGAGTTGCTCCATTATTTTAGCTTTTCTCAGATTTTTGTTACTTGGGACCCAACACTGAGAGCTGTAAAATATTTTGGCTCAATTTTGAGAGTTTCATGTGTTTTCAGATCGGGACACTGTTGTATTTTTACCCTTAAAAAAACATTGGAAGCCATTTTAAAGGTTCAGTGTGTCCAGAAATAAAACTCCAACAGCCATAAAAAATGATGAGGAAACAGACAGAAGAGTTTCCAGCAGATTATAATGATTGACTGGATCCAGCAGAGGTAACATTTAGAATTATTGCACTTGAAAATTGGAAAAAATGTGAAAATCTTCAACCAAAGCTGTCATTGTGCCCCCAGAAAGTTCCTTTAAGTGTATATCTATGGATGGATCCATGTTCCTACTAAAATACAGTCTTTGGTCCACATTTCTCAAGTCAGTAAATCTTCTGCACGGTTCATCCATGACTATCATTACTAGACATTCATGGTCAACAGAGGATGAACCCTGCAGATGTTTGGGATTCACTGAGTCTTCCTTCAGCACTTCCAGCTGATGGACATCTTTGGTTTACAGTGAAATGTGTAGACATGTTTGATATGGATTTCCATTACAGTTGGTACAAACATTCATTGAGTTCCACCAGAGCAGCTAACATGAACAGATTTAACAGGTTCACTTGTTGCTCTCTGATCATTTAAAGACATTT
The DNA here is from genome assembly GCF_021347895.1 of Acanthochromis polyacanthus. Lineage (NCBI taxonomy): Eukaryota > Metazoa > Chordata > Actinopteri > Pomacentridae > Acanthochromis > Acanthochromis polyacanthus. The sequence continues at coordinate 3,636,975 of NC_067121.1, forward strand.
TTAAGGTTTTAAACATCAGCGAAGCTTCAACCCTTAAAAATCTCCAACTCTTCCTCCTTTATGTCGTCTTCTCAGGACTCTCTGGTTTGTTTTTTCTTTGAAGCGTCACTCAGCAGACTGACGGGCCGATAAACAAACTGTTGATAAACAAACTGTTTACAGCGTCTCCGGCCTTTAAAGTTCAAACACCGTCTGATCTGTGAAGACGACGAGTTTCTTAATGTCGCTTTGAAGGAACTCTGGTTGGTTTTAGATTCTGATACAATAGAAAACACCCAAAAAATCCAACCTGTCAGCAGTCACATGATCAAAGCGGCTGGAAACAAACCAGGTTATTCAATAAAGATGTTTCATTTAAATGCTTAGCGTCCTTTCTACAGTTTTAGGTGATGTTCTTGGTTTTATCCAGAACTCAACTGCAGCTTTCAGATAAACTGAGTCTTTAGATGGTCCTGCTCATGTTCACACCTGATTTAAAGCTATTTAAGCCTCCAGGGGGGTATTCCACGAAGCTGGCTAAAACAGGCTGGGCTTACGCCGGTAAGCGTGGCTTGAACAAGCGGCAACTTTAATCTCAGCTGCAGGTAGTTCCACGAACGAGGCTCAGCTGTTTTTCAGAGACGCTTATTCAAGCCAGGCTGATCCAAGCTGCGGCTGAGCGCGTCCGGGGAGATAAAAAGCCCCGACGTGTCGATCGTCGAAATGATGATATTATGTCTAAAAACAGAGCGGAGACTTTCTCTTCGGCGGATTAAATGCGTAAGTGTTTATTTTCTTTTTAATGAAGCACTTAGTCTGAGCGTACACACGCACACGTCTGAAAATTTAATTTTCAGAGGGCACGTTTTTGACACTGATTAGGGATAACCCACAGCTGCAGTGGTTGATGACTTTTTTTTCCTCACCCTGAAGTTTGTCACACTACTGTGGCCCAGAGGAGATCAATCTGATGAAATAAAGCTTTTAAAACCCATTGAAGACATTTTTTATGTGTGTATAAACATATATATATATATATGAGAGAAAGAGGCTACAGCCTGGTTTTGTGTAATGTGATGGTGGTTTTCACTTTTTACTCTGGTAGGCCTAATTCATGTTCTTGATTTGACAAATATATATCCACCATAGATGAATAAAGCAGCAGGTAACACCTAAAACCAAAGGAGGAATACTTTGGAAAAAAGGGGCAACTTCATGTGGAGATGTTTCATCAAACACTCAAACTTTGAATGAAAAAGCAGAAAAAAACATGTAGGCCTACAGAGGAGATGTCATTTTTATTAGAGATGATAGTGCTGCTGTGGCCTACATTTAAATAAGGGAGAAGACACAAATGAGCTGTACACTAAACAGTTCTCTCATCATTTGGCCTCACCTTTGGATTCTCATCATGATCAGATTGGACCGCTGGTCAAAGGAAGGTATTCTTTATGGAAAACTGGCTGTTGTGTCCTGCTTATTTTAACACAATCTGTGCCTATTCCTGTTACGTGTTGACTGCACTTTGAGGGTGAAAGAAGAAAGAAAATCAGATATTTCCAAGTATTTACCGCTGGTGGATTCCAACCCACGGCACAATGAAAAGTGAAACCACATTTAATCTACTTAACTACGCTCTAACCACTGATCCACAGTTACACACTGTGACAAAATGTGTAATATGATAGAGTGTGATTCACGGTTATTCCGGCGTTATTTAAAAAAGGTATCAATGTATGTCACCGAACACGAACATCACTGATTACAGATCAAGATGAATTTAATGTGTAACATGCGGTTCACAGGCGTCTTTCTGAAGCTCGTCAGAACCTTCTCTGACATGGAGCTAAAGTAAGCTTGACTGTTAGCCTGCCCCGGACCAGGCTTGTCGCTCTGGCTGAGTTACCATGGTTACCAAGCCAGGCTAGCCCTAAGCCTTGTTGGTGGAACTAAACTCTCACTAAAGTTAGCGAAGCTGACCGAAATAAGCCAGGCTTAGACCTAAGCCAGCTTTGTGGAATACCCCCCTGAGCTCTGCAGATGTTTCACCTCTGACGACAAACAATCCATTTTTAAATCAGAGCGATCAATAGTTACGTGGGATTGTGACTGAATAAGCTGCTTTCAGGTCCACCTTTTCTCGTGACCCTCATTTCTGAATCCTTCACACTCGACGCCCGACTGAAAGAGGAAGTAAAGCTGTTCACAAAATCAATAATCAGAGCTTCAGCTCTAACATCAGCACTGAGGAGGAAATCCACCTGAACCTGCCGGATCCACGACGGCAGACACATTTCTGATTTACACGAGCAGATGGGAGGTGCAGGAGGAACCGCGAGTCAGTTTGGTTAAAATCCTGGTAAACTGGGAGGAACAATGTTTGCACTGAACACATAAAACAACCCAAAGCCAACGTTTGTGTGGTGCTGAGAAAGAATTTGACGCAGGAATAAAAGCTCACATGGTTGTGATGTCATAAAGGGGGCGTGACTTCGTGTTCACAGTTGTGACCTTTTAAGAAGCAAATTTAGTTTTTGTCCCGTTTTGTTAATTGTGTTATTGAAAAACATGAAAATCTGGCATCAAAAATTACACTGAATAATAGTGGAAGTAAAAATACCAACTAATGTCTGTAAAATAATTCTGTTTAAGGCAGTTTTATTATAGTAATAATGCTAAGTCACCTTTTTTGTGATCAAATTTTAAATCTGGAAATAACCCGTATAAAACAAAGAACATTTCAGATCATTAATACACAGAATTTTTTTGCCGATTAGATTCAGATATTTCAGCTTTTTGATGTGGACATTTAGCACTTTTTTTTCAGTTAATATATAAATGAATCTGTATTTCTGTGATTTTACCAGTTGTTACATCTGGGAAAATCTAGAAAATAACTGTTTCAGAATTATTTATTAGTGTTTATATTTAATATGTTTCAAATTACAGCAAGTACCTGTAACTAATGATAGTTCTTGCTGATATATTTACAGTAAAAATGTGATTTTATGGTCAAACATTGTAAAATAACAAATTACAGATTCTTGATGTGGACTTTATTTACAGTTTGGGCCTGTTTTTTTCTGAATACGTACTTCATTACCGTTTTTTTTCTGTGATTCTGCTTCATATTATCAGTAATTTAAGAGTCATTTTAATGGAGAAAGTATCTTTGAGGGTCATAAAATAGACGTCCTCAAAGAAATGATCGGTTTTGTTTGCAGCTTTTCCTTTTAGCCTCCACTCTGTTTTTCATTAATGGATAAACGAGAAGCAGATTTGTGAGCTCCTGATGAACCGGTTCTGGTTGATTCTGCTCCTGGAGGTGAAGGTGTGATGCTGAACGTTAACCTCCGGAGATCCTCGCTGACTTACGGCCGCCATGAATCAAGCCGCTCACGTTCAACGCTGAATGAAAAATGACTCCAGCTGTCGAGTCCTGGAGCTTCAGTCCGTCCCACATGGATCCAGCAATTCAGCATAAATGCTAGAACAAACATATCAATCTCACGGATCGGCGTAAATCTCCACGTGACCCCTTGAGGCGAACGGAAGGAACCCGACGAACCGCAACATCTGACGTGAAAACAGCAGAAACGTGAAGTAAATGCTGGTGAAAGAGACAGAAAAACTGTTTACTGGAACAATTTATGGAATCAGCTTCAAACATGAGACATTTTGAGAAGAAAATATGTCAAATTAATCAAACAATGAAACTAATTCTGCAAATAAACATCCTAAACCAGCAACAAACCAGATAAAATGGTGAACATTAAAGACAACAGCTGAACTGAAGGACGTCCAGTAGAAAGCATGATCGGTCCAGTTCAGAGCCTGTATTGTTATTTAAGGAGTGATTTTACCAGATTTATTTACATGCTGGTATTAAACCCAACAAACACTATATAAATACCATTTTAGTCCAATATAAAACGTATTAAGGCTGAAACACTTGATGGTAGAGCCTCAGAAATTGGTGAGATGTCAACCAAAGACTCTATTTTAGTAGAAATATGGATCCATCCAGATATAAACACTTACAGGAACTTTATGGGGAAATAATTACATCTTCGATTAAAAGTTTTTCACTTTTTATCGATTTTGAAGTTGTGATAATTATTCAGTATCATCAGTTTAGACAATCTAAGTGACTTTGGTTGGGTTTTAGGTCATTTTGAGCAATTTGGACGAGGGATTTTGACTAATTAAACATATTTTGGCTTATTTGAGGCACATTGGAAGTCATTTAGCACAGAATTTGACTGTTTTTGGACAATTTTCACAAGTTTTGGACAAGGCATTAGTTAGTAATTGTTTGCTATTGTCACTCTGGAGAGTTTTAAGTTACTTTGGACAGACTGAATCTATTTTTTTTTTTGACAAATTCTTGTTGGTTTTGCACAGATTTAAAGTCATCTTGGACAAATTTTGAATCATTTTCTGTAAAGTTTGATTTATTTTGGACAGATTTTTGTGGTTTCTGATTCTTTTGTTCAGACACTAGGTGAATAGGTAGATGTTCAATACCTTGCTTTTGCATTTTTGAGCTACTTTGGACAGATTTCAAGTCAAAACACCAACATCTAGACTTGTATGAACATCTAGACCTCCATGAACTCCAGGTTCTGGTTCCTACCAATGAGTCCACATCAACGTTTCATCAAAACATCTAAAAACTGGAACCTTGTCTGGTCTTAGAGCCTCAACAGTTGGAGAAATGTGGACCAAAGACTGGATTTTAGTAGAAACATGGATCCATCCTTGGATAAACGCAAACAGGAACTTTCTGGAGACACAATGACACCCTTGTTTGATGATTTGTACATTTTTTTTCCTATATTTAAGTGGCAATAATTATAAATTTCACCTCTGCTGGATCCAGTCAATCATTCTAATCTACTGGAAACTCTTCTGTCTGTTTCCTCACCACATTTCATGGCTGTTGGAGTTTTATTTCTGGGGATATTGAACTTTTAAAATGGCTTCACAGGTTTTAATTGAGGGTGAAAATACAAAACCTCCCAGGTCTGAAAACACGTGAAATTCTCCAACTTCAGCCAAGATAGTTTATAGACTTTAGTTTTACAGACAAAAACTCCAATAAATTAACATTTACTAAGAATTCTGGTTCATCCATTTATAAATTGTGCAGAATTTTCTTGAGAACATTCTGCAATTAACAGGTAAATAAGAGCTCAATTTTAGATAATTATGAGAAACATTTCCAGGAAGTAGTTGTAAAATCTGCAAATGAAGCCAGAGTTCCTGCAGTTTTCCAGCCGGTAGACCATCAGACGGTGAAGTCCTTCAATGAAAACAGATTTTCCTGATTAGCAGCTGCTTTGTGTGTTTCTTTAATCCTGTATAGTAAAAGTTGGATGAAGCCGATGAATAAAAGATGCTGCTGAAGAGTCGACCACAGATTAACACATCGTCCTCCATTATTCAGCAGCTGGATCACTGACAAACATCTGGTCACCTGGAGAGGAAAAGCGTCAGACGAACTGTTGTGTTTTCAGTTTCAGAGCTGGTTCAGAGTAAATGATGGTTTATTCATGGGTTGGATTGACTGAACAACAGAAACCTGAAGGAAAGGTATGATCGTAGAAATGTCTCATAGGATCCAGAAACGTTTTTGTGTCAGAATAAACTGTTTTACACCAAAGAAGCTCGAAGTTCTGAACCTGTGTGTTTGTTCTGAGTAGAAGAAGCAACTTTGTTTCAATGTTACAATCATTTTCAGTCTCTTTGTGGTTGTTTTGTGTCTCCTTGCAGTCATTTTGTGCCTTTCTTGTTGTTTTTTGTTTTTTGTGGTTATTTTGTGTCTCTTTGTGGTTGTTGTGTGTCATTTTGTGGTAGTTTTGTGTTTCTTTGTGATTGTTTTGTGTCTCTTTGCACTTGTTTTTTGTCTCTGTGATTTTTTTTAGTTGTTTTGTGCCTCTTTGTCATTTTTGGTTGTCTCTTTGTGGTTGTTTTGTGTCTCCTTGTTGTTGTTTTTTTGTCTCTTTGTGGTTGTTTTGTGTCTATTTGCAGTCGTTTTGTGCCTTTGTGGTTGTTTTGTGTCTATTTGTGGTTGTTTTGTGCCTCTGTCATTGTTGGTTGTCTGTTTGTGGTTGTTTTGTGTCTTTTTGTGTTAGTTTTGTGTCTCTTTGCGGTTGTTTTGTGCCTTTGTGGTTATTTTTGTACTTTTGTGGTTGTTTTGTGCCTTTGTGGTTATTTTTGTACTTTTGTGGTTGTTTTGTGTCTATTTGTGGTTGTTTTGTGTGTCTTTGTGGTTGTTTTTTTGTATTTTTGTGGCTGTTTTGTGTCTTTTTGTGGTTGTTTTGTGTCTATTTGTGGTTATTTTGTATCTCTTTGTGGTTGTTTTTTGTATTTTTGTGGCTGTTTTGTGTCTTTTTGTCATAGTTTTGTGTCTCTTCAGTGTTGTTTTGTGTCTATTGTCGTAGTTTTGTGTCCCTTTGTGATTGTTTTGTGCCTTTGTGGTTATTTTTGTATTTTTGTGGCTGTTTTGTGTCTCTTTATTGTTGTTTTGTGTTTCTTTGCGGCTGTTTTGTGCCTTTGTGGTTGCTTTGTGTGTCTTTGTGGTTGTTTTGTGTCTCTTTGTGGTTGTTTTTTGTATTTTTGTGGTTGTTTTGTGTCTCTTTATTGTTGTTTTGTGTCTTTTGTCATAGTTTTGTGTCTCTTTGTGGTTGTTTTGTGCCTTTGTGGTTATTTTTGTACTTTTGTGGTTGTTTTGTGTGTCTTTGTGGTTGTTTTGTGTGTCTTTGTGGTTGTTTTTTGTATTTTTGTGGCTGTTTTGTGTCTTTTTGTCATAGTTTTGTGTCTCTTTGTGGTTGTTTTGTGCCTTTGTGGTTATTTTTGTACTTTTGTAGTTGTTTTGTGTGTCTTTGTGGTTGTTTTTTGTATTTTCATGGTTGTTTTGTGTCTATGATTTGTATGTCTTTGTGTTTAACTCTTGTAAATATAACAAGTCCTACAAGTGAATTTAGACTTCTGTGAGATGGTAAACGGTGTCTTACGGTCAAAAGCTCCAGAACAAGACCCTCCTGAGTGGAAGAAGCAGTGACATATTGGTCAGTTTTTACCCTGCGGTGTTCTGAATGTGTTGAGGTGTTTTTAGGAGGATGGAGGGTAAAGAAGGACGTCAGCTCCAGGGAAGCAGACATAATAAATCCACTTCGTTCCTCCCAGTGGAGCCTCAACTCTGCTGCACTCAGCCATGAAAGCTGCAGAATGAGACCAACCCGAAACACCCGACAGGTGACGAGTCCGAGACACCGGAGGGACGAGGACCGACTGACCGTGAGATCAGGACATTTTATATCAGAAAATATTCCCAATCTAATGTCTTTTTCCTCCATAAAGCACACCTGAAGTTCATTAAAGTCAATAAAAATCAATCCAGTGCGTCTCTGACAACTTCAAAGCTCGTAAACTGCATCCACACAGCTCCTTAATGTTCTGTAGGTTTAAATAATGGAAGTTTTTCCTGATGATATGAATAACTCCAATTCCAAAGAATGAATCCCAATCTGATGTTCTGAGATAATACACACTTCAAGTACGTTAAAGTCAGACCAATTTAAATGCTGGACAACTGCATAGTTCTGCAAAAAGAAAAAATGTAGTATTAGAGGATAGATGTAGTATTACAGGATCAATGTAGAATTACAGGATATACACACGTGGACAAAATTGTTGGTACCCCTCAGTTAAAGAAGGAAAAACCCACAATTCTCACTGAAATCACTTGAAACTCACAAAAGTAACAATAAATAAAAATTTATTGAAAATTAAATAATCAAAAACAGCCATTACTTTTGAATTGTTGATTAACATAATTATTTAAAAAAACAAACTAATGAAACAGGCCTGGACAAAAATGATGGTACCTCTATAAAAGATTGAAAACTATTTGACCAGAGTGACATGATTAACTCAGGTGTGTCATTTAATTGACATCACAGGTGTTTCCAAACTCATAATCAGTCAGTCTGCCTATTTAAAGGGAGACAAGTAGTCACCCTGCTGTTTGGTGAAAAGGTGTGTATCACACTGAACATGGACAACAGAAAGCGAAGGAGAGAATTGTCCCAGGACATCCGAAAAAAAATGATAGACAAACATCTTAAAGGTAAAGGCTATAAGACCATCTCTAAACAGCTTGAAGTTCCTGTGACAACAGTGGCTCATATTATTCAGAAGTTCAAGACCCACGGGACAGTAGCCAACCTCCCTGGACGTGGCCGCAAGAGGAAAATTGATGACAAATTGAAGAGACGGATCGTTGGAATTGTATCCAAAGAGCCCAGAGCAACCTCCAAAGAAATTAAAGGTGAACTCCAAGGCCAAGGTACATCAGTGTCAGATCGCACCATTCGTCGTTGTTTGAGCCAAAGTGGACTTCATGGGAGACGACCAAGGAGGACACCACTGCTGAAAAAAACTCATAAAAAAGCGAGACTGGAATTTGCAAAAATGCATGTTGACAAGCCACAAAGCTTCTGGGAGAATGTCCTTTGGACAGATGAGACCAAACTGGAGCTTTTTGGTAAGGCACATCAACTCTATGTTCATAGACTCAAAAACCAAGCATACGAAGAAAAGAACACTGTCCCTACGGTGAAACATGGAGGAGGCTCAGTAATGTTTTGGGGCTGCTTTGCTGCATCTGGCACAGGGTGTCTTGAAAGTGTGCAAGGTACGATGAAATCTGAAGACTATCAAGGCATTCTGGAGAGAAATGTGCTGCCTAGTGTCAGAAAGCTTGGTCTCAGTCGCAGGTCATGGGTCTTCCAACAGGACAACGCTCCAAAACACACAGCCAAAAACACCCAAGAATGGCTGAGAGAAAAGCGTTGGACTATTCTAAAGTGGCCTTCTATGAGCCCAGATCTGAATCCCATTGAACATATGTGGAAGGAGCTGAAACATGCCATTTGGAGAAGACACCCATCAAACCTGAGACAACTGGAGCTGTTTGCTCATGAGGAGTGGGCCAAAATACCTGTTGACAGCTGCAGAACGCTCATTGACAAATACAGAAATCGTTTAATTGCAGTGATTGCCTCAAAAGGTTGTGCAACAAAATATTAAGTTATGGGTACCATCATTTTTGTCCAGCCCTATTTCATTAGTTTGTTTTTTTAAATAATTATGTTAATCAACAATTCAAAAGTGATGGCTGATTTTGATGATTTAATTTTCAATAAATTTTTATTTATTGTTACTTTTGTGAGTTTCAAGTGATTTCAGTGAGAATTGTGGGTTTTTCCTTCTTTAACTGAGGGGTACCAACAATTTTGTCCACGTGTGTATGTAGTATTAGAGGGTAAATGTAGTGTTAGAGGGTAAATGCAGCATTAGAGGGTAAATGTAGCATTAGAGGATAAATGTAGCATTAGAGGGTAAATGTAGTGTTAGAGGGTAAATGTAGCATTAGAGGATAAATGTAGCATTAGAGGGTAAATGTAGTGTTAGAGGGTAAATGTAGTGTTAGAGGGTAAATGTAGCATTAGAGGATAAATGTAGCATTAGAGGGTAAATGTAGTATTAGAGGGTAAATGTAGTGTTAGAGGGTAAATGTAGCATTAGAGGATAATGTAGTATTAAAGGATAAATGTAGTGTTAGAGGGTAAATGTAGCGTTAGAGAATAAATGTAGTATTAAAGGATAAATGTAGTGTTAGAGGGTAAATGTAGCATTAGAGGATAAATGTAGCATTAGAGGGTAAATGTAGTGTTAGAGGGTAAATGTAGTGTTAGAGGATAAATGTAGCATTAGAGGGTAAATGTAGCATTAGAGGGTAAATGTAGTATTAAAGGATAAATGTAGCATTAGAGGATAAATGTAGCATTAGAGGATAAATGTAGTATTAGAGGGTAAATGTAGCATTAGAGGATAAATGTAGTGTTAGAGGGTAAATGTAGTGTTAGAGGGTAAATGTAGCGTTAGAGAATAAATGTAGTATTAAAGGATAAATGTAGTGTTAGAGGGTAAATGTAGCATTAGAGGATAAATGTAGCATTAGAGGGTAAATGTAGTGTTAGAGGGTAAATGTAGTGTTAGAGGGTAAATGTAGTGTTAGAGGGTAAATGTAGTATTAAAGGATAAATGTAGCATTAGAGGATAAATGTAGCATTAGAGGATAAATGTAGTATTAGAGGGTAAATGTAGCATTAGAGGATAAATGTAGTGTTAGAGGGTAAATGTAGTGTTAGAGGGTAAATGTAGCGTTAGAGAATAAATGTAGTATTAAAGGATAAATGTAGTGTTAGAGGGTAAATGTAGCATTAGAGGATAAATGTAGCATTAGAGGGTAAATGTAGTGTTAGAGGGTAAATGTAGCATTAGAGGGTAAATGTAGCATTAGAGGATAAATGTAGCATTAGAGGGTAAATGTAGCATTAGAGGATAAATGTAGTGTTAGAGGGTAAATGTAACATTAGAGAATAAATGTAGTATTAAAGGATAAATGTAGTGTCAGCGGGTAAATGTAGTGTTAGAGGATAAATGTAGCATTAGAGGGTAAATGTAGCATTAGAGGGTAAATGTAGTATTAAAGGATAAATGTAGCATTAGAGGATAAATGTAGCATTAGAGGGTAAATGTAGCATTAGAGGATAAATGTAGTATTAGAGGGTAAATGTAGCATTAGAGGATAAATGTAGTATTAGAGGGTAAATGTAGTGTTAGAGGGTAAATGTAGCATTAGAGGGTAAATGTAGTGTTAGAGGGTAAATGTAGCATTAGAGGATAAATGTAGTATTAGAGGGTAAATGTAGTGTTAGAGGGTAAATGTAGCATTAGCGGGTAAATGTAGTATTAAAGGATAAATGTAGTGTTAGAGGGTAAATGTAGCATTAGAGGATAAATGTAGCATTAGAGGGTAAATGTAGTGTTAGAGGGTAAATGTAGTGTTAGAGGATAAATGTAGCATTAGAGGGTAAATGTAGCATTAGAGGGTAAATGTAGTATTAAAGGATAAATGTAGCATTAGAGGATAAATGTAGCATTAGAGGGTAAATGTAGCATTAGAGGATAAATGTAGTGTTAGAGGGTAAATGTAGCATTAGAGAATAAATGTAGTATTAAAGGATAAATGTAGTGTCAGCGGGTAAATGTAGTGTTAGAGGGTAAATGTAGCATTAGAGGGTAAATGTAGCATTAGAGGGTAAATGTAGCGTTAGAGGGTAAATGTAGCATTAGAGAATAAATGTAGTATTAAAGGATAAATGTAATGTCAGCGGGTAAATGTAGTGTTAGAGGATAAATGTAGCATTAGAGGGTAAATGTAGCATTAGAGGGTAAATGTAGTATTAAAGGATAAATGTAGCATTAGAGGATAAATGTAGCATTAGAGGGTAAATGTAGCGTTAGAGGATAAATGTAGTATTAGAGGGTAAATGTAGCATTAGAGGATAAATGTAGTATTAGAGGGTAAATGTAGTCTTAGAGGGTAAATGTAGCATTAGAGGGTAAATGTAGTGTTAGAGGGTAAATGTAGCATTAGAGGATAAATGTAGTATTAGAGGGTAAATGTAGTGTTAGAGGGTAAATGTAGCATTAGAGGGTAAATGTAGTGTTAGAGGGTAAATGTAGCATTAGAGGATAAATGTAGTATTAGAGGGTAAATGTAGTGTTAGAGGGTAAATGTAGCATTAGCGGGTAAATGTAGTATTAAAGGATAAATGTAGTGTTAGAGGGTAAATGTAGCATTAGAGGATAAATGTAGCATTAGAGGGTAAATGTAGTGTTAGAGGGTAAATGTAGTGTTAGAGGATAAATGTAGCATTAGAGGGTAAATGTAGCATTAGAGGGTAAATGTAGTGTTAGAGGGTAAATGTAGTGTTAGAGGGTAAATGTAGCATTAGAGGATAAATGTAGCATTAGAGGGTAAATGTAGTATTAGAGGGTAAATGTAGTGTTAGAGGGTAAATGTAGCATTAGAGGATAATGTAGTATTAAAGGATAAATGTAGTGTTAGAGGGTAAATGTAGCGTTAGAGAATAAATGTAGTATTAAAGGATAAATGTAGTGTTAGAGGGTAAATGTAGCATTAGAGGATAAATGTAGCATTAGAGGGTAAATGTAGTGTTAGAGGGTAAATGTAGTGTTAGAGGGTAAATGTAGTGTTAGAGGATAAATGTAGCATTAGAGGGTAAATGTAGCATTAGAGGGTAAATGTAGTATTAAAGGATAAATGTAGCATTAGAGGATAAATGTAGCATTAGAGGATAAATGTAGTATTAGAGGGTAAATGTAGCATTAGAGGATAAATGTAGTGTTAGAGGGTAAATGTAGTGTTAGAGGGTAAATGTAGCGTTAGAGAATAAATGTAGTATTAAAGGATAAATGTAGTGTTAGAGGGTAAATGTAGCATTAGAGGATAAATGTAGCATTAGAGGGTAAATGTAGTGTTAGAGGGTAAATGTAGTGTTAGAGGGTAAATGTAGCATTAGAGGGTAAATGTAGCATTAGAGGATAAATGTAGCATTAGAGGGTAAATGTAGCATTAGAGGATAAATGTAGTGTTAGAGGGTAAATGTAACATTAGAGAATAAATGTAGTATTAAAGGATAAATGTAGTGTCAGCGGGTAAATGTAGTGTTAGAGGATAAATGTAGCATTAGAGGGTAAATGTAGCATTAGAGGGTAAATGTAGTATTAAAGGATAAATGTAGCATTAGAGGATAAATGTAGCATTAGAGGGTAAATGTAGCATTAGAGGATAAATGTAGTATTAGAGGGTAAATGTAGCATTAGAGGATAAATGTAGTATTAGAGGGTAAATGTAGTGTTAGAGGGTAAATGTAGCATTAGAGGGTAAATGTAGTGTTAGAGGGTAAATGTAGCATTAGAGGATAAATGTAGTATTAGAGGGTAAATGTAGTGTTAGAGGGTAAATGTAGCATTAGCGGGTAAATGTAGTATTAAAGGATAAATGTAGTGTTAGAGGGTAAATGTAGCATTAGAGGATAAATGTAGCATTAGAGGGTAAATGTAGTGTTAGAGGGTAAATGTAGTGTTAGAGGATAAATGTAGCATTAGAGGGTAAATGTAGCATTAGAGGGTAAATGTAGTATTAAAGGATAAATGTAGCATTAGAGGATAAATGTAGCATTAGAGGGTAAATGTAGCATTAGAGGATAAATGTAGTGTTAGAGGGTAAATGTAGCATTAGAGAATAAATGTAGTATTAAAGGATAAATGTAGTGTCAGCGGGTAAATGTAGTGTTAGAGGGTAAATGTAGCATTAGAGGGTAAATGTAGCATTAGAGGGTAAATGTAGCGTTAGAGGGTAAATGTAGCATTAGAGAATAAATGTAGTATTAAAGGATAAATGTAATGTCAGCGGGTAAATGTAGTGTTAGAGGATAAATGTAGCATTAGAGGGTAAATGTAGCATTAGAGGGTAAATGTAGCATTAGAGGGTAAATGTAGTATTAAAGGATAAATGTAGCATTAGAGGATAAATGTAGCATTAGAGGGTAAATGTAGCGTTAGAGGATAAATGTAGTATTAGAGGGTAAATGTAGCATTAGAGGATAAATGTAGTATTAGAGGGTAAATGTAGTCTTAGAGGGTAAATGTAGCATTAGAGGGTAAATGTAGTGTTAGAGGGTAAATGTAGCATTAGAGGATAAATGTAGTATTAGAGGGTAAATGTAGTGTTAGAGGGTAAATGTAGCATTAGAGGGTAAATGTAGTGTTAGAGGGTAAATGTAGCATTAGAGGATAAATGTAGTATTAGAGGGTAAATGTAGTGATAGAGGGTAAATGTAGCATTAGCGGGTAAATGTAGTATTAAAGGATTGTAGCAAGACTGCAAAGGCCCTGGAATTCCTGAGCTGATCAAAACTCAGATAAGCTCTCCCTCTCTTCAGCACTGACCAACACCCATCTCTATAGGAGGATTGAGACATTTGTATTTCTGTAGGTTTTCATTCACAGAAGGATGGAACTCCTGTGAACATTTAAACCCCTGGAATAACTTCTTCTTTTTAAAAGACAATGACTTTCAATTATATGCTATGGACGTTTGTTTAATGAACTTTCATGCTAAAATCCCTTTTCAGCTTTAGGAGACCCTCAGCCAGAGATGTCTCTGCATTCCACAGATCAGATAACAAGTCGTAAAACTTTATGGCTGAAGGCTGGAGTCACCCTCTCCCTCTCTTTGACTGAAACAAAGAGACTGGAACTGAACTTAAAAACCTTGGCAAATTAATATTTCTGGAATGTATTTTGTGTTTACAGAATTACCAGTGTCAATGGAAATCATTCATCATTAACATATCCGAAAATCAAGATTCTATCTTTCACAGAAGTCTAGATACTAATTTGTGATGTTTAATCATTTCTTCCCCAGGATACTATGATTTTGGACTGAATTCCCTTATTAATCTCTGAATTTCCTCTCCATTTAGGTTGAATGATGACCATTGTATTTACCTGTTACCAAATCTCTGACTTGTTGTTATATTCTCACTGTGATACATATTTTTAATGTCATAAACATAAACATATAGTTATGAATGAAATGATTCACATCATATGAACATATGTATTAATCTACACATTTCACTTTCACACAACTGAATATGGTGGGATAGACAGATCGTGTTTTGCGCGTTTAATATCATATTTTAATCCATTCTGGATTCCTCTTTCTTCTCTACTCTGTGAGAACAAAGAGATTCCAAATTCCACCAGACTCGCGCCTAAAAGTTCTCTCTCTCCGCCCAGGTCCTCCCCTTAGCTGGACCCACAGATAAAGTCAGCCGTAGCCCACATTTTACACTCTCTTACGCCCTTACGACCCTCTCTTCTTACCCCTCTCTTCCTGAGAGGCCAACCAAAGTCTCTCTCATTATTTTCTTACCTAAAGCGCGTTTTTCCTATCTTCAAAATTCCCTCACCATCTAAGTTTGTTAACTATTTATCTCTTAATATTTTTGTAACTTAAGGAGACATTTTGCTCAATTTTAAACCAACGTTATTCGTTTTAATCTGAAGAACCGATTCAGAACCAGCATTTATTTTTCTTAATTTTGACCGTTTTTCATCAACACCCATTTTTCTTGGCTAAAGCCTGAGAACCATCATTTTTAAGCACTCAGCTGAGAACTCCAGAGATCTGTTGGACCAGGTCTTTGCATAGAACCGATCAACCCGCGGCAGGACATCTAGGCCACCACAACGACGACGCACCGCTCCGAACCCGCAGGTCCAGACCGTGTGCTGCGAATCTGAAGGCCTCGCAAGTCCCAGCCCCATGACGGTTCACTTCAATAACTCCAGCTGAGTTTGCTCTGATTCCATTCTATGGGTGATGTACTAACCGCTTGGTCATTTAATTCACTTCATCAATTTATTCTTTTACAAATCATTAGAATTCTTAATCCAAATTACCGATTACCTCGTCAGGTTAGCTCTGGCTAATCCTCACCATATTTCCTTCTCTCTCGCACCTACTTCCACATCCCTCACACATGCACACACACCACACACACACTCCCACATTCCACGCACACACGTAGTCCTGCACGCACACACACACACCATATCTACATTGTACATAGTTCACTTGTCATTATTTTCATAGAATAGTTAATAAATACCTCATTATAGACCAAATTACAGTCTTGTGTTTCTTTGTGTAGAATGTGGTCAATTTAAACGAGGATTCAAGACTTTTTGATATGAGATTGATCAAAATTTTTATGAATATTAATAATTTTATTAATGTTAATTAATAAATGTCCTAGCCATTACAATGCTAGGTGGTGCCCCAATTATTGATAACGAGAGCAATAAATCATAACGTAGTACCGCTACATATATTGGTGCCCCGTGTGAGGCCGATTAAAAACCTTTTTGCACAAAGAAACACTATTATTCAATCATCGGGAGCTGAAGCCTCCCTCTGCCATTCATTCACATACACTGGTTCTTTATCTGCTGTGTGAGCATATGTCTTCCTTTAATCAAATTGTGTAAGTAATTTACTGCTTGAAACGCTGTTTTGTTTTTATATCACGTCGGATTGATAACATTAGTGGACGCACTTGTGTTTTATTCATCTGTTTGCCGTGAGCGCTGTTTGCCGTGACGTCAGCTGAAGCTGCAGTCAGTCCCTGTGTTGCTAACTAAACTAGCCTGAGCTCTTTGAGTAGTTTCGAAAAGTTTTTATCCATCTTGATACAGTTTATTTGTCGACTAAAACAATTAAAAATAAGGCCTGAAATTCATGAACAGTGCTATGCCTTACCGATGAAACGTCCGGAACGCATAGTTTGTTCAAAAGCCTCCCAGTTAGCGTTCGGAGTAGCTAACCGAACTTGCTAACTCTGCTTCGGCAGCTTGAGGTAATTTAGCATTTGGGTGTCTCGTGCCCAACACACATTCATTGCTTGGTTAAATATAACCTTCGTTCGCTGTTTGCTAAGATCCACAGCGACCTAATTTTATTAGATAAGGCACAATTAGCCGCCGAGCTAACTAGCATTAGCAGCGAGCTAACTAGCATTAGCCCGGTCTTCAACCACCAAATTAAGAACAAGCCCAGTGGCACCATCTTGTGGCTGTTTCGAAGTGTTACACTTAAAGCAGAAAAACTGCAATTTCTAATACATGTAAGCCATTGAAACGCATTTTAATCGAAAAGCATGACTTATTTTTGAATGTAAAACTGAACTATTGTAGTTAAGAGCTATTATTAAACATTTCATGCACTTATTCAATTGATTTTAACCCACTATTGAATTTTAATTCACTTTTTGATTTTCAGTTCAGATTCTGAACCAAGTTAAGTGAGTTGTTTTTGCATCAACTAATCAGTTGAGCACATTTTAGGTAAACATTTAATGGGCATAATCAAGCTTGCAATTTAATGTTTATTTTGAAACTTTTTCATAGTTAAATGGTTTTCCACAACTGAATGCCTTTAACTAACCAATGCTGAATTAGTTCTCCTTTACCTATGGTAATTGAGCTTCTAAACTTGAACACTGAAACAATTAATCTTACAAAAACAAATGTAGATAAATCCAGGCTGTTGACCAAATGATTTAAACTCTTCTTTTTGAGAACATCTAACTGCATTTGAATAATCTCACTTGTTGTTATGGTTGTTCCGATTCCAAAAACAGAACTTTTCCAGCCCAACTTGTGCTAAAATTGTTTCGTTGTAAATTTGTTTGTAACATTTGTCCGTTACTCTCATTAAAAGACATGGCCCCAGATGCGTCTGACCTCAGTGACCCGCTGATGAGCTTAGATGACGCTTTAAGTGGCTTGTCTGAAGAGATGTTACCTGGATATGTAAGAAAAATCCAAAATGTTGGTCCTTCTACCCTTGAATCCAAAATGACAGAGCTCCTGACGGAAGCGATCTCAAAAACACACAAACAAAAAAATTTTTT
This sequence comes from Acanthochromis polyacanthus, assembly GCF_021347895.1. Classification (NCBI taxonomy): domain Eukaryota; kingdom Metazoa; phylum Chordata; class Actinopteri; family Pomacentridae; genus Acanthochromis; species Acanthochromis polyacanthus. The sequence goes on from NC_067121.1 coordinate 3,654,380, forward strand.
GTCAAGAATCTTAGGGAAAATGGCTGCTGTGATGTCAGCACAACTTCAAAACACTTTTCAACTCTTAGAGAGAACAACAAAAACTCTAAAAGCCCGCAATCAGGAAAATGAACTATTAAAAAAGCAGAACCAAACTACTCAAACCCAGATAGAGCAAGAACACCAAGCTAGGGTAGAAGCCCAGACACGTGTTGCTGAATCGGAAGCCCAGATCACTCAACTTCAAAGCAAAAATGCTGAATCAAACCAAGAAATACATCAATTAAAGACAGAAAATGACCGATTGCAAGAAGCAATTTCCAACCAAAAAACCCAGCTTCAAACTGTAGAGACAGAGCTGGAACAGTCCAAGAAGGACTATACAGAAACCGAACACCTTCTAAAGAAAGCTGTGTTTGAAAACAATGACTTAAAATCTCAAATCAAAGACAACAGCAGCTATGTGGCAAACCTCGAACGACAGTTGCATGACGCTGAAGTCAGAGCTGCAGAACCACTAGAAATTCAAAAGATCGAACCAAAAGAGCTAGCTGAACTTGAAGCTGAGCTCACAGAACCGGGGAGATACACCTCATCTCCTCCAGCAGCTCAGAGAAACCCATTACCCCAGGGTTCCACAGTCCGTGATTTAGACAGCATAGCTAGACACATAAAGCGTTTTGAACCAAATTTTAATGACTCCAACTATGACATCCTAACCTACGTGTCTGACATCAACTTCTTCTTGAAGAGGCGTCCACTCGCCTCAGTAGATGACAAGATTTGTCTGGTAAAGATGACATCCAGTCGTGATGTCAGCAGCTTTATCGACCGCCAACCTCTCAATGTCAGAACTGATTTTGAAAAGCTGTGTCAGGCCCTGAAAGAGGAATATCGCGACCTCATGCCAGACACTGGCCTGATACCTGCCCTTCGGGTCAAACAGGGACGATCAGAGAATCCCCATCAATATTACCACAGGCTACGTCTAGCCTACTTTGGATCCCAAAACAAACCCGGAATGGAGGAAGATTTGCAATTCAAATCTCTCTTTGTCGAACACCTGCATCCTACTACTAGCTACCACCTTGGAGTGTCGGCTTGCCCACGCTCCTTAGACAGCCGACAGCTACGTGAGCTGGCTGCAAAAGGCTTCTTTAAACAGAGACAGAGTCAGTCCAGATCAGCAAAACATAACATTGTTCTGCGTCTTGACAGCCCTCCCTCACTGATGGAGCTTGAAAGAACTTCAGGCCACAATTCACATGGTCGGATTACTCATCCACCACAAGCTAAGCGGCCTGACTCAACACCGAAACAGTCCTCACCTCAGGGACCTAGGCAGGCCCACAAACCTGTCAAACCACCTTGGACTGGCGGACGCCAGGACCACATGAAACCTGTTCCTAACCAAACTCGGCCCCCAGGTCACCCACGAAGGGGACGGTCGAACCGTTGGGACAGACATCACAGTCGTGGTGCATCCCGTGACAACTACTCGCATAGGAATGATGAGAAAGGCAGACCCAGACGGAACCACGTCAGTGGAACGGGTGAGTCTGACATCCCTCACATTTCCCAAAAAGTAAAGGAGCTTAAACAGCTGCTCCAAGAGGTCAGGAAGAAACAGAAGAAGTCAGAGCGTGACTCTGTAACATCTGTGTCTTCCTCCACCGATTCCTTCAGTCCGTCAACCACGGCTGGAGAAGAATTCTACTTGGGACCTCATGTCGATGCAGTGCACTCAGACCCCAACCATGAATATGACAATCCTGCCAGCCAACCAGATGACACAGAAAATATGTCAAACTGGGAAGCTGATGACCCTGACTTTGACTCAGACCCTGAGACTGACACGCTAGATTCCCAACAGGGGGGTGATGACCGAGAACCCCTCAGTGCGCTCTCAGAAGTCCAACCAGACTCTGATGATGAAAATTTTGAGAACAATGCATTCCCTGGTCCGATGACATTCCTGAGCCACCTCACTGAAAAAAGAGGAACAGGCCGACAATTTCTCCTACCGATAAACATTGAAGGTGTCCTGGATCAGGACGCACTTCTGGACACTGGAGCCGACATCACAATAATGTCACTCCCTCTTTTCCAGGAACTGCAGCACAGACTGCACAGGACAGGTAGAAAGTCTGATTATCAGTTCTGTGACTTAAACATCCAGCCATATGCACAGACAACGGTCACGTTGTCCACTAGGGCTGAATTGATGCTTCAGATAGGACATATGACCCTGATCCATCCAGTGTATGTGTCATCTCTGGACAACACTCCTTTCCTTATGGGGAAGGACCTTCTCAACCGCTTTGAACCCATAATTGACTTTAAATGCTCTGTAATCTATGCACAGGTCCGCCAGCCCCTGCCAATCGCAGCTCCTGATGACACTGTGACACAGAGTTACAGACAGGAGCACACAGACGACACCTTACAGGTTCCACAGAGCCCATATGATGTTTTCCTCTGCACAGTGGATGACTCCACTCCTGCAACCCACCTCTGTCCACAGTCTGAATATGTCACTGAAACTGCAGGTATCAAGTGCACCAGCAGGGCAGCACTGCATGACCTCCAGCTTCCACTAGACCCTGGTCTTCCTTTTTCCATCCAGAACGTTCCTGTGGACACTCCTTGGACAGGTGCCTCCACATGTCAGCCCAGCCCAAAATCTTGTGCCCACCCACCCACCCTGTCAGCCAGTGAGCTCACTCGCCCTCCCTCTGCTGCCCCACAGGCCACTCACTCTCCTGTGTTGGTCTCCCTGGCAGCTGACTCTGACCTTATGACCCTGCCTTCACTTGACTGTGACACACAGGGCCCGGTTCCAGATCTTGTGAGTGCTAATACCTCCACTCTGCGCTCTCTGCACTTCTCCTCGGCTTCTCACTTTTGGCTCCTCTCTATTGTCCTCGCCACGTTTCTGGTGTTCATCGGCCTACTTTTTCATGCTTTTGGCCCTCTCACTTCACCTTCGTTCGTGGTGACCCAAAACCACAGGGGGGTGACGTTGACACACGGCCATGAATCACTATGGGCAAATCCCAGCCTGAACACTGTTCACCAGACTTCAGGTCAGATAGGAAAAGCCAACCACAGAAAGTTTAAAACCAGACTACTCCTACTTCTGATAGCCATCACAGGAACTCCACATGAAACAACCAAAGTTCCACTCCTTAAAATAATGACAGGTAGACAAAGGATTCTACTACTGCACCTGCTCTTCCAGCCAGAGGAAGCCTGTGTTGATGCAGTTCACACAGCTTCCCACTATACGATTGATGTAAGTGACCAAAACCTCACGCAAAATAACCACCAAGTGGGGGACAAAACATGGTCCTACCTCTCTGCCCAACCACCTGAGAACACTAAACTAAGTGGGGGTAAGCTCGATCGAAAGCTCCTCCCTCACTGGTCTGACCACTACATGATTAAGGACAAAACCTGTCCTGTAATCTATCAAAACAAAATCGATAGGGACAAAAACCCGTCCACTTTAAATGAATACATAAAAATTGCACCGAAACTTCATAAAGACTGCATGGGAAGCAATAAATCAGTCAGATCTCATACCAGAACTAAATAGATAAATAGGAAAAACTAAACGTCCTACAGAAAAACAACCGGTGTAGAACAGACAAAAATAAATAACTTAATTTTACGAATCCAATTGTAAAATTAACAGGCAAAGAAATAAATTACTAAGTTTACAAATTCAACTTTGAATCAGCAGATAAAAGGAAATAAATAACTTTACAATCATAAGCCTAACTTTGACAAATAAACAACCATACAATCAAATTGTCAGGAAATTACCAAATTTAATAATATAATCACAACAAACCAAGACAGTTTACTAAAACTAACATAAACAGAGCTGTTGTCCTTCCTTTCAGACTCAGTGAAAAATCACTTGAGGTCCTCTCAACCACAGGTGTCTTGTCTTCAGTCAAGTTCACCTTTTAATATCTTTATTAGCACCCTCGTTAAACTCCATCGGTACAAGTGGGGGTTAAACCCATCGTATCAAGTGCACAACTGACCGCAGCCTCTGTTTTGATTCTCGTTTAACATAAGATTCGCATCTCTTATCACTGCCAGTACCGTGAATTCATAACTGTCTGTTTTCGACTGCTCACCCAGTAGATAAATATACTTCTATCTGACATGTTTCAAGACACCAGCTTTAGGTAAATCATACATCTACCTTCTCACTTTGAATCATACATTCATTACTACTGACAATTACACCTATCATACGGTTAAATGACAATTTAACCATCATCTAACACTTCTGTAAGGATTTACATTTTCAGAAGTGACATATATAGCTTCAGGTTTGTTTTAATTTACCTTATTTTGTTTTATTTTTATTCTCTAAGCCCATAGGCCTTATCTACTCTTTATTAGAATCTTGATTCTTTTACTTTACCTTACTAGTCAGTAATAAAGCTGTTTCAGAAGCTAACCCACTAACCCTTAGGATTCCTGTTCCTGATACTAATAAACATCAGCCCTGAATCAGAGCAGCATCTGAGTTTGATCCTGACACCACGGATGACCTTGATGTTGGACCGAAGTTCTTCTGATACAACGAACATCGCTCCAAAGTGGGGGAATATGTAGCAAGACTGCAAAGGCCCTGGAATTCCTGAGCTGATCAAAACTCAGATAAGCTCTCCCTCTCTTCAGCACTGACCAACACCCATCTCTATAGGAGGATTGAGACATTTGTATTTCTGTAGGTTTTCATTCACAGAAGGATGGAACTCCTGTGAACATTTAAACCCCTGGAATAACTTCTTCTTTTTAAAAGACAATGACTTTCAATTATATGCTATGGACGTTTGTTTAATGAACTTTCATGCTAAAATCCCTTTTCAGCTTTAGGAGACCCTCAGCCAGAGATGTCTCTGCATTCCACAGATCAGATAACAAGTCGTAAAACTTTATGGCTGAAGGCTGGAGTCACCCTCTCCCTCTCTTTGACTGAAACAAAGAGACTGGAACTGAACTTAAAAACCTTGGCAAATTAATATTTCTGGAATGTATTTTGTGTTTACAGAATTACCAGTGTCAATGGAAATCATTCATCATTAACATATCCGAAAATCAAGATTCTATCTTTCACAGAAGTCTAGATACTAATTTGTGATGTTTAATCATTTCTTCCCCAGGATACTATGATTTTGGACTGAATTCCCTTATTAATCTCTGAATTTCCTCTCCATTTAGGTTGAATGATGACCATTGTATTTACCTGTTACCAAATCTCTGACTTGTTGTTATATTCTCACTGTGATACATATTTTTAATGTCATAAACATAAACATATAGTTATGAATGAAATGATTCACATCATATGAACATATGTATTAATCTACACATTTCACTTTCACACAACTGAATATGGTGGGATAGACAGATCGTGTTTTGCGCGTTTAATATCATATTTTAATCCATTCTGGATTCCTCTTTCTTCTCTACTCTGTGAGAACAAAGAGATTCCAAATTCCACCAGACTCGCGCCTAAAAGTTCTCTCTCTCCGCCCAGGTCCTCCCCTTAGCTGGACCCACAGATAAAGTCAGCCGTAGCCCACATTTTACACTCTCTTACGCCCTTACGACCCTCTCTTCTTACCCCTCTCTTCCTGAGAGGCCAACCAAAGTCTCTCTCATTATTTTCTTACCTAAAGCGCGTTTTTCCTATCTTCAAAATTCCCTCACCATCTAAGTTTGTTAACTATTTATCTCTTAATATTTTTGTAACTTAAGGAGACATTTTGCTCAATTTTAAACCAACGTTATTCGTTTTAATCTGAAGAACCGATTCAGAACCAGCATTTATTTTTCTTAATTTTGACCGTTTTTCATCAACACCCATTTTTCTTGGCTAAAGCCTGAGAACCATCATTTTTAAGCACTCAGCTGAGAACTCCAGAGATCTGTTGGACCAGGTCTTTGCATAGAACCGATCAACCCGCGGCAGGACATCTAGGCCACCACAACGACGACGCACCGCTCCGAACCCGCAGGTCCAGACCGTGTGCTGCGAATCTGAAGGCCTCGCAAGTCCCAGCCCCATGACGGTTCACTTCAATAACTCCAGCTGAGTTTGCTCTGATTCCATTCTATGGGTGATGTACTAACCGCTTGGTCATTTAATTCACTTCATCAATTTATTCTTTTACAAATCATTAGAATTCTTAATCCAAATTACCGATTACCTCGTCAGGTTAGCTCTGGCTAATCCTCACCATATTTCCTTCTCTCTCGCACCTACTTCCACATCCCTCACACATGCACACACACCACACACACACTCCCACATTCCACGCACACACGTAGTCCTGCACGCACACACACACACCATATCTACATTGTACATAGTTCACTTGTCATTATTTTCATAGAATAGTTAATAAATACCTCATTATAGACCAAATTACAGTCTTGTGTTTCTTTGTGTAGAATGTGGTCAATTTAAACGAGGATTCAAGACTTTTTGATATGAGATTGATCAAAATTTTTATGAATATTAATAATTTTATTAATGTTAATTAATAAATGTCCTAGCCATTACAATGCTAGGTGGTGCCCCAATTATTGATAACGAGAGCAATAAATCATAACGTAGTACCGCTACAGGATAAATGTAGTGTTAGAGGGTAAATGTAGCATTAGAGGATAAATGTAGCATTAGAGGGTAAATGTAGTGTTAGAGGGTAAATGTAGTGTTAGAGGATAAATGTAGCATTAGAGGGTAAATGTAGCATTAGAGGGTAAATGTAGTATTAAAGGATAAATGTAGCATTAGAGGATAAATGTAGCATTAGAGGGTAAATGTAGCATTAGAGGATAAATGTAGTGTTAGAGGGTAAATGTAGCATTAGAGAATAAATGTAGTATTAAAGGATAAATGTAGTGTCAGCGGGTAAATGTAGTGTTAGAGGGTAAATGTAGCATTAGAGGGTAAATGTAGCATTAGAGGGTAAATGTAGCGTTAGAGGGTAAATGTAGCATTAGAGAATAAATGTAGTATTAAAGGATAAATGTAGTGTCAGCGGGTAAATGTAGTGTTAGAGGATAAATGTAGCATTAGAGGGTAAATGTAGCATTAGAGGGTAAATGTAGCATTAGAGGGTAAATGTAGTATTAAAGGATAAATGTAGCATTAGAGGATAAATGTAGCATTAGAGGGTAAATGTAGCGTTAGAGGATAAATGTAGTATTAGAGGGTAAATGTAGCATTAGAGGATAAATGTAGTATTAGAGGGTAAATGTAGTGTTAGAGGGTAAATGTAGCATTAGAGGGTAAATGTAGTATTAGAGGGTAAATGTAGCATTAGAGGATAAATGTAGTATTAGAGGGTAAATGTAGTGTTAGAGGGTAAATGTAGCATTAGCGGGTAAATGTAGTATTAGAGGGTAAATGTAGCATTAGAGGATAAATGTAGTGTTAGAGGGTAAATATAGCATTAGAGGATAAATGTAGTATTAGAGGGTAAATGTAGTGTTAGAGGGTAAATGTAGCATTAGAGGGTAAATGTAGTGTTAGAGGGTAAATGTAGCATTAGAGGGTAAATGTAGTATTAGAGGGTAAATGTAGTATTAGAGGGTAAATGTAGAGTTAGAGGGTAAATGTAGCATTAGAGGATAAATGTAGTATTAGAGGGTAAATGTAGTGTTAGAGGGTAAATGTAGCATTATTTTTTTTTTTTTTCTTTTTTTTTTTTTTTTTTTTTCCTTTTTTTTTTTTTTTGTTTGTCTGCAAGTCCGCTCAAAAAATGACACCAACCACTCATGGTGCCACTGCTTAAGCTTCATGTGCAATTTTTTTTCTTCTTTGTGACTGTGACCATCACCGGCCCTCATGGCAAATTAACCTATCATGTTTATTTCAAGCTGTTTTCTACATTATGCCATTGAGGGCTGTGCACACCCAAGTGAAACATAAAACAAACACAGGACAGACAGAAAGGTGAGGCATAGACAGTGTTCTAAGAGAAAAGGTGCATTTTATTTGTTTGTACTCTTTAATTCACACCTTAAAACCATTTACAAATCTAAAACCCTTCACAAACACCTAATACGACAAAGTCCCAACGGATCAATCATGAAGATGTCAGGAGGCCACAAGAAGGATAGATAGAGCAGAGTGAGATCCACAGACACTAACCCAGCAACCTCCACTGACTCAGCAACCGGAGGAACACACACTATTGAGTTTTGGTAGGTGCCGGTGTGGTGGGTCTGACATGCATGAAAACCTCCACCAAAAGGAGGGAGCTGTCCCCTCCAGCCCAAGGAGGTCCACCCAGCCCCCCCGCAGGAGCCACCAAGCGGAGACCCAGCCCAGGAGCCCGGAGCGACCCCCCCCGACACAGCCAGAGCCCCAAGGCCCGGGCAGCAGAACGGGCCATAGCGGACCCCCATGGCGCCCCACCGGCCCACAGCCCCACCTCCCCCACGACCACCCGCCCTCCCCCCGTCCCCCCCACAACCCGACCCCCCGCCCCCCAGACCCCAAACCCCCGCCCCCTCCACCGTCCCACCCCCCGCCACCCACCCACGCCACCCCCCTCCCCCACCATGCCGCCCACCCACAACCCATCCCAACACCCCCCCGCCCCCCCACCAAGCCACCCCCCACCCCTCGCCCAGCCACCCCACCCCACCCCATCCAACCACACCACCCACACCACCCACGCCACCCCTCCCACACCCAAATCCGGGAGGCCACCCGCTCACCGGAAAACAGCACCAAGGGACCGGGCAACAGCACTGCAAGGGCAGACGAGCCCAGCCCACCTCCGGCCGCCCAGAGAGACGTGACCCTGAGGGAGGGAGGGAGGGAGGGAGGGGAGGAGGGAGGGAGAGGAAGGAGCACCAGGGGAGGCGCAACAACCCAGGCCCTCGGGCCCGGCAGGGAGAAGCCCCGGAGATCACGCCAGTAAAACTATTGTGAGTTGCCCTGTTACTGAGTTCACCAGTTCCCCAACTGGTGAATACTCGCCCTGCACCGTGAATGTGACCCACCCAAGTGTATATACAAGTATGTGTGGTGTCTTAGGATTGGGGGGTCGGTGAGGCAGAGCACAGGGTAACGAAACCCCCACTCAGCCTCACCGCAAGCCCAAAATGTGAATGTGTATGTGGTGCGTTAAAATTGGGGGAAGAAGTGTCAGGGTGGGGGCATAGACGGGGGGCCACAGCACAACACTGCACTGGGGCCCATCCCGCCTAATGACGTCCCACCCCATAACCACCCACCCCCCAGGTAGTGTGGTGCATTAAAATTGGAGGGGAATTGTGGAGTAGGAATATGACCTCTCCACCCCCCCCCCGAGGGATATGTTGTGTGCCCTATGTGTATATTTACAAGTTGTATTGTGCGAAGCTTGTGAAGTGATTTAAGAGGAGCGATCAACGGGGCCCCACCCAGCCAGGCGGAGGGAGGTGCGCGCGCGCCCAGTGCCCCCCCATACACCCCCCCCACCCCAATCCCCAACCCCCCACCCCACCCCCCAGCCCCGGCGCCCCAGCGGGCAGACGGCGCAGGCCAGGCCAGAACGCCCCCGCGCACCGCACCCGGTCCCCCTCCCCCTACCCTCCTCCCCCCCGCCCCCCAAGCCCCCCACCCCATCCCGCACCCACCCCCCCATCCCACACCCATCCCCCGCCCCACCCCCCAGGGGGAGGGCGGAAGGCAGGAGAAGGAGGGGGGAGGAGGAGACGACAAGAAAGGAGAGGACAGGCAGCAGAGCGGGAAGACGAGGGGGAGGGAGGAGGGAGGGGGCGAGGGAGAGGGGACAAGGAGGCGGAGGAAGACGGGAGGAGGGAGGCGAGGGGGGAAAAAGGCAAGGAGGAGGAGGGGGAGAGGAGAGGGTACCACGGGGCACCCAGAGACCCACCAGGCCGGAACCGCAACCCCTAGCCGAAGAGCAACAGGCCATGCCGGAACAGCGCCGCCCCGAGCCCCCGGGCAACACCCCCGCACAGCACCCGCCGCGGGCACCGGGAGACGGCCGAGACGCATTGCGACCCAGCAGAGACCCGGGGGGCAGCGCCCGATCCAGACGGCCGCCAGGCCACCACAAGCGCCAAGGGAACCACGGGAGGCCAACGACACCACACAAAGCGGCCACCCCCATGAAGAGAACACGACAGGCGACCCAGCCCGACCGGGCGCCAGACCCAGACGACCGCCGGGCCGCCATCCACGACACTTTTAGTCGCAGATGGCGACCCGGCGGGCGCCCAAACCAGGCACCCGACCGAGCCGAACCGCCCACCATGCCCCCCCACAGAAGCAGCCACCCCGCAGGACGCCACCAGCCCCCACGACCCCCAGCCCCCGAGGCGACCCGGCGCCCGCCCAAACCGAGCGCCGCCCGGGGAACAAGGCCAACCACATCGAGCCACAGGGGACAGCACCTGGAAGATTAGCCAAGCATGCAGTAACACCAAGTTAGCCATTCATGCATATAGACAATGTAGCATTAGCGGGTAAATGTAGTATTAGAGGGTAAATGTAGCATTAGAGGATAAATGTAGTGTTAGAGGGTAAATATAGCATTAGAGGATAAATGTAGTATTAGAGGGTAAATGTAGTGTTAGAGGGTAAATGTAGCATTAGAGGGTAAATGTAGTGTTAGAGGGTAAATGTAGCATTAGAGGGTAAATGTAGTATTAGAGGGTAAATGTAGTATTAGAGGGTAAATGTAGAGTTAGAGGGTAAATGTAGCATTAGAGGATAAATGTAGTATTAGAGGGTAAATGTAGTGTTAGAGGGTAAATGTAGCATTAGAGGGTAAATGTAGTGTTAGAGGGTAAATGTAGTATTAGAGGGTAAATGTAGTATTAGAGGGTAAATGTAGCATTAGAGGGTAAATGTAGTGTTAGATGTTAGGATGTTCTGAGGCTCCAAAATATGTATAAAACTTGTATTCTCTACATGATGTTAGAAAACGTGTTGTAGATTTGCTGTAGTACCTGCAGTAGTGCCACCTACTAAACAAAAGAACTGCGATAAAACTGAAGAGCCTTTAGTACATTTAAGAGCTGCATAAATTATGTGAAGAACCGTCTCCTAAATATAGAAGGTCCTCAGCTGGTGCTTTGAAGAACTGGAGCATTTTTTAGGAGCCATTAACAACCATCATATTTCTGAGAGTAGCTGTTACATTTCAACTTCATGATGTGGCTGCTAAAAAAATGATCAATTTAAAATATAAAAAAAACAAACACAATCCCTCCGTGTTGAAGACATCAAGCAGCCACTGACCTCAACAGATTTTACACAACTTTGTCTGCTATGTGGAGTTTGTTTGGAAACTATAATTTGCTTCAATGAGCTGTTTGTCGCAGAGCTCCTCCTGTATGAATGTAATCCTGTTTAAATCAAACCTAAGGCATGTACTTTAATGCATTATTTATTATTTTAATCTAAATTGAACGTATTCAGGCAACAAATATTTAACGGTGCAGCTTCTTGGTGCTCTGACAGGTTCAGCTTCAGGAGGAGGAGTTACAGGAGGTTTCTGCAGCAGGTTTCTGGAGGACTTCTGATGCAGTCGGTCTTCCACCAGCATCACTGACTTCCCTGTTACTGCCCTCAGCCGGCTGCAGACAGATGCTTTCTGCTCGGCGTCCTCGGCCCTCAGCCTGTAAAATTACAAGAATGATAAATGTGGTTCCATTCACGGACACGAGTATCGATCGCAGCCTCGTCCGTCACCGATCACTTTACACCCACACATCGGAGCGTTCTGACGTGTTCGGCTGAGCTCCATCAGTCTGCTGCTGCCTAAAAACCTCACAGGTCACAGGTCTGAAAGCCTGGAGGACGGAGAAGCTCTTTAGTTTTGAGTTTTGATCTCTGAAAACATCTTTTTCCCTCTAAATGAACACCATGAGAACAAAAAACACATCAAACTCTCATTACAATGTGAAAATGTTGTCTATAGATATTTCATGTTATTCTGACATACAAACGTTACACATTGTAATAAAAAAGTCTTCTTGTCATCATAAAATACTTTTTATCTTGTTATAAGATCAAACATTTTCCAGTGTAGCGTCACACCTGTTATTATTTCATAAAATGCAGTTTTCATTAAAGGGTAAATTGAACGATTCTTTTTTAAACAACTTTTTGTGCGTGAACATGAAATGTTAGCAAAGTTAGTCAGTTAACCTGACACTTAGTCTGACAGTTACCGTAATTTCTGGACTGTTGAGCGCACCTGACTATAAACCCACAAAATTTAAAAAGAAAAAAGTTTTGTACATACATAAGCCTCACCTGCAGGTGTCCACGTTGTAACATGACATATTTACACAGCAAGACCTTTTTAACTTCTAATTAAATACGTGTTTTTTTCCCAAACAGTGCCTGTAACACGGCAGTTCGTGCCCACAAACGAGACGCTTGGAAACGAGACGCTTGGAAATGTGCTGGAGAGAACGTGTGTGAATCCATGAGGCGTCTGCTCCCAACCTGCAGGGGGCAGTGTGTCCAAACACATATCTACCTGCTCTACTCTGGTGCTAAACTAGAGAAGAAGAAGTTTTCCATCCACTTACAACATGGCATTTTACCCAATAGTTGCATTTCAGCAGTTAGTTTTCATTTAATAACCCGGTTATTATGATGATCTCTGTGGGATGAATCGTATAAAAGCCTGGATTTCTGAACTTCTGCAGCTGAAAATGTTCCGCTAAAATGACGTAATTTGTCTGCACAGAGCCGCATAGACCTCACGCGGCAAGCATCAAACAATCTGTTCACGTTGCCGACTGAAACGTCTCACCGTGGATTCATTGACGACCTGCTTCAGCCTTTAACTGAAAATCTGCATCAGACGCTTTTCTTGGTGTGTTTCCATGATGAGGGTGTGTGCATGAAGCGCAAAATCACTGATCTGAAGAATTTAGTGTGAATGTTTGATTAAATTTGAAGTTTCATTGGTCTGATGTGACGAGGCTCAACGTACTGACAGCATGAAGCTCGTTAGCCCGTAAAAATCTCTACATTAGCTGCATTGTTGTGTAAGCCACAGGGTTCAAAGGACGGGCATAAAGTAGCGGCTTATAGTCCGGAAAGTACAGCAGTCTGACAGTTAGCATGTTAGCCTGACAGCTAGCCTCATAGTTAGTCTGTGAAATATGAAAATCATCCAGAAAAAGTCTGAAAGGAACAAAAACATATAAAATATACATTTAAACACAACAGAGTTAATTTGAGAAAAAACCAACCAGAAACATGAGGGCAGCAAACAGGGCGTGTGCTTTATTATTGTTTTGTAGGTTTCAGGTGAGTTTCCAGAGTTAAATTCGCTTCATTTAGAATAACCTGAGAGTGATTCAGACCAAATGAAATAACCCTGACCTCTGTCTGCCAGGTTTTATTTTTAGCATCAGGACGTTTTAAACTAAGACGAAGGTCTGAAGCTGCAGTAAATCCTCTCTGAGCTTTAACGAGTCGCTCTGAACAGCAGCAGACAGCTGGAGTCAAATTATTGCTTTTTCAATTACAGACTCGTTGGGCCGTTTTTCATCCAGATAATTAGTCAAATCCGCCGACCGCCAACGATTAAGCAGAAATACTAAAGGCCACCAAGACACGCAATCAATCTATTTTAAGATTGTTCTGCTCCGTTCTTCTGGGTGAAGCCTCAGAGCGCTGCCCGATAATTCCTCCGTTCTGCTGGAATCAGGTCCATTAGTAGGAATGTTTCCACGTTCTACACGCTGGTTTTCTGTGTTTGGCTGGATGTGTGCAGTTTCACATGTTTTCTACTGATTTCCAGGATTTACATCATCACTAAACAACGACAAAGACACACAAAACAACAAGACATAGACACAAAACAACCTCGAAGAAACACAAGATGATCACAGAGACACAAAACAACCACAAAAACAACCACAAAAACACACAACAACCCAAAAGAGACACGAAACAACCACAACGACACACAAAACAACCACATAAAACAACCACAAAGACACAAAACAACCCAAAAGAGACACAAAGCAACCACAAAGACACACAAAATAACAAGACATAGACATAAAACAACCAAAAATAGATACAAAAACAACCACAAAGACACAAAACAACCACAGAGACACACAACGCAACTGCAAAGGCACGCAATGACCACAAAAGACACAAAATGACTATAAAAAGAAATGAAACACAATGGCAGCAAAAACACATCACATCAACACAAAGACACAAAACAACTACAGATAAATATAAAAGAACCACTAAGAGACACTAAATGACGACAAAAAACTACAAAAAACAACCAGAAGAGAAACAACTACAGAGACACACAACGAGCACAAAGGGACAAAACGGTGACAAACAGACACACAACCTCACCAGAACAGGTGGAAATGAGACCAAGGGACTTTCTGACGTCTTTTTGCTCCATGTGTGGATGTGATGTGTGTCTTTGTGGTTGTTTTGTGTCTTTGTAGTTGTTTTTTTGTCTGTGGTTGTTTTGTGTCTCATTGTGGTTATTTTGCATCTCTTTGTGGTTGTTTTGTGTCTCTTTTTGTTGTATTATGTCTCATTGTGGTTGTTGTGTTTTTCTGGTTGTTTTGTAGTTTTGCATCATCTTGTAGTTTTGGTGTTTACGCTGCAGATCACGTCTTTGTGTTGTTGTTGTTGTTGTTGTTTATGTGTCACTGTTTGTCTTGGTGCTCCATCTTAAGCATCTCATCTATCAGCATTATTGCGCATGACTGTGCACATTCAGCTGTCTGTTTCCACGCGTGTTTTCCCGCTGAGCGCGTCAAGGTGTGAGCTCGTCTTGTGCGCATGCATGTGTGAGTGTGCGCGCACGTCGCGGCTGCGTTGCTGCTGCTGAAAGGCTGCTGGTCTGCTCGTTGCTGCTGCTCCGCTTCACTTCCACCGCCGACCTCCTCTCCGTCTCCACCCTCCGCCTCGGCGCCGCTTCCTCTGCGGGTGGATGGAGGCTGGGAGCCCCGGAGAGACGCGCCATGGCCGGGATGCGCTGCTGGTGGGTGTCGGTGCGGCCGCTCGGAGCTCCGTTGTGTTTCCTCCCATAGGTGTCTGCTTCATGTGCGGTGTGTGTCGGTGGTGTGTGTGTGTGCAGCTGCTCTTTGTCTCCGCTGTGTGTGTGTGTGTGTTTTCAGGGCTTGTTGCTGCCTCTTCATCCCCATCAGGTGCCTTTCTCCTCCTGAGGCTGGAAGCTCCAGGATGTTGAGGGCATCTCGGCAGGTTTGAGGAGTGAAGCGGCGCAGAGCGAGTTTCTGCTACTTTGTGTCGCTGTGCTGCTGTGTGTTTGTGTGTCCGTGGTTCTGCTCTGGTCCTATCGGCTGGTTCTGGAGCGGTTTTTACGCACGGTGGAGCCGCAGCGGTCTCCGGTCCTGTAACGCCGCTGTGTGTCTCCTTCTCCCCCGCAGACTCCTCAGACCCTCCCTCAGATGACCCGCGGCTGAGCTCCGGGTGATCATGGCATGCTGCCCCCGCCGGGCATCCAGCACTGACCATGGGGCTCCGGTCCAGGACCGTCGCTAGCGGCTCGGAGGAGCAGAAGAAGCCCTCCTCCGGCGCTCCTCCCGGGGACCTGCTGGACCAAGGCACCGGGGGAGCGGACAAGGATGGCGCCCTGCTGCTGGTGGCCTCGGGCCGGGACGACTACAAGCGGGGCTCTCAGGGCATCGGCATCGGGCTGCTGGCCAAGACCCCCCTGAGCTACACCCGGCCGGCCAAGAGGAATAACATCCGCAAGAGGAGGATCCAGAACCTGATCTACGACGCGCTGGAGAGGCCGAGAGGATGGGCGCTGCTCTACCACGCGTTCGTGTGAGTATCTGATGGACGGAGCCGCCGAGCTCCACGGCCCCATGTTTGAGCTGGAGATGATGAGATGAATGTTTCCTGAAGCTCTGCCAGGCTTCAGCTGCTTCAGTCCTCCAAAGTTTGGCCGCTTGAACCCCCAAAGTTACATAAGAGAAGCTGCAGCAGATGGCTGATGTGTGATCAGATATTAGTGTTTCCAAACAGGCTGCCTTCAGCTGCAGAGGCTTTAACTGCAGATTCAGAAGGTTTTTCTGTATTTAGGTCACAGATTTCATGATTTGGATGATAAAAATGTCCAGTAATTGGTTTGTTCCAATGATTTTGCTCATTTTGTGTCTCTTTGTGGTTCGTTTTTGGCTTCCTGGGTTTGTGCTTGCAGTCAGAGTGATATATTGTTCTGTTTTTTAGATCCCAGTTGGATTTCACTGGAGATGGAGTTGTTTTTTTCTGTTTGACTGCAGTCAGGTCACAGATTTGGTGATTTTGATGTTAAAAGAAGCCAAAAACTGTAAATCTGGGTAGAATTTGGTTGTTCTGTTGAAATATTGGATCGTTTTCTGTCTAAAACAAGCAAAACGTGGGGAAAAAAGTGAAATAAAGGATTTGTTTCAGTGATTATGCTCTGGTTTTGCTTCAGGTTTCACGTCTTTTTCTTAACTTTCTGCTGGTTTCTGTCTCTTTGATGGATCTGTAGTTGTAGTCACTGAAATATTGGCTGTTTTTTGGATCTCAGTTGGATTTTACTGGAGATTGAGTTGTTGTTTTTTTTCTGTTTGGCTGCAGTCAGGTCGCAGATTTGGTGATTTTGATGTTAAAAGAAGTAAAAAACAGTAAAATTGGCACGAATTTGGTTGTTCTGTTGAAATATTTAATTATTTTTTGTGTCAAACAACCAAAAAATATTAGATATGCATCCAGTAATTGATTTATTTCAATCATCTTGCTCTTGTTTTGTCTCTTTTTGTCAGTTTGTTTCCTTTTACTTCAGATTTTGGTGGTTTCGTGTCTCTTTGTGGTTTGTTTTTGGCTTCCTGGGTTTGTGCTTGTAGTCAGTGACACATTGGTCTGTTTTTTTTAGATCCCAGTTGGATTTTACTGTAGGTTTAGATTTTTTTCTGTGTTTGGCTGCAGTCAGGTCACAGATTTGGTGATTTTAAACATAAAAGAAGCCAAAGACAGTAAAATTGGCTCGAATTTGGTTGTTCTGTTGAAATATTTAATTATTTTTTGTCTCAAACAACCAAAAAATATTAGATAAGTGTCCAATAATTGCTCTGTTCCAATGATCTTGCTCTGGTTTTGTGTCTCTTTTTGCCAATTTCTGTCTTCCTGCTTCAGGTTTTAATGGTTTTGTGTCTCTTTGTGGTTCTTTTTTTGGCTTTCTGGATGTGATTTGAATGATAAATTGGTCTGTTTTTGGCTCCCAGTTGGATTTTACTGGAGATTGAGTTGTTCTTTGTGTGTTTGGCTGCAGTCAGGTCACAGATTTGATGTTAATAGAAGCCAAAAAGAGTAAAATTGGACAGATTTTGGTTGTTCTGTTAAAATATCGGATCATTTTCCGTCTAAAACAAGCAGAAATAGTGAATTAAAAGCTAAATAAATGGTTTGTTCCAATGATTATGCTCTTGTTTTGCATCTCTTCACTTCAGGTTTCACGTCTTTTTCTTCACTTTGTCGCTGCTTTCTCTGTTTTTCATGAATTTGTAGTTTTAATCATTGTAATATTTGGCTGCTTTTTGGATCCAAATTGGATTTTACTGGCGATTCAGTGTTTTTTTTGTGTGTTTGGCTGCATTTTGATGATGCAAAACCGTAAAATTGAGATGAATTTGGTTGTTGTGTTGAAACATCAGATTATTTTCTGTCTAAAAGAACCAAAAATACTAAAAACAATCCAATAATTGATTTGTTCCAAAGACTTTGCTCTTGGTTTGTGTCTCTTCTGTCAATCTGAACCATTTTTCTTCACTTTGTGGTTGTTTTTGTCTCGCTGGTGGACCTTTAATTGGTGATATTTTGTCTGCTTTTTGCTCTCAGTTGGATTTTGACTTCATTTTGTGTGTTTGGCTGCATTCAGGTCATGTTTTGGATGATTTGTGAGTTAAAAGACGCCAAATAAGTGAGTCTGAGTTGTATTTGTTTGCTCCGTTATGAAACTCAAACATCCATTGATTGTTTTGTCTTTAAAGCAACAGATAATAGTCAAATAAATGTTAAGTAAGTGATTTGTTTCAGTGATTTTTCTTCTTGTGTTGCTTCTAATTTTCCTCTTTTTACTCCACCGTGTTGCTGGTTTTGTCTCTGGTAGATTTGTAGCTTCAACTTAGACTTTTATTGGACTTTTAGTTGTTTTTGTGTTCTTTTGATTCCACTTCTTCTGGGTGAAAAATATCTAATAAATGAGAAAACAATCAGAGGAATTTATGACGAGTAAAGCAGGAAGCTTCTAAATGAACAGTCAGCTGTTTTCAGGTTGAATAACGGAGTTCATGAGCTGGAAAATCTAAAAACAATCTTCATGTGTAGTGAAGAGTGACGCTGAAGAGCAGCTCTGAGCCGCTTTTTATCCGTTAACCTGCAGAAACGTGCTGAAGAACCACCAGCAGCTGATTAACCTCCATGTCTGATCAGCCTCTGCTGTCCTCAGCAGTCTGACGTCGTTTCATTTCTCTGTTCTCTGATCTGTCAACTTCTGAGCTCGTTTGGACCAATTTTCAGCTCAGCTTTCACAAACGCTGCGTTTGATTTTTATTACAGTTTGAAAGAACGACAGTTGACACCAGTGAGAGGAAAACAAGCTGTTTGTTTGTTCAACAAACGACTGAAGCAACAACTAAACAAAGAAGTGAAGCTACAACTGAACAAACATCTAAATAAACAACTGAACAAACAACTGAACAAACGTCTGAACAAACAACTGAACAAACATCTAAATAAACAACTGAACAAACAAACAACTGAACAAACAAACAACTGTTTCAGTCGTTTATTCAGTTGTTTGTTTAGCTGTTTAGTTTCTTTAATCATTAGTTTTGATGTTTGTTTAGTTGTTTGTTTTGATGTTTGTTTTGATGTTTTAGTTTGTTTTGATGTTTGTTTTGATGTTTTAGTTTGTTTTGATGTTTTAGTTTGTTTTGTTGTTTGTTTTGATGTTTTAGTTTGTTTTGATGTTTTAGTTTGTTTTGATGTTTGTTTAGTTTGTTTTGATGTTTGTTTTGATGTTTGTTTAGTTTGTTTAGAAGTTTTAGTTGTTTGTTATGATGTTTGTTTAGTTTGTTTTGATGTTTGTTTTGATGTTTGTTTTGATGTTTGTTTAGTTTGTTTTGATGTTTGTTTTGTTGTTTGTTTTGATGTTTGTTTAGTTTTTTGATGTTTGTTTAGTTGTTTGTTTGATGTTTGTTTAGTTTGTTTTGATGTTTGTTTAGTTGTTTGTTTTGATGTTTGTTTTGATGTTTGTTTAGTTGTTCCTACTTTTGACATTTTTTTGCTCCAAGTTGGGCTTTCACTGGACTTTTAGCTGTTGTGTTGTTTTTTAATAAAAAAGTTAAAATGGATTTAAAGTCTGTGGTTGACCTAATGGAGAGCCTGTAATCTGAATTATTATTGGAAACTTGATATAACGGCATTAAATTGAGCTATAATTCGTCCCCACTGGTTTTCTGTCATATTTTGGACTTTATGAGAGACGAAAATGTGTTTAGTTTGATGTTATTAAAGTGCTTTAAACTTAAAGAGAATCTGTCATCTGAATATTATTGAAAATGCAACATAATAGCAAATATGTGGGCTTTGCTTCTTCCTTTTTTATTACTGTTCTGCCTTTTAAAACCAGAAAATATGGAGGAAATGAGAATTAAGTGATTTTTGCTTCTCGTTTTGTGTCTTTTTGATCCGCTGTGATGTGGTTTTTTGTCTCTTTGGTGGATTTCTACTGATATTTCTGACAGTTTTTAGCTCCAGGTTGGATTTTTAGTAGATTTTTGTGTCTAAAGTGATTTAAAAGTCTGTAGTTGAGCTAATGGAGAGTCTATAATCTGAATTCTTCTTGGAATTGTGTTGTATGAAGAAATAATTGTCCTGACTGGTTTTATGTCAAACTTTGGACCTCATGAGACAGAAGAGCATTTAATTAGATGTTATTTGGTGTTAAAAGTGTTTAAACTTGTGTAATTCAACTTACAGAGAGTCTGTCAGCTGATTTATTTTGTTGAAAATGTGACATAATAGTAAATAATTGAGCTTCATTTCGACCTTACTGGTTTTATGTCGTGTTTGGGACGCTGTGAGACAGAAAACTGTAAAGCTCTGCATCAGTTGATTATTTTACCTTTAAATGAAGAAAATATGGGGGAAATGGGAATTAAGTGATGTTTGCTTCTCTGTGTTTTTGTGTCTCTGATGGATTTGTAGTAATAATTTTGATTAATTAAGTTTTTGGTTCTGTTTTGGAGTTTCAGTTGATCTTTGTGTTTTAAAATGGTTTAATAGCCTGTAGTTGAACTTTAATCTGAATTATCGTTGGAAACTTTTTAAAATGCTAAATAACTGAGCCTCACTTCGATGCTACTGGGTGTTTGTTGTCGTACTTTAGACCGTTTGAGAGAGAAACCTGTATTTACTGAGATAATATGTGGTGTTAAAAGTCCGTAATCGACCTTCCAGACGGCGTCAGTGGAGTTCTTGGAGTCTTCCAGATGGTTTTGGTTCAGTTCCTCCTGACAGTCTGAACTCAGGGCAGCAGAGTCCTCCCTCCTGACTCAACAGTTTATTTGTCGGAGGGAAACCCTGGAGGACGCTGAGTCACGGCGTGTTTTCTCTGCGACATATGCAGCTTCCAGTATGGCCGCCCATATGGCTGCTGGTGAAAACGCTGAAGCTGAGAACCGTGTCACGTTTGCTGTGAAATCACCATGATGTCATTGGTGACATCAGCGGCGAGGTCACCTGAGGTCGAGATGGAAGTTTGGTTAAATCAGATCATGTGAGATGAACTTTTTTCACTTTTTCTGAAACCAGAACAATTCTAAGATCCACCGCTTCTGTTCCACATGTTAATTTATGTAACCATGATGGAAACGACTGTAAAGTTCAGATAAAGGAACATTTTCCTGATGATGCACAGCACTAATTAAAGCCAGCAGCTCACACAGATTCATGCAAACTAAAGCACTTTTTCTCATTTTAAATTAAGGCCACAGATGAATTTTCTGTTTTTTTGCTCCACTGTGGAGCAAAAACTGGTTGATTTCAACTCTCCTACCACAAATACTCAATAAAGCATCAAATGTGTAAAATTCCACCTCTGAAATAATTTGGTCTCCAACTGAATTTCCCCTTTGGCCACCTGTTGTTTCTTTATCTTAAATATAGAATTGTGATGGTTTTCCTGCAGGCTGGATTTGTTGTTGGTCTTCTGAACGCCACCAGCGGGTTTGACACTGATGTTCAAAAATAAGCCAAATGATAGAATTTATCAGCCAATTTTCACTTTAAAAAGCAACTAAATGTGATTGTTGTTCAAATATTTAACTAATAAATCCAAAATGCTCAATCAACAGTTGAAAATGATCTGATCTAATGAGACCACAAACGACTCAAAAACTGACCAGAATGACAGTCCTTGTTCAAAATGTCTGGAAACCTCCTCAAAAGAAGCAAACGTTGTTAAAATGACTTTTTTTTTCTAAACCAAAGTGGATTTTACCAAAAACTACTCAAAATTTGTCCAAAAATTTCTAAATAGTTAAAAATAACTCAAAAGCGACTCAAAATTAGTCAGAAATGTCAAGATATTTTTTAAATGTCCAAACAGTTAAAAATGATATGATCTAATCAGACAAAACTCAAAAATAGTGGAGTGACTCAAAAACAGATCAGAATGTCTTCATAATTGTTCAGAAGGGCTTGAAACTCATTAAGAAGCAGCAAACATTGTTACAAATGTTGTTTTTTTCCTGAAAAGAAGTTGAAATTTCCAAAAAAACTGCTCAATATTTGTCCAAAAAAATGCAAAAATATTTTAAAATCGCTCAAAAACGACTCAAAATTTGGCAAAAATGTCCAAACAATTTCCATAATGACTCATAATTTATTCAAAATGATTTGAAAACTTTCCAAAATAACAAGAAAAGGGATTCTGGGAGCAGACAATAGTCAGAAAACGTTTGTTTTTTCTGATCCCTTCATGTCGTTTTGAAAAGACATTTCTGAGCTCTTCTCATGGTTGTTATGTTTCTGTAGAGGTTCAACACTTCACACTGCAGACGGAGGAAAAACCCTCCATCACTGCTTTAAACATTATTTACATCCTTTCCATTAAAGCGTCTATATATTACTTAATTATCCAGAATGAATGCGTCACAGAGCAGCTGGAGTCCAAAGTGGTTCGAGTGTTTTGCTTCAGGATAATTCAGCAGCTCTGCTTGATGGCAGACGGAGAATTCCTCAGCGATGATAAGACAGCAGCATTTCAACGTGAATAGGAAGGAAAAGGAGGTGGGATAAAAGAGCAGGGACAGACGGACGGATAAAGGAAACAGAATGAACGGTGTTTAGTCTTCGGCGTAGAGTGAAACGCGACGTCTATCTGAGCAAAAACATAACAGCCAGTGATGTCAGAAACTAAGACAAAGAACCAAATGAGTGCAGATTTGGTCCTTTCTGCTCTAAATCTCAGTTTAAAGTTGCTCCTGACAGGCTGGCAGCTTTAAAAAAAATATCCCAGATAATTGAATTACAGCTGCCAGTCCTTGTCCTGCCTGAGGGAGTCCGCTATCAGCCGGGCGACGTCGGTTCAGTCCGGTCCTGGTGGAGTTCAGGAGCTCCGACGATCCCAGAGGACGAATCAGAGGATAAAATGAGACGGAGGTTCATTTAAATGAAGTGGAAAAAGGCCTGTAGAGGGATTTATTATATGTAAAACAGCAAGAAAAGAAGCAAGGAACTCTAACGAATGAGGCAAAACGAAGAAACCACCACAGTACAATGGAATTAAATTTAAAAACCATTCTTTATTGGCTCTAAATGGAATTAAAGCTCTAGCTAAGTTTCACAGATGCAGCTTAATAATGTTATTTCCCTGTAGCCTGTAAATGTCCTCATTTAACTCTGTTCAAACCTGATTTTTTTGGTCATTTTTTTTCTTTCTCTTCTTCAACTGTGTGCAAATAATGTAGACGCCTTCAGTGTTTAGATTCTTCTTCACAACGCAAACCTGTGAAGGAGCTGCTGGACCGTCTCAGAGTCACTGTGTTCGTCTAAAACTAAGTCTGATGAGTCTGAAGTTACACCTGGAACCACCTGGAGTAAAATTTAATATCAGACTACAATGAAGTCCAAACAAAGGCCAGTAACAGTCTGAAATTAAGTTTGAAACTAGTTCAGAATCAGTCTGAAACCAGTCCAGAACAAAGTCCAAAGACCCAAATCAGTCTGAAAGCAGTCTAAAACGAATTCCAAGCAACACCTGATACGAGGTCAAGAACCAAGTCTACATCCAGTCTGAAATGTAGCTCAAAACAAAGTATTAAACTAAATTTGATTTGAAGTTGTAAACCAAATGAAACTAAGGCTGAAACTGGTCTAATCTTAGTCTGGAACCAGTTTGAAACCAATAATAACTGAGGCAAAACCCAATCTTAAACAAAGTCTGGCAGACGTCAAAGACAAGTTCTAAATGTCTAAAACAGTCAAAAACCAAGCCAGAAACTAGCCTGGAATCAGCCTGAAATGAAGTTCAAAACCAGTCTCAGTCCAGTCTGGAACCAGTTTGAAACCAGTCTAAACCCAGTCTGAAAACCAGCCTGAAACAAGCGTCAAAACAAACTAAATCCAAAACCACTGTGAAATACCAAGTCTGAACTAAAACCTGAAACCCAGTCTGAACCATGTCCAAAACAACGGCCAAACTAGTCCAGAAACAGGTCAATGACTAAGACCTAAACCAGTCTACACCAGCCTGTACCAGTCTAAATACAGTTTTAACGTCTGCATCCCGTCAAAACTAGTGTACATCTAATGTAAAGCAGTCTAAATCCAGTTTAAACCAATCTAAACTGGTCTAAACCAGTCTAAATTTAGTCTAATCTGGACTAAATCCAGTCTAAACCAACCTAAACCGGTCTAAGCCAGTCTAACTTGTCTAAACCAGTTTGAACCAGTAGAAATCATTCTAAATCCAGTATAAACCAATCTAAGCCAGTCTAAATCTAGTCTACATCAGTCTAAATCAGTTTATACCAGTTTAAATCCAGTCTAAACTCAGGCTTAACCAATCTAAATCCAGTGTAGATGCAGTCTGACCTGTCTAAACCGGTCTAAATTGTCTAAACCCAGTCAAAATAAGTTTACACCAGTAGATACCAGCTTAATCCAGTCTGTATCCAGTCTAAGCCAGTTCAGACCAGTTTTAAACTAGTCCACATTCAGTCCACATCATGGTCTGAAACCTCATAAGTACCTTTATGTGTGTTTACAAGAGCTGAGGCTGTTTTTAAAAACAGTTATTGATCTGAATCACTTTTTATTTTCCTCTTTTTCACACCTTGATCAATAAAAACTGATCAAGTCTTCAGTCTTAGTCTAACTTTACCGATTAAAAATCTTCATCAGAGTTTAAGGTGAAGCTTCAGTCCTGTTTTACCGTCATGTGACTCAGATGTGGTTTCCACGGTTACGATGCAGTGAGGGAGTCTGATTCGTCGGACTGCAGTACCTCCATCTCTGGAGTACTCTGGTACCAGAACTCTGGTTTCCATGACGACGGGGTGAAACGTGATCCCGGGTGGAGGCCGGGAGTCGGGTCGGGCCGGAGGGAAACCGGAGACGTCGGACGTCAGCGGATTCGGTGGCAGATCGGCTCTGATCTTTAACCTCGTCCTGGCAAAGCGACAAGCTGACAGCAACTCCCACAATGCACTGCTGCACAGAGACCAGCCTGTAAGACATGCATATATACATCCAATAAAAACCTGTAAAAATCTGGCAGCAAAGGGTCAAAGATATGTTTAAAGAAGTCCTGTTAAACATGGTAAAAATGACAGCAGATATCTGTAAAATCATATTTCTAGATGATTTATCTTTATTTTCAGTCATTTTTAGGTGCTGTTTGCTTTTCTTTTCTGTCACTGTTTTCTGTTTTTCAGTCTTTATTTTCTGCTGATTTCAGTCTTTTCCTGTTGATTTTAGTCTTTATATTCTGTAGTTCTCAGTCCTCGCTTTCGTCTGTTTCAGCTGCAGTTTGTTTTGTTTTAGTTGTTTTTAGTCTTTGTTTTCGTCTGTTTTAATTTTGGTCTGCTTTGTTTTTGGTCACCGTTTGTTGATGTTTGAAATCACTGTTGGTTCTTTTCAGTCTTCACTTTCTTTGTTTTAGTCTTTAGTTTTAAACTAATGAGATAAAATGGTGCAAAGCATGGGCTCATCTGTCGTATTAATCGTCACGATTAAGCTTTTTTTTGGTGCAGAAGTCTAAAAACCTTTGTAGCATTGCGTTGTGGTGTTTTTACTCACTGTTTCCTTTCATTTTCTGCTGCTGCTGTTTGCTGTTGTTTACACTGTAAAAAAGTTGTGCTTACGTTTAAACATCAGAACTTCTTGGATTCAACGGATCCGTGCAAATGGTTTTCAGTCAGCGTTCACGTTTGTTTTTAGTCACTGTTTTACATCTTTACTTCTGTTGTTTTCAGTCTTTATTTTCACTTTCGGCTGATTTCTGCAGCACTTTGTTTTGTTTTTGTCTGTTTTCAGTTGTGGTCTGCTTTGTTTTTGGTCGCTGGTTTCAGTTGTTTTCAGTCTTTGTTTTCAGCGTCTGTGATGTGTTTACTGTCAGCTGATAAACCAGGATATTCCCGCTCAGTGCTTAACTGGGCCTCTTTGTGAAGCGGCTGTTTGCTAATGGACTCTGTGGTTGTGGTCATTTAGTGTAATGACATTTATCTCCCGCTACGTCGGACCGATGGGACTCGTTCTGCAGCCGAGCATCGCATTAACCAGAAATTTCATCACTTGGAGCTCAAAAAAGATGCTTGTTGAATCGTTTGCACTGATTATTCTGCAGATTATTTTATTTATTCACAAATTAGTTCACATTTAATGCTAAAAATTTCATTCACGTGTTGTTTTGTCTGAACAGCCTCAAGTTATTCAATGAAAACAGCTCAAAGTTGCATTTTTAGAAGCTGGATTTGGAGAATTTTTGGTGTTTTTTTTTACCTGAAATGTGACTGAATGATTAATTGTGACCAAAACATCAGAGAAAGAAGAATTTTCAACCTTTTTAGCTCATCTGTAAACAATTAGGCCATAAAATGATGGGATCACTTGACACATTAGCATGTTTTGGACTTATTCTGTTCATAAATGCACCTCCAACTTTGACCCAATGGTGGCGCTGCCGTCTAGGAGCTGCAGACACCACATTTTAATCTGATCTTTGGTTGCAATTTCTCCATTTTTGTACCAATTATCATGAAAATCAGTTGTGATTTAGTTTCTTATTTCTGGATCGAAGACGGGAATTTCTCTGTTGAATCGTTGCCAAACCGTTCCAAAAACTAAACCAGTCAAAGCATGTCTAAATCCAGTCTAAACCTCTCTGAACCAACCAAGCTCAGTCTAAGTCCAATTTAAAACCAGTCTGAATCTTCTCTAAAGTAGTCTAAACAATCCAGCTGAAACCAGTCTAAACCCAGTTTAAACCAGTAGAAACCAGCCTAGATCCAGTCTAAACCAGTCTAAATCAGTTTATATCAGTCTAAACTCAGCCTTGACCAGTCTAAACCCAGTTTAAATGCAGTGTAAACCAATCTAAGTTGTCTAAACCCAGTCGAAACAGGTCAAACCAGTAGAAACCAGCTAGATTCATTCTGAACCAGTCTAAATTCAGTGTAAACCGGTTTTAAACCAGTAGAAACCATTCTGAACCCAGTCCTTCTATGTGCCTTGATGTGTGGATAATTATTGATCTGGTTTATTTTTTATTTTCCAGCTGGGACTGAACTTGAAAGCTCCTGATGATGACCCAGTAAAACGAGCAGCAGAAAACGTCTTTGAAGGCGTTTCAGGGTCGACTTTTTGTTCTGATCCCGTTTTTTTACTGCAGAAATCCACCGTTAGTCCTGAATAATGTGACTGCAGGAGGTGATGTTTGGTGAAAAAATGACTTGTTTTCTGCCGCAAATAAACAGAAAAGGAAAATTTAATGAAAAAGGTGATTTTGAGTTTTGATGTGTTTAGATTTTTTCAGCCGTTTTATGTCTTTTTGAGGGTTTTTGCACCTTAAATTGGTGATTTCGTGTCTTTTTGATAGTTTTGCATACTTTTTTACTCGTTTTGCAGGCATTTTTTGACATTTCATGTCTTTTTGTGGTCTCTTTACATCTCCTCTCCGTCTTTTCGAGTCATTTTTTCAGTCATTCGACATCTTTTTAAGGTTATTTTGCAGCTTATTCTGTTAATTTTGTGTCTCTTTGTGACTGTTTTGAACATTTGCTGTCATTTTTCTTCTATTTGTGGTCATTTTTCATATTTTTTTAATCTGTTTTCATGTCTCATCGGTCATTTCCGATCATTTTACTGTCAGTTCATGTCTTTGTGACCACTTTACGTCTCTTTTCAGTCTTTTTGGGTCATTTATAGTCATTTAGACGTTTTCTGTCATTTTTTTTAGTCGCCTGACAACTTTTTATGTTTTTTTAAGCTTGAATTGGGTCTTAAGTCATTTCTTTTGGTCATTTCCTGTCTTTTTGTGCCCTCTATGTTTCCTTTCAGTCTTTTTGGGTAATTTTTTTTGCTTCTTTCAGTCACTTTACAGCTTTTTCTGCATTACTCGACACCACTTTATGTTCATTTTTTATTATTTTCAGCTTAGTCTGTTGATTTTGTGTGTCTTTGTGATTGTTTTGAACATATTCTGTCATTTTCTATCCATTTCACATTTTTTTTTCAGTCATTGTGGTCATCTTACAACTGATATTGGTTATTTTTTGTCTTCTTTTAGCCATTTTCTTCCTTTTTTCATCATTTTACATCTTTTTTTAGACACTTGACCCCTCTTTGTGGTCATTTTGCAGCTTAAGTTGGTGATTTTGTGTCTTTTTGTGATTGTTTTGTACATATTTTGTAATTTTTCTTCTTTTCTGGTGATTTTCTGTCTCTTTACCGCTGCTTTCCTCCTCCCTGTACATGTTTCTAAATGTCTGGATGTTTCTCAGAGAAGTTGGCGTTAAAATGACTCTTTTTCGGTCCAGTTTTCCCTCAGAGAGGCTCAGAAGGTCTAAAAGTGTTGGTGTGAGCAGATGAGTTTTATTGATTCTGGACTCGGTGCAGCGCTGATGATCAGATATTTCATGTTTATAATCCTCCACAGCTGCAGCTAGCAGGTGGCTAACGGAGGATTATGGCTGCTGGGAAACAGTAATGAGTGACGAAGCGTCGCTCACAGTTTTCAGAGTTCTGGGGCGTCTGCTGATGAACCGGAGACGTTTTTCCTCCTCGTCTGGCCTCGTTCCAGCTGCACATCTCCTCCCACAGACTCACTGATTGTTTGGAGTCAACAGACGGACCGCAAATCTGCAGCGTTTTACGGGAACAAAACACTGAGTTGTTTCATCTTTCTGTCGTCATTTTTACCTCTTTTTAGTCCTTTTGTGTGTTTTTGTGGATGTTTGTGATTCTTTTTTCCTGATTTATTTGAGTGAAATTATTGTTTGCAGTTTAAAGTACTTTTGTCGTCATTCTGCAGAGGATCTAGTATTTCATGACCGTTTTGCACCTTTTCTGTCGTCTTGTATCTCTGTTTTGTGTTTATTTCTGGTCCTTTTGTGTCTCCTGTTGCCATTTGTTTTAACTAAACACTCTGTTTCAATCATTTCAATGTTTTTGGGTGCTCTTTTTCCCTTATTTGAGTAAGATGACATGTTCTTCTTACCAGGTTTTAAAAAGCCTTTTGACGGTCATTTTTCAGCTAATTCTAACTGATTTTTCTGACCAATTTAGCAACTTTCCAAAGTGCATTTTGTTATGAGTTTTCAGTTGTTTTGTGTCTTTTGCCTCGTTCTACCTATTTTCCTTCATTTTGCACCTTTTCTGCTCGTTTTGCAGCTCAGTTTCATTTTGTCTGTGTGTTTCAGTGTTTTATGATTTGATGTTTTGTGCTTCTTTTTACTTATTTGGATAAAAAATGTGTTTTGCAGTTTCTAAAGCCTTTTTGTTGTTATTTTGGCAGCTAATTCTCCGTATTTGTTGTCATTTTGTGTGGTCCTGTTTTTTTTTTTTTCATCATTCTATTAGTTTCCTTCACTTTGAATCTATTTCTGGTCCTTTAGTGTCTCCTGTTGTTCGTTTGTTTGAACCAACACCTGTTTCAGTCATTTGATGTTTTGTGCTGCTTTTATCCTCATTTATAAGAGTAAAATGACATGTTTTACAGTTTTTAAAACATTTTTTGTCATCATTTTGCAGCTAGTTTGTGATTTTCTGACCATTCTGCGTCAGTTTTCAGTCATTTTGTGTCAGTTTTGTGTGTTTTTGTCGTCATTCTACCCATCTGAACAGCTCTGATCTCTGACTGTTAGCGCTGCTGCTGCTAAACCCGATAGCTTCACGTGCACACTCTCGTGCACACAGACGGCGATCGATGGCTGCAGGTGGAGCAGTCGCACCCTGAGGAGGATGAGCTTACAGAAAGCAGATCTGCTCTTTGTAAAGGAAACCCCTCTCATGTCCCACAATGCCTTTCTGCTGCTTCGGTTTCCTGTCGCTCCAACTTCTGGATCTTTGCAGCGTGCAGAGGGTCAACGTGAAGCTTTTTCTGGTCGTTCTGTAGCTTATTCTGATCTTTTTCCATCCGTTTTCAGTCACTTTGAGTCCCTTTGTCGTCACTTTGAGAATCTTTTTCCTCATTTTGTCTTTTTGACCTCGTTTTGAATCTTTTTCTGACCCATTTGTGTCTGTTTTTATCCATTTTACACAGTTTTGCAGTTATTTTGGATCAGTTTTCTGTCTGTTTGGGTCCAAGTTCTGGATCTTTGCAGCATCTAGGCCAGGGGTGTCCAACATGAGGCCCGTGGTCCAAAAGTGGTCCTCCAGAGGGTCCAATCCGGCCTCAAAGTGGAAAAATTCCAGAGAAGACATTAACTGCAGATTGTAAATTAGTAAAACTATAAATTTAAAATCATTTCTAGACCATGACAAGTTGTTTGGATCATAAATTCAATACTAGATTGTACTTTGTCATTTTCTGTCTCATTTTTTGTAATATTTTCATTTTTTTGTCTGACGTTTGGTGTTTGTCTCGTGTTTTTGTCACTTTCTAACTTTTTTGTCTAACATTTTCCTGTCTCTTTTTTGTTTTGTTTCATGTTCTTTGTCTCATTTTTGTAATATTTTGTCTTTTATGTCTCATGTTTTTGTCGCTTTCTAACTTTTTTGTCTAACTTTGTGTCTCTTTTTTGTTTTGTTTCATGTTCTTTGTCTCATTTTTGTAATATTTTGTCTTTTATGTCTCATGTTTTTGTCGCTTCCTAACTTTTTTGTCTAACTTTGTGTCTCTTTTTTGTTTTGTTTCATGCTGTTTGTCTCATTTGTAATCTTGTTTCTTGTTTTTGTTGCTTTGTGTTTCTTTTCTGTCTCACTTGTGTCATTTGTCCATTTTTTGTTACTTTGTGTCTCATTTTTATTTTTGTCTTTTGTTGTCTGACGTTTGGGTTTTGCAGTAAGTTTGTATCAGATTTGTGTCTTTTGGGGTCGTTATGAATCTTTTACTGAATTTTGCATCTTTTTCTGGTCGTTTTGTGTCCTGTTTGTGGACTATTTCTAGTAATTTTCCTTAGTTTTGCAGTCATTTTGGATCCGTTTTCGGTCATTTTGTGTCCTGTTTGTGGTCAGTTGGAGTATCTGCCTTGTCGTTTTGTCTGTTTGAGGTCATTTTGAATCTTTTTGTGACCTATTTGTGTCTCTTTTTAGTCACTTTGAATCTTTTTATAGTCATCTGACTTTTTTCTTTGGTCATTTGGCGGCTCATTAACTCCTGTTTTCAGTCATTTTACTTGTCTGTTAGGCATTTAGTGTCTCTTTTTGTGTCCATTTTGTGGTAGATTTGGTCATTTTGGGGCCATTTGTAAAACATTTGTGCTTGTTCTTAGTCAGTTTATGCATTTTTGTGGTCATTTTACATCTATTCTCAGCCACTCTGCCTTTTTATGGTTCTTTTATGGTTGTTCTGCGTCTTTTTTTACTCATTTTGCGCCTTTTTTGTGGTTGTTTTGCAGCCCGTTCCGGTGATCTTTTGTCTCTTTGTCGTACATCTTCAGCCTCAACCCTTTCCTCCAGACCTGGGTGGGTTGTAGGGGTGAGGTGGGGGAGGTAAATCATTACCGTCTGTAATTTCAGTGCAGCCTGAATCTGCCTCGTCAGTGATTTTCACAGCCGACCGGCCCGTCTACTTCCTGTAACGGTAAAAATAGCCCGATCCCACGCCGCGGTTCGTCCTGTTTATCCTCGCCGCTGGAAAACGGTTTCATTCACATCGTTATCAGATGTTTGTTTCCTGAGACGGAGGAAGAAGTCTTTATTTTGAAGTCTAACGTCGTCTTTTCAGGAAAATAATGAAAAAGCTCACAATTTTTAGCTGGAAATACCACAGAAGTGTTTCATTTCTACATTACAGGTTGTTTTCGTGTCTTTAGCTTTAAATGCAACTGAGCTGCTGCTGGCCCCGCCCCCTTCAGGAAGAAAACACTCTCTATGATTGACAACACAGCAAAAAATACAGGAGGACAGCAAGCACTTTCAGTTTTTTATTGGTTTTTAGATTAATTTCGAGTAATTTTACTCAAAACTCAAATTCTTTGTTTTTAAGCAAATTTTGAGTCACATTGAACATATTTTTATGCATTTTGGACACATTTTAAGTCGTTTTAAAAACTTTTTGATGGATTTTGGACTATTTCTGATTCCTTCTGGACAATTTACAAGTCACGTTGGTCCAGTCTGAGTGGCATGAAGACTGTTTGTGTTCACGTCCAAACGAAAATTTGGTGAGTTTTGTTCATGATTTAGACATTTAAAGAATTTCAAGTCAATCTGGACAATCTTTGGCACATTTTGAACATTTCCAGATTAATTTCAAGTCATTTTAGTTTAGTTTGAGTGCACAAAGACTCATCTTTTTCACTTTGCCGCTAGCTTTCAACTCATTTTAAACAATAAATGACAAATTTTTAGTCATTTTACATTATTCTGAGTAATGTTAGGCAGGTTTGGAGTCACTGTGGACAAATGTTCAAGTCATTTTTGTCTAGTTTCCAGTGCATAAAGACTGTTGTGTTCACTCTAGCAGCAGAACATTCAGTGAGTTTTGTTTGTGATTCAGACATTTAGAGTTTCAAGTCAATCTGGACAATGTTTGCACACATTAGAACATCCTAGACTACTTCTGAATTCATTCTAAGTACGTTTCGACAAGTTTTTGTCATTTTGGACACATCTTAATCATTTTTATACAAATTGTGAGCAATTTTAGGCAAGTCTGGAGCAAGTCTTAGTTTCAAGTCATTTTGTCTAGTTTGTGTGCATGAAGAGTCCTGTTTTCAAACTTGCAGCTAATTTTCAACTCATTTTGACAATTTGGGCAATTTGGGATTTGAGAAACAGCAGAAGTAAATGTTTTTATAAACAGCTTTTAAGAACCTCCTGAACCACAAAGAATCAATAAAATACAAAAAAACTTTAATATGTAGAAATTAAACTGAACAGATCTGTAGCTGATGATTCTTTACTTTGTTGTTTTTTCAGATATTAATGCACACAACTGTTAAAAACCTGAGTAGTCATCAACAAAAGTTTAAAAAACCCGGATATTCATCACCAGAATGATCAAAATACTCGCTAGTAAAGCACAAGACTGCCAAAAATGTGGACATTCGGGCTGCCAACTAACGATGCGCTGACTAATCATCTGAGCACGATACGTCATCAAAAGCGGACATGAGCGCGCAATGCAACAGAAATCAGTGTGGAGCGTGGAACACGGATATTATGTATGCACGATGCAGCGCGAATGTCCGAGTTTAGCTACAGCTGTATAGTAACGCTGACATCCGCGTTTACGATAGAGTCACGGACATCCGCGCTGCATCGTGCATACATAATGTCCGTGTTCCACGCTCCGGTCGGGACGGTGATTTCTGTTACATTGTGCGCTCACTTCCGCTTTTGATGACGTATCGTGCTCAGACGATTACTCAGCGCATCGTTAGTTGCAGCGCTACAAAAAACTGGATATTTAATGACAACACTGTCAACAATCTTGGATATTCATCACCAAAATGATCCAAAAACTTCCATTTCTGGTATTTTCACACCAAACTGAGCTAATGAACAATAAAACAGGAAGTTTAGACGTTCCTACAGAAAAAAGCAACTTCCATTGTTGGTTTTCACTGCAAACAGCAACAGGTGTTAACTTGAGCTGTTCCTGAGGAGGGAGTAACATTTCTGTGAGCTGTGGACTGGATCAAAACCTCCAGTAAAACAGGTGTTAATGAACTCTGCCTCACCACCGTGAGCGTTTCCAGCCACTCCTCTGGTGTTTTACGGCTCCTGTTTTCTAAACCGACGCTTCATTCGCTCCAGTAATTCGCTGCAGAGTGATTTGTTTACCAGTCGGTGGATAAATTACAGGATCTGGAGACGATCCGAGGGACGGTGAGTCAGAGAGAAACCAGCTGAGGAAGGATTTATCTGCAGCATGCTTAACACAAATCACCTCCAACATCAGCACTGTGGAGCCGCTTCACACCCAACTGATGAAGCTGTGGAGCTCCAGCAGACAGGGGCGCCGTTCCTCAAGAACACGACGAGAATAATGGACTTTATAAGAACAAAAAAGACACAGGAGGAGTAATAAAGAAGCTACAGACGTTTGTATCGGCCTCTGTCTTGGAGGTAGTTCTTACAAAATCAAACAAATTTGCAAAAGTTCCAATCAGACCTTCTCAGAACCACACATGACAATTTTAGGAGAAAAAACACATCTAGTTTTGGTAAAAACTGCAAAATATCAACAAAAAAGAGGCAAAATTAACATAAAGGTACAAAAATTCATCACCAAAAATATCAAAAAACCAGGATATTAGTGTGCAAAACTGTCAGAAACCTGAATGTTTATCAACAAAATGATCAAAAAACTGGATATAAATTCACAGAACTGTCAAAAACCAGGATATTCGTCAACAAAAGTATCACAAATGGATATTAATGCACAAAACTGGTAAAAAAAAACTGAATGTTTGTCAACAAAAGTATCAAAAAACTGGATATTAATGCTTCCACTTCTGGTATTTTCACACCAAGACTGCACTAATAAAACAATAAATGCAGGAAATTTAGATGTTCCTGGCAGAAAGAAGTCAACTTCCAGTTTAAACATAAAAATACTTAAAAGCTGTGACATGAATAAAGGGTTCCACCAAACCGAACCTGCTGACTGAACGTTTTTATCTCACAACATTCAACGTCTTTAAATATTTTCGCTGTAAGGATTCATTCTGCAAAGTCGTCTCCTGGCCGGAATGGACCCTCTGGAGGGCCGGTTTTGGCCCTCGGGCCTCATGTTTGACATCCCTGCACTGGAGCTGAAGTCTCCAGGTGGTTAGACAATATTCAAATGTTTAAAAGGACAAACCGTCCCATAAACAAACCACTAAAGGTTGTAATGAACCTAGGAGAGACGCTGTGGACTCTTGCTGCGACTCAGTTGAGTGAATAAACCGGCGTTTGAATCCCACCAGGATTTCCTGAATAAATGAAGGTTTGAATAAATAAATAAATAGCCCGCAGCATCTTTAATAGATGAGCGTGCAGCGGGGAAGACGGACCTGCTGCTGCTGCTCTAATCGAGTGTTTGGCGGGTGGAAAGTGGGTCAGGACGGCCTCTGGATACGTGATGAAAACGCTGCCAGGCTCCGGCCGTCTTCCTTCACAGTCGCTGTTGGAAAGAAACACAAAAGCTGCAGCCCAAAGAGATCCTCAACACTCAGCTAAAGCAGCTGCTGGAGGAACATTCAAACACCTCAGATTTATCCATGTCAGCGTGCAGGAAGTGTCAGAGTCCCAGGAATAGTCTTTGAGTCATTGGTGTGAACTGACAGGAGAACGCCTCAAATCTGAACAAACAAACAAACCCGTCTGTAACACCACACAATAACGGCTGTATTTCTGAGCATTTGTGCCAATGAACAATCGGAAACGGAGAGCTTAGAAAGATTATACTGAAAACTCTACTCACTAAATGAGTTATGAACACGGTTCTGAATAAGAACCTGTGGATGTCTGTCTTTGTGTTTATCATGGCTCCACATGGAAAAACATTGAAAAATCTGACTGAGCCTCTTTCAAAGATGGAAACTGTTTCGAATTTATCCAAAAATTTCCTCAAAATGCCCCCAAATGTGTTCCAAAATAGCTTAGAATACTTAATATGAGAATACTTAAAACTTATCCATGCTACCCAAAGCTAATTCATAATTTGAATTGTCCAAAAGGACAATTCAGAAGGAGTCATAGTATCACTAATCAGGAGGTGTAGAAGGAGTCATAGTAGCACTAATCAGGAGGTCTTGAAGGAGTCATAGTTTCCACTAATCAGGAGGTGTAGAAGGAGTCATAGTAGCACTAATCAGGAGGTGTAGAAGGAGTCATAGTACCACTAATCAGGAGGTCTAGAAGGAGTCATAGTAGCACTAATCAGGAGGTCTTGAAGGAGTCATAGTTCCACTAATCAGGAGGTGTAGAAGGAGTCATAGTTCCACTAATCAGAGGTCTAGAAGGAGTCATAGTTCCACTAATCAGGAGGTCTAGAAGAGTCATAGTTCCACTAATCAGGAGGTCTAGAAGGAGTCATAGTTCCACTAATCAGGAGGTCTAGAAGGAGTCATAGTTCCACTAATCAGGAGGTCTAGAAGGAGTCATAGTTCCACTAATCAGGAGGTCTAGAAGGAGTCATAGTTCCACTAATCAGGAGGTCTAGAAGGAGTCATAGTACCACTAATCAGGAGGTCTAGAAGGAGTCATAGTACCACTAATCAGGAGGTGTAGAAGGAGTCATGGTTCCACTAATCATGGCTGCAGTGGTCATCCTCCTAAAATGACTCCACAGACATGAACTACTTTCAAGAACATGAAAGTACCCTGATGAATGTTAAGAGAACTTTCTTTACGTAGATGAAACCAATGTAATTAGTCAGTCCAGGCTTGTTTATGTTGAAACCTGACCACAGTGAATGTGTGGTTCTGACAGTGTTTGTCATTTTGGATGTTTGTGCCATTTTAAGATAATTTTGGGCTGGTTTTAAATTAATTTTGAGTCGGATTTTTTATGTTTTAACAAATTCTGACAAACTGGAGATGATTTTAGTGTACTTGTGGACGTCTTTTGTGACACTTTGAGCAATTTCTGATGATTGAAGAACACATCTATCCAGATGTTCTAAAGTCTAAATCTGCTTTTTTTCTGTTATTTCCTCTTTAACCTCTTAGTACCTAGAGCCCCGCCAGCGGGTCTCTAGGGAAGTAATTTTATGGAAAACAAAGTTAGCAACTGTCTCCCTTTCACACACATACACATTCCACATACCCACAGAAAGCTTAGAATCTCCTCTAAACACTCATAAAAGTCATTTTTATGCTGCTTTACTGTGGCCACTTGCAGCTTTGTACAGGAAATGTCAAGAAGTTACTACATATGTTCTGGAGTATTTAGGAGCTCACAGCGCATTTTCAAATGGAATTGATACTATAAAGAGATTTTTTTAGGCGAGGATAAAAACCTTTCATTTTTTCTGTGTTCCTTCTGCATTTACTCTGACACAGTGGCACCCTACAGTGATGGTTACACCTCTGATGAAATCTCACTGGTCTTACCTTTATTTTGATATCAAGATTATTCACATAGAGGTTGTATTTCCAGAGATATAGCCTTTTATTTATTTATTTTTTCATTTTCGAGCAGGTTGCCTCAAAAACAGGGCTCAGGGACTAACAGGATAACCAACTGTGAGCATCAGTATTATGGGATGTATATTAAACTGTTGTAAAAGTGTAACAGTTTAATATCTATGACATAGGTATCTGTTTCCCTTTGTCCAAAGTTACTTAAAAATTGTCTAATCTTGTTGAAATTGCATCAGACCCTTCCCAGTGACTTGAACCTTGGCCAGAATGAAAACAACTTGTCAAAAATGTCTCAAAAATGGTCTGAAAAGATTCAGTTTTGTCCAAAGTCAAAAATTGTTCAAAAATGTGTCCAGATGATTCCAAAGCTGCCTTAGATCAGTTAAACATTTACTAAAGTTCCAATAAAATGGTTCAAAATGGCTCCAAACCTTTCCAGTCCATGTCTGTCCATGACTGAAGCACAATATTAAGAAGAGAAAGCAGAGCAACACAAGAAATGGAAGAACATCTCTGCAGAACTCTAGTATTCTCCACACCCAGGAGCATTGAGTCTGTCCTCAAAAATAAAGCTGGACCCACAAAGCTTAAACCTGAGTAATGAAGGTGTACCGACTCCGATTCCTCACATTTTTAACGGACTAATCCGAACCTGATTGATATTTAAGTGGTTTTATTTTCACTTTTGTTGTGGAAAACTCAACCTGAGTGCAGCAAAGACAGTAGAAGTTACAGCACCTGGTAAATCTTCTTCTGAGTGGAGTTGCAAAGTGAACGTCAGGATGCTCTGTATCTCAGAGAAGTAGCTTCTTTCATATTCGGTGAATCAGCTGCAAGTGTCACAGCAGGAAGAAGTAAAGCTGTGGAGGTCGTGATGGAGGAAGGTCTGGTAGATGTTGAAGGAAGAAGCTGCTGATGAAGGCACCACGGGCATGTTTTAATGTCTCACTTCCTGTTGGTTGATTTGTGTCTTTAGAACTGAGCAGCGTCATAAAAATCCAGCTTATTACCTCGTTAACGTCTCTGTACGGAGCTCTGGATGAGATCATCGCTCTGATCGTGACTCACGGCTGCTTCTAGTCGTAGCTCTGCAGCTTCACCTCCATTACAGAACCCATTAGCTGGAGTTAGCTCATGCTAACCGCGTTAGCATGGCCCTGATGAAACTTCAGCTCATTTCACCTGTGTGTTGTGTGTTCCTGTGCGTGTGTGTTTGTGTGTTCCTGTGCGTGTGTGTTTGTGTGTTCCTGTGCGTGTGTGTTTGTGTGTGTGTGTTTGTGTGTTCCTGTGCGTGTGTGTTTGTGTGTGTGTTTGTGTGTGTGTTTCTGTGTTCCTGTGTGTGTGTGTTTGTGTGTGTGTGGTGTTTGTGTGTGTTTGTGTGTGTGTGTTTGTGTGTTCCTGTGTGTGTGTGTTTGTGTGTGTGTGTGTTTGTGTGTGTTGTGTGTGTGTGTTTGTGTGTTCCTGTGCGTGTGTGTTTGTGTGTGTGTGTGTTTGTGTGTGTGTGTGTTTGTGTGTGTTGTGTGTGTGTGTTTGTGTGTTTGTGTGTTCCTGTGCGTGTGTGTTTGTGTGTGTGTGTGTGTGTGGTGTGTGTGTTTGTGTGTGTTTGTGTGTGTGTGTTTGTGTGTTTGTGTGTTCCTGTGTGTTGTGTGTTTGTGTGTGTTTGTGTGTGTGTGTTGTGTGTTTGTGTGTTCCTGTGCGTGTGTGTTGTGTGTGTTTGTGTGTGTGTGTTGTGTGTGTTGTGTGTGTGTGTTTGTGTGTTTGTGTGTCCTGTGTGTGTGTTTGTGTGTGTTGTGTTGTGGTGTTTGTGTGTTTGTGTGTTCCTGTGTGTGTGTGTTTGTGTGTGTTGTGTGTGTGTGTTGTGTGTGTTTGTGTGTGTGTGTTTGTGTGTTCCTGTGCGTGTGTGTTTGTGTGTGTGTGTGTTGTGTGTGTGTGTGTTTGTGTGTGTTGTGTGTTTGTGTGTGTGTGTGTGTGTGTGTGTGTGTGTGTGTGTGTGTGTGTTGTGTGTGTTGTGTGTGTGTTTGTGTGTGTTTGTGTGTGTGTGTTGTGTGTGTGTGTGTGTGTTTGTGTGTGTTTGTGTGTGTTGTGGGTTTGTGTGTGTGTTTGTGTGTGTGTGTGTTTGTGTGTGTTTGTGTGTGTGTGTGTTTGTGTGTGTGTTTGTGTGTGTGTTTGTGTGTTCCTGTGTGTGTGTTTGTGTGTGTGTTTGTGTGCGTTTGTGCGTCTGCAGGAGGCTTTGACACCGTTTGTGTTACCAGTGAATCTGCACTTCATTAGCGCTGCAGCTGTTTTCTGCTGTTGGTGTAACTGGAGGACTAATTATCTGCTGATGGAAGTGTGTGTCTGTGTGTGTTTGCAGTGTTGTGTTACATGTAGATGGATGTAGCACAAATATACGTACAACTTGCACAACCCTGAACCTGAATCTGACCAGAACCAGGTTCCTGCAGGTCTTGAAATGATTTTATTTCATTTACAAAAGTTTAAAACATTTTTTAAATATTATATAATTTTCCCCTTTTCCCCATTCTACATGACAAAGACCACTGGACACTCTATTTGTCTTCTTTATCTTTCTTTCAT
Source organism: Acanthochromis polyacanthus (assembly GCF_021347895.1). Taxonomy (NCBI): domain Eukaryota; kingdom Metazoa; phylum Chordata; class Actinopteri; family Pomacentridae; genus Acanthochromis; species Acanthochromis polyacanthus. The sequence goes on from NC_067121.1 coordinate 3,693,744, forward strand.
TTGTCTCTTTGGGTTCTTGTCTTTGTGTCACATTTTTTGTTGTTTTTCTGTAGCTTTATGGTTTTTATTTGTGCTTTTTGTTTCTCTGTGATCATCTTGTGGAGTTTTTGTGCGTTTGCAGACATTTTTTCTCTTTTTTTCCATTAGTTTTTTATCCCTTTATGGCTGTTTTTGTTAGTGTTGTCAATTTTCCCTTCTTTCTGTGATTTGATTTCCCATCAGTCTTTGTCTTTGACTCTTTTGCCGTGGATTCTGTGATATTTCTGATTCACTTAGACCAAATCTTCAGCCTGAAACTGAATTTTTTACGCTACAGGAGCTTGTTTATTTGTGGTTAAAATGAATTAAAGTCTCCACAGTGCGACCGTATGAACAGATTCTGACTAATCCTAACTTTCTCTCGGCTCTTGAACCCTGATGTTCGGTTTGCTGTCGGTGTTTTTGTGTTGCTGTGTGTTTTTGCTGCTTCCTCTTGGGAAAGGGACAGTTTGCGATTTTGCAGCAGACAGTATTTAGATCGGCTTTAAAAGCTTCCTCTGCAGACCTCCGGGCCAAACTCATCGCCTCTTCTTCTTCTTCTTCTCTGGAGCTTGTGGTAGATGAGGCCAATTGGAAGGGTGATGTTTTTAAATTTTAATTAAGACGTTTTCATGTAAAATCCACCTGGCTGAGTGTTTCATTCTAGATGCTGCAGACTTTTTATGTTTTTTCAAATGAACGTCTGCCGTCAGTTTGGCTTCAACGACAGGAAATGAATAAAAACTTCAGAGTTCAATAGTTTTTTGTGCTGATAGAGCTTTACGTCTTGTTATCAAATGCAGCAGCTGCCAATATATTCAAGAGATTTGTTCACCTTTTTAAAGACACATACTGCCTGTTCAGACTTTAACTGATCACCAGTTTTTGAAAGAAAGACAGAAAGGAGACAAAAAACAACGAATAAAGTGAAACACAAAATGACAAAAATAATACAAAAACACAAGCGAGAAACAAAACAACAAAAATGAGAAGGAAAACAGCAAATCAGATATAAAAGAAGACAAAAAGAACCAAAAACAAGACAAAATATTACCAGAAGAGACAAAGCGACAAAATAATGGACCAATGACACAATCAAGACAAAAAATATTAAAATAAAACTCAAAATGACAAAAATAAGACAAAAACAAGCGAGACAAAAAGGGAACAAACAAGAAAAACCAGACACAAAACGTCAAAAGCATGAGACAAACGACAAAGTCAGACAAACAAGGCCAAAAAACAACAAAAACGAGTCAAAATATTACGAAAACGAGCTACAGATCGACAGAAAAATGGACAAACAACACAAGTGAGACGAAATGCAACGAATAAAGCTAAAGACAAAAATAAGACCAAAAACACAAGCGAGACGAAAAGGAAACACAAAAATGACAAACAAAACGACAAAACCATGAGATAAACGACAAAAATCAGACAAAAAGAGGAAACCCGGTTCTGTGTTTTCTCAGGTTCTTAGCAGAAATCCAGATGTGACTGGATGCATTTTGGGTCTTTTAAAGTCCTCTAACTTCCCAGGTTGTCAATGTTTTCTCTCTCCTTTACGTTGTTTCAAAGAATTTAACATTCAGAGGTCTTTAGTAAAGACAACAGACGAGGTTTGGTTTGGAGTTTGGGCCGGTTTCTTCCAGAATTCAGTGACAATATTTCTTATTTTCACAGAGCAGATGATGCTAGCTCTCAGCTACACCATTAGCGTGTTCAATAAATAATGAAAACTCAATATTGTCCTCTGTTCCTTTAGTTTCTTTGACTGTTAGAGGCACTGATGCTTTTATTTGCTGGACTGGTTCCAATTCGTGACCTTCCACCATCGACCTGATCAACGTTAAACACAGTCTCTGTATCAGTGCGGTCATAAAGTTCGCTGTTTCTGCTGTTGGACTCATTTTTTAGTGCCACGGTTTCCCTGCAGCGTAACGTTGCCTCATTCATCATGGTGTCAGGGCTGTGGTGAGATGCTGGACCTGTTTCACATCTGATGCGGCTCAATAAAGACTTTTCTTCTGGGAGGTTTTCATGTTTGGTTCTGGGTTTCTGTTGCTGATGTGTCCTGAAAGTGTTTTAATGATGGTAAAGTAGTTTCATAAAACAGCTTCCTTAAAAGCAGGCGTGTCCTTCGTCTGTTCCCGGACATTGACTGAGGAGGTTTGTGTCAAATTTTGTGACTACAATCGTGTTTTAACTCAATGTTAGCTTAAGGCTATGAAAAGATCTCGGTTTGGGTTAAAGTGCATCGTTTCACAATATTAACAACATGCTAAAGGCAAACTTTTCACGTGACAACACCAGCTGAGAACATTTAGCTGTGTGTCTTCTTTTAGTCTGAAACAAGTCGTCATGCTATTGATCAATCGATTAATCATGAAGACCAATCAAGTGCAGTGGGCATTTTTACTTGTACTATTAGATATATCTGCTGCCCATGTATGCTTATTGCAATGCCCAGTTACAGTAAATGTTGAAAAACTCTATTACCAGACTAATCCTGAATACATAAGTTCTGGTCGGAGGCCATTAACTACCGCATAAGTCTTTGTCATGGTGCCCGTTGCTAGCTAATCTTCCACACTACTCTCTGCTTGCCAACATGGAAGTACCTGTAGTTTGACTGACGTCCTTCGCTGGTCGCTATGGCATTAAACACAGCAAATAAACTGCATCTTTCATGTCAATAATCAGGAAGAAGTACAAAACTATTGTACAAAACTTTCCTGACATCCATTTCCTTTGTTTTCTGCCTAATCAGTTCATATACTGAAGGTCCTCAACCTAGGTCAAGTTCCGTTCCTACCGATCTAATCAATTTTCGCCGTAAGTCGGAACTCCGTTAAAAATGGAAACAAAGCTGTTACCTGCATCACGATACCGATCTGTTCTTGGGAAAACTCATGAATTCCAACGACTTTCATGCATGTATGAGTCATTTTACAAGAAGATAACAGAATATGTTCCACTGTTTTTACAACTAGAGCGTTTTATTACCTCCGCCAAGGAGGTTATGCGATCGGGTCCGTTTATTTATTTGTCTGTCTGTGTGCGTGTCTGTGGACAGGATTTCTCGGAAACTACTTGTCGGATCTTCATGAAATTTTCACCAGAGGTGGATCTTGGCCCAGGGAAGACTCCATTCAAATTTTGTGTTGATCCGGTTAAGGATCTGGATTCTGGATCCGGATTTAGATTTTCCAACTTCGTATCATCTTCCCTTGGCGGAGGTCAGAAATCTCGGATTGCTCTTGTTCTGTCTAATTTCACTTCCATGGAGACGGCTTTCCTTTTCTTCAAAGCATCAGAAGAGTCTGACCTACGCTGGGAGCCATAATGAAGGACAAAAAGTTAGAAAGTAGCACAATCCAAGATGGAGGACAACCGGAGGATGGAAACAAAGCTGTCTCATAGTGCCACGTGACGACGTATTCATCCGCTCCACTCACCAACTAGTTCCATGTAACCTGCTCCGACAAAATGATGAAACGCCGTAGGTTGAGGACGTCGTAAACTGAGGACCTCCTGTATTTTTAGTTAGGAACATTGTTATTCACTAACAGCTGATTATTAGCATTCCTAGTCTTTATCTGATGCTGTTGGCTTTCAGTACCTCCATTTATCTGCCCTGCATGTTGATAAATGATGCTACATTCGACCCACTGTGGCCCCGACAGGTCCTGACAGAGGGATAATAATGATCTGATAATGGGATAATGGGAGTCAGATTTTTCCCGTCATGTTTTCAAGAATGATTTTATATCCTGACCAGTCTGTCCAATAGCCCCCACATAGACAAGCTAACGGACATCATGGTTCACTCAAACATTAAAACGTAATGTCTGCAGGAAGTCCAGGCTTCTCCTCTGGAACCATCACCATATAACTTCCACTCTGAGTGGCCTCAGCTGCTCCCTGGGAGGATTCTTAGTTTTGCTGGACTGTACAGCAGGAGTGAAGCATCGGATTGCAGAGCTCCAGAAGCCTCCCAGCAGCTGACAGAGCACTTAGCTCCAGTGTGAACTCCCTCTCATCATTTATTCATGCTTTATTTTGCACCAGGAACCATTTGTTCTGCCCTTTCTACCCCCATCCTCGCCTCTCTCGGGTCCATAATGGAGCTTGGTGTTGAGACGTAGCTCTTCCACCATAATGCTTCCTTAACGCCGGCGGTTGAGCCTCGGCTGATTGGCTGCAGCCGGAGGGATCGTTTCTTCCTCACTTTTTGGTGGATTTGTGTTTTGGCAGCGAGGAGGTGGAAGGGAGCTCTTTGTGTTTGCAGAGGGGTTTTTGTTGTTTTTTCCACGAGGCTTTGGAGAGAGATGAGAGTCAACGGAGAGGAGCTTCTGTGCTTTTTATGTGTAAAAACCGGAAAGGAAAACCGGGAGCGATGCAGAAATGTGCTGAGCATTTACCTGTAATTGAAGGGTTTGGAAGCAGAGTGGTCTGACCCACCGTCTGTAGTTATGAAGAAAAATGTTCACAAAGAAAGATTTGTGTTTTCCAAAATGGTCTAACACTCAAAGTGCCGCTGTAAAGCTGTATTTGTGTTGTGGGTTAGACAGCTCTGCTTCCAACCCCCTCATGTCATCCTGCAAATTTTCACTTGTTCTGGGTCATTTTTAATCATTTGAGAGAACTTTGGACTGGTTCTGGATCATTTTCCAGTCATTTTAGACTATTTTCATGTAATTCAAAACACATTTTCATTGTTTAAGACCATTTCTGGAAAAAATTCTGTAATTCTGGATCATTTTCAAATAATTTCGGACACATTTTAAATCCTTTTGGTTAATTTCTGAAGCATCTTGGATAATAAGGGTTTGGAAGCAGAGCGGTCTGACCCACTTTCTGTAGTTTGCTAGAAAAATAGGTTCAAAGTTTCATGTTTTCCAGAATGGTCTAACATTCCACTGTAACGCGGTATTTGGGTTGTGGGTTAGACCGCTCTGATGCTAAAATGTAGACCAGAAAATATTACAGAAACTGTATAAAACTCAGTTTGGATGTTTTGTGGGTTAGACCACTCTGCCTCTAACCCCCTCATGCCATTCTGCAAGTTTTCAGTCATTTGAAATAGTTTTCAGTTCATTCTGAACAGATGTAAGTAATTTTTGAGTCATTTTGGGAAGATTTTTTATCATTTCTGACAACTTTTTTGTAGTTCTGGACAAAATTTTGTGCAATTTTTGATCATTTTCAAGTCATTTTAGACAAATTTTGAGTAATTTTGGATAATTTTTAAAGCATTTTGGACAAATTTAGCATCATTCTGCACATTTTCGGTCATTCTAGATCGTTTTTAATCATTTGTGAGAAATTCAGACTGATTTGGAATCATTTTTCAATCATTTTAGACTATTCTTACGTCATTCTGAACAAATTTCTTTGTTTTAGATAATTTCTGGTAAATTTTCTGTAATTCTGGATCATTTTCTAGTCATTTTGGACACATTTTGAAGCATCTTGGACAATAAGGAGGTCGTTGTTAGTTTTTGCTGCAGTGAAAGTGACTTTAACAAGGAAAGGAGAATGTCTTGTGAAATGTGCAGTCCATAGCAAGCTGTTACCTCAAATCTACATCCTTTGACTCAGACAATCTGCAGCTTAACAAAAGTGATGATCCAACGTTCACACCTTCTTCTCGCTGTCATTGCCCAGCTGTGCCGAGGTGAAACAAGACGAGTCTTTTTTTATAAGCTCAGCTATTTGTGGTACTTTTTATGTGTAAAACCTCCTCCAGCTGTATAGAAGTGATTATTTGATCTGAAAAGAATGAATTAATCATCATCATTTGAGTGGAACTAACTGAAACCAGTAGCATTAATATCACTTGCTATCTTAATTTCCATGAGCTTAATTCAAGTGTGTGTTAGCTCCAGAAGTATTTTATTGATCTTCAGCTAGTTTTCCAGTGCCTGACACTCGACTAAACCAAAAATGAGTTGAATTCCAGGCTGTGAATATGCTTATTTTTGCACATTTTGACATGGAGGTGGCTGCTTGGTCTTTAGAATTCTTTAATTAACAGTTTTTCTTGATTTTTTTTATACTTCTAGTAAAACCAGTGAATGGATCTTGAGCTAATTTGTCAAACACAAAGAAATAGAACCTAAAATCTGTTTATTGTAAAAGGGAACCTCTAAGTTTTACCATCAGTCTGCGTGAAACTTCCCTTTTTAAATCAGGACTAACGACGTTTCCACAGGTGCTCCTCGTTCTGCTCCTTTAATGTGTGTCCCGACAGCAATTTTAAAAACAGTCTTTTCATTAAGAAGATATTAAGGCTTCCAGGGAGCTGAAAGTGCTGACGAACGCTACTAATTAGCATTTGTAATGTGACTCATCAGAATTTGTGGTGGAAATTCAGTTGAGTTTCTTTTGTAGAACTACTTTATTCTGTCTCTTTGTGCACATTACAGGTGTTGTTTGTCACTGAATATGCATATAAGTTGAATTAACCTGAATTTGAAGGGAATTGCACACTTTTTCGTGCTTCATCACCTTTTTTTTTGAAGTGCCTCTTGGTGGTCTTTGCATTCCCCGGAGCAGCGACTTTAAGGAGCTCGGTAAAACCCGAGCCGAGACGCGGGAGGTGTCGTGTTCGCATAGAAACGGGGATCATAAGTGGATCAGCAGAAGCAGCGAGGGCACATCCGCTGGTATTTAACACACCCCAAAGCCAAATCGCTGGCAAAGATGCCGACCCACGTGTGGCGTTTGAAGGGCGGGAGAGGACACAGCGGGAGGCAACGGCATCCGAGGGACTGCTGACTGCAATCCCAAACGCTTGGAAAGGGCAGCGGCACTTCCTGTTTCAGAGGACAATGACGTCTTTCTGGTCCTCATCAGTTGGATTCACTTCGCTGGAAGCAGATCCCAGATTTCTGTGTGAGATTCAGTGGTTTAAAAAGTGCTGCTGCTGGTTTCTTCTGCTCTCTGCATCTTATAACAGGCCAAGTGTTTAGCCAGTTAAACACAGTCCTGATGGAAGTCACTTTGCACAACAACAAATCTGATCGATGATTTTCTTTTCATCGATGAACAGATTTTACTGCTTCCTGATTAAATTATGTGAAACAACGAACTGAAGGACCAAATTCTCATCTAATCAGAATGAATACGTTTCATTAGAGGGGAAAATTAATAACTAAACTCTGCTTTTGTTGTAGCTCACAGAGGCCATGACTATCTCAGCTAGCTACGTATCTGTGACTAGCTGAGTAGTTGACTGTCCTTCTGATTTTAGCTGTGTAGTTAGCTTCCTCTATGGTTTTAGCTGTGTAGTTAGCTTCTTTGTTTGACTTTGAGTAGTTAGCTTGTTCCTATTACTTTAGCTGTGTAGTTAGCTTTCTTCTTTGACTTTAGCTGAGTAGTTGACTGTCTTTCTGATTTTAGCTGTGTAGTTCGCTCCTTTGTTTTACTTTAATGAGTAGCTAGCTTATTCCTGTGACTTTAGCTGTGTAGTTAGCTTTCCTCTATGATTTTGGCTGTGTAGTTAGCTTCTTTCTTGAATTTATTTGTGTAGTTAGCTTCGTTTCATAACTTAAGTTGTGTCGTTGGCTTTCCTCGCTGATTTTAGTTGTGTAATTAGCTTCCTTCTTTCACTTTTGCTCTGTAGTTAGTTGTCCTTCTGATTTTAGTTGCGTAGTTAGCCTTTTTTCTATGACTTCAGCTGTGTAGAACGATTATTATCCCCCGCCTCCAGGAAGTGGAAAAGGGGGATATAGTTTTAGCCTCCGTCCGTCCGTCCGTGCGTCCATCCGTCCGTCCGAGATGAAGGGGACAGCTTTTCTCGGAAACTATTACAGCTAGGATTACGAAATTTAGTGTGTAGCTTCACACCATGGACACCTTGATCAAGTTCGAAAATGAGACCTGTGCGATAATATTTAACACAGTTATGGCCCTTGATCACTATTTTGGATATAGACTCATAGACATCACGTGGTGGTGGATATTGATGACCATGTCGTCTTGTTTCTATGACTTCAGTTGTGTAATTTGCTTCCTCGTAGCTTTAGCTATGCAGTTCGCTGTGTTGCTGACTTCGTCCTGTGACTTTAACTGTGTAGTTAGCTTCTTTCCAAGACTTTCGCTGTGTCACTAGCAGTCTTTCTATGACTTTCATCAGAAACAAGAGTGTCATGTCAAAACCCCAATGAATTTCAGTAGAAACACTGTAAACATCAAACATATCTAAGTATGTTCACATTTTTTTGCATGAAGTGACTAAAAGTGTGTATTATCTGTCAGCTGAGTAGCTGATTCATTATAAAATCAAACTAGATGTTATCCAACAAATTTATGTACACAACTTCAGGACACTAAAAAATATATACAGTTTGTATTACTAGACATTTTAGCGCTGGAGTGCTGGGTGGTTTGTGCTGCTGAGGAGATAATTAAATGTATTTTGGGGATCCGAGCAACTCTTTTTGTTTAACTTAGGAGTTTAATGCTCCCATGGTATTGCTTGTTTTGTGCCTGTTTTGCCAGAATCCAATATTTTAAGACATTCTCACGTCATGAACTAAACTGACGTGCTACCTTTGTGTTTAAAAAATAAACAAATAGAAGCAACATAAACCTCATCAGCGTTGTTCCGTCACCTCCTTCCTCCTCCTGATGTCTCCTGATGTTCGCCGCCGTCTCGCCGATGATGGATGAGCAGCTCCTCCCGCTCCGTAGCCTTTAAAGGATAATTAGATCTGGAAAACATTTGGGCTCTGGGACGTGCATGTTTTTTTCTTACTGGCATAATGGAATCTGCAGAACAGATGGCACTTAGCCAGGAGACGACCACACCCCAGAAACAAAGACCTCTACCGTCATTTTAACATATTCATCCACCGTCTGACTAAATGTCAGAGAAATGAGCTGCAGAAGAAGTCACAAACATCCATTCACATTTAACGTAAAGGCCAAAGTGTGCAGGGAAATGACTAAAACTGAAAACACCCTTCAGAAAACCCTGTACCTGCTGCTGACTTCTGCCTAATTAGCACCAAGGTGTCTTCTACCCCCGAGCCCATATAATTACTCTCTGCACTGTAGTAATCTGATTACTCCCAACTTTTCAGCTGTAATCAGATTTCTGGAGAATACCAAACCTGGCGTCTGGTTTCAGGTAACAGGATTCAGAAAAACACAGTTCATGCAGCTGGATTTCTGTCAGAGAGATTTGACCTCTCTGCTGTGCTATGAAGTTAGAAATGTTTACAATCATCTCACCTCACAGACGATTATCATTTGTAGGATAAAAGAGTTTTGATCTCCTGGCCAGGTCTTTGTGAGTCCAGTGATCAGAGTCCTTCTAAAATCCACGTATCTTCTGTTACCCAGTTACACTTTTATATATTTTACATTAATGTCGACTAAATGTGTATCTGACCGAATGAAATGATGCTACACTAAAGGTCCTGGTCCAGATTATGTGAACAGAAAGACGGCATACATACATACATAGATAAAATCATAGGAGACAACTACAAAGCTAAAGTCAGAAAAACAGCTGATTACACTGCTAAAGTCATATAACGAAGCTCATTACACTGCTAACATCGTAAGGCAAGGTGACCACACAGTTATAGTCAGAAAGCCAGTTAACCCCAACCCAGTTAACGACACGACTGAAGTCATAGAGAACAACAAACTGCATATAAGTCATGTAAAGAAACTAACTACACAGCTGTCACAAAAAGAAGCTAACTACACAGCTAAAATAAAAAGCTAACTATATCACTATAGTTATCTAAAGACAGTTAACTACATGGCTAAAATCATACAAAGAAGCTAACTCCACAGGTAAAGTCGCAAGGAAGCTAACTACACTGCTAAAGTCATAGAAACTAGCTAATTACAAAGCTAAAATCAGAAAAAACGCTAACTACACAGCTGAGGTCATAGAAAGAAGGTAGCAACATATTTAAAGTAATAGAAAGAGCTAACTGCACTGCTTAAATTGTTGGAAAACAGCTAGTTGAGATAGCTATGGCCAGTCTTGCTACAACTAAAGTGAAGTTTAGTTATTGTTTTTTCTCTCTAATGGAAAATAGCCATTTTGATTTAGAGACATTTCGATCCTTTTGTTTGTTTTTACACATTATTTGATATGGAAGCAGCTAAATCTGTTAACACAACGCAACAAATACAGCTAAACTAAAGAGTTAGGTAGCTTAGAATACCTCCTGCATCGTCATCTTTGATGCACCTTTATGCTGGTTAGGTTACTATTTAATTGCAAAGGAAAACTGTGTCTTTATACAGGCATCTACTTGACATTCAGTCAGTGCATGCAGAAATAGGATATAATCAAGTCATCAAATTAAAATGAGAAACTAAAGCAAAGAAGAAAAATAAAGATAATTGCATCCTGTGAGTCCAGGTTCATTCAGGAAGTCAGTTTACTTCAGATGAAATATTGCAAAGATGAACAACATGTAATCTTTGATATGAAGCTGATCGGATACAGGACTGATTATCTGAGAGGGATTCCTGCTGGGAGAAGCTCCAGCGTTCGTCCTCTCGGCCTCGCAGACCTGCAGGGTGTGTGTGTTTGTGGCGGTGCTACTGAGCATGTGCAGAGCTGGCTGGAGAATGTCAGGATTGTAAATAATTGATCACAGGCCTCACCTCTTTCAGTCCATCCAGCTCCTGCTTTGGTCTGTCAGTCACTCTCACCGTCTTTGTCGGAGCTTCTGTCACAAATCCTCTAACGCTCACTCCTCGATAATTAGAAGTGAAAACAAAAAGACCAGATAAATGGACATTCAACAATCTATCCCACCTACCTGCAACTATGAATGTTTTTTTTTTACATGTGCAATCCAAATCTGTTGGCCAAATGGACATCTATCTCATAGCAGTTTTTGCACACATGCTTATTTATCTGTTTACTCCCTCCGGAAATGGACCTTTTTCTAACTGCATTATCGTTTACTAAGCGTATGAAGAGCCGAGCATCTCACAGTTGATGGTGGAAATAACAAACTGAAGGACCAAACTTTCATCTAATCACAATAAATATGTTTCATTAGAGGGGAAAATGAATAAACTCTACTTTGGTTGTAGCTAACAGAGACCGTGTCTATCTCAACTAGCTATCTGAGTGTTTAGCTGAGGAGTTGACTGTCTGTCTGATTTCAGCTGTGTAGTTAGCTATCTTCTTTCATTTTAGCTGTGTAGTTAGCTTTCTTCTTTGATTTTAGTGGCAAAGGAAGCTTCTGTCTTTGACTTTAATGAGTAGGTAGCTTATTACTATTACTTTAGCAGTTGAGTTAGTTTTGTTTCATGACTTTAGCTGTGTAATTAGCTTCATTCTTTGACTTCAGTTGTGTACTTGGCTTTCTTTTATGATTTTAGTTGCGTGTTTAGGTTCCTTCTTTGACTCTAGTTCTGCAGTTGGTTGTCTTTCTGATTTTAGCTGTGTCGTTCGCTTCTTTGTTTGGCTTTAATGAGTAGGTAGCTTATTCATATTACTTTAGCAGTGTAGTTAGCGTCGTTTCATGACTTTAGCTGTGTAATTAGCTTCATTCTTTGACTTTAGTTGTGCACTCGACTTTCTTTTATGATTTTAGTTTTGTAGTTAGGTTCCTTCTTTTACTCTAGCTCAGTAGTTAGTTGTCTTTCTGATTTTAGCTGTGTAGTTAGCTTCCTTCTATGACTTTTTCTATGTAGTTAGCGTCATTTCATGATGTTATCTTTATAGTTACCATCTTTTCATAACTTTAGCTGTGTAGTTAGCTTCTTTGTTTGACTTCAATGAGTAGGTAGCTTACTACTATTACGTTAGGTGTGTAGTTAGCTTGGTTCTTTGAATTTAGTCATGTAGTTAGGTTTCTTTTATGATTTTAGCTCTGTAGTTAGCTTCCTTCTTTGACTTTAGCTCTGTAGGTAGTTGTCTTTCTGATTTTAGTGGCATGGTTAGCTTCCTTCTATGACAATATTTGTGTAGTTAGCTTCTTTCTATGACTAGCTGTGTATTTAGCTTCTTTCTAACTTTAGTTATGCAGTTAGCGTGTTCCTGTAACTTTAGCTGTGTAGTTTATCTTTCTCGTTTTAGCTGTGTAATTTTTTTAAAAGCATTATCATTTACTGAGCGTATGAAGAGCCAAGCATTTCACAGCTGATCTTAAAGTTGAAATATCTGCAGGTTTTAATAATTTCGGCAAATTTTGTGTCAATTTTGTCGATTTTTTTATTTTATTTTTAAGTTTGGCAAATCAGCCATCAACAGACATTACTATCTGCAGCAACATTGTTCTCTCTATAGTCTGCTTCCAATACACAGACTAGTTTTTGATTCATTTTGCAAATTTTTCGGCGTTTTAATGATTTATAGCATTTGTACAGCAGACATTGAGTTTTACTGAAGTACAAGATGCAAAGAACACCAAATTAGAAGTGATCAGGAGAAAGTAAATGCAAGATTTATGTTAAAGGGAAGAATTTATCGAGATATGGAACATAGAGGAGGTGAAATTAAAACCTGAGCAGATCAGAAACCTTATTCTGTAATGAAACTATGTTAGATTGTGTTGGTGGAGGCCTGCCTCCCTGCAGTGTTTCACTATTCTCAGTGTTGTGGTCGTCTCTCTCCTCGCTTTCTGCCACCAGCTGTCACTCGTCTCAGCCTCTCTGTTCTCCACACTTTCATTTGTGCCTCTCACCCCCTTCTGTTTGTTTTTCCTCCTTATTTCTCCAGTGGATTTTCCTCGTCTCCTCATCCTCTTCATCTCATCATCCTCTTCAATTTCCCTCCTCTGCAGTTTCCTGCATTTTCTGTGACTGACAGTAAAAAGCTTTCCATGACCACACCCTGCCAGCCTGTTTAAAGCTGCACAACACACTCATTAGACTGAATTAAAATAGTATTCAGTTTTAGAAATCCTACTTTCATAAATACCTTTTACTGTAGACTTTTTTTTTCAGAAATACATACAAATTTTGTTATATTTAGCTTAAAAACAACACCTAGCGCAGCTTGTTATCCTGTAAGCTAGCTACAAAGTCAGTTCCAAGCTAGCTGTCTGTTCTATAAGAAGGCTTTGGTGTTACAAAAACACAATTTTATTTTAACAAATCATTAATTTAAATCTTGGGTTCCGGCCATATGGGTTCTGTAAAGCATCTTACGGCAATCTGAAAGATATCTAGGCTAGGCTAGTTTGCTTTAAACAGGATGCTAAATGCCAGCGCATAAAAATTCATCAATAAAAGTCAAAGTCAAAATCTATCAATAAAAGTCATTAAAGTCATATTGGTTTTTGAATTCTGCATTTAAGCTCTGTTTTCAGAAATATATCCCGGTTGTGCATAATTTAGCTTATTAATACCACCTGCAACATGTTAGCTTGTAAACTACCCACAAATAAATTGTAAGTTAGCTGCCTGCCTTGAATAATGAATTGTTTATAATAACTTAAAGTGTAAATAAGAAAGTTTGGTGTTGTCAGAAAACTGCAACTAACTAATGACTTTTTAAGCAAAATAAATGTTAGTGAAAGTCTTGGAGTGTTTGGATGATGTGAAAGAGGCCTAAGCCAGGCTAGTTAGCTTTTATTAGGATGCTAAATGACCTGTTTAGAAATAATGAATTGTTTTTTTTAAACTTAAAATGTAAGTAAGACAGGTTTGGCGTTGTCAGAAAACCATCATTTAATGACCTAATAGACAAAATAAGTTGAAGTCTTGTAAAGTCTTGTACTGGAAAGAGAGATCTAAGTGAGGCTAGTTAGCTGTTAGCAGGATGCTAAATGACGTGTTTAGCAATGATTAATTGTTTTTTTTAAACTTAAAGTGTCTTTAAAGACAAAATAAATGTTAGCTAATGTCTTGTACAGGAGCGAGAGATGTAAGCGTGGCTAGTTAGCTGTTAGCAGGATGCTAAATGCTACAGCATCAAAATCGTTAACTAGTAAGCCAGCCACAAAGTGAGATGTAATTTAATGTCTGTTTAGCAAGAATGAATAGTTTTCTGTAATGTTAAGTGTAAATAAGAAGGTTTGGTGTTGTCAGAAAACCACAAATTAATGACTTTATAGACAAAAATAAATGTTCATGAAAGTCTTTTACTGTTTGAATAATTGGAAAAGAGGCCAAAGCCAGGCTAGTTAGCTTTTAGCAGGATGCTATGTACATGTGTGGTTGCTTCGTTTTTATGTGGTTTGTAACAGAATTCATAAAATGCGAGAGCATCAAAATTCTTTGTTTAAAAACTAAAAGGTTTGTGAAAACCTATAAATTAGCTATAGCTAAGACTAGCTGTAACAGAGTAGCTCCAGCTAGCTTAGTGTTTAGCTCTTTATCTGTCACTCCTGCAACTGAAACACATAGTTTAGTTTTGTCTTATGAAGAATTACGCATTTGTGGTGAATAAATTATTTGAAAAAGTAGGAAAAAAGTTCTTCTTAAATGTGAATATTTTCTGTTTTTGTTCTCCTCTGTGACAGTAAACTGAATATGTTTGGGCAAAACAAGACATTTGTCATCTTGGAAAACACTGGGATTATTTTGTTACCATTTTCTGACATTTTATAGACAAAACCATGAATTAAACTGAAAAAAAATATTAAAATATTAGCTTGTTACAGCCCCAGTGGACACTTTATCACTTTTTGCATGACCTTGTTTCGATTACTTAATGCTGTTATGTGGTTCTGTTATTAACTTCAAGTTTTCTTTAATTGTGTCAGCAGTATATTTATTGGTTGAAACCTTCTAGTTACGTGTCTTTTTCCTCTTGTTTGTATTTTCGGTGCCCATATTTTACGGATTGTATGTAACAGATTCCCATTTGCTGCCTTGGATCAATCAAACGAACGTCTCTGAGCAGTAAAATGCAGCAGCGTGAGCCTCTTTCAGCTGATTCAGCTCCTCTCAGAGCTCTTATACAATAACACCGGCCTGTAAAATGTGCTGTTTGGTGCAGCTTGTCAGTCAAACCCGCCTCCCGCTATTAGCCATTACACAAGGACCAAGTCTATTCCCACAGTGCCTTTCTGCATCTGAACAGCTGGACTCCAGGCTGTAAAGTGGAACGTAAATGTTCTGCTTTAATGGATGAAATCTTATTTGACTGCTAAATAATCACAGTTTTACTGTTAAAGCAGGCTCAAAGCTCTGCTCAGTTTATAGAATAAATATAATTTCACAATTCATATAAAATTTGGGGGAAATTAATTATTACTATATATACTAATATATACTATATATATAATATACTAAATTTATTTAATATGTAGACAAATTTAAACCAATGTGAGCAATATTTATCAGTGTTTGAGCAAAGACTGAGTATTATTTGACTGAATGTAAACTGAAATGTAAAAGACTGTGTCGTCTGCGTATGGATTAATAATAAAAAAACAAGTGGCTCATTAGACGTGATGCGTTCAAGCTTTAAAAATCAGAGCTGTGCACTGAAATTACACTTTAATTTCTGTTTGCAATTTTTTAGGAACTAACTGATGCCAGCACATCGGTGGCATATTTATTTACCTTTTGCACAACTTGCTATTTTCACCATTTCATTATTTACCAGATTATCTGGCACATAATGAAATGGTGAACATTTAATGAGGTATTAATTTATATGATTTCCATAAAAAACAACAACATGGCCCACACTGTAAGTAATCTTCAAAATTGCAATTGATTTTCCAGTTTTTACAGGTGTTTTATGCCAACCTTTATCTCGCTTTTCATGTGGATTTAATATATTTAAAGTATTTTTTCTGTATTTCTTTACGTGATAATCTCTAAGCGGTGGTTATATTTTAAAGCTGGTTACGATTGCATGCGTTGTATTTTATATTTATTTTTCATTAAACCAATAAAAAACAGCCATATTTTTAGGTACAGAAAAGTGATGAATAGTTTTTAATGTACTATTTTTAAAAAATATTTTTCCTACTAGATTTTTTTTACAGATTTTTTTCTGATTTTGATTCATTTTTGGAGAAAAGAAAAAGCAAATTAGACACATTTTTGGTGTTTATTTCCCAAAAAATAAAACATTCAGAGGTGCCTTATTGGTCAAAACTCTTATTTTAACAGTAAATGCAGCAAGCTGTCAATAAGAGAAGAGCTGTTTCATCTCAGATATCTAATAATTTAAAGAAAACCATCCGTTTAGACAATGCAGGATGTTGACTGTGCGGTTTGAGGGCTGTCGCAGGAGGCTGGAAACCTTCCCAGCTCACACTGTTACCTAATAAAAAACAGGTTCATGTCTTTATTTAGAGATCTGCTCGTGTTGGAGGACTGTAGAGGTTCAGAAGCTTCAGGATTTCAGCCGTTAGCAGCCATGAGGGTTTGATCATTAGCTTCCAGGATATTCCTCCTCTGCTCTTCTCTCTGTTCTGCCAGTGAAGATTTTCTCTGATGGTACAGTTTGTTTTAAACCCTCACAGATCCTCTGATGTGTTTCAGAGGCGGCATAAAGCCCGTCAAACCGGTGAACATGGAGGAAATCAGGACCTTTGACTATCAGCCCTTTATGTCAGACTCTGCCCAGAAAACACTAAAATGACAGCATTTTCGGGTTGGTTTAACCCAGACAGAATTCATTTATCATTGTTTCTGTTTTATTGTTTTACCTCTCTGTAACCCTGTATGTTTTCCTGTTATGTTTGGGACAACAGATGGAAATGAGCCTCGTGCTGAAACCGACGTATTTATTGCAAGCTTGTGTGAACTTTATGAGATGTAGTTCATTAATATTTACTGTCTTGTCCTAATGAATAACGACTGAAATGAATGAATCCACCTATTGATTGATTAAACCGTAAATTCACTGTTTCTGTTGCTGTTCTGTCCTGTTTGGAGGGTTTTTCCCTGAGGACAGACGCTGTTTTCTGGTAAATCTGTAAAATCAGGCCCGATAAATGAAATCTGATCATAAATGTGAAAATAATCTGCTGTCCAGAGCTCACTAATGATCCTCTGCAGCGCTCCAACTCCTCCAGCTGAGAACCTGCTGCTGCATACATGCCGTATTTTGGTGAGCGAGTGTTTTTGGATGGGGTTGCCTAGCAACTGGGACTCTTTATTGTACACGGCTGTGTCATCGCGCTGTAGCGAACGAACACACACACAGTCGCACTAATCTGAGCAAGCACGCCCACCGACTCGCTAAATATAGCCGGCCGTTGAAGGAGTCAGCATCCTCGTATCGTCTCCGAGGGTTTTAAGAAGGAGCGCCTCGCCGTCGCTCCGGTGACGGGGCTCTGGTCGCTAAAAAAAAAGTAATAATAAAAAACAAACAAACAAACAAACAAACAAAAAACCACCGCAGGGCTTCGACAAACTTCCACCGAGCCCCAAAAATCCCCCCGACAAGCCGAGGAACCGCAGCGAGAGCAAAAAAATAAATAAAACGGACCCCCCGCCTGCACATCCAGAGGGGTTACCGTGGCAACGAGTCACATGGTTACCCCTGGTAACCGGTGCAACTGGTCCAGATACCAGTGGGGAGTTTAAGAGATGGAGGGTAAAGGAGGAGAACTGAAACCAGCTCCAGTCAAAGGAAAGAATTATTGATTAAAAAGTCCATTAATCAGAAAACAACAAACAATCTGAACCCCAAAATATTCAGCTCACAATGAAGCAAACCAGCAGCAGCAGAATTATTTTTATCAGCATCACCTGTAGTCAGCTGTCAGAGATACACTACCGGACACTTCTGCACAAAAAATGTGCATAAATATCTACAATTTGACTTAGGTTTATTTTACTCCTCATAAACTATTTTTTCAGTCATTTTTAAGCAGTCAATAACATTATTTGCCCTGATTTCTACTTTATTGAAATGGTTTTTAGATTTATGTTAATTATTAGGCTGCATACATTCACTGTTGTAGATTTAGGACTTTATTATTATTATTACCTATAACTTAGTGTCTCTAGTACTTCAGCTGTACACAAATGATCACTTTTGCACAATTATGAGCGCAAATATTTACAATTTCCAGAATTTGCTTGCAGTTAATGTTCACTTTAACGTCTCTTCAAACGCCGTCAATTAGAATCATTTTTTCAGCTGTTTTTAGTCCCTAATTGTGAAAAACTTCCACCCCAGAGAACACAGTGACGTCTATAAGCGTCTTGTTTTGACCAACCAGTCGTTAAAACCCCCAAAGTATTGAGTTTAAATGGAATAAATTAATGATTAACACAATATTCTTCCATTTAAGATGCTACAGTTTGTGAATATTTGGCATTTTTACGTTAGACAATGATAAACATGTTGAAATTCTTTCTTTACCTGTAATTCTATATCTCAGCTGTCAGACCTACACTAATGGATACTTTCATGCAATTAAAAGCATAAATATCTGCAATTATGTTCTTTTTGATGTCTCTTCAAGCACCAACAAGTATTTTAAGGATCAAGTTGTTGTTATTGTTACAATTTACAGCCAAAAGCCATTTACATCCAGTTTCTGAAATGTGAGGAAAATTTGCTGTTTTATGTGAGCTGTTAAAATGTTTGTTGTTTTTATAATTAATCTTGTATTTGTAAAAAAAAAAAAAAAAAAAAATCTTCTCCAGTGGGTCTTTTTTTACTCTCATTATTGAAATGATTAGCTCATATAAGCACTAGAACCATTTCTGAAAGTGTAACTATGTTCATATATGTCGAATGGTCACCTGGTTCTTTAATTTTATGTTTTCCATTTGCTTCATTTTTCACCAGATAATCTGCAAAAAGTTGTGCAAAAGGTAAATATATGACATATATGTAAATACAGATGTGCTGGCATCAGTAAGAATTTACTAAATATGAGCAAACACAGAAATTAAAATGTAATTTTAACCCACAGCTGTGATGTTAAAGTTTAATATCATCACGTCTAATGAGCCACTTGTTTTTTATTTTTAATCCAATGCAGACGACGCAACCGTTTACCTTTCAGTTTTCATTCGGCTAAATAATAATAAGTCTTTGCTCAGATACTGATAAATATTACTCACATTGATGGTAAAGGTTTTCTAAACCTGATAATGTAACAATTATCAGAAAAAATGCTGCTGATTTGTATTTTTTTTGTCTGGATTTTCTGGAAATTCTGTCAAAACTTGAGTTACATTTCAATGTAAACCGGACTAAGCGTAGATCATCTAGTTTTGTGGAGACTAAACTGAGACCTGAATGTATATTTCTGTGCTTTTTCTCCCTTTTTGTGTTTCATAAACTCTTTTGTTCTCCTTTTGCTGGCCTCGTTTCATCGCCTGACCCTTAAAGAACCTCTTGAACTCCGGTTGTCGCTTTGAACTCGGTGGACTTGAAGCCGTCCCTCTGTTGCCTCCTCCAGAGGTCGGTGGCAGGAGTTCAAGTCATCTTTGCCCCAGAAAAGCCTCCAGTTCTCCTCTGCACTGCAGCTGGAGCCAAGTTGAGTAATTAGTCGGCGGTGAATGACCTTGGTTAATTACATCAGAGGAGCCGAGCAGCACAGAAAGTGTCAGTGAAGAACTGCAGGAAGCTGAACTGGACTCTGTTTTAGTTGGAAACGGCTCCTGGATCTAGTTTGATGGAGGTTTGATGGCAGCAGCGAGGTTGGATCTCTTCTTCTGAGCGCTGAAGTTTAATTTTAAATGTTGGCTCAGAGAAAGGAGCTCAATAGATCATTGTTTTCTGCACGCTGAAACGCTGATATCTTGATACCCGTCGAAACAAATGTTGGAAATCAATGTTTAGTGGGAAAAAAACACCAGTCGGTGCAATAAAGGAGCTCAGAAACAAAGAGTCCAGGTAGGCAGATTTTGGAGGACAATGAAAGCTAAAGGTTTCCAGGAGGGCAGGAGTGTTGGCGAGGAGCTATGGCGTCGGAGCCAACAGGAGGAGACCTGAAGGGATTTAGAAAAAGATGCCAGAGAGCTGGAATGAAGGCCAGAGGAGGGAATCGAATGAAGGTGTAGAAAAACTGCAGGAAAGTAAGAAACTCCCAGAGAAGCAGGTTGATGTGGGTTCACTGGAAGCAGAGAGCATGTTGTGACCGATGCTTCTGTAATGTCACTTTAAGGTCACCGCCGTCGATTGTTTGTCCTCAACTGACCTTCAATAAGTTGGCTTTTCTGTCAGACGTGACCTCAGAGTCCAAACACACATGAACTATCTTTCCATTGGGTTTTTATTGGGTGTGTGTTGGCATTTGTGTGACGTGAACAAAACACAAGGGCGCATCAGTGAAAGTGAATCATTGAAATAATTTAGGTTATTTTGTAGATAAGTGAATCTGGATCGAAAAAAAAATTACGGGATGTTTTTCTGCCCCCGAATCATTTATAATCCAGTATCTACAAATCGTCCCAATCTGATACCATTTTCTGAGATAATACACACTTCAAGTACACTAAAGATACTAAAGTCAATCCAAAGTCTTCCAATCTGATCCTTAATGTTCTGTAGGTGGTCAGGAACCTTATGATAAATGTAATATTAGAGGTTAAATGTAGTATTAGAGGGTAAATGTAGTATCAGAAGGTAAATGTAGTGTTATAGGGTAAATGTAGTATTAGAGGGTAAATGTAGTATGAGAGGGTAAATGTAGTGTTAAAGGGTAAATGTAGTATTAGAGGGTAAATGTAGTATCAGAGGGTAAATGTAGCGTTAGAGGGTAAATGTAGTATTAGAGGGTAAATGTAGTGTTAGAGGGTAAATGTAGTGTTAGAGGGTAAATGTAGTGTTAGAGGGTAAATGTAGTATTAGAGGTAAATGTAACATTAGAGGGTAAATGTAGTATTAGAGGGTAAATGTAGTATCAGAAGGTAGATGTAGTGTTAGAGGGTATATGTAGTATTAGAGGGTAAATGTAGTGTTATAGGGTAAATGTAGTGTTAGAGGGTAAATGTAGTATGAGAGGGTAAATGTAGTGTTAGAGGGTAAATGTAGTGTTAAAGGGTAAATGTAGTATTAGAGGGTAAATATAGCATTAGAGGGTAAATGTAGTATTAGAGGGTAAATGTAGTATCAGAAGGTAGATGTAGTGTTATAGGGTAAATGTAGTGTTAGAGGGTAAATGTAGTGTTAGAGGGTAAATGTAGTATTAGAGGGTAAATGTAGTGTTAGAGGGTAAATGTAGTATTAGAGGGTAAATGTAGTGTTAAAGGGTAAATGTAGTATTAGAGGGTAAATGTAGTGTTATAGGGTACATGTAGTGTTAGAGGGTATATGTAGTGTTATAGGGTAAATGTAGTGTTAGAGGGTAAATGTAGTATTAGAGGGTAAATGTAGTGTTATAGGGTAAATGTAGTATGAGAGGGTAATGTAGTATCAGAAGGTAAATGTAGTGTTAGAGGGTAAATGTAGTGTTAGAGGATAAATGTAGCGTTAGAAGGTAAATGTAGCATTAGAGGGTAAATGTAGTATTAGAGGGTAAATGTAGTATCAGAAGGTAGATGTAGTGTTATAGGGTAAATGTAGTATTAGAGGGTAAATGTAGCATTAGAGGGTAAATGTAGTATTAGAGGGTAAATGTAGTATCAGAAGGTAGATGTAGTGTTATAGGGTAAATGTAGTGTTAGAGGGTAAATGTAGTATGAGAGGGTAAATGTGGTATTAGAGGGTAAATGTAGTATGAGAGGGTAAATGTAGTATCAGAAGGTAAATGTAGTATGAGAGGGTAAATGTGGTATTAGAGGGTAAATGTAGTATGAGAGGGTAAATGTAGTATCAGAAGGTAAATGTAGTATGAGAGGGTAAATGTAGTATTAGAGGATCTTGTTCCTGATCTTTCGCGGTTGCTGCCCAGTTCAGTCTTTGGTGTTTTTTTCTGTGGATCTGTTTGTTAAAGTCGATGCCAGCCAGACGGCTTCGCTGCAGAATCCAGGAAAGTTTTTCTCAAAGTCTTTAAAGTGGTTTGAGGTCATCTTTCGGTAACTGACAGCTGCTCCGATCCCCGATCTGTCCGGAGGCTGAAACAAACGTCCCAGAATCCCTCGGAGCTTCTATTTTGGTCGGTCCTGGATCCTCCGGAGGTCCGAACCTACGCAGGTGTCTGAGATCTGACCTGGGAGCAAGTGACGGCGGCCTGCATGACTCAGTGCTTCCTTCACATCTACACATGAAGCTCTGGGAGAACATAAACACAGTCAGACGTCTGGAAGCTTCTTAATGAAGCTGTTCTGGGGTCGTTTTAAGGATGTTATTTGTATTTTTGGACACCAGGAGCAGCGGTTTGGTGTCAGATCCAAGCAGAACATCGTAGTGAATGTTTATCATCTTGCAAGGAAGAAACCGTCGCGCTGAGGATGAAGTTTTCTAACATGAGCTGCATTTTTACCAACAATTTATGTTTTTAACCCAACAGAGCCCATCGTAGATCTGAAACCAGATGAGATAGATCTATCGTTCTTTTTGCATATAAAGTCTAGACTAACATTTCACACATTCACCAGGTCTCAGAGCGCTTTTTCATTTCAGTGATAGGTAAATAAAAACTGCACTTTTAAGCAGTCTATTGTAGTAGTTAAGACATAAATCAGTACATATTATTAAAACATGGGATATCAGGGTTATATTGGCATAATCAATTTAAAGCACTTTCTTTGTCGGATGAAAGGAACGCAGCTTTGAATCTCTAAAAATACTGAACAGAATAAAAATTTGCACACACATCAGGACTGTTGAAAAATTGGATTTTTTTAGGGGAATTATAATCGTGCCTCCTGGAATATTTCAAACATTTATTCCCACAATTACATGTGACCTAGACTTCTGAAATTTGGTACAGATATGGAATTCACCAAGACACACAAAAATGTAATCGACACTCATGCCCAAAACACAACAGGAAGTCGGCCATTTTAATTATGTGTCATATTTTGGATGATTTTGGGTCATTTTTGGACATTTTCAAAAGCTATAAGCAACATTATGAAGATAATATACCAGCCTTGGTTGAACTTTGTCATATTTTCCATTTTTAAGAGCCAATAATTGTTCATTGTCGTTAAGTTGAACAGTTTTTTTCTTATTTTAGACCAATTCTGAGTCATTTTTAAGAAGTTTCAAAATAATTTTGGACAAAATCTTGACAGATATTTGGTCAACATTTTCACCAACTGCTGGAACGTTGTCTGGTCAAACTTTAACCCGTCAGATTCTACTGATGTTAGAGCCTCAAAAGTATTTTAATAGAAATATGGATCCATCCATAGATATACACTGACAGGAACTTCATGGGCTCATTTTTTCAGTTCAGTATTTATTTAATATTCTCATTTTAGAAAATTTGAATGATTCTGGTCAGGTTCAGAGTAATTTTGAGTCATTTGAACAGGTTGTTAGCCTGGCCGCGCAAGACAACCCACGGCAACGAATTTAATTCTCTGCCAGGGTGGGTCTAGTTACCCTCCATAAGGCTCGAGGCTGGATTCTCCTAAAACTGGCCGACCAATCACCATGAAGTGTAGAGTCAGAAGGCGGGCGTAACGAAGTGACGACAGAGGCGCGACGATTCTGACAGAAACAACCGGAAACAACTAGCCTAGCCGCGCTAGACAACCCACGGCAACGAATTTAATTCTCTGCCAGGGTCGACAACAAAAACGACAACAGTCGTTGAGCTCCATTAGCACCGACTCTGAATAATCTTTCTGTTAACATGTCTGTAATATACTTGAGCTTCACCCATTGACTGTATAAATAAGGCTTCACCAAACTCCCGCATCCTCTGATTTCCGGCGCTCTAGGAGCCTATTCGTTGTGCTGATTGGTTGTATACCTACCCAATTGCTGCAGAGGGATTTGATAGACAACCTTTTAGCCCGCCTCCCTCCCTGTCGAGCGTTCCTAGACCCTTGTGTCTTCAGAGCTGGGTCTAGCACGGCTAGGCTAACAGGTTGTCTGATTACTGACCTGTAAAAATCTGTGAAACAGCAACTTAGCTTCATGTCCTGATCTCACAAATAGAAAACGCTGCTGGATTAATTCATGAAAGCTAATTAAAACTGTTCCACCTGACCTCCATCTGCTGTTCAGTCGCTCAGATTCTTCCACTGAAGCTTCAAGCTGCAGAAGAAAGAAAAAACTGCCCCAGATATTGAATAATTTGATCTGATAGGCCTGAAATATTCCCTTTAAACAGGTGATGAAGCCAGCTTTGCCTTTTTCAGTAAGAAAATGACGACAGCAGGCAGAGAAATGGATGAAACATCGTAGATTTTCAGCTCACAGCCGCCTGGACAAAACTCCAGAAACATGTTTTAATCAGAACATGAAAAGGTTTTGGGAGAAATGACACATTTCAGCAGACACATGTTCAAACTGGCTTTCTTCTGTTGTAGATGAGCAGCTTTTGCATGAGAATTTGCTCTGTAAACAACATTTTTATTGTGTGATTTGTTCTGGTTCTCCTCTGTCAGCATGAAGCCACAGATGTTAGTGCGTTTGTCCAGCTGCAGCTTGTTAAAAATAATAAGTCGGTTCTCAGGATTTTTATTCTGATTAATGCTGTTTATTATCATTATCATTAAAACACCTCCATCCTTTATTTAGCAACCTGTTTCAGTGCAGGAAACTCAGTTACTTACGGAAGTCATCATTTTATACTTAGTTTCTGTTGTTTTGTGTTCTTATTTATTCAGTTTTTTGTCTATTTTACGCTGATTTCTCTCCACATACTACAGGTATTTAATGTATTTCCATGTTTTCTCTACAGACTTTTCCTCCACTCTGCTCATCAGCTCTAGAAAGATGTTCACCATGCGGCATGTATCTCCAACAGCCTGCT
Source organism: Acanthochromis polyacanthus (assembly GCF_021347895.1). Classification (NCBI taxonomy): domain Eukaryota; kingdom Metazoa; phylum Chordata; class Actinopteri; family Pomacentridae; genus Acanthochromis; species Acanthochromis polyacanthus. The sequence goes on from NC_067121.1 coordinate 3,718,508, forward strand.
CCTCCTGTTCACCTGTTTCTGAGTCATGCTGCATTTTACCCAAATGTTAACAGCACGCAAAAAATTGTCCAAAATAACTCAGAAATCTGTTCGAATTAACTCAGAAATTGCCCGGAATAACTCAAAAATTCTTCAAAATTACTCAAAAAACAGCAAATTTGTCAAATGACAAACAAATGTCCAATATTCTAAAAAAATTGTCCAAAAATAATTCAAAAATGTCGCAAATAATAATTCAAAAATGTCAAAATTTGAGTCTAAATTGATTCAGAATTACTCAAAAATGACCAAAACAACTCAAAATTGTCCAACATTCCAAAACGATTGTCCAAAATTACACAAAATTTTCAAAAATAACTAATAAAAAATGTACAAAATGACTCAGAATTGTTCAGAATTACTCAAAACTTGTTCAAAATGACTAAAAAAACAGCAAATTGTCCAAAATGACACAAAATTGTCCAATATTACTTCCAAAATATAAAAGAAATGTCCAAAATGAGTCTAAATTGTTCAGAATTACTCAAAAAAATGACTAAAACAAGTAAAAATTGTCTAAAATAACTCAAAATTGTCCAAAATTTAAAAAAAATTCCAAAATTACACAAAATTTTCAAAAATAACTATTAAACTAAAAAACTAATAAACATAATAATATTAAACTAATAAAAAATGTGCAAAATGACTCAGAATTGTTCAAAATTACTGTAAAAAATTATCCAAAATGACTTGAATTTTGTTTATTAAGACAATTTTGAGTCATTATGCCAGTCTGGGTCATTTTGGGAAATGTTTTGCCTCTGCTGGATTCGTTGAACAGTTCTGATCTACTGGAAACTATTCTGTCTGTTTCCTCACTAAATTTCACGGCTGTTAAAGTTCTCGACATATTAAACCATAAAAAATGCTTCTCATGCTGAATATTCAGCTCAGATATTTCTACAGAACTTGTTTTGGGTGCCAAATAACAAATAATTAAACCTCTTTGACAGACGGAGCCAGTTCTAAACCCTTACAGGTGTGAGTCCTGAATGCACCGTTAGATCCAGTCCCTGTGAGACCTGCTGGACTCTGAGGACTCTAATTAAAGGACGAGTCCTCGGAAATCTGAAGGAGTCACCTTCATAGGATTCGTCCTGTTTGTCCTGAAGGCATAAAACCTCAGAAATAGTTGATTAGCCTCCAAAGTTACTTGTTCTTTGGATGTTTCTACTCAAAGAAAGGTCCAGATCAGGTCTGGTTGAGTTCTCTGAACAGAACAAACTGCAAATGAGCATAAAGATTTTGGATAAAAGTGGACTTGACAGGTTTTTGTAAAAATATTTTGGAGCTTTTAAATCTGTGGTTTCATTAAACACGTGTTCAGACATCGTTCATTAAGGAACAAGGATTTCAGTTTCAGATTAAACCCCTCAAATTTCTAATAAATGTGTTTTCTAAGTACATTTATCTACAAGTGGACCTTCTGTCTACACCAAGAACCTGCAAAGCAAGCTCTACTTTAAACTAAACTTTGTTGGTCTATGAGAAAAAAACAACCTTTTAATTCAACATGTAAAACTTAAATAAATGAAGAAATTTCCGCTTTGTGTTGTAGATTTTCATTTTTAAAGCAAAGCAAAATCAGATTTATTGGAAAATAAAGAAGCTGGATTTCACACATGTATTTAAACAGTACGACGGGTTAAAGAAGGAAAACTAAGGTTTGACTCTAAAAGAACATAAAGTGGACCAAAATGTTGTGCAAAACACAGAAATGAACCATAAAAACAGAGTTATTGACACTTTACTTACATGGCAGATAGTTCATTAAAGGTCAGTTCTACAACTGTCAGATTTAAAGACCTCAAATTTGTCAGAAGTTTGAACTTGTTTAATCAATAAGTGGACGTTGAAGCTAAACCAAGATGCTAAATTTTGTTCTACGAGAAAAAAATGCAGACAAATGGTCTGAATGAGGAAACTTGTAAATTTTCTTTAATTTCAGGTGATATTGGCCTTGAAAATGCCAAAAGAAGCAGAAACATGGGAGCTAAATGCTCGCTAATTCTGAATTTTCTTGAAAAAGATCCATCTACCATTAAGTTAAACACCATCATTGGCATTTTTTGCAAAATGAGAGGCATTTTTTTGATCTTTCCGTCAATTTTTTTCAATGTAGTTCCAGTTTCTAAAGCACCATACTATCTTGGACTTCTGAATAAAGTCATTTGAAGCTGAAGACAGACTTTCAGAAACAGATGAATCAAAGTCGTTTCACTGCAAACTTTAAAATCTGCTTCGTCCCTGTGAGGAAAGATAAACTCCACATCCAGCTTGTGTTTGTGCATCTTCTCCAAAGTCAGAACATCTCCGAGGACGTCTTTTAAAGCTCTGATTTATCTGATTAACTGATCAAAGTCGCCTCCTCTCGCAGCTGTTTCTCTCAGCAGGAAGCTTCCACTAATTTAAAAACTAGATCAGTCCAGAAGCTTAGCTGCTGCTCCTGGATGGTGATTTTACTTCAACAGACGGTGAATTCTTCATCCTGTGATCCAGAGTTTTTAATTATCGGTCCCTTAAGATGGAAGAAAGTGCAGAACTTTTATGTAGGGCTGGTATGGTGATCAGAAAGTTCCTAAGAGCAAAAATCAGCCTCATATGTTCTTTAACTTCAACATGGAAACGGTTTGTAACACATCTAACACCAACATCTAGACCTCAATGAACATTTAGACCTCTATGAACATCTTGACCTCCATGATCACCTAGACCTCCATGATCACCTAGACCTCTATGAACACCTAGACCTCTATGAACATCTAGACCTCTATGAACACCTAGACCTCTATGAACATCTAGACCTCTATGAACATCTTGACCTCCATGATCACCTAGACCTCCATGATCACCTAGACCTCTATGAACACCTAGACCTCTATGAACACCTAGACCTCTATGAACACCTAGACCTCTATGAACATCTAGACCTCTATGAACATCTAGACCTCTATGAACACCTAGACCTCTATGAACATCTAGACCTCTATGAACACCTAGACCTCTATGAACACCTAGACCTCTATGAACATCTAGACCTCTATGAACATCTAGACCTCTATGAACACCTAGACCTCTATGAACACCTAGACCTCTATGAACACCTAGACCTCTATGAACACCTAGACCTCTATGAACATCTAGACCTCTATGAACATCTAGACCTCTATGAACACCTAGACCTCTATGAACACCTAGACCTCTATGAACACCTGGACCTCTATGAACATCTGGACCTCTATGAACATCTAGACCTCTATGAACATCTAGACCTCTATGAACACCTAGACCTCTATGAACACCTAGACCTCTATGAACACCTGGACCTCTATGAACATCTAGACCTCTATGAACTCTATGAACACATGGATCTATACTAGACCTCTATGAACATACTCTATCATCTATCATAACATCTGGACCTCTATGAACATCTAGACCTCTATGAACATCTAGACCTCTATGAACACCTAGACCTCTATGAACACCTAGACCTCTATGAACACCGAGACCTCTATGAACACCTAGACCTCTATGAACATCTAGACCTCTATGAACATCTAGACCTCTATGAACATCTGGACCTCTATGAACACCGAGACCTCTATGAACACCTAGACCTCTATGAACATCTAGACCTCTATGAACATCTAGACCTCTATGAACATCTGGACCTCTATGAACATCTAGACCTCTATGAACATCTAGACCTCTATGAACATCTAGACCTCTATGAACATCTAGACCTCTATGAACATCTAGACCTCTATGAACACCTAGACCTCTATGAACATCTAGACCTCTATGAACATCTAGACCTCTATGAACATCTAGACCTCTATGAACATCTAGACCTCTATGAACACCAACATCTAGACCCCTCTGAAGGCAGATTTGGATGCCTTTTAAAATGTTTAAGTTAGATTTTGAACATGTTTTAAGCCAAAATATCAAGAAAATGGAACCTTGTCTGGTCAAACTTTAACCATCAGATTCTACTGATGTTAGAGCTTCAAAAATTGTTGAAATGTGGACCAGAGACTGTATTTTAGTAGAAACATGGATCCATCCACATATAAACACCTACAGGAACTTTATAGCAACACTACACCACAATTATTTGAAAACTGTGCACTTTTGTCCATTTTAAAGGTGCCAGTAATTATTTATTATTGGCATTTTGAGTTATTTTGGGTCAATTTCAGATCATTTTGGACATCTTTGAGTTATATTTTGGAAAAATATGCAATAATTTCGGATGAGTTTGAGTCATTGTAGACAGGTTTTGTGCCCACGTATATATTTCTGGGGACATCATACCATCCTGGGTTGAGAATTTTGCACTTATTTCATCTTTAAGGGCCAATAATTGTTCACTGTTCGTCGTCGTCATCGTACTTTTGGAAAATATTTAGTCACTTTGGATGCATTGGAGTCATTGTGGACAGCTTTCAAATGGAAATGTCTAAAAACTGGAACCTTGTCTGGTCGAACTTTAACTCAGAGTTTTTGTTACAACTGTGGAGCCGAGTCAGATTCTACTGATGTTAGAGCCTCAAAGGTTGGAGAAATGTGGACCAAAGACTGTATTTTAGTAGAAACATGGATCCAACCATAGATAAACACTTACAGGACCTTTAAGGAGACACTTTAGCACCCTTGATTCAACATTTTGGTTTGTCTTCCATTCTACCAAAGGTTGTTTTTGGTGTCATTGTCGACGCATTCTTTCAATCGTTTGAGTCATTGTCAAGGCAAGTTTCAAGTCGTTTTGGACACATTTGGAGTCAAATTTGGAGTAAGTAAGGAGGTGTGTCCAACCGTTTGATGGGTAGTGTAGACCTATATATATCTATATATCTGTATTCCTTCCCGAGTCTCTTTGCTGTGTGTGTTTTATCTTATTTCCCAGGATGAAGCGAGCCGGCAGCTTTTCATCATCTGGCTCCGGGACATTTTGTCGGCTGGTTGTGTCTCTTTTATTTATTTATTTTATTGTGAACTGAAACCTTTTCATCCTCCGTTTAAAACCTTCCTGCTCACCTCCCGCGTCGCCGTGAACTCATTTACTCTGAGAATTAAAATGCAATCCTCGTCTGGATCTGCGTTTAAGTAGACGAGCAGATCTTCATTCCTGCAGCTTCTTTGAATTTATTGAACTTTGTTCTTTGCTGGCGGCGCGTTAAAGAGCTTACCAACAAAGAAGAGCACAGTTCCTGTTTCATGCTCCAATCTGGAAGAACAATGTCATTAAATCCTCGTGTTTCGCTTTTTGTATGCAGCAGTTCTAATGTCTGCTGTGTTTTACCTGCTCAGTACTTTATACGTCCATGTCAGCAAACCTCACGTCTTATTTTAGAGCGTCTCCTACCTCGCTATGGAGTTACGGCGGATTCATTAACATCAATGTTAGCCACTAACAACCACTTATCAGATCTGATGTTCAGTATTTGTTAATTTACCAGCTTTCTAAAAATCTAGTTTTAACCCATTCCCACTTGAATTATTCTAAAAATGTGAAGGATAATTTGAAAGACATTTCTGTGAAAGTTTGTGTTGGAGATTTTTATATTTGCAGCAAATCAGCAAATTCATTTTTATCAGCTTTATTATGACTTTCCAAGGACTGACATAAAATAAAACACATATCAGACAAGTTCAAGAGGAAAAAGGAGGAGAATTTGTGTTCAGCTGTGCGTGTAATTAAGCATCAGAATACATTTATTAACTGTAAATACAGAGTTACTGATGCCTAGTAGACAGTAGATAATATAAGTCCTTGATTACTAATAATCATTGTTGGTATCGACCTGGAAAAAGACGTGTCCCTAAACCTCTAAAATGTAGGATTAATGGTGCCAGTCTTCAATTTTTTAAACTAAGTTTTAGTTTGTTTCAGAGGAATTAAGTCTAAATATCAGCTAATGCTTGAGGGGAAACTCTTGGTAAGAAATGTGATTCAGACATGATTCTAGCTGTCAAAGACGGTCAGTTTACCATCAACCCCGACCTCCTCAGCCCTGAAAAAACATCCACCAATCGCTAGAATGCAGGATTCATGACAACCACGCTGTGTTTCTTTTTGCCAATGTTTTGTTTTGTTCTGATGAGATAAACGGAAATTTCAACTCGGAGAGAAAACCTGAAGTTAGACCATCAGTTTACCGAGCCGACCATCAACCCCGACCTCCACCGTCACAACTGGTCAGGAAAACGTAAAAAAGTTGTTTCAAATGTTTGAGAAACTGTTCATTTGTTGAATCGTTGTCTAAACCAAAAGAAGCAGATCAGGGCTGTTCAAAATACTAAAATATCGCTTATCAGCGTGATCAATTATTGGATGTATCTTTTTAACAGATAGAGACAATCTTGGTGTTGAATTTTGACATCAAGACTGATTGAGACTGATTTTTACTTTTTGTTTGGCCCAGAGGAGCTCAAACTAAATATGAACTTAGGAGAAAACTTGTAAAAATGGGAGTCAAATACCATTTTTTGTTGTCAAAGAGCATCAGTTTACCGACCCGACCATCAACCCCGACCTCCTCCATCACTGCTGGTCAGGAAAACATACAACACTCATTTCAAATATTTGAGAAACGTTGAATTTTGTTGAATTTTTCTGGTTCATGTATGTTCAAGATCAGGTCAGGTCCAGAAATTGTGTACAAAACGCCAAAACACGGATCATCAGCCCCTTTGATCACTGGATCCAGTCTGATGGAGATAATCTTGGTTTAGAATTCCGATTTCTGAGATTTTTTACTGCTACTTTTATGTTATGATTTTTAAAAATGTTTGAGGATTTGCATTTTGTTTTCTGCCAGATTCATACCTTTATAATCTGAGATGATAATCAAGTGTTTTCTTGGAGATTGTGTGTTTTTTTAAAACTTATTTCATATTTTTACATCCTGATACAGCATCGTCCTGTTTGGATGAACAGAAGGGCGTGTTCGGATAAATTCAACTCAAGCTGCTGTAAAAACATTCCATTAAAGTTGCTCCATGAACAAATAGTTTGGTGTCAGGATGCGACCGTTTTAGTTTTTCGTATAAAATCTGCGTTTTGTTGAACCAGTCTGCCGTTTCTTCACGTCCAGGACTGATCTGTCGTGATCTTCAGAAGCCGGAGGAATTAAACCGTAGCAGCTGTCCACGTTTCCTCCACAAACTGATCACCAGATTTAGGCAGAAGGTCTGGAGTTGCCGGGCTCCGGTCGCCATGGAAACTGAAATGCCAAACGACGCAGCAGTCGTCGGGGAAAAACACTCATCAGGGTGGAAAAAAAAACACACACAAAGAGATGTGATGTTTGGTGCTGCAGAGTCAGAAATGTGTCAGAGTTTCAGTCCAGGGAGCAGAATTTAAAGTAGAAAGACTCCGTCCACCAATCAGGACGCAGGAAGGAAGAAAAACCTTAAATCAGGCTGTTAAGGTGATGAATTATTTACGTTTATTCACAGAACTGATCCACTGCAGGCTTTTATTTTTTATCTCAGAGCTGCTTTTTACTACAAAATGTCATCTCAACTCGGCTGTATTCTGTTTTGTTTTTTGGGGGCTATTTATTTTTATATTTATTTGAATTTTTGTTTGTATTCATTTGTTTATTTATTTTTAGAATTATTTCTTTGTTCATCGAATCTTTTATTTATTTATTCATTCATTTATTTACCTATTTATTTAAATCTTTTTATTTATTTATTCATTCATTCATTTATTTACCTATTTATTTAAATGTTTTCATTTTATTTATTTATTCATTCATTCATTCATTCATTTACCTATTATTTATTTAAAATATTCATATGTATTTATTTATTTATTCATTCATTTATTTACCTATTTATTTAAATGTTTTCATTTTTATTTATTCATTCATTCATTCATTCATTCATTTACCTATTATTTATTTAAAATATTCATATGTATTTATTTATTCATTCATTTATTTACCTATTTATTTATTTAAATTTTTCATGTATTTATTTATTTATTTTATTCATTCGTCTATCTGTTTATCGATTTATTTTTTTAGATAGTTAATTATTAGCATTTTGTTTCCATTTGTTTATTTATTTAAAATTTTCAATTTTATTTATTTATTTGTTTTTATATTTATTTTCATTTATCTGTTTATTTTAGAGGGGCTGCTCAGTGGTGTAGTGGTTAGCACTTTCACCTTGCAGCAAGAAGATCCCCGGTTCAAATCCCGGTCTGGGATCTTTCTGCATGGAGTTTACATGTTCTCCCTGTGCATGCATGGGTTTTCTCCGGGTACTCCGGCTTCCTCCCACAATCCAAAAATAGGTTAATTGGTTACTCTAAATTGTCCGTAGGTGTGATTGTGTGTCTGTATATGTAGCCCTATGGCAGACTGGTGACCTGATCTGTTTATTTCTTCATTTTTAATTTTTCATTGACAGTGTTTGAGTTAATTCTTCCCCAGTTCCTGAGTTTATTTTTTACAAAATTATCACTTCAGAAACCCAAAGAATCCTCAAGTTTATTTGTAAATTTGCAAGAAAAAATATCTCGTTGACATCAATTGTAATGAAATGTTTTGAGGAAATTGTTAGATGTGAAATTCTGAAGAACACTGAGCATGACCTTGATCCCATGCAGTTTGCTTATAGATCTAACAGAGGGGTAGAAGATGCTGCAGTTACTCTATTACATCTGCTTTTTAAACATGTGGAGGGGAAGGAACTCATGTGAGACTTTTTTCACTGATTTTTCATCTGCCTTTAAGACGGGGCTCTGCTTATCCTGTTTTATCGTGCTTTTATCGAATCGGTTTTATCTTTTCGTCTCGTTTCATGGTTTGGAAATGTGTCCTTAAAGAACAAGAACTGTTTAAACCAAATCATGAAATGGTCCAGCAAGCTGCTTGTAGAGTCTCAGCTTCACCCAGAATCCCTGTAGACCAAACAGTTACAGAGGATAGCTAACTCTGTTGTAAGGGATGACTCCCACCCTCTTAACGGTGAGTTTCAGCTGCTTCTCTCATCTTAATCTCATGGATGGCACATTTTGATCTGGCTTGGTCTGGCATATTTTTAGCCATTTTTATTTTATTTGTTTATTCATCTATTTTTTTTCACTATGTTTTTAATTAATCTTGCTTTGACTGTGGGGCCATCTTTGTTCTTTTAGCCGTAGCGCTGTCGTCACGTTGTCTAGTCTTGTGTTGTTTTTAGGTGTGTTACAATAGGAGAGAACTCACTCACTGTAAACTGAATTTACCTCAGGGTACAATAAATATTCTGAATCTTGAATCAACATTTATTTGAATTTTTTTTCAACTTTGTCTCTTTCTCTCAAATTCTAGATTTTTATAATCTCTTTATTTAAATTCAGTCATAGATATTTTTTTCTTCTAAATTCTCACAAATGACAGTTTTTCTGTTTTTGCCCCCACAACTTTTATTATCAGTTTATGAGAAAAAATATTTAAATTGTTCTTTATTTATGATATTTTTTCTTGTTTTATTTATTTATTTACATTTCATTTTTGAATTGTAATTGTTATTTAGTTATATTAATTTTATATTTTCATGTACCGTTTTGAGTAAAACGTCATTCTCTGAGAAGCTTCACTTTTAATGAAAGTTACAAAACTGAAAACTGAGGTTTCTGTTTTCCTGGTTGATGATGATGATGATGGTGGTGATGAAGATGATGGTGATGATGATGAAGATGATGATGATGGTGATGGTGATGATGGTGATGGTGATGAAGAAGATGGTGATGATGATGAAGATGATGATGATGATGAAGATGATGATGGTGATTGTGATGATAAATATGATGGTGATGAAGAAGATGATGATGATGGTGATGAAGAAGCCTTCTCTTGCGTTGAGTTTCTGAGCTGCAGCTTCATTGTGAAGTTTCTGCTGAAGGTTTATTTTTCTTCACTAAATCCCAGAATAAAGTCTTTATTTTTAGTTGTGCTTCTGGGCTCTTTGGATTTTTATCTATTGAGGTCAAACGTTTTGTCTCTTGATGTGGAACTCTCAGAGGATTCAGGTTGAATTCAGCGACTTCTGACTGCAGGTGATTCACTAATAATCTCAGCCTAGTATGTGTTCAAATAAACCTTTCTGCTTCATTTATTCTCTCTCCGTTTACAGGCTGACGGCAAAATAGAAGAACTTAGATCATTAATTAACCCACAAAAAAGGGTCTCCTGATTCCTGATTAATTCACTCATTGTTTTCTCTACAAACCATCAGAAAACAATGAAGCAGCATTGATGTAATCCAAGCATTTCCACCAGGTGGCGCTGTAGCTGAGAGTGTATATGAGCCTACGTATCTGATGAGGGCCAGACTCTGATCACACATGTAAAGTTTGAGGCAGATTGGAGCATGTTCAGGCCAGTTAGACATCACTTCCTGTTTCATGGCGAAACGTCAAAGTTACGTTGGCGACAGAAAATGACAACAGCAAGACACCAAATACTATAAAACACGGCAACAGAGCACAAATGTGATGGTTGGATGTTTTTAATCCAAAACAAATCTGATTTCCAAGATAGAGTTGAACAACAGCAGTTCCCATCATGCACTGGGCTGGAGGTAACGTTGCCGTAGCGACAGTGAGTCTTTCGGTGAATCAACCATGAACAAATTTTTTTTTTTCATGTTTGATTTGTGACCTCAGAGTTTCCACGCCCTGATTCCAAAATTCATTAAAGGACCTGAAATGGAGCAGCGAACAAACAAACGACTTCACTGATTCCACAAAACATGCAACGTTTTCCATAACAACCAAAGCAAACATAGAAGAAACCAATTTAAAACTACGGAAACGCCTGCTGCTGTGAGTTTCCATTAAGTGTGATTACAGAAACACTCGGAAGAATTAAACCAATTACCACTTTAAATTAAACATCAAAACAAACCAGGAATGCATTGAACTGAAGGACAGTTTCATTATTATTCAGGAAGAAGGAATTTATCAAACACTGATGTCTCATCTTACAGTAAAAAAACAGGAGGAATGAGGTGGAGGAGCTCGGGGTAAACGGACGGGACCACAAAACAGTGGACTTTAGCCACAAAATAAAAAAATGTAGTTTTAGAGAATAAATGTAGTGTTAGAGGTAAATGTAGTTCTGGAGGGTATCACATCTATCAGTTTCAGTAATTAACTATAAATGAGGTGGAGGAGGTCCGGGGGTGGATGGACGGACCACAAAACATTGGACGTTCTGACATTCTACACTTTTTCCCCCCCAACTTTGTTAAATTACAGATAATATCCAGTTAAACTCAAAATGGAAAAATATGAATGTACCTGCTGACTTGATAATTATTAAAAAAAATGTATTAATTTAGTTTACAATATTGTAAAATTTAAAAAAGTTAGAAACAGGCTTAAAATAATATCTACAGCCAATAATGATGTTTTTTTTGTTTTTTTTTAGCAAATAGTAATTATTTTTTAGTATTTGAAGACGGATGTTCATGTTAATGTTGCTAAAAGTTTCTCTCAACACCCTCATCTTTCATTTGAGGCCTAAAATTAGATAAATTTATTGAATAGATGAAAATTAGAGCCCATCTGTGTTGGATTTGACCTTTTCTGTCATATTTACGGTAAAAATAGAGCCTAGGGAGAATAAAAGCGTCTGAAGTGGATCCACGAGATAAAATGACGTTCAGCTGAAGGTTCACAGTGAAGGTCTGTGTTAGTTCCTGAAATATTAAATAAACCGGATGAATATTTTAAATATCCCGACACAGGTGGAACGTAACTGAACTGAATTCCTGCAAGGGGTTTCAGCTCATTTTCCTGCATTTTAACCCTGAAAACCCAGCTGAGAGCACAAAAATACAACAGCAGTTAGATTTTTTTTTTAAATATTGTTTCTGTTATTGCATTTATATTTATGTATGTTTTCTGCATTTTTTTGCTACTTTTTCTATATTTACATTTATTTTAAATACCACACACATATATATATCTAATTTATTTTTTGCAATTTTTTTATGTATGTGGGTTTATATTTTTTCTTTTCTATATTTCATTTATATATACATATGTTGTTTTCTTGAACTATTTTATTTTTGATCATCTTTTGTCTATATTTGAGTCTTACAGGGTTTAAAAACACAATTCTGTTTCCGACTTTTAATGAAATTCACAGCTGCATGACAAAGACGGGCTACTTTATTTAATTTTTTATTCTTTTTTTTTTAGAAGAATTACTGGGAAGACTTTGTAAATCAGAGAAACATCATTTAAAACTCTCGGTACAGCGAGTACATTATTTAGCAGAATTTACTGAATTTTGAAGGTTGATAAGTTGAAACTATTCTTTATTACTGATTTATTATCAGGCATTTTAAAACAGTTGCACCTGAGTTTGTTTATTTATAATTTTAATCTCCATATTTATCGAACTTCGACTGAAAATGTTCCAAAGCATCAACAGAACAACAAACTGGAGCTCTTTCACATTTAACAGCATCTTTAGGTCGAAAGAAAACAATATTTTATATTTTGTGTCCTTAAATTTGCGATTTTACTGATTTAAATGGCACAAATTAACTCTGAATGTGAGGATTACGATTATATATGATGGTAAATGAAATGTTGCTCAGTTTAACAGTTTGTTGGATTAAAATGAGACATTTGAAGGCATCACTTTAGCTTCTAGGAACTGAATTTTGTGAAAATCTGCAGGTTAATTGGCTAAAGTTGAAGTAATTTCATTTTCATTTCAGTTGTGTGTGTTTGAACAGTTGAAAACTAGACTTATTTTAGCAGATATTTGCTGTTTTAAGTTCATACTTTGTGTCTTTAACATGAAGTTTGGGCTGGTTTTAATGCTGAAATGAACTCCATTACCCAGAATTCTACACACATCCCACCTGTTCTGGCAGCTGTGACTGAGAGAATTCGCTGCTTGTTCACCTCCTTCGCTCCTCGGTAATCAGATTACTGCTGTCGTAATCAGATTACTGGCTGGCTGACCTGCTTTCCTCAGGCGCAGCTTGTTGTAGCTCTGGAGGATGAATTTGACGCTCCGCTGTCGTCATAGTCGCGCTCAGAGATTCTCTTTGAAGAATTTTTAGACTTCAAACGCTGCAATTAGCTGCTTCTGTCTGTACATAAAGACATGAGGACATAAAGACACGAGGACATAAAGACATGAAGACATAAAAACATCAAAGACATAAAGACCTAAAGATGTGAAAACATATAGACATGAAGATGTAAAAACATAAAGATAGACATGACAGCATAAAGACATGAAGCCATGAAGACTTAAAGACATGAGACATAAAGACATGAAGACGTAAAGACCTGAGGACATGAAGACGTAAAGACATAAAAACACAAAGACACAGAACACAAAGACTTAAAGACACGAGGACAGGAAGACGTAAAGATATACAAACATAAAACCACAAAGACATAGAAACCTAAAGACATGAGGACATAAAAACATAAAGGCATAAAGATGTAGAAACATAAAGACGTAAAAACATATAGACAAACACATGATGACATAAAGACATAAAGACACATAGACATAAAGATGTAAAACATAGAGACAAAGACATAAAGACATAAAAACGTAAAGATGCAAAAACATAAAATATGACATCATGAAGACATAAAGACGTAAAGACATTAAAACATGAAGACATGAAGACATAAAGATGTAAAGACAAAGCTGTAAAAAATTAACACATGAAGACGTAAAAACAAAGACATAAAGACATGAAGACATAATGACATAGAGATGTAAAGACATGAAAACAAAAAGATATGAAAACATGAATACGTGAAGACATGAAGATGCAAAGAAGAGAAGACATTGAAACAAAGATGTAAAACATAAAGACATGGAGATGTGAAGACATGAAGAATTAAAGACACATTAAGACATGAAGACGTAAAGACATGTAGACATAAAGTTTTGTTACCCCCTGCTTGTTGGACTTTATTAAGTCTTGACTTTATTGTGACTCCAGGTTAGCTGAGTGACGCTACAGGTCGGTTCTGAGTGAAGCTACAGGTCCGTTCTGAGTGAAGCTACAGGTCGGTTCTGAGTGAAGCTACAGGTCCGTTGAGTGAAGCTACAGGTCCGTTGAGTGAAGCTACACATTGGTTCTGAGTGAAGCTACAGGTCCGTTCTGAGTGAAGCTACAGGTCCGTTGAGTGAAGCTACAGGTCGGTTCTGAGTGAAGCTACAGGTCCGTTGAGTGAAGCTGCAGGTCCGTTCTGAGTGAAGCTACAGGTCCGTTGAGTGAAGCTACAGGTCGGTTCTGAGTGAAGCTACAGGTCCGTTGAGTGAAGCTACAGGTCCGTTCTGAGTGAAGCTACAGGTCCGTTGAGTGAAGCTACAGATCTTCAGTCGGGTTGTTGCTCTGCTGAGTCGATGCTGACTCGCTGAAAACAGGATTTATCGACACATCCACTGTCGCTATTGGCGTTTCACTGACGAACATTAAACAGTTTGATCTGACGAAGGTCTTTACCAGCGCTTTTAGAACCACTCTGGGGAACATTTGTTGTGTTTCTGTTGTCTTCTAACAATAAACGGTGGAGACAAGCCTGCAGTCTGAGATCATTCCAAGGACGAGGTGGAACTTTGAGCAGAAGAAGGTCGTTTCCAGCTGAAACGTGGCAGACGTGATGAATAGCTGCTGCATGTCCTCTCTGTGTGGAGTCATGTTGTCCTTGTGTTTGGTGCTTTCATGGAGTTTACTGCACATGTTTGTCTGGTGGTCTGGCTTGTTTCAGCATCAACTCCTTCACAAATACATGAAGTAAACACTATACGAGACCGTTAAACAACATTCTGTCAGGTTTAACTCAACATTTTCGATCAAAGGCTGTTGTTTGTTGGAACCTTAGAACCAAAATTACCCCAAGATTCACTGCAGGTTGGAGATGGTTGGATTTTTTAGGAAGATGGAGGACTCTTTAAGCAGAACTGAAAATTATAATTTTAATTTGCAACGTCTTAATCAAGGTTTTGCACTCAATTTGGTCTGAGTCATTTAGTACTTAGTATCTGCAGATACTGAATCTCTATTTGTGTTAGAGGGTAAATGTAGTATTAGAGGGTAAATGTTAGCCTAGCCGCGCTAGACCCAGCTCTTAAGACACAAGGGTCTAGGACGGCTCGACAGGGAGGGAGGCGGGCTAAAAGGTTGTCTATGAAATCACTCTGCAGCAATTGGGTAGGTATACAACCAATCAGCACAACGAATGGGCTGACAGAGTTCTTAGAGCGCCGGTGGATTGTGGCTAAGTCCCATTAGCTTCCCAACCAGCGGAGCCAACTGGTATATTAAGGATTTGCCATATCCCGTCGGCATAAGTCCAAATACGTCTTTCTTCTCAATAAAACACTTCAGTG
This sequence comes from Acanthochromis polyacanthus, assembly GCF_021347895.1. NCBI lineage: Eukaryota > Metazoa > Chordata > Actinopteri > Pomacentridae > Acanthochromis > Acanthochromis polyacanthus. The sequence goes on from NC_067121.1 coordinate 3,733,939, forward strand.
CCGTCCTTTGTTTATCTTTCAAGTTGAATTTTAGCTTCAAATCTTTAAGGGCTGTGGCCAAAGCCGAGTCCAAAGATAACCGTTTATTGTGCGCCGGTTGTTTCTGTCAGAATCGTCGCGCCTCTGTCGTCACTTAGTTACACCCGCCTTCTGACTCTACACTTCATGGTGATTCGTCCGGCCAGTTTAGGAGCATCCAACCTCGAACCTTATGGAGGGTAACTAGACCCACCCTGGCAGAGAATTAAATTCGTTGCCATGGGTTGTCTAGCGCGGCTAGGCTAGGTAAATGTAGTATTAGAGGGTAAATGTAGTACTAAAGGGTAAATGTAGTATTAGAGGGTAAATGTAGTATTAGAGGGTAAATGTAGTACTAAAGGGTAAATGTAGTATTAGAGGGTAAATGTAGTATTAGAGGGTAAATGTTGTATTAGAGGGTAAATGTAGTACTAAAGGGTAAATGTAGTATTAGAGGGTAAATGTAGTACTAAAGGGTAAATGCAGTATTAGATGATAGGATGTACTGAGGCTCCAACAGATGTAGTAAACCTGTTTTGTCTCCATGATGTCAGTAAATGTAGATCAGCTGTAGTTCCTGGTTGTTCCACCAGGTGGAGCCTCTTCCTGTTTAATCCTGTAGAGACCAGAGGAGGCGTCACTCAGCCTACAGTTCATGTTAAAGCAGAGAGGATTGTGGGAGTTTAGCAGCAACGGGCACCATGACAAAGACTTCTGTGGAGGTTAATGTGCTCCAGGTAGCCTAAATACTGTTTCTGTTAGCTAAAACAGCAACATTAGTTTAAAACAAACGTCCACTGTAAAGTTTGGACGGCATTTCTAAAAATTAAATTTCAGATTTGATCTTAGTTTAGATTTTTGAGCAACTTTTTATGAGACTGTTGTGTTCTGATTCACTGTAACCAATAACTAAAGCAAAATCCAGACAAAAAATGACAAAAATATGTGCAAAAACATGAGACAGGAAACAGGATTGAGACTTTTAAAGCGAAAATGATACAAAACTTTAAAAATAAACAACAGTAAATACAATAAGTATAAAATTTTCAGACCACTAATATCAACCTGTGTAGCACTGACCAATAGAAATGAGACATTCAGGGAACTTTGGTAAATTGTAGTGTCTACCAAAACAGCAGAAACCAGAAAATATTGACGTGTTGAGAATTTTTCTACATTTCAGCAAGCGTTTTTCTTCCTGAGACCTGAATGCAGCATCTCTTCTTCTATCTGTGCTATGAACACAAATTAAAGTGTCCTGTTCCTCCTCTTAGGGCTGAAATGTATTTCCTTCCACCACATTCAGCAACACAAACGCACACTGCGACACAAACAAAAACACACTGCGACACAAACCAACACACACTGCGACACGCTCCCCTCGGCTCGGTGGCTGTGATATATGCGGCTGGTTATCATGGGAAATAAACTGTTAAAAGTGGCAGAAATAGCTGTTTCACAGGCGTCTCGCCGAGTCATAAATCTGAGCAAGAGGATCGTCGGCTGAGGTCTGGAGCTGCTTTATTTATGTACGATTGTTCCCAGAATGCACCGGGCCAGAACCAGACCGACCAGCAAAGACATGTGATCGTCGAGTTTGAATTTCCTGATCGACCCACAGTTACGTTTATCACGTGTAGAAAAGTTTATTCCACCTTGATTAAACAAAAAAACCCGTCAGATTTAAAATAAAAAATCTGTCACTGCTGTAACTCCTCCAACTGCCGCTTCAGGTTCCTTCAGCTGCCATTAAAAATTTCAGCACCTCTGAAATATTGATTTAGTTGCCACTTCAACTTAATTCTGAGTTTGTATTTAAACCAGCTTTTTTCAGCTAAATGTCACATTTTTCACAGTTTTTCAACCATATGCCATATGAAGGAACCATAACTGATTGAATGAGCCATTCACAGTTTCACTGTACCGGCCGTGTGTACTTAGACTCGCATGGCTTAATCTTTGAGACAAGCATATGCTACTGGCAGGACCAACCAGGTAGCCCAGATGGGACAGTGCATGCCCGAGCGTAGAGCTGCGTACTACATCTTTAGCTAAATCTACAAATTACTTCTACACTTTTACTTCCACTTCAACTGCTTTTAGTGCTAAACCGATGCCGGTTATGTATAGCTAAAGATGCTACAGATAGATGCTAAATATGCTAAAGATAGATGCTAAAGACAACTGGCACTCGTGGAAACAAAAGCTGGCTTTATCTTTTGCTAAATGTGCTAAATTTAAATGCTAAAGATAGATGCTAAAGATGCTAAAGATAGATGGTGAAGACAACCAGCATTGGTGGGAACAATGAATGCTTATTGTTTCCTCCAATGCCAGTTATCTTTAACTAAAAATGCTAAAAATAAATGCTGAAGATGCTAAAGACAATCGGCATTGGTGGGAACAACTGAAGCAGGTTTATCTTTAGCTATAGACACTAAAGTTAAATGCTAAAGATGCTAAAGGCAGATGTTAAAGACAACCGGCATTGGTGGAAACAAATACCACTTTTATCTTTTGCGAAAAATGCAACAGATCGATGCTAAAATGCTAAAGGTAGATGTTAAAGACTGATGCCGGTTGTTTCCACCTCGATTCAGCAAATTTAAAAAAAATTTACGTCTGACCGTCTCAGATTTGTCAGATTTTTTTTCTATCTATCAGCACTTCAACTCCTTCAACTTCAAACTGTGTCACTGCTTTTGTTTCGGTAGATGCTAAAAACAATCAACATCGGTTGTTTCCACTGATGCCGGTTATCTTTAGCATCTATTCTGAAACACATGCTGAAGTTGTGTAACATTCCAGGATGGCAGCCAGAGAACATCCTGCAGGTCTTTTTTATTGTTAGTCTAAATATTAGCATAAAAAGATACAACAGGGAAAAAAAGCGACGTGACAGATTTCCTGCTCGGCTAAATAATCAATGCAGCGTCTCTTATGATTGATTTAGTTTTTTGCCTTTGTGTTGTGATAAATTCAGCATTTCTTGCTTCGGTGGCATTTTTTCTTTCGGCCGCATCCCAGAATGACCTCGAGGTTTCTCATTGATGCAGGAAATCAGGATTCGGCTCATGTCGCCTTCAGGACACAAACACGAAGGAAAACGTCCAACGTCCTGCATCTGAAGTTCCCTTCATTAAAGCTTCCACAGCGTCCTTATGGAGGATTTTATTCTGTGAAAAAACTGAAGGCGTGAGCTGAAATCTGCTGATCCAGAGCTCCTCGTCCTGGCTGACGGCTGGAGGCACCGTGGGGACCAAGTGGACGCCTCCCACTTCGTTTTCCCACAGTTCAGGTCGATAGCGCAGTAGACCGAGACGAAGGGAAACCAGACGGATGCTTCTGACATGAAGCCGTTACGACCCTAAGGGGACTGAAGGCTGCTAGATTTAAGACAGACAGCAGAACTGAAGATGTTTACTGGACCGTTCCAACTAAAAATAGTGAAATTATAAACTAAAAATAACATTTGACAAGCATCACTTCAACTTCCACCAATCTTTGTGATGCTTTAAATGCCTTAAATGTCTGTTTTTTTTGTGGTGCTTTGAAAATACAATCGCAGGAATTATCAGCAACTGCAGAGGTTCCAGTGGTTGTTGAAGCAAGACAACAAAAAACTCAAGTCGTCGCTGAAGGAAACTGAAGCGACAGTTGAAGCAAATACATCGACGGAGTTTGAAGATGGAGGAGTTGAAGCGGTGATAGAGTTGAAGCTGGGACTTAAAGTGTCAAAACGGAATCACTGAAAGAAATTTAATTACCAGATGAAATTTAGAACTAGAAGCAGTTAAAGTGGAAGTAAAAGGTTAGAAGTAAGTTTGAAGGTTTAGCTGAAGATGAAGAAGGATTCTAGATTTAAATATGACATCTAAGCTGAAACAAGTTGAAGTGCTAATTTAAAAAGAAACTCTGAATGATGTTGAAGTGTCGGTTGAAATGGAAATACTGCAAGAATTCCAGGTTGACCTCAAAGCATGAAGAAAAGATTTTGAAGTTGTGGCTGAAACAAGTTAACGTAGCAATTAGAACACATTATCCAAACTCTGGTTTACTTGAAGTTTAAGGAAAAGAAATTCAAGCAGCTACTAAAACAAATGTGCAGAAATACTTTGAAGCTGAAAGAAGCTGAAGTGACAGCTGAAATATAATCACTAAAATAATCAGGAGGCGTAGCTGGACCTAAAGTCGATGCGTTGAAGGAAGCTGAGGTGACGTTTTAAAGAAAATGCTGGAAAAGTGTTGGAATTCGTAGCAGAAAGTTTGATTCAAAGGTCTAAAGGAAGTTGAAGTGGCGACTGAAATGCTTTAATTTGAATGTGTTGCTGAAGCTGAACATATTTGATCAAATTTTATTGCAAAGAAAGCTGAAGCACTGAAGGAAGTCGAAGCGTCCGCTGACATTCAGGTACATTCAGATGAACTGAAATAACTTGAAGTTGTGCTACCAGCTGACATGAAAGGAGTTGAAGTGTCGGCTCAGAGATAAACAGTATAAATACAAACTGACAATGGAAGCACCTATTGATTGAGCCGGTGATGAACTGCTGTAGAGAAGAGTAGATTTTTGGTCATGGAGGTAAAACTCCACCTGATGGAAGCTGAAACCGACGGAAACAAAGAAGAGCTTCAAAACTCGTCAATCATGACGTCCATCTGCAGGTTTCCTGTTTTTCTGCACCTAAAAGCTCATTTTATTTCATAAAACTATCAAATCGTCCCTCAGATTCAGGATACTGTGTTTATACTGCATCTGTATTTACAGTAATGTAGTATTTTTAAGGCATTATTACACCGTTGTGGTGAAATACATGAAATCTGCTGCAGCTTGAACCCGCTCACCTTGGCTGCTGTCGAGCATCGCCATGGAAACGCTCGCAGACGAGGTGCGACTGGTGATTCCTGACAGGAGGGGGGGGCGAGCAGGTGTCGCCATGGTGATCTGGAGACGGAGGGATACTCCGGCGAGCGAGCAGCCTGTTGCCATGGCAACACACGATGCATGTCACCCAATGCTCGGCGGAACAAAAAGGCGTCTGCCGTGATGCAGCAGAGAAGAAATTTGCAAACGCTGACTGGAAGGTTAAAAAAAGTCTCAGATTCAGGCTTTTTTCTGCCGATTACGCTTGTTTTTCTGATAATAAACTGGGTTTTGGTGCAATTTTTAGACAAAACGAGCCACAGGAAGACGCTGCTGTTGCTCTATTTTCTAATCTGTTCTGTTATCTGCTTGTTTTAATTCAGGGAAATGGCATTTTCCTGCTTTTAACGTGGATTTTAGTCATACCTGACACAGAACCACAAAAACAAGGCAGAAAATGGCAAAAACAAGACAGAAAGGACAAAAGCAAGACAGAAAATGACAGAAACGAGACAGAAAATGACAAAATAGACACAAAATAACAAAAACAAGAAAGAAAATGACAAAAATGTGACCAAAAATGACAAAAACATACACAAAGACAAAAACAATAAACAAAACACAGCAAAAACAAAACAGAAAATGACAAAAATAAGACAGAAAATGACAAAAACGAGACAGAAAATGACAAAAACAAGAAGCAAAAAGACAAAAATATGACAATAAACAACAAAACCAATACACAAAATGACAGAAACAAGACAAAAAAATGCCAAAATGACACAAAATGACCAAAACGAGACAGAAAATGACCAAAACAAAAGGGAAAACATCATCCATCACTGCTGTCGCTGTGTTTTCTAATGTCATCTATTATCTGCTTGTTTTAATTCACAGAAACAGAATTTTCTTGCTTTTAATTTACAGTCCTTCCTGTATCCAGGTAGTCGTGACAGTTAGGTCTTGATATCTCCTATTTTTTCTGCGTCAACAGATGATTCTGAACAAACCTGCATCAGGTGTTTAGAAGCCAAACGATCCTGTTTCCTCAGATCTGTGTTTTGTAGAAGCTGATGTTTTCAGTCAGCTGCTGCCCTGGAATCAAAAGACGAGTCAAACAACAGAAAACACGACGCTTTCACAGCAACAACGCTTAAAAAAGGTCTCATTAAAGTGGTTAAGCAGAAACAGACAAATGAAATGCAGCAATAAGATCAGTAAACGCACCTTTAGTTTGCAGTTTTTTGTTTGAGGCCGGCCGTGAGTCGCCCACCAGAGGATCTCACTGCCTCCATGCTGGAAACGGGTCAGGAGGTCGATGTATTTTCAGGATCTGACTCCCCAAGAGAGGAGGGTTTGATGTTCTGTGGGCAGAAGAGAGGAAAATGTGTGTATGTGTGCTTTAACACAGATATGTGTGTTAATGTGGAGCAGAAACAGCTTTAAGGTGCTTTCAGACGGCAATGTTCTGGCTTTGGAATCGCTCTGACATGAGAACGTAACCAGAAAACAGAGAACTCATCCTCAATCATCAGACTCTCCAGATCCTCACTGCTGATCAGCCTAAGGTGTTTACAGCTCGACATCAGCAGCATTAGTCTGTTATTTCTGGCAGCAGGACGAACCGACTACCTGTTCTCACAACCTCATGGAGACTTTTTTAAGCCGAATGTTTCCTGGACTTCAGACTGACTGACAACATGTGGAACTGATAAAATAACAGCAAAGAGATGCAAAACGACTGGAAACCCGCACAAAAACACCAGAAAGAGAAAACAGCCAAAAGATTTAGTGTGACACAGAATGACAAAAACGAGACATAAAAGGACAAAAACAAGACACAAAATGACAAAAACAAAACATAAAATGACAAAAACGAGACAGAAAATGACAAAGAAAGACATAAAATGACAAAAACAAAACATAAAATGACAAAAACAAAACATAAAATGACAAAAATGAGACAGAAAATGACAAAACAAGACATGAAACAACAAAAACAAGACAGAAAATGACAAAAACAGGACATAAAATGATAAAAACAAGATCATAAAACAACAAAAATGAGACATAAAATGACAAAACAAGACACTAAATGACAGAAATGACCATCCCTTTGTGTCCAAGTGTGCCTCATTAAGACTCTACAATATTAGACAAAACTCTGATTAATTACTGAGAAGTTTCAGGTTTCTGTTCTGAAAGTTGGTTTGTATGATTTTAATGCAAACCAAAAACCAATAATACAATAATCAGCTAAAAACAACGCAAACAAAAACTAAGCAACCACAAAGACACAGACTTCCTCAAAACAAAAACCAACAGTCTAGAAAAGGACCACAAAGAAACACAAAAACACCACAAAGAGCCACAGAGAAACACAAAGAACCACAAAGAAACACAAAGAAACACAAAGAAACACAGAAACACCACAAAGAACCACAAAGAACCACAAAGAAACACAAAGAAACACAAAGAACCACAAAGAACCACAAAGAAACACAAAGAAACACAGAAACACCACAAAGAGCCACAAAGAAACACAAAGAACCACAAAGAACCACAAAGAAACACAAAAACACACAAAAACACCACAAAAACACCACAAAGAGCCACAAAGAAACACAAAAACACCACAAAAAGCCACAAAGAAACACAAAAACACCACAAAGAGCCACAAACAGCCACAAAGAAACACAAAAACACCACAAAGAGCCACAAAGAACCACAAAAACACCACAAAAAGCCACAAAGAAACACAAAAACACCACAAAGAGCCACAAAGAACCACAAAAACACCACAAAAAGCCACAAAGAAACACAAAAACACCACAAAGAGCCACAAAGAACCACAAAGAAACACAAAAACACCACAAAGAGCCACAAGAACCACAAACAGACACAAAACAACCACAAAGAACCACAAACAGACACAAAACAACCACAAAGAACCACAAACAGACACAAAAGGACCACAAAAACACAGAATCATTCGACTCCAATCACTTTAACACCAAGTCATAGAAGTTCTTGGTTTGTACAGTCATGATGGTGATGATGGTGGACATTAGAATCCAACCCATTTATCACTGTAGCGTCTGGTTTGTTCATAGAAGCAGCTGTTCTGTTTTATTGGCTTCATCTGTTGTTTCATTGAGGTAAACTTTGGTTTATTTGAACGTCTGTGGTAAAGAACGTATAAAGATGGTGGTGTAGAAGCAGAACGGATGAATGAGCGCTTTGGATGAGGCAAGACGATGTTTATAGGAGTCTGAAAGTTAAATAACTGTGTCTGTGTTTGCTCATGAGTTTACCCACAGTGTGCTGCTAAACTGGGTGGCTGTTGTTGGGATCGGTGTGTTTGGAGAGGTGTGGCCTCAGCAGACACTTCGACATTCACACGTTTGTTTCTGTAGTTTCAGCAACGTCAAAAAAGCCAAATTACATAGATTTAATGTAGAAAGGCAGTAAAAGGGAATACTTTTGACAGACGCTGTAGTTCTTTGTAATTATCTCTGAGGTTTATGATTTTCAGCTCCACTCCGTCCGTCAGGATTAACGATGTTTCTGTGAGGATGGAGGTCAGACCAGTGGTTTCTGTCAGAGTGTCCGTTAATGAAGCTGATCTGTGGCTGCTGGCTGACCTCACAGCTGCTCTTTCTCTTATTTACTGGAAGGACGGTGTCTCGTCTTCATCGCATCGCTGCTCTGGACCGATCCGTCACGATTCAGACTCCGACAGCTCGACTCGGATGATCTGAGCCCGTTTGAACCCTGCAGGACGATTTCTGTTCAATCTGAACACAGCCGGTGCTGAAATAAAACAAAGACTCATTTCTGGCCTCCAGTGTCTTCAGAAACCCATTGTGGCGACTGATTTAATGTTTAAAGAATATTTACTGGGCTCCAAACTAACAGACCCCAAAGTCAAACAGATGAAACGGCAGCAAAGAGACGCAAAAACAGCTAAAAAGATACACGAAAGACACACAAATCAACCACAAAAATAACCCTGTAGATGCACTAAAGGACTGCTAGACGTCAAACAGCTGCAGAGATGCAAAACCAACCACAGAGAGTCAAAACCTTTGAGAAAAAGATGCAAAATGATCAGTTAAAAACTGATGTAAAGACACAGAATGAACAGAAACAGACGCAAAACCAAGACAACAGAGCAAGGCCAAGACAAAACAACCGATACAACACACAAAATTACTCAAAAAATACGGAAATCCTTCAAAAAGGGGCCACAAACAATTACAAAAACACACAAAAGATCAGAAAGAGAAACAAACCAAACACAGAGACTCAAATCTATGAGAACAACTGATGCAAAACTGATGCAGAGAGAGAAAACGATGACAAAAACACACAAAATTACTTAAAGCTAGTACCAGCAGCCCAGAAAAGGGTGAAAAACAACCACAAAGATTCACACATGCATGAAAAAGATGCAAAACGAACAGAAACTGATGCAGACAGACATAAAACAACCACAGAGAGTCAAAAAATGACTCGAAACAAAGAATTAAAGCTCAAAAAAGGATGAGCAACAACTAAAGAGAGGCACAAAGCACCTGAGAAAGAGATCAAAGTCAACTCTTAGACACAGAAAAGAACTAAAACAACTGCAAATAGACTCTAAAGAACCACAAAGACACATTGAATGACCAGAAAATGATTAAAACCAACTTAAAAAGATGAAAAATGAACAGAAACAGATGTGAAACTGATGCAGATGGAGAGAAAACAACCACAAAAACACACAAAATTAGTCAAAACAAATCCCAAAATGGTGAAAAACAACTACTAAGACGCACAAAGAGAAGCAGATCAACCACAAAGAGACACAACCAAATTAAATAAGACACAAAATGAATTAAACAAGTGTTGATTCAGTGTAAACAAGAGATAAAAAATCGCCTCTGAGACACAGAAAAGAAATTACAAGATGCAAAAGAACCACAAAGAGATTCAATCCTGCATGAAAAAGATACAAAATGATCAGAAACAGATGTGAAACCGATGCAGACAGAGAGAAAATACACAAAACACACAAAATTACACATACCAGCAGCCAAGAAAAGGGTGAAAAACAACCGCAAAGAGACTCAAATCTATGAGGACAGATGGAAAATGAGCAAAAACTGATGTAAAACCGACACAGGAAGCAGAATATTTTGACATGATCTGATCAAACAGCCCAAAACCAAACAAAAAGATATTAAAAAGACGTACTCCCCTCTCTGATTCATTATTTCCTGTAAATTTCATTTGTGGAAGATCTAATTTGTTGGACACAGAGACTCTGCAGCATCTCAGAGAAAACAAACAGCTGCTGCAGATTTAAACCCAGAAACGGCAGCGAAGCATCGATAAACCGGGAAACAGAAACACAAACAGCAGCTGTTTACCGGCTGCTCTTTGTGTTTTTAGCAGAAACTAACAGTTTGTTTGTGTTAAACTGAGCGACAGGACGTGTCCACAGATCGATGTTTGGTAGAAAACCTCATCGCTGAGGCTCCTGGAAAAGAAACCAGCCGACTCCATCTGTCCGGTGGAAACGTTCCTTCGTTTGTTTTCGTATAATAAACTTAAAACTCAACCGCAATCATACTGAGAACGCAGAAATCCAATAAGCGCCCACTCACTTGTTCCTCCACAAACTGGGAGATAAATCACTGAAATGTTCCTTTTTTTCCTTCTCATGACAAAAATGAGACATAAAAGGACAAAAACGACATAAAAGGACAAAAATGAGACACAAAATGACAATAAGAAGACGTAAAATGAAAAAAACAAGACACAAAATGACAAAAACACGACATAAAAAGGCAAAAATGAGACATAAATTGACAAACAAGACGTAAAATGACAAAAACAAGACAAAAAAATGAGACACAAAATGACAAAAACAAGACATACGACAACAACAACGCGTAAAATGACAAAAACAAGACATAAAACAATAAAAACAAGACACAAAATGACAAAAACATGACATAAAATGACAAAAACAAGACACAAAATTACAATAACAAGTGACAAAATGACAAAAAATGAGATGCAGAATGACAAAAAATGACAAAAATGAGACACAAAATGACAGAAACATCCTCCAGTTCTTTAATGACTTGTACATGAGGATCCTGTTCGTGGTTTGTTTTGGATTTTCAGCATCTCATTGCAGTGCTGTTTGTAAAAAGCTTTTCCGCCGTTTAACGCGACCGAACACGGAAGTTTCCTGGCAGCAGATGGACAGACGGACCGATGATTGCTCTCTGCTCCTCCTGCCAGGACGCTAATGGCTTCCCCGGCCTCGAGGGCGCTCAGGTGACTAATTAAAGCCGCTGAAAAGCTCCTGGCTCGTCCAACGTCCTGCTGAAAGACGCAGCTGTGGACCGAGAGTCATCGAAACATCTGGCCAGTGGACAAAAGAGGATGAGGATGAGGAGGATGGAGGCGGAAGAAGCTGAAACTGATGGAAGCTAATACACTGCACACTGCAAAACAACAGGAAGTAGAAAACAAACCCAGCAGAAAAGTTCCCAAAGCAGCATAATTCAAAAATACACACAAGTAAGATTTTATTCATGAGAAAACATCTTCTAAATATAATAAAATACCACTTAAATACATTTAAAGTACCCCATTTAAGTGTTGCTACACTGTAAAACTACATTCTGTAAAAAATTGTAAGATTACAGTATTACAGTATTCACTATTTTACAGTAGTTTGCTGGTTTAAAGATATTAAAACAGAGATCTTACAGTCAAACATTTTTAGATAATAAATTACTATCCGAGAAAACACTTCCTTTTTGCAATATTCTGGACAGGAAAGACAAAAAATGACTATAAAAAGCCACAAAATATCCATAAAGACACACAAAATGCTACTCTTCAATATCAGGACAATGCATTCACTGAGGCAGTTCTTTCTAGGAGAGTCAACCATGACCAAAGGACACACAAAAATGTCCAAAACAGCCACAAAGTGACACAAAATGACTACATGGACACAAAAAAGGGCAACACATTCACACAGAATGCCTCCATGCTTCACTGTCAGGACCATGCATCCACTGAGGTAGTCCTGGTCAGGTTCTCACCAAACATCTGGACTTCATCTGAGCACAGCTAATTTATCTTCATCCACTGCAACCATGATTAGTGCTACTATGACTCCTTAAATACCTCCTGATTAGTGGTACTATGACCCCTTCTAGACTTCCTGACTAGTGGTACTATGACTCCTTCTAGACCTCCTGATTAGTGGAACTATGACTCCTTCTAGACCTCCTGATTAGTGACTCTGTGTTTCACAGATTTTTAGTTCATGTTCTTGAATCTTTTTCTGTCTTCGTGAAGTCTCACAGTCAGATTGTTCTTTTCCATGTGGAGCCATGATGAAGACTCAGTCCATCAAACTGAGAAAGTTCTGCTGCTCATGGCTTCTATGACTGCAACTTCATCTTAAGGAAATCAGCTGGGAAGTTTCCAATCTTACAAATTTAAGAATGGATTTGCCCGACTGTAAAACACAAATTTGTCATTAAACTCACTGAACTTATACAGTTAAGAAGAAAACTGTGGTTGAGTTGCAACAGAAAAAACTAATCGTACAATGCTTTTTTTTTTTTTTTTGCATTTGTGCTGAAATTACCAGTTTAACGGGTCAAAATGTGATTTCAAGTTAGCAGAATTGACAAAAGAAAAGTGAATTTTCTCATTTTTGAAACATCATGAGACATAAAATGACAAAAAACAAGACAGAAAACAACAAAAAACACTCACAAAGAAGCAAAAGAAGACAGAAAACAACAAAAACCAGGCACAAAATGACAAAAATGAGACACAAAATGACAAAAACAAGACATAAAATGACAAAAATAAGACAGAAAGCAACAAAAACATTACACAAAACAACAAGAACAAGACAAAACAACAAAAATGAGACACAAAATGACAAAAATGAGACTCAAAATCACAAAAAGACACAAAATGACAAATACAAGACATAAAATGACAAAAGACAGAAAGCAACAAAAACAGGACACAAAACAACAAGAACAAGATAAAACAATAAAAATGAGACACAAAATGACAAAAATGAGACACAATATGACGAAAACAAGACTTAAAATGACAAAAATAAGACAGAAAGCAACAAAAACAGGACACAAAACAACAAAAATGAGACACAAAATGACAAAAATGAGACTCAAAATCACAGAAAGTCACAAAATGACAAAAACAAGACAAAATGACGAACGAGACATAAAATGACAAAAATGAGACAACACAACAGGAACAAGACAGAAAGTGACAAAAACCCCAGAAAATAACAAAAATCAAGACACAAAACAATAGAATCAAGATACACAATGACAACGAGATACAAGTTGACAAAAACGAGACAGAAAACAACAAAAACGAGTAAATAAAACATACTGAGTCGGCTGAATTCCTGATTTCAGGCCCACACAGCGATAATGAACCAGTGAGGAGTCGGTATTGAGGATTTATTTAACGTCCTTTATTGTGATATCCGCCGCCTCCTTCCTGTTGGGTTTGTGTGTCGGTTGAATGACGTTTGTTTTGCTGTGGAGGCAGCTTGTCGTAGTGACGCTGCTTCCTGCAGGCGATGACGATAATTCACGGCTTTGGAATTGGGTCAATAAGTCTGCTTTCATAACGGCGGTAAACAAACACCAGAGATCCTCCAGGAGGCTGAACGGTGAGATTCTTCTCCGTTAGGAAGTCGCTGCTGATTGATGAACCAGGGAGTCAGAGGGGATTAATGAGGCGGGGGCGGATCGAACACACAATATAATAATAATTATAACAATACAGAGTAGAAGGGAGCTGTGTCAGAGTACTTTTACTGCACTAAAGTACTTTAATACTCTTTCTTTGTTTCCTTAAACTCCTCTTATTTCCCCAAGTCCTTCTGTCCTTCACTTCCTTATATCCTTTATCCTTTCAGAGGTTCTTTCCCTGAACTCCATTTTGTTTCCTCGTTTCCTTCACTTTTTCTGTCCTTCACTTTGTCTTGCCTTGTTTCCTTAAACCCTTCCTCACTTTATTGTTTCCTTGAATGCTTCTGTCCTTTGTCCTTTCCTTGTTTCCTTCAGTCTTTTTTTCCTTCTTCGTTTCCTTAGCTCCTTAAATCCATTTCCTTGTTTCCTTCCCTCCTTCTGTCCTTCTGCCTTTCCTTAAATCCTTTCCCACTTTCTTGTTTCCTTGTTTCCTTCATTCTGTCCTTCTTCCTCTCCAGTTACCTTAAACATTCATCCTTCATTTGTTTTGTTTCTTCGGTCCTTCTGTCCTTCTTCCTTTCCTTAGTTCCTTAAACCCATTTTCATTTCCTTGTCTTCTTCCCTTCTTCTGTCCTTCAACTTTTCCTTATTTCCTTAAACCCATTCTCACTTTCTTGTTTCCTCGATTCCTTCATTTTGTCCTTCTTCCTCTCCAGTTTCCTTAAACTCATTTTCTTTCCCTTTTCTCACTTCTGTCCTTCTTCCTTTCCTTGTATCCTTAAACTCATACTCCTTCCTTTCTTTTACTCTGACCTTAATCCTTTCCTTACTTCCTTACTTAAATCCTTCCTCAATTTCTTGTTTCTTGGAATGCTTCTGTCCTTTGTCCTTTCCTTGTTTCCTTCAGCCCTTGTGTCCTGAGTTATTTCCTTCCCTCTTTCTGCTTTTCTGTCTTGGTTCAGCTTCACTTCGGGAACATTTTGATTCCTCCGTCTGCGGCGGCCATGTTTGTCCTCGTCCGTCTGTCCGTCCGTCCATCAGCATGGAGGCGTCACCGAACCTCATTTCCTTTTGAATGACCCTAATTATATGGCCGGGAAATCTAAGATAATTAGCTCTCAGGATTTCAGATTTGCTCCTTGACTCCCCAAAGGCGAGGTCGGCCGAGTGTTTCTCTGCAGTTCTTTCACAGATCGGAGTCTCTTCATCTGTTTACCACGTTAACTGCAGATCCTAGATGGATGTAGAGTTTTGACGATGTTTGGAGTAAAAACCTGACGTTGTCCGTCCATCCTGTTCAAATGAACTCCACATTCCAGGATAGTTTTGTCCATATTTGTTTCCTTTTTATCTCGCTTGTGTTTTAAGTGTTATTTTTGTCATTTTGTGTTTTTTTGTCTCACTTGTGTGGTTTGTCTATTTTTTGGTCGTTTTGTTCCTTGCTTTTGTCGTTTGTCCATTTTTTTTGCCGCTTTGTAACTTTGTTTCTATTTTTTTGTCTTTTTTGTGTGGTTTGTCTTATTTTTGTCATTTTGTGTCTTGTTTTTGTCCATATTTGTTTCCTTTTTGTCTCACTTGTGTGGTTTGTCTATTTTTTGGTCGTTTTGTTCCTTGCTTTTGTCGTTTGTCCTTTTTTTTTGCCGCTTTGTAACTTTGTTTCTATTTTTTTGTCTTTTTTGTGTGGTTTGTCTTATTTTTGTCATTTTGTTTCTTGTTTTTGTCCATATTTGTTTCCTTTTTGTCTCACTTGTAATTTAAGTATTATTTTTGGTCGTTTTGTTTCATGATTTTGTCGTTTGTCCATTTTTTGCCGCTTTGTAACTTTTTGTCTAATTTTTTGTCTTTTTTGTGTTGTTTTGTGTGGTTTGTCTTATTTTTGTCGTTTTGTTTCTTGTTTTTGTCCATAGTTGTTTCCTTTTTGTCTCACTTTTGTGGTTTGTCTATTTTTTGGTCGTTTTGTTCCTTGCTTTTGTCGTTTGTCCATTTTTTTGCCGCTTTGTAACTTTGTTTCTATTTTTTTGTCTTTTTTGTGTGGTTTGTCTTATTTTTGTCATTTTGTTTCTTGTTTTTGTCCATAGTTGTTTCCTTTTTGTCTCACTTTTGTGGTTTGTCTATTTTTTTGGTCGTTTTGTTCCTTGCTTTTGTCGTTTGTCCATTTTTTTGCCGCTTTGTAACTTTGTTTCTATTTTTTGTCTTTTTTGTGTGGTTTGTCTTATTTTTGTCATTTTGTTTCTTGTTTTTGTCCATATTTGTTTCCTTTTTGTCTCACTTGTAATTTAAGTATTATTTTGGTCGTTTTGTTTCATGATTTTGTCGTTTGTCCATTTTTTGCCGCTTTGTAACTTTTTGTCTAATTTTTTGTCTTTTTGTGTTGTTTTGTGTGGTTTGTCTTATTTTTGTCGTTTTGTGTCTCATTTTTGTAATTTTTTGTCTTGTTTTGTTAATCATTGTCATTTTTGTCAGACTTTTGTCAGTTTTTCTTGTTTTTGTCTCACTTATGCTTTTTGTCTTATTTTTGTCACTTTGTCTTTCGCTTTGTTGTTGTTGTTTTGTGTAGCGTTTTGTCATTTTGTGGATTTTTTGTCTCACTTGTGTTTTTGTCTATTTTTTGGTAATTTTTTGTCTCATATTTGTCATTTGTCCATTTTATTCCTGTTTTGTAACTTGTTTGTCTAATTTTTTGTCTCTTTTCTGTTTTGTTTTGCATTGTTCATCTCACTTTTGGTCGTTTTGTTTCTCACTTTTCTTGTTTTTTGTCTCATTTGTGTAATATTTTATCTTGTTTTGTTCCTTTGTCGACACTCTGTGATCTGAAAGTTGTAATGTGGAAATGATAAACTGAGGATGAATGTCGTTGAAACTGAATTTATCTTTCTTCAGAAATTTCAGGTTGTTCATGATGTTTTATAAAAAAAAACATAGTTCATTAAATGTGAACATTTTTGGACTAAAACAAAGGAAACGTTAGGAGTTGTGGTTATTTATAGGTTATGCTCTGGTTTTACTGGTTACTGGAGATCGGATTGGGCTGCATGTGGAACTTGAACTAAAATGAGTTTGACACCCCTGTCCTGTGAATTAACCTGGTAACAAACCGGTATTTTTTTAGTCAATCAAGTTAAATGCATAACTAATTCGGAGCTTTATGTCATTTTCATGTTCATCCTCTGCTTTTAAATCAGCAGCGTGAGACTTTTAAATAACATAGAAGTGCTGTTCTGCAGTAAACCTGCCACTCAGGTGCTGCAGCATCATGTTACTGTGGCAATAACAGGACTTTAAACAAATGTTTCTGTGTTAATTTGTAATAACTGACATGAAACAGCGCCATCATGAGGTCACGCATGGCAAAAAGAGGATTCCTTCCATTCTGTGGAAATAAAAAGCAGTGACACTCCCAGTCATTAATCTGACAGATTTCTATTGAAAGAATATTAGGAAGGCATCATCGTTTATCATTTTTGACAAGTTGACACTTAGAACATTGTGAAAGACAAATAGTTTGTTTGGAGAGTCGTCGAATCACACAAATAAACCAGCTGCTCATATTTGAAGCTTAAATTAGTTTGAAAAGATGTGTTAACGACGACACGGTATGACCTCACTCATCGTGTCATCAGAAACCAGAAACAAGAGCGGCGTGACAACTCTAATCCTCCGTTAAAGCAGTTTTTAAGCCGCACGACCTTGTTCACATCACAGAGACGAGCGCCGGACTCCCATAAATCTCTATTGAGCAGACACTAGAGCTCCATTGATCTCTTCCAGCCGCCGAGTTCAGTCCCACGAGGCTGCAGATGACTTCATGGTGTCGCTGCAGGAAGTGATTTGATTGGCTCCTCGCAAGGACGTGGAGCGTCGCCGTCCAACAGGCAGTGGCTGAAGCTCTCCGGTCGGCAGGTAGACCATAAATCAGCATCAGCATCATCCTCAGCTGCTGCTGGAAAAAAGAAAAACTCTCTGATGTGCTGCTGCTGCCACGGCGTTTTCTACCCAATTAACAAATGTTCCTTAATTGGCTTTAATGAATCAAATTAGTTGGACTAATTAGCTCGTTAGGACTGTTCAAACATCAGTCCGGGAGCAAGTAAACACGCAGACTACATTCAATTAGACATCAAACCAAGACGGTTCTGCAGTCAGATATGAACGTTTTATTAATTCTAGGAAGGAAATGTTAAAACCAAAAACCCAAAGCGTTTTGTTCAGACGGTGAAAACGCTTTCATAAAGGCAAGTGAAGAACTACAAGAAAACTGCTGCAAGTTTTTAGTGCAAAATCAGAAGCAATATCTGCAGAGGTACTGGTATATAAAAAACGATTTCAGTTTCAAACTGCTGTTCAGAATACAGCAACACCATTTCACAACAAGTTTTTATCTGTTATTTGACTGTTATTTGACAGATTAAATTGCAGATAATATACTATAAACTATTAAAATCACAGAAACAAATTCAAGCTGCAAACAGCGCTGGTCGGGTCCTCGCATCTTTGCTGATCAGTGAATCTAAGCATGTCCACCAGGTGGTGCTGCGACTGAGAGTGTATTTGGACCTTTGGATGTAATGAGGGCTGGACACTGATCACACATGTAAAGTCTGAGGAAGATTGGAGCATGCACAGGCTAGTTATAGAGCACTTCCTGTGTCATGGCGAATTGTCAAAATTCAGCCGGCTGCCATTTCCACACCATCAGACGTTTGTGGAGCATTTTGGTAACTTTTGATCACCCATGACCTGCTGTACATGCTGGCCAAGTTTCAGGTCTGTCAGCTTTACCCTATTTGATTTTATAGCTTTTAAAAATGTGCAAAAAATGGTCCAAAATATGACACATAATTCAAAATGACTGACTTCCTGTTGTGTTTTAGGTTGGTTGTCAATTACATTCTTGTGTGTCTTGAAGAGTTCCATATATGTACCAAATTTCATTGCTGTAGGTCACACGTCTTGGTCATAGAGTCTGTTTGAAGTTCTACAGGGGCACTGTTGAGGCATTTTGGCTCTCACCTATGCAATTCCTCTAAAATATTGAATTTTTCGTTGGTGCTGATGTGTGTGGCAATTTTTAGGGTGTCAAATTTGAGATGGTTAAGAAATTGAAATGAAAAAAACCCAAAGGTTTCAACAAGGTCTTTGCACCATTCGGCGCTCGGACCCTATAAATAAATTTACACTTCAACTGTAGAACAAAATCCAAAATCGACATTTTTACAAATAGTAATTTGTTCTTTTGCAATGTGTGACCATAAAATTATTTTACTGTCTATAAATTACGAGAAATATCACTTTTTTTAAACATTTGCAGTATACCACATCTTTTTTTTTACATATTTCCATTATATATATAAATTATATATATATATATATATATATATATATATTATCTATTTTTTTCTTCGCAATACCTCAGCTGTATAAACTGTTTGAGTCATTCCTGTCAAAACATATTCGTTGCTTCTTTAAACATAAGATTTCCTCCTAATTCATTGTTTGAAATGTTCTTGCACAAAAATTTGTATCAGTTGTCTGTTGCTCCAAGACACACGGAGAATGCTTAAACAACAGGATAATATATGGTAAAGATTTTGCAAATCTTATTTACAAGTTATGCTGGTGCTCCGAGGTATAAGATTTAGTGTCACTGTCTCCAAAATTGCAAAATGCTGTAAACAAGGTGGTATGAACACATTTCTGCAGCTAAAACAAAACTGCATTATGTTCTGGAAATAAAATGCTGCAATAACCGTGACAAGAAGGAAATCGTTTTTTTCCACAGCTCAAATGTTTGACGAATTCTGCGAGTTCTCATGTGTGAAATTAACAAATAAAGGTTCTGAGCCCTTTAGAAAAAGATTATAACTAAACTTAGTTATTTTCCCCTCTCCAGAAGATAATCTATAAATATATTTGGCTGTAAATGACAGTCTAAAAATGATACAATGAAATAATTGAGCGTCAGCGTGAAGATTTGTAGCTCGACAGTTGTACCCCACATCGACATGTTTACACAACAATGAAGCGTTCTGCTGTTGTGTTGCTGATGCTGCATGTGGGATCGCTCCATACACACACAAACAAATGCACGTGCACGCACACACATACACACACACACACACACACATACACACACACACACACATACACGTCTACTATACAAATAGGGTCCGGCTAGTTAGAGCAACCAACAGGAGGCCGATGTTTTTGGTTATTTTTAAGGAAACCAAAATTTTAAAAATTACCTCTGTTGACTCTTTTGATGAGTGTATAACATCGCCGAGGACCACAGCTGCATAAGGAAGCAAAGCTATCACACACGAAACATCCGCCACTACCTCATAGGGCTGTACCCGAATATCCCGAATATCCGGATATTCATTCGCTACGGCACTATCCGGATATTAATTTAGTATCCGAATATTCACCGCCCCCCCCACCCCCACCCCCTGTCGGACGTTACCGGGCGGAAAGAATGTGCCGCGTTACTGTCTTCCCTCCGCCTTCGGCCCACATCGGCACTTATCAGCTCATCTCATCATGTGATCACATAAACATATACATATATGTCTATGTGATCACTCCCTCCTCCCCCCAGACGAAAATATTCAGAGCTCGTCTCTTCCCTGCGCCTTTGGCCCACTTCGGCTCGTCCCGCCGTGTTCTTCAGCTCATTTCGGCTCCTCCATTTGTGTTTGTTACCACCACCTGAATGGCCGGCTGGCTGCCGACTCTGACGTCACGCTTCACTTCATTGCATAAACACAAGACAAGATGCTGAAGACCTCTGCTGAAGACAAAACGAAGGCAAGGAAGGTCGGTTTACACTGGGTTCAATCTGTCATCAGGAAATGTTGGCCAGAACTTTCTAAAAATGAAAAAGGATCTGAATTTTCGAGCCGTCTGTGTCACAAGCCGCCGAATATTGGGATATTCGTCTTTAATAGGGCCCGGATATTCGGAGGCCAGAAACCACTATTCAGGCCAGCCCTACTACCTCAGGGGTCAGGATATTCCTGGTCAAACACTGTGTTCTGCCTGATCAGCAAATCCCCAAATCACAGCCTGGATAGCTTCCTCCTCCTCATTCTCTGTACTCCCCAGCAGCAGGGGAGGATGGAGGGTGAGGAGGAGGTGAAATCCATTACTCCCAACACACCTTTCTGCTGGGATCACGGCAAAGCTGCTGCAAATGTGACCTCCTGTCAGCACTGAGAGGTGGATTCAGGGTCAAACTACTGCCGATTCCTAACATCCTGAACTCAGACCAAATGAAAAGATAAATAATCCATCTGTCAAGTCATCAATAGTCTAGCATGAGGGCAGAGTCGGAGCAAACAGAGCCGGAGTGGAGGTGAAAACATCAGTCATCTGCTGTGTTAGTTTATCAGGCACCAAGGTTTATAGTGCAGCATGTCAGATCTTCTATCAGCCGCGTGAAGAGAAAAAAATCTAACTGAGCACCAGTTTACTCAAACACTTTGCAGTCTTTTATCCAAACTGTCTTCATATGCTCAGAAAACTGGGAATATGTGAAGGTTCTGACCTTTAACTGCAAAACGAAACACTGGAGAAACAGTTCAGGAATTTAACTATTTTCAGTTTTATAGTCAGGATCTTGTTACGATGTTGATGTCACTCAGTTAAATTAACATCATCGAGTGTGATGGACAAAAATCACTTGGTTGAAAAGTTTATATTTGACTTTTTGTCCATCGGTTTGAACAAAATGCAGAAATGCAGACGACTTCTTTCACATTAATTAGTTTGGAGTCAACTCTGATTAAACTTTTAATAAACATTAAATACATTTATTAACCCTTAGATGCTCCAGTGATGGCACCCTACACTCAATTTTTTTTATGCCTTTTTTGTCATTTTGGTTAAGACTACTCATTTGTATTATCGTTTGTATTATATTTGGTCCACACAAGGAAGATTTCATGTTTGAAATATGTTTATTTTTCACTTTACAACTGATTTTTGAACATTTTGATAATTGAAAAAGAAGAATATTCCACAGAACAGCAAAAGAAAAATGTCATCCATTTTGTTTTCCAACATTACATAAAGCAATGTTAGCTAACTTAATTAGCTAGCTAGTTTTATTTAACTATAAAGTGGGCTGAGTTGGTGCATAATAATAACACACTCTTTCACACAAGATGCATGAATGTGCACATATGCTGAAAAATATCAATTTGATGGCGTCTTATTTTTTCTGAGGTAAAAAACATAGATAATACTTCCATGTGTCAGGTCTTACTGTGTAAAAAAAGTCTTCCCAATCGATGTGTGCTCCACAGTAAATAAATTCCTGACAGTCACAGCTGATAAGAATCATAGGTTTCCACGAAATTCTATGGGATGCATGCGGGTCATTTTTGACCCATTTATGGAAGCTGGGGGTAGTAACACAAATATAATTTCTTTAAAAAGTATGCAAGGTAAGTTAAAAAATTTAAATGGAATGATAAACATGTTTTGAGGGAGACTTGGAACATGAAACAATAACAACTTTTCTAGACAAAGATATTACAAGAAAACTAAGTCAGTGGGTTATTTTTTGACCCACTTATGAGGGTTACTGAGGGTTAAGCTTTATTAGCTTTTCAGCATGGCTTTTTATAGGTCCTCAAAATGATGTTGCATTGGTGTCTTCCACTGCATTATAATGACAATAACACTTCTAATTCTAATTGTAAGTCAGATCCAGGAGTCTCCATCAGGTTTATATTCCACTTTTTGTCCATTGGTTTGAACAACATGCAGAAACACTGGCAACTTCTTTGAGATTAGTTAGTTTGGAGTCGAATTTGAGTAAAATGTCATTTTTCCTGATTTACTTTAAGCTGTTTCCTCCTAAATGTGTAGCCGGATGTTAGGACATCCACAGAAAGTATAGGGAGGAGGTTGGGGATGATGGATGGGTCAGTTTGATGTGTTTATTTCCTGTTTAGCGCCAACAGTTAGCATCATTTTATTTTAACCGTCACCATTCTGTAACTTTGAAGAATGATTCCAGTTGATATCAGCTTTTTGTCGTTCTTCTCAACAACCTGATTTTTACAATAATCATTTTAAACATTAGTTTGTCGTCTAACTGTAAGAAAAATATAGAAATTACCCAGTTGGAATGAACATTTTCTGTTAAACTGTACAATTTATGAGTTTTTAATACAAAACATATGAAGCATCAGTGATTGACAGTAAAACTAATGATTGTTTTACAGATCTATTCAACGTTAAATAAGTTTATTAAGCTTTATTTACTTTTTCAGTGTGTCTTTTTATAGGTCGTTTGGTCTGCATTAATTTCACTCAGAAAGTGCCCTCAAAATGATGGTGCGTTGGTGTCTTCCACTGCATTATAATGACAATAACACTTCTAATTCTAATTCTAAGTCAGATCTAGGAGTCTCCATCGGGCTTATATTTGACTTTTTGTCCATTGGTTTGAACAAAATACAGAAACACCGACGACTGCTTTGACTTTAGTTAGTTTGGAGTTGAATTTGCGGAAACATTCTGTAAACTTTAAATCAGTTTTAAAGTGTCCTGTTGTTAACTTTTTGAGAATGTATTTGTATTTGGTTTTGCATATATTTTGCTATGAAAGTACCTTCAGAATTCAGTTCCACCACTGTCTGCATTTTATAGACAATAAAGCTTCTAACTGTAAGTCAGATCTTGGAGTCTCCATCAGGTTGGACCAGTTCAAAGTTGTGAAAACATGGGGGTGTTCAGATGTAGTCTGTTCCTCCTGCTGCCACAATAATGGTTTAATCCTGGAAGGCTGTTGATGTAGAACTTTTTTTCTTCCTTGTGAAAGTAATGCTGGAGGTTTTCGGACCAATGAGAATTTGGTCACATGAGAACGTATCGACCAACAAATCAACCGGAGTGCTACAGATCCACCAATTATGCAGTTTATAACCTCAGAAAATCTATTCCTCCGCTGTTCTGTGCTGCCCAGTTCACTGATCCTTTGCAGTCAGTAAACAGGCTCCTCATAAAGCCGGAAACATGCTTTAATGTCACGTTTTCTGTGATTGATTCGGCTATAATGTGTTTCGATGTCATCGCATAAATCAAATCTGCTCAGGTGGGCGCTGCTACATTAACCCAGCGAACTGACAGTGAAACATAATGGGATTCCACTTTTATAGGAGTCTGATTCTTCCTCGAGGCGGTTTGGAAGCTGAAGCAGTTGAATTTATTTCTACCTCTACACTCCTAAAACTCTGCAGCACTCCAGTGACAAGTGCAGCTGTCAGACGGAGGTGAACAATCGGCCGATCTGCTTCATTTCAGAGCCTCCAAACTTTCTCGGCGGAGTAAAGATCGCGTCTCTCATCTTGTCTCTCATCTTGTCCTTGCGACTGCAGTCATTAACGCTGTGCCACTGCTGTCCTTTCCCACCAGTGTTTGCATATCGCCCAGCAAATTAACTGTCGGAAATGCATCGTCTGCACTGTCTTTATTGAATCTCACAGGCAAATTGGTTGTTAGGACTCCTCGGGGGTGGTCCTGAGCTGTGGGGAGCCCGGCAGGGATGAGCCTCGGCTGGGCTCCAGGGATGGAAAGTGGATTAACGGGAAGGAGGAGGGCTGTACAGGTTTGCCTCGCTCATAACGTTACCTTTAAGAGCAGATAAAACATCAGTCCAGACAAACAAATCAGCTAATTAAAGATGACTTTAGCCTCTTAGCCGGCGAGTCGTGTGGCGTCAGGTTTCAGTCACAAAAAAAACCCCACCAAAGAAGTCATTTTAAAGGTCATTTTTCACAATTAAATTAATAGTGGAAATGTGATTAATGAGCTTCATCAGAATGTCAGTTTTCCTGAACACTTAGATGCTCCAGTGATTGGACTCTTCCATAAAATGACCCGTGTACAGATCAATGTGTTTTTATGGCATTTTTGTCATTTTTGATAAGAATACTGATTTGTATTGTTGTTTGTAATATATTTTGGTCTATACAAGAATGATTTCATGTTTGAAGTATGTTTATTTTTCACTTCATAACATATTTTGACCATTTTGACAATTGAAAAAGAAGAATATTCCAAAGAACAGCAATAGAAGAATGTCACCATCCATTTTGTTGACCTTTTTCCACTTTTGACCCACTGATGAATCTGAGGGTTAATAACTTTAAGTTGTTTCCTCTTAAATGTGTAGCCAGATGTTAGGCCGTCCTATAGGGAGGAGGTGGGGGTGGACGGATGGGTCAATTTGATGTGTTTATTTCCTGTTTAGCACCAACAGTTAGCATCGGTTTATTTTAACTGTCATCATTCACTAACTTTAAAGAATGATTCCAGCTGATATCAGCTTTTTGTAGTTCTTTTCAAACAACCTGATTTTGACATGAATCTTTTTAAACATTTGTTTGGAGTCTAACTGTAAGAAAAATATAGAAATTGCCCATCATTTTCTATGAAACTTTACAATTTAAGATTTTTTAAAATGCAAAACATATGAAGCACCAATGATTGACTGTAAAACTAATGATTATTTTACAGATTAATTGATTAGTTGCTTGTAGGGTTGGCCCGAATAGTGGTTTCTGGTCTCCGGATATTTGGGCTCTATTAAAGACGAATATCCGAATATTCGTTCTGCCCCCTGCAACGAAGTGAAGCGTGATGTCAGAGTCGGCAGACACCCGGCCATTCGGGTGGTGGTAACAAACACGAATGGATGAGCAGAACACGGCGGGATGAGCCGAAGTGGGCCGAAGGTGAAGGGAAGACAGTTACACCGAATATTCGTTCCGCCCGGTAACGTCCGAACATCCAGATACCGCTGTAGCGAATGAATGTTCAGATATTCGGGTCCAGCCCTAGTTGTTTGATCTACACAAAACATTTTCCACTGCAGGAACTTGCAGGTTTTTTTAAATTACCCCATACCTTTATGTTACGACTAAAAACCGTCCCTGTAGAACCTCTTTGTGACCTAGTTCCGTGGTTAATTTACAAAGTTGGCAAGTTGCAAAGTTGCTGATATTGAACATGTCTGCAAGTCGGGGAAAAAATAGGCTTGATTAAATATTTGTTTTTGTTTCGATTTGAATTATAACTGGTAACAGAACAACACCACCAGAGCAGGAATGACCTCAGAGAAAGCAGTGTTCCTGTCTCGGTTTATGGATTTGCTGTTAATGTACGTGTGCTCGTCTGTGTGGGTGAAAACAATCCGTAAACACAGTATATAAGGTGTTCTGTTGCTGCGTTGTTGTTGGCGGAAACAACCATTAGGAAACATGTAACACACTCTCCACTGTGTAAACCTCCCACTTTGATAGAAGCTCCATTACTTTAACCAGTTCCAGCCGATGCACCGGCTTCCAACGTTCTCCGTCTGCAGCCTCTCAGAGAAAATAGATGGAAAGATAATTTTCTTTCTCTCACTCTCCTGATTGCCAATCACAGCAGATTGGATTCCACGCTTCATTTGTTTGTCCAGCGTGCAGGTAATGGAGTGTTACAGTAGCATCGTGCACTCCGTCTCACTTTATTCCGGTCAGACTAATGGTGATGGTGGTGGAGGTTACATCAGGACATCCACTGCTTCCTGTACGACTGCAAACCCTGCAAGCCGACTCACGAACAACAGGGTTCATTTATTTCTACCTATTATTTTATTTGGGGTGTTTATTTCATTTCTTAACAACATTTGCATTTTTTGAATGCCTACAAAATATGAAGATTTGTAGATTTTCACATGCTTTTTTGCAGTTTTTCCTGCACATACCCTTTATTATACTGTTCTTTGTATTTTAAATATTACCTACCTCATTATCTATGAGCAGAGTTTTTAAAATACTGTGTTTCTGTCCCTTTTTTGCACTTCTTCTGGTATTATTTCAGTTACCACAGCACTAGCTCAAAACACAACCAAGAAGTTCATGACTACACAGCGTTGAATTCTTTAAATCTATGTGGTGAAAATGAGAAATTCAACCATTCACCTGATTCAGTCCAATCTGGAATGGTTGTTTTATTAAAAAAAAAAAAAAAAAAACAGGAGTCATTTGAAGCAGCTTGAACATTTAAAAGTTTGAAGTAGAAATTCAACTTTTACAGAATTTCCAATAGACGGTAGTGTTGTCAGTGATAGCTGATCAATAGTCAGTGCTAATAAACAGCATTAGGCAGTTTTTGGTTCACTTGTTATTTACAACTCTGATTCTGTGGCATCATCAAAGTGGGACTTAAAATGCTGTCCTACAAGACTTCTGCTTTTTGTCACCATTTGCAAACTGGTTGGAGGTTATTAACTACCAATGAAGTCTTTGTCATGATAGCTAAACTCCCATAGAGGGTAAATGTAGTGCTAGAGGGTAAATGTACTGTTCGAGGGTAAACGTAGTGTAGTTCTACTCTGCGTTGTTCTTCCACTCTGGGTGAGTTGGTTTGTTCCAGTCACTTAGTCTTATAGAGTCTAAAATATTGGTCTTTTCTACTCTGAGTCGACTGGTTCGGTCTTTTGAAGCCATTTTCCACTGGAGGAACTTACAGATTGTTTTAAGTTGCATTTTCAAACCACAAGAACTGTCCCTAGAACCTCTTTCATGGTAGAATATACCGTATGATTCAGGGTAAACTGTACAAAAACTGTTGTTCTGATCAATTCAACTCAAAGAGGTTGTTGGGTGCCATTTTTCTGCCCCATTGATAGCCCTGTTCTCTAATATTCAACCTACAGACTAACATAATAAATCTCCATGGTTCTATTTTCTACATGCTCCTAGAACTGGAGTTACTTGGAGCTGATGTTAATCCTATGTCAAGTTCCTGAAGTGGAAAGGTGTCTCTTATATCTACACTATGGCTGGAAAGTTTGGGGTCACTTAGAAATGTCCTTGTTGTTGAAAGAAAAACAGTTTTTTTCTGTGATATCATTAAATGAATGATAAATCCAGTGTAGACATAGTTAATGTGGTAAATGACTATTGTAGCTGGAAACAGCTGATTTTTAATGGAATATCTCCATAGGGGTACAGAGGAACATTTCCAGCAACCATCACTCCTGTGTTCTAATTCTACATTGTGTTAGCTAATGCTGTTGAAAGGCTCACTGATGATGTGCAGTTATGTTAGCACATGGATAAAAGTGGGAGTTTTCATGGAACACATGAAGTTGCTTGAGTGACCCTAAACTTTTGAATGGTAGTGTATATTTTTTAGAGAATTTTGGTAAATGTTGGTGAATTCATTGCATTATTTTCGTGTTAAGAAAAAAACATTCGTAGTCATGGCAGCTTCTGTAAAGCCTTCAATCAAAGCTTTGGACAAAAGGAGAAATTGGCTTTGCTCAGATTTAATTGGACTAATCTGCAGTGGCTGGAACCCCACTTGCTGTTTGTTCTTTGTGTGTCGACTGAACTGGCTCTGATTTCCAGATGTAAGACTCGAATGCTTGTTGAGCTCTAATGGAAAATGAAAGTTCAGTGGGAATCAAAGCAGTGTACAAACAGATGTGACTCTTGTTATCTTTGTTTTACTTTTTTCCTCGGCGGTGCTGTGATTCGTCCTGACGTGTCGGCTCTAATGGCCATCGACATGCACGTCTTATTGAACAAACTATTTGAAGCCCAGTAGGAAGCTCCGACTGCGTTGCAGATCAGTATCTGTCGGATCGTATCGAGTTAACATCGATCAGGTCCGCTCGCTCCAGGATTATCTCTGCCCTCTGGATAACTTTGAGGGAGAAAAAGCTCTGATTGAATTCAGCGGAGGTTTAGTGAAACATATGACTTTTATAAAGAGCCGCAGACTCGACGTGAAGCCACTACACTCCGTCTGCTAACGCTCCACTATCACTTCCTCCAGGTGAATTATGTAAAATTCTCCGGGCTGTTTGGTTGTAAAATATTCATGCTGTTATGGTTGTGCAGCACTTCAGAAACTTCTCCGAGATGTCAACAGCCTCTAATGGCAACACAACAGCGCATGAATGATTCAGGCTGAGGAGGGCAAAGGTGGAGCTTTTCTGAGATCTGCTATTTCCTCACATTTTCACACATTATGCTAATGTATGAAAGATTCTACCAGGCCTCTAAAACACTGAAAATATGCTCTTGTACACGACCTTTCAAAACACTGGGGTCATGTTCTCATTGTAAACTCCCACTTTTATCCATGTTCTAACATAACTGAACAAGGGTTTTCTAATCATCAATGAGCCTTTCAACACCATTAGCTAACACAATGTAGCATTAGAACACAGAAGTGATGGTTGCTGGAAATGTTCCTCTGTACCCCTATGGAGATATTCCATTAAAAATCAGCTGTTTACAGCTGCAATAGTCATTTATCACATTAACAATGTCTACACTGGATTTATCCTTCTTTTCATGTTATCTTCATTGAACAAAACTGCTTTTCTTTCAACAATAAGGACATTTCTAAATGACTCCAAACTTTTGAGCAGTAGTATAAATGCATTAAAGTTGTTCTACATTAATAAAAGTTGCTCTATCACATTTAAAGTTGCTAAAAATGAGTTAAAGTTGCTCAAAATAAGTAAAAGTTGCTCTATCACTTAGAGTTGTTCCATATTAGTTGAAGTTTCTCTGAAATAGTTAAAGTTGATCTATGTTACTTGAAGTTGCTAAAATGAATTAAAGTTGCTCTAAAATAGTTAAAATTGCTCAAAAATGAGTTAAAGTTGCTCTATATTAGTTACAGTTGCTCTAAATGAGTCAAAGTTGCTCTACATTAATAAAACTTGCTTAAGAATGAATTAAAGTTGCTCTGTATTATTTAAAGTTGTTCACAAATGAGTTTAAGTTATCCCACATTAGTTAAAATAGCTCTAAAATAGTTAAAATTGCTCAAAGATGAATTAAAGTCGCTCTACATAATTAAAGTTGCTCAAAAATTATTTAAAGTTGCTCTGCCACAGCTAAAGTTGCTCTATATTATTTAAAGTTGCTCAAAAATGAGTTTAAGTTGCTCTGTCACAGCTAAAGTTCCACTAAAATAGTTAAAATTGCTCAAAGATGAATTAAAGTTGCTCTACAGTAGTTGAAATTGCTCCAGAAAGAGTTAAAGTTGCTCTAAAATGAGTTAAAAATTCCTCTACATTACTAAAAGTTGCTCTATCATAGTTGAAGTTGCTCCATATTAGTTAAAGTTGCTCTATCATAGTTGAAGTTGCTCCATATTAGTTAAAGTTGCTCTATCATGGTTGAAGTTGCTCCATATTAGTTAAAGTTGCTCTATCATAGTTGAAGTTGCTCCATATTAGTAAAAGTTGCTCTATCATAGTTAAAGTTGCTCCATATTAGTAAAAGTTGCTCTATCATAGTTGAAGTTGCTCCATATTAGTTAAAGTTGCTCTATCATGGTTGAAGTTGCTCCATATTAGTTAAAGTTGCTCTATCATGGTTGAAGTTGCTCCATATTAGTTAAAGTTGCTCTATCATGGTTGAAGTTGCTCCATATTAGATAAAGTTGCTCTATATTGTTTTAAGTTAGTTTATACGAGCTAAAGTTGTAAAGAAAAGAGAAAAGTGAAACTGCTGTCAGCATGTGGAGCAGGTTTGGTTCAGGCGTCAGTTTGTTGCCGTCACTACAAGTATTGACTGAATCTGACAAAGCAAACAGGACTCTCCTGTTTTTCAGTGTTTGTTGGGGAAATCTGAGCCTCGATCTGCCTCCAAACCCACACTGAGGGATCATGTTGTCACTTCATCACTTCATCATGCAGGTTTTGTGTCATTTTGCAGCAGAACAAACGTCAAATCAGATTAAAACTTGTAGCGATCACCTCCAAACCCTTTTAATACACTGATATAAATGCATTTTAAAGTGTCTTCATGCTCACTGTTGGATGAGGATCAGGTTCTGGTCCCACCTCAGAAAGCGTCGACGCTAAAATGAGCTTTTCTGGCAGCTGATGGTGGAGAATATCGGACACGCAGCTCTGGGTAAATGTTAATTCTCAGTGTTGCAGTCGGTTGAGTTTGTTCAGTTCCATCTATCATCACAGGTTGGTTGATTCCGGGAACTACAGACGTTTGTATGTGTGCATCCAATTAACGTCGGCTCACTGAGACTAAATTTAGATGTCTGGGTGGAAAAAAGGAGCCTGAGTGGATTATTCAGGGTTTTAAGCTAGAAAGTTGGGCTGCCTGAAGCTGAATATTTGGGTTAGCAGAGCATAGAAGAAGAATACGGGATAAATATAGTAGAAATGAACAATTACACGTACTTACTGGTATCAGTGGTAATATTTTCAGAGCTGAAATGGGAACCGTGGCTCAGTTTAAGGATATAAATTTATTTATTGTTTGTGTCATGTTTAGTTCTTTTGTGTCTCGGTTCTGTCGTTTTTGTCTTGTGTTTATTATTTTCTGTCTTGTTTATGTCGTATCTGTCTTGTTCTTGTCATTTCATGTCTCATTTTTGTCATTTTGTGTCTCATTTTTGTCATTTTGTGTCTTGTTTTTGTCATTTTGTATCTTGTTTATGTCACTTTGTGTCTCATTTTTGTCATTTTATGTCTTGTTTTTGTCGTATCTGTCTCGTTTTTGTCATTTTGTGTCTTCTTTTTGTCTTTTTCTTTCTTGTTTTTGTTGCTTTCTCTCTCCTTTTTGTAATTTTGTGTCTTGTTTTTGTTGCTTTACATCTTGTTTTGTCGTCTTCTGTCTTGTTTTTGTCGTATGTCTTTTTTCATTTTGTTGCTTGTTATGGTCTTTTTGTTTTTGTTATTTTCTGTCTTATTTTTGTCGTCTCCATCCTCCAACAGTGTTCCTACAGAATGTGTAGATCAAAGCTATGTCCTCTCTTCTGTTTTCCATCTTTTCATCCATTGTCAGCCTTGATTGAATGTCTCTCTCTACCTCATATTATCAGGATCAGACTCATTCTTTGGACTGTTTTCCATCAGTGGTCAGCAGTAACAGCTAGCTAAATATCTAGCTTCTACTGCTAAGAAAAAGATCACATTAGCATGGATTAGAGTAGGGTTAGCAACAACACAGAAAACATGGAATAAAAATGCTACCATTGATGTGGAAGCTGAGCCAATCAATACATGTTATTGATCAATATGGAGCAGAAAGCTGGAAAAGAGAAGGTTTAGTTTTCAAGTATTTAGAAGCCCAAATGTCCTCCAGTTCTGGAATGATTGAACACAAAGACTTCCAGATGTTTTCTTCAACATTTGCCCTCAAGAACGTGTATGTTTTATTATTGAATCCAGATTCTGACTCGTTGCTCCTTTGCTCCTTATTTTATCCTCAAAACTGTTCAGCTTCTTCTTTTATTTAAAGTTCTGGATGTTTGGAGGAGAAAAAAGTAAAAAAAAGTCACAGGACAACTTCCTGTGAAATCTAAAAAACACTTTGGGCGCCAATCGGTTGTTTTATAAGACGATGTGTTGTTGATGAAAGACGTCATCTTTTGGTCTCCAGTAGGACTTTAGATATTCTTTTGGTCGTAAACATCTACCAGGTTTGATTCCTGCTGCAGGGAATGAAGGTTTTATAGAGATAGAAGTCTTTGTTAGTTTACTTCTCGATGGTTTCCTACCAAATTAACAAATGTGAGAAAGTTCTTGGTTCTCGTCTCGTGCAGTAAACTCGTTCTTCTGCTCATTCATGCTCTAGATAACCAATGTTTGGGGTCTTGTTTGATTCAATTTGAAGTATATTTTTTAAATTTATCCTTGTCGTTGCTGCAGTCATGTATGTTTAGTTGTTAATTATGTGCTATTAAACTTCTGTGTCGCCTCAACATGAAATTCATCGATCGGCAAGAAAAATCTGCATTTCTGTTTTCAGCTTTTTCACAAGAAAAGTATTTATGGAGGAAAAATACCTGTTTGACTGAAGTGGAGTCATTAAAGTTGCACAGAAGCTGAGGTCATTTCAGGTTTCTCTAGAAGGAGCTCAGTGTTGCTGTTAATGACTGAAGATGCTGCAGGAATCAATGATCACCTGATAATCGGTTAAACCTGTTCATGCAAAGTTTATACAGCATTAAGAGCATGAAGTCTGACTCACTGCCAACATTTAGTAAAGAAAAACAAAACTTTATCTGCAATGAAGCACTAAAGACAGAAAGCATCCATTTAAACAGACAAACTAAAGCAGTGGAAATGTCAAATAAATGTCATGTGTAAAACAAATGAGTGGAAGGATGCAGTTTATTGGTTAATTGGGTGTCAAACAGCCAAACATTACTGACATCTTTATTTTCAGTATGACTTTATGTCTGTTTATCAAATGTAATTTTCAGTTTCAGTTGCATTAAAAGGCCACTTTTCTGCAAGACAAACTCAGACTTCATAGATTTTAGAGGTAAACACAAACTGTTTCTGAAATATCAGGTGATGTAATTGGTTTGTTTGTCTTCTCCTGCTATCAGTGTTGAATTTTACCCGCAAAATTATCATTTTAGTGCCGTTCTGACACCAATCAGACCTGATAAGTGCCTTTTACAGTCTGATAGATGGTCCTCCAGGGAGAAAAATTAAGTGACATTTAATTGAACGATGGTTCCCTCTGATTTTAAACCATTTAAAAGTGGAGCGAAGAGCTTATTCGTTAATCAAAATGCTAATTTAGTCGACCCACTCCTCCATTGCATGATATTAATGCTCAATGTTAGTTATAGAAAAAAATAACCAAAAAAAAAAACAGTTTCGTGTTCAGACTGAGACACCTGGATGGATGTAAAACTGATGTGCAGGGTTTGTGTCATTTTGAAGCAAAACAAATGTCAAATCAGACATACGGATACGTCTGAGTTCTGTTTTTTTTTTTTTATTCTTCCAGGTGAGAACCAGAATGACACTAAAATTGTCTAAAATGACTTGAAAATGATCCATAATCACATCAAATTACTTCAGAATGACATAAAATGTGTCCTAAACAACTCAAATATCATCCCAAAGACACAACAATGATCCAAAATGATAAGAAAAGATCCAAGTTGACATAAAACTTATTGTAAATGACTAAACAATTGTCCAAAATGAGTCAGAATTCACCCAAACTTACTCAAAAATAAACCAAATTGACTGAACATTTGAAGGATGACACAAAATTTGTCCACAATGCTTCAAAAATGATAGAAAACAACTCAAAAATTATCCAAAATTAGAGGAAATTTGTTAAAAATGAAATGAAAGTGATCCAATTTCTGAGTCCAGAATTGTCTAAAAGTCCAGAAAAAATAATGATGCTGAACAGAACCGCTGCTCTGTGTTGTGGTAATTTTGGTCCTTTTTATGGTACATTTTTTTCCTTGTTTTTACTGGCATATTTGAACATTTCATGGTAATTTTGGCTCTTTTCGGGGTAATATTACAATTTTTTTGTCACTATTTA
The DNA here is from genome assembly GCF_021347895.1 of Acanthochromis polyacanthus. Lineage (NCBI taxonomy): Eukaryota > Metazoa > Chordata > Actinopteri > Pomacentridae > Acanthochromis > Acanthochromis polyacanthus. The sequence continues at coordinate 3,767,934 of NC_067121.1, forward strand.
AGTGTCTGTCACAATTTCACCAGTTTTTTTTTAGTAATTTTGGCCCTATTTGTGGTGATTTTGGGTGTTTTTCTTGGAATATTTGAATCGTTCAAGGTAGTTCTAGTTCTTCTTGGGGTCATTTTAAGTGTTTTTGTTGTAATTTTGGCCACTGATGAAGTTCTGAGGCTCAGAAATGATGGAAAAAGTCCATTAAAAAGTGATAAATCTGGACCCACCTCTACGGACTTCAAGGACCTGGAATGTTCTAAATGAGACTAAACTTAAAGACTGGAAGCAGGAAAGGAGAACGTCCCCTTGAGAGAGTTCTAGAGCAGACCTACCGACAACTGGAGAAAGTTCTAGAGTAGACCTACCGACAACTGGAGAAAGTTCTAAAGTAGACCTACCAACAACTGTAGAAAGTTCTAGAGTAGACCTACCGACAACTGAAGAAAGTCCTAGAGTAGAAAACCGACAACTGAAGAAAGTTCTAGAGTAGATCTACCGACAGCTGGAGAAAGTTCTAGAGTAGACCTATCGACAGCTGGGGAAAGTTCTAGAGCAGACCTACCGACACCTGTAGAAAGTTCTTGAGTAGACCTACCGACAACTGAAGAAAGTCCTAGAGTAGAAAACCGACAACTGAAGAAAGTTCTAGAGTAGACCTACCGACAACTGGAGAAAGTCCTAGAGTAGACCTACTGACAACTGGAGAAAGTTCTAGAGTAGATCTACCGACAGCTGGAGAAAGTTCTAGAGTAGACCTACTGACAACTGGAGAAAATTTTAGAGTAGACCTACAACAACTTTAAAGATCCATGATTAATATCTGGTATCTTGTTTTTAAGCCTGAATTTAAACAGAAATAGAAATACAACAATGTGCAGGTTCATGGGGACTTTTTCTAGTAGAATTTTAATTATTTCCTGGTGAACAGAAGCTGTGAGTTTCTGCTGATTATTTGGTGAGAAGACTCAGTAAATCCCTGCATCCCTGCTGATCTGGTGTCAGTTTTTTATCAGAACGCAGATGTGTTTTTCCTCCTAAAATCTGCTGTACTGTTTCTGGTTGTTTTTCTGCAGCTCATGTCTTGTTTATAGAGAGGTGTAGCGCCCTCCTGTGGTGAAAGTCGGGTGCTGCGTTTATCAGTCTGCTGTGTTTTCTCTGCTGTTTTACTGAGCTGCTGGTTGTTTTGTGTCTCTGCAGCTTTTTAATTGTTCTGGGATGTCTGATTCTGGCCATTCTGACCACGTTCAAGGAGCACGAGAAGACGTCGGCACACTGGCTGGTCATTCTGGTGAGAAAACTGGGATTCTGTCTGATTTTAGCATCATTTTATTTCCTCTTAAGACTCGAATTCTTCACTTCAGTTCAGCTGTTTGCACTAAAAGCTGCAACATTTCTCTGAATATAATTTTTTTTTTCTGTCTTGTGCATCATTTTACTCACATCTCTCAAAAATTCTTGTTCATTTTTTCTTGAAACCTGGAATGTAGATAAATGTATTAATTACAGAACAGATGACAGATCATGTACGGAGTGAATACAGGTTAATAATAGATTTAAAAATTACAATGATGCTGAAAATAATGACGACTCATTACATGAAACTCTATTAAAAATTTAAAAACAAAAAAATCTTAAAATTTGGATAATAAAAGCATCAAACAAGGCAGAATAATATGAATACATTTTTAAATAATAATAATAATAATATACATATTTATATAATATAATAATAATAATAATATATACATATTTTTTAATTTACATTTATTAATCTCAGTATAAACAGACAGACAGAAACATAAAATGTAATGAAATAATAGATTTATAGGAAAATTGTTACTCTTATATAAAACCTACTTTATAATTTAGAATTAAATGGTATTATGCAGCAAAAAGTAAACACAGAATAATAGTGTGAGTTAAATTTTAAAAAAAACAAAAAAAACAATGATTATACAATAATAACTGGAGAATTGTAGCTCAAAATCTTTTCCTAAAAATTAATTTAAAAAAAATAAGACATACATATCAAAATAGTAAAAGGGAGGTACAACAAACATTAAAATGAGCTTTTTCAAATGTCACAATAATCACAATAAAAATTGTAAAATGACTTTAGAATTTTTTTCAATTAGTATTTAATTAATTAAGATATAAAAAAGTACTTCATAAACTTCTTTAAACCAATTTTAGAAGGATAAACTGACATTATGACACAATAAATGACAAGTCAGTGCTTAGAGAATTTCATCAAATTAATAAGAGAAACACATTGAATATAATAAATAAACAGCAGTATAATTTTGCGATGTTGATTTTAAAAAGGAACGTTAATATCCAAGACACCATAGAATTATAAAAGAAAAACATACAAAAAATGAAAATAAGCCAAACACTTAAATGTTATATCAGTACATAGATTTAATATTATCTATTGAATATTTTTAAAGTCTAATTTTTGAGTGTAAAAATTCACAACTTCAACCCTCACATAATCTCTCACTGAAATTCTGAACTAAGCAGAGTTCATGTTGGAGAAAAATGAACTTTAAATGTTGCATTTTTCACTTTAATTTAAGTATTTTCTATTTTATTTTGTAAAATTTTGACTCAACAGACATACAATAAATCTCAGTCCACTTTGTGCTGTATTCTCCTGATATTTCAGGTATAAATGAGGTAAAAACAGAGCAAGTAGAGCACGTTAAGACATATTCTAGCGTAAAATGTACTGTTGGGTGTCTACACTGTAAAAAAAAAGTGGAGTAAATTTTCTTGTGTTCTCCTGCAGGAAACTTTTGCCATCTTCATCTTCGGAACAGAGTTCGCTCTGAGGATCTGGGCGGCTGGTTGCTGCTGCCGATACAAAGGATGGAGGGGGAGGCTGAAGTTCGCTCGCAAACCTCTGTGCATGTTAGGTAAGGAGGAGGAATCATCAAGGGTTTTTAGGTAAGGAGGAGAAATCATCAAGGGTTTTTAAGTAAGGAGGAGGAATCATCAAGGGTTTTTAAGTAAGGAGGAGGAATCATCAAGTGTGTCTTAGGTAAGGAGGAGGAATCATCAAGGGTTTTTAGGTAAGGAGGAGAAATCATCAAGGGTTTTTAAGTAAGGAGGAGGAATCATCAAGGGTTTTTAGGTAAGGAGGAGGAATCATCAAGTGTGTCTTAGGTAAGGAAGAGGAATCATCAAGGGTTTTTAGGTAAGGAGGAGAAATCATAAAGGGTTTTTAGGTAAGGAGGAGAAATCATAAAGGGTTTTTAGGTAAGGAGGAGAAATCATCAAGTGTGTCTTAGGTAAGGAGGAGGAATCATCAAGGGTTTTTAGGTAAGGAGGAGGAATCATCAAGTGTGTCTTAGGTAAGGAGGAGGAATCATCAAGGGTTTTTAGGTAAGGAGGAGGACTCATCAAGGGTTTTTAGGTAAGGAGGAGAAATCATAAAGGGTTTTTAGGTAAGGAGGAGAAATCATCAAGTGTGTCTTAGGTAAGGAGGAGGAATCATCAAGGGTTTTTAGGTAAGGAGGAGAAATCATCAAGTGTGTCTTAGGTAAGGAGGAGGAATCATCAAGGGTTTTTAGGTAAGGAGGAGGACTCATCAAGGGTTTTTAGGTAAGGAGGAGAAATCATAAAGGGTTTTTAGGTAAGGAGGAGAAATCATCAAGGGTTTTTAGGTAAGGAGGTGGAGTCATAAAGGGTTTCTTCGGTAAGGAGAGAGAATCATCAAGGATTTTTAGGTAAGGAAGAGGAATCATTAAATGCATCTTAGGTAAGGAGGTGGAATCATTAAATAGTCTTTGGCCAATATTTCACCAACTTTTGAGGCTCTAACATCAGTAGAATCTGATGTGATAAAGTTTGACCAGACAAGGTTCCAGTTTTTAGACGTTTAGACTAAATGTTGATGTGGACTCATTGGTAGGAACCAGAACCTGGTGTTCATAGAGGTCTAGATGTTGGAGGTGGATGTGCAGAAGTACAAGCTGCTTCCATGTCTTCGTCATGCTGAAGTGTCAAAATAATCAAAAAGACAAATCCCACATTTATTGATTAATGTTGCTAATTTATTAAGGTGTTGCTGTAAAATTTGACTAATTAAAGGTTTGATTGGATCTTTTTGTGGAGGATCTTTGATGAAACTTTCCGTCTGCAGACATCTTTGTGCTGATCGCCTCAGTGCCGGTGGTGGCGGTGCGTAACCAAGGCAATGTGTTGGCCACATCACTGCGCAGCCTACGATTCCTGCAGATCCTGCGGATGCTGCGAATGGACCGACGAGGCGGAACCTGGAAGCTGCTGGGTTCTGCCATCTACGCTCACAGTAAGGTAGGAAGGACATTCACTTCCTGATGGTTTTAGGCTTTCCCAAAGAATGTGGAGGTAACCCTCTTTCTTCATACAGAGCATGATGCTGCCACCACCATGCTTGATGGTAGGTTTGGTGTCCTTGGGGTTAAAAAAGACCCGCCCAAGACAGTCTGAAACCAGTCCTAAATAAGTCCTGAGGTCAATTTGGACCATTTTTGCATCATCTCAGGCAACTTTTTAAGTATATTTTGATATATTTGCAGTCAGTTTGGAATATTTAACGTCAATTTGGGCAATTTTTGAATCATTATCAAAATGTTTTCAGTCACTGTGGAAGAGTTTTGAGTAAATGAGCTAATTTTCAGTCAACTTTAACTTATTTTGCAATAATTTGGGCAATTTTTTAAATAAAACTAGACTTGTTTTTAGTCACTTTCACAATTGTTGAGAGAATTTGTATTCATATAGACATCTCTTGAGTCAGTTTAGGCCATTTTTGAGTCAACTTTGACAATTTTGGGCAATTTTTGCATCAACTTAGGCAACTTCAATTTCAACTCAATGATTTTCTTCTTCAGATCTTTGCTGAGCTCCTCAGACTTTCCCACTATAGTGTTTGAGTCTAATGAGTGGATCTAATGGGTTTAATTTAAACTGGACCAGAGGAGTCAGCAGCTGTAGTCAATCAGAATCAGGAGAAGTTAAGATGTCATGAAACTAAGAAACATAACTTTCTACATCACCCAAAAATTTCATCTTATTTCCAGAAGACCTTTAATAAATCTTTAAAAGAACCAAAATGCTTGATTTTTATTTTTTTATTTTTGTCAAAGATTCATTTGTTTCGGTGATTCCATCGTGGAACATTCAGAGTTGTAGAAGTCACTGATATACATGGTGATATACAAAGTCTGTACAAATGCTTTGAAACTTTTGTTTATTACTGAGGTATAGTTTGAGTTTGATTTTAGTTTAAAGGAATCCAAGAATTGATCTGAACTTGTGCAAAAGTGGGACTGTTGTCTGAGTTTTGGAGGCAAAGAAGGGTGAAAGTTTGGAGTAGAGAACAGTGATGACAGAAGGAATTATAGCATGGAGTTACTTATTAAAGAATTCTGAAACAGTTTCTTCAATTAAAAGCTGGTTTTAATAATTAGTTTACCACAAATGTTAGACTGGATACAATGACATGCTGGGAAATAAGCCTTTTTCATGGTAACACCTGGAAAAATTGGTTTTATATCAGCTGAAAGAATAACTTTACTGGTTTACGATTTTCCGAGATTCGTGTATTCATTGGATCAGGGCAGCATTCGGGTTTTATTAGTAAAACTGTACATGTGGTTCTGGCGTTTCTGCAGGAGCTGATCACAGCCTGGTACATCGGCTTCCTGTCTCTGATCCTGGCGTCCTTCCTCGTCTATCTGGTGGAGAAAGACGACGTCTCCATGAACGTTTCCGACCACGAAAACCCGACAGCTCAGCCCAAACCGCAGGACTTCGACACCTACGCCGACGCTCTGTGGTGGGGGCTGGTACGTCCGTTAGAGACCTACAAACAGTTCCACCAGAACCAAAAGATCTGTTCTCACCTGCTGCATGTCGCTTCTACACAAGTTTTCTGTCTTCCAGTGGTAGAAAAAGTACGTGAATCTACCAAAGAGACTCTACTGCAAGTAAAAACTCTGCAAGTACAAAAGGATAAGCATCAAAATACATTGAAATACCAAAAATAAAAGAAGTAAATGCACAGATTGAGCCATTTCAGATGAATCTACACTAACAGTCAAAATGTTTGGACACAGCTTCTCATTTAATGGTTTTTCTTTATTTTCATGACTATTTCCTTTGAAGATTCTCACTGAAGGCAACAAAAGTATGGAACTATGTAGTAAACCAAAAAGTGTGAAATAAGTCAAAACACGTTTTATATTGTAGATTATTCAGAATAGCCATCCTTTGATTACTGCTTTGCACACTCTTGGCATTCTCTCCATGAGCTTTACCTCCAAATACACCAAATATGATGATGCTTTGAAGCCCAGTTCTGTAGACAAATAAAGTGTTTGTCCTTTAATACCTGGCAACCTTCACTGTCCACAGAGTTTTGGTCTTTTATCCATCTTTAGATCAAATATTATCTCCCCACAAAAATCCCCAAATACCTGAAATTGCACTTTAAAACAAGTGGAAATATTTTAGACTATGTTTTTTTGTTTCAGGACGACAAAAGGTCTCGAATCCTGAAGCTTTTTTGTCATTTTGTTGGTGAAATACCTTCAGAGTTGAGAGTGGATTTTGGCCGGAGCTCTGTTGGACAGATAGAACAAATCATGAACCGGGAACACTTTGGCTTCAGTCTAAACTCTGGAGTTTCTTCCAAAAAATCATTATCACATTTTAGCTGTTAATTTCATGCTGCCTTCAGGTGCTGCCGGGAACGTTCACCGCTTCAGAGTCGGCCTTTTTTTCCTCATTCGGGAGGACAAACAATAAAAACAGAGCCGGCAGCTTGGAGAGTCGTGTCCTTTAATGGAGTCAGAGAAGCTCCGAGGCCGTTTTCCCAGCAGCTCGGCCTCATTAAAGCCGCCGTCCTTCAACCAAAAAGGCCAAAAGTTCAGGTTCTATGACAGCGAGCATCTGCCGGCTGAGCGTCCTTCAGCAAGCTGCTCCACCGTCACCCTGGAAACACTGAGATGGCCCTCAGTGGATCGATTTGAGGTTTACTGCTGAAAACAAGGACGCGATATTGTCTAGATGAGCTTAAGGTGAATGTTTATTGTCTGTCTTGTAGATCACGTTGACCACCATCGGTTACGGCGATAAAACCCCAAAGACCTGGGCTGGGAGACTGTTAGCCGGCACCTTCGCTCTCATCGGAGTTTCCTTCTTCGCTTTGCCTGCAGTGAGTAAACTCCTTCACACCCTGGATATTCATATGTATATAAAGTAAATAAATCCTGAACAGCAGAAATTGAGGGTCAGTTTGATGAAAAAAATTAAGACTTTTTTAGAAAACGCAAATCTGTCCTACTGTGACTCAACTTACAAGAATATTTATGTATTTATCAAACAAAAAATTGTAGAATTTCACAGAAACAAGAACAAAATATGCATTTGCAGATTATTTTGCAGTTATTGGAAATTCAGGGGGCAGATTGTCTCCAGTTAGAGTTTCCTGTCGGTTGGGAAGTCAGAATCTCCAGAAATCCAACTGAAAGTTTTCAATTTGGTTCACCAACACCAGGTTTGCATGTTATGGTGTCCATATAGTCACTACCTACAAAATGCGATCAAAAAGTTCCAACACTGTGTCAACAAATTCCAAAATCTTTTAAAAACCTGCTAAACACAGTCCAAAATGACTCAAATATGGTGAAAAGTGACTCAGTATTGTAAAAAAATTACTTAAAAATGGTCTAAAAGGACTCAAAATTGTCAAAAAATAACTCCAAAATTGTCCAAAGTGATTCAAAATTGGGGGGCTGCTCAGCTGTGTAGTGGTTAGCACTTTCACCTTGCAGTAAGAAGACCCCCGGTTCAAATCCCGGCCTGTTCCTGGGATCTTTCTGCATGGAGTTTACATGTTCTCCCTGTGCATGCGCGGGTTTTCTCCGGGTACTCCGGCTTCCTCCCACAGTCCAAAACATGCTGAGGTTAATTGGTTACTCTAAATTGTCCGTAGGTGTGAATGTGAGTGTGATTGTGTGTCTGTATATGTAGCCCTGTGACAGACTGGTGACCTGTCCAGGGTGTCCCCTGCCTTCACCCGAGTCAGCTGGGATAGACTCCAGCACCCCCCATGACCCTAGTGAGGATAAAGCGGTGTATAGAGAATGGATGGATGGATGGATTCAAAATTGTTCAGTTACTCGAAAATTGTCCAAAGCTACTTAGAAATTGTCCAAAAATTTGTCTAATATGACTCAAAAATTGTCAAAAGAACTCAAATAACTGTCCTGCTTTGGTCCAGCTTACCAGCGGTTTTTACCTAGATCAGTTAGCAAAGCCTCCGATTGGCGCTACTTATTTATTGTTTCATGAGCAGAGTAATGGTACGTTTCTTTTAAACTGGGAAGTCGTATTCTCTGTCAGAAATTTCAGCTGAAACATCAACTAAAGTTGGAAGATCTTCACCAACACCAACCTCAAAATCCAAGAAAGAAACGAGCACAAACATAAACTCAAACAGCAGCCGGACCAACAGAAGCCAGACTTGTAGTGTTTGCATTAAGAGCAGCCAGATAGAGTTACAGCCTTTTATATTTAAATTACATTTAGGTTCTTAGGGGCGTCTTTTGCACAAATCGATCAATACAGCTGCTGCAGCGTGTCGTTATTTCTGTTCAGTTTGCAGTAGAACACCGACTTTAGCTTCTTCATGATGCAATCAAGCTTTATTTTATAGCAACTTACATCTGATTTGGTGCAATTAGAAAAACAATATAATTCAAGGTAATATTAAAGTCATTATTAACACATCTCATAAGGCCTTTAATGAGTGAACTCTCAGAAGAATCCTTAAGGAGTTTAGTTGGAGATGACTGTGTGTCTACAGTGTTGATCTTTTTCTTTTTCTGTCCTGTTCTCGTGTCTTCAGGGGATTCTGGGTTCTGGTCTGGCTCTGAAGGTCCAGGAGCAGCACAGGCAGAAGCACTTTGAGAAGCGAAGACACCCGGCGGCCGGACTCATCCAGGTGAGACGCTACCTGACATCCTCCAGCACCTTCAGGCTCTCAGATCTACCATAGTTTTACTGCATTTCTGCTCTGTGTTCTCGTCTCCAGTCTGCCTGGAGATACTATTCCACCAATCCAATCAGGGAAGACCTCATTGCCACATGGAGATTTTATGAAACCGTCATCTCACTCCCCTGCTTCAGGCCAGTACCTTCCTCCTCCTCTGAATTATGTTTTGTGTAACTTCTACCAGATTTAAGACATGTTCACACTAGATCCTGGTGTAGTAGAACAGGAAACACGTCCGTCCATGTCCTGATGATGCTCCAGATGTCATCCAGCAGCTTAATGACTCCTGATACATTTTTACTCCCTATTGGTTCATTTTTCACTGCAATCTAAAGCCCTGCAGCTCCATAAAAACAGAAAAACCACAAAGAAAGACCCAGAAAGGTCTTCATTGCCCTACCTTTCCAAAACACTCTGCACAACTATACAAGAATAGAAACTGTAGAAAGATGTTTCACCATGCTGAATGTATCTCCAACAACTAGCTCCTCTGTTCACTGTTTCTGAGCCATGCCGCAGTTTACTGTCAGTCCAATTGTCCAAAGTAACTCAAATATTGTTCACAATTAGAAAAATGATCCAAAATAACTAAAAAATTGCTCAAAATGTGAAAAATGGTCCAAAGTAACTCAAAAAATGTCCCAAATTTAGAAAAAAAAAAGTCCAAAACAACAAAAAAGTTGCCCACAATTTGTGAAAATTGTGCAAAGTAACTAAAAATTGTGGAAAATATGGGAAAAAAAGTCCCAAGCAACTCAAAAATTGTCCAGATTTTGTAAATATCATTGAAAATATCTAAAAAGTTTTCCAAAATTTTTAAAAATTGTCCAAAGTAAGTCAAAAATTGTCCGAATTTTAGAAAAAAATGTCCAAAATAACAAAACATTTTCCAAAATTTGGAAAAATCATCTAAAGTAACAAAAAATTGGTCAAAAATTTGGGAAAATTGTCGAAAACAACTCAAAAAATTGTCCAAAATTTAAAGAAATAGTCCAACATGACTCAAAAATTGTCCAAAATTTGAGAAAATCATCTAAGACAACTCAAAAATTGTCCAAAGTTTGAAAAATGGTCTGAAACAACTCGGAAAATCCTCCAGAATAACTCAAAAATAGTCCAAAATTTGAAAAAAAAAAAATAGTCCAAAATGACTCACATATTGTCGACAATTTGGGAAAAGCATCTAGAATAACTCAAAACTGTCCAAAATTGAAAAACAGTCCAAAGCAACTCAAAAAATGTCCAAAATTTGGAATAAAAATAGTCCAAAATAGCTCATAAATTTTCTAAAATTTGGAAAATGGTCCAAAATAACTCAGAAATTGTCAAAAAATTGGGAAAAATTTTCCAAACTTACTCAAAATTGCCCAAAATTAGAAATAAAATGTCCAAAGTAACTCAAAAATTATTTTAAAAAATATTCAAAATTGTAAAAAGAAAAAAATCACTCAGAATTATCGAAAATAACTCAAAAATTGTCAAAAAGTGATACATTGTGATTACTACATTTAGAAAGTCACGCCTGGAAACAAATCAAATATTCAGGTGATTAATGAAGACAGAAAGTTTCTCCAGATGAGGATCCCTGATGCAGTTTGTAAAAAGTCGTCTAATTTCTGTGTTTCCTGTAATTCAGACTGGACAGAACATTTTCTCAGAATCTGCAGAGACCTTTCTGAATCTCTACAATAAAATGGAGAATTTAAAGTAAACACGAGCCCCAGCTGGGTGAACCACTAGAAGAATCCTTTATGAAACAAAACTTATCTTCATCTTTTACAGCGTGTTTTTATTCAAAGTTTCCTGCCTGGGTTTCTTCTCTAAAGGTGTGCTTTGTGTGTGTCTACAGGAAGGAGACATTGGAGGTCATGGCCAGGTCAGTCCAGGTTTCTAATCTCCAGTAAATCTCACCGTCCAAACCCACAGAAACACGCAGGGATGATTTAAGGAGCTGCAGAGAGTAATGAACGTTCGCTTTAAATAGCCTTCTGTAATAACGGGAATAAATCTCCGGGCCGACGGTAAATATCGTGACGCCGAACGCCCCCTCGTCCCGTTTAAACCCGGAGATTTTTATAGAAGCCGATTAGCGAGTCCATTAGTTCCGTTTCAATTATCAATGACGGTTTAGATCCAGTAATTAGAGCTGAGAGGAGCTCCACGGTTTTTTCTTTTTTCTTCTCCGTCACACTGAGCGACGATAACGAGCCTCTACATCAAAACGAGAAATATCCAACGAGGATCCATTAAAACCACCCCTGGAATCCAAATACAGTCGTTTATATACCATAGTTAGTCTAATACTACATTTACCCTCTAATACTACATTTACCCCCCAATACTACATTTATCCTCCAACACTACATTTACCCTCTAATACTACATTTACCCTCTGATACTACATTTACCCTTTATCACTACATTTACCCTCGAATACTACATTTACCCTCTAACACAAATTTACCTTCTAACACTACATTTACCCTCTAATACTACATTTACCCTCTAACACTACATTTACCCTCTGATACTACATTTACCCTTTATCACTACATTTACCCTCTAATACTACATTTACCCTCTAACACTACATTTACCCTCTAATACTACATTTACCCTCTAACACTACATTTACCCTCTAACACTACATTTACCCTCTAATACTACATTTACCTTCTAACACTACATTTACCCTCTAATGCTACATTTACTCTCTGATACTACATTTACCCTCTAACACTACATTTACCCTCTAATACTACATTTACTCTCTGATACTACATTTACCCTTTATCACTACATTTACCCTCTAATACTACATTTACTCTCTGATACTACATTTACCCTTTATCACTACATTTACCCTCTAATACTACATTTACCCTCTAACACTACATTTACCCTCTAATACTACATTTACCCTCTAACACTACATTTACCCTCTAATACTACATTTACCCTCTAACACAAATTTACCTTCTAACACTACATTTACCCTCTAACACTACATTTACCCTCTAATACTACATTTACCCTCTAACACAAATTTACCTTCTAACACTACATTTACCCTCTCGTACTACACACTAACGCCAGTCTCGGTCCTTGGTCAGGACTCCTTGATGTTTTGCTCGGCAGCTTTTAGCGGCAGTAACTCGATCCATCGTGGTGAACTTGTCAGCTCGGCGGAGGCCAGGAGGCGTTGGAGCAGAACTCTGGATGTAATGAAGCCGAGAACTGAATGACGGATTGTTGCAGCGGGTTCACAAAATACCACATGTGATCCGAGTATATGTACATCATGTAACATCTCTGAACTGTATCTGGCAGAACTTAAAGGCACTGGACTGATAGAGTCGAAGAAAGACGGTATTTCTTGTGGGGATTTCTTAAATTAGAGGGCAAGACAACAAAATGATGCAGTATTTACAGTCAGTGGAATGAAGTACTGCCTAACAAGCCCAACATAAAGTCATACCTACAGTTTTTACAACAACACTTTGTTATCTTGTCAAGAAATATATAGTCAATACTGAATGTAGTGTTAGAGGATACATGTAGTGTTAGAGGGTAACTGTAGTGTTAGAGGGTAAATGTAGTATTAGAGGGTAAATGTAGTACTAGAGGGTAAATGTAGTGTTGGAGGGTAACTGTAGTGTTAGAGGATAACTGTAGTGTTAGAGGGTAAATGTAGTGTTAGAGGGTAAATGTAGTGTTAGAGGGTAGATGTAGTATCAGAGGGTAAATGTAGTATGAGAGGGTAAAGGTAGTATTAGAGGGTAAATGTAGTACTAGAGGGTAAATGTAGTGTTGGAGGGTAAATGTAGTATTAGAGGGTAAATGTAGTATTACAGGGTAAATGTAGTGTTAGAGGGTAAATGTAGCACTAGAGGGTAAATGTAGTGTTGGAGGGTAAATGTAGTGTTAGAGGGTAGATGTAGTATCAGAGGGTAAATGTAGTATGAGAGGGTAAATGTAGTATGAGAGGGTAAATGTAGTATCAGAGGGTAAATGTAGTACTAGAGGGTAAATGTAGTGTTGGAGGGTAAATGTAGTATCAGAGGGTAAATGTAGTGTTAGAGGGTAAATGTAGTATCAGAGGGTAAATGTAGTGTTGGAGGGTAAATGTAGTATTAGAGGGTAAATGTAGTATGAGAGGGTAAATGTAGTATCAGAGGGTAAATGTAGTACTAGAGGGTAAATGTAGTGTTGGAGGGTAAATGTAGTATCAGAGGGTAAATGTAGTATGAGAGGGTAAATGTAGTACTAGAGGGTAAATGTAGTGTTAGAGGGTAAATGTAGCGTTAGAGGATAAATGTAGTGTTAGAGGGTAAATGTAGTATTAGAGAGTAAATGTAGTATTAGAGGGTAAATGTAGTGTTAGAGGGTAAATGTAGTATTAGAGGGTAAATGTAGTATCAGAGGGTAAATGTAGTACTAGAGGGTAAATGTAGTGTTAGAGGGTAAATGTAGCATTAGAGGGTAAATGTAGAGTTAGAGGGTAAATGTAGTATTAGAGAGTAAATGTAGTATTAGAGAGTAAATGTAGTGTTTGAGGGTAAATGTAGTGTTAGAGGGTAAATGTAGTATTAGAGAGTAAATGTAGTATTAGAGAGTAAATGTAGTGTTTGAGGGTAAATGTAGTATTAGAGGGTAAATGTAGTATCAGAGGGTAAATGTAGTACTATAGGGTAAATGTAGTGTTAGAGGGTAAATGTAGTGTTAGAGGGTAAATGTAGTATCAGAGGGTAAATGTAGTATCAGAGGGTAAATGTAGCATTAGAGGGTAAATGTAGTGTTAGAGGGTAAATGTAGTGTTAGAGGGCAAATGTAGCATTAGAGGGTAAATGTAGTATTAGAGGGTAAATGTAGCATTAGAGGGTAAATGTAGTGTTAGAGGGTAAATGTAGTATCAGAGGGTAAATGTAGTGTTAGAGGGTAAATGTAGTGTTGGAGGGTAAATGTAGTATCAGAGGGTAAATGTAGCATTAGAGGGTAAATGTAGTACAACTGTACGTAGAAAATTGAAAATGCGACAAATGTATTTCACCAAGAAACTGCAGCTTTTCAGAATAAAGGAAACGTCTTTTAGCGATTGTCAGACAATAAATTCCCAACAAACCCAATCCTAATCCTGCTAGTTGTAGCGTTTAGCTCAGAGGTAGTGGAGTAAATTGAGGGAATAATGGGTGTTCGGGAGTCAGAGATGTGGAAAAACTGAGTGACGGAGTGAAAAAAAAAGGCGACTCGCTGGGAAATTAGCGGCGTGACATTATCTTGTTGCTCTGAGCGAAGAGGTGGACGGCGGCCAGGAACGATGTCCGACGAGAGGCCGATAAGCCGGAGCTTTTATCTGGCGGCTCTGTGTGGTCCGTTCAACACTCAGAGAAAATTATATCCCGGCTGAGAGTCTGCCGTCAGAGAGTTGTTGTTGAAGCTGATCCAACCTGTGAGGAGTTTATAGAGGGTAGAACCAGTTTCTGTTGGAGGTATGAAGTATCTGAGTGCATTTACTGAAGTACCACAGCTGTATTTAATGGGTAGCTTTTTATAATGTAGATTTTAGATCATACATTATGGATTATAGATGACATGACCTGACAGTAAAACTTACTGCACCTGTCAAACCCAACTCATCACTGATGAGGTTTGCTCCTTTTTCCTCACTGTAGACAAATTTTTCCTTGATGTATCCTCATTTTACCTCAATATGTCCTCATTTTACCTCACAGTTTCCTCATTTTTCCTCAATATGTCCTCATTTTACATCACAGTTTCCTCATTTTTCCTCAATATGTCCTCATTTTACATCACAGTTTCCTCATTTTTCCTCAATATGTCCTCATTTTACCTCACAGTTTCCTCATTTTACCTCAATATGTCCTCATTTTACCTCACAGTTTCCTCATTTTTCCTCAATATGTCCTCATTTTACATCACAGTTTCCTCATTTTTCCTCAATATGTCCTCATTTTACCTCACAGTTTCCTCATTTTACCTCAATATGTCCTCATTTTACCTCACAGTTTCCTCAGTTTTCCTCAATATGTCCTCATTTTACATCACAGTTTCCTCATTTTTCCTCAATATGTCCTCATTTTACCTCAGTTTCCTCATTTTACCTCAATATGTCCTCATTTTACCTCACAGTTTCCTCATTTTTCCTCAATATGTCCTCATTTTACATCACAGTTTCCTCATTTTTCCTCAATATGTCCTCATTTTACATCACAGTTTCCTCATTTTTCCTCAATATGTCCTCATTTTACCTCACAGTTTCCTCATTTTACCTCAATATGTCCTCATTTTACCTCACAGTTTCCTCATTTTTCCTCAATATGTCCTCATTTTACCTCACAGTTTCCTCATTTTACCTCAATATGTCCTCATTTTACATCACAGTTTCCTCAGTTTTCCTCAATATGTCCTCATTTTACATCACAGTTTCCTCATTTTTCCTCAATATGTCCTCATTTTACCTCAGTTTCCTCATTTTTCCTCAATATGTCCTCACTTTTCCTCACTGTGACCTCGTTTTTCTCACTGTAGGATCCTTCATACTCAAAGTTTGCTCCTTTTTGCCCACTGTAGACAAATTCTCACTGGGTGCTCAGCTGCCCTCACCGTGTCCTCAGCTGGTGGAAGATGTTTCACCATGCTGAATGGATCTCCAACAACTTGCTAATCTGGTCACTGTTTCTGAGCCAGGCTGAATTCATTTTATTCATCCAGTAGCTTGAATTTTCCTTAAAACACTGCCTGCAGTTCAGACTAAAAACTCTGACTTTGGCTTTTCGATTGTGACGAGGAACTCTCGCTCGTGCTGAAGATTTATTTTTACAGAATGTTTTGATTGGGATGTCGGCTACGGTGAATCTGTTGAAATATCACAACTTTAAATTTAGATTTGGTTAATTTTCCCGATGTAACTGCACATCACACACTATACATCCAGAGGTGGTTGGAAAGTTTAAAATCTGATAAATATTGCTGTTTTTACAGCTTCTGTAAAAATATATAATTTATTTTTTGTCATTTTATGAATCAACTTCCACACAGAACTGCCATCCTCTGCCTGGTTGCAGCCTCTTAAATACGAAGATTTTCACACTTTTCATGGATTACAAAACCTTAAAATTTGATACCTTTGGATTTAAAAAAAACTACAGGTGACTCTCATGGAC
This sequence comes from Acanthochromis polyacanthus, assembly GCF_021347895.1. Lineage (NCBI taxonomy): Eukaryota > Metazoa > Chordata > Actinopteri > Pomacentridae > Acanthochromis > Acanthochromis polyacanthus. The sequence goes on from NC_067121.1 coordinate 3,784,158, forward strand.
ATTTGTCTAATTTTTGATAAATGACTAACCAGAAAATCATGAATAATAACCTGCACATCAACTAATAAAGAGAATAATTCTCAGCCGTATTGTTGATAAAATTCAGTGTCATCTGCGTAGAAACGTATCTCATCAGACAGAACTTTAGAGAACAACACAAACTGGACTCGCTTTCTGTTTAACCTCCAAACAAACTGGTTTAGATCTTCTATCAGCTCTGAATGACCGCTGTAATTTACTGGAATTATCTTTTGCTCTCGTCTGCAGCTTTGTGCATGTCTTGGGAAGCTGCAGGAGATAAGCGGCGTTATATTTTCCCCCGTTGTGTTTCCTCGTTTACACAGATCCACGGGATAATCACATCCCATTTTCTGCTCTTTATGCGGCCGAGCAGCGGCCAGAAAGAGATTCCCTGGTCCTCTAAAGCTTCCCATTCTGCGGCCTCTCAGCGCCCATACAGGCCACATAGAGGCTCATATTGTGTGTCGGCTGTGGGAGCTAAGTCGCTGAGAACGCTCCACGTTTCGGAGGCCTGGTTGGGGCTGTTTTCGGCTCCGGTTACCCTCCTCGCTGCCTCCTCCAGGAGTCTTATTTTACCCTCTGTGCTGCCAAATATTGTCAGCCGTCGGACAATAAAGGAGAGCGATCTCCTCGCAGCGTGGCCAACGCCGAGGCAGCGGACCGAGGAGAACTTCTCCGGGAGTCGAAACTCTGACTCGAGAAGTTGTGCGGGGAAAAAACGACTCCAGAAATAGTTCCTGCTGAGGAATAACTCAGACAGAAATGTCAGATCCAAAGCCATTATTCCAGAGAGTGTGTCACGTTTTCACTTGATATTGAAACTGAGCGCTGGTGGGAAAAAGTGTTTTAAAAAGTTGTAAGAACTTCAAAAAACTTCCAGCTTTGACCCGAATGTTTAAACGTCTTTGAATCAACTGTCTGAGCTACTGTCATATTTTCACTCACTGTGGGCTCATTTTTACTCAAAGTTTGCTCGTTTTTACTCATTGTAGACAAATTTTTCCTCACTTTGTTCTCCTTTTTCCCACTGTGTCCTCATTTTCTCATTTTCGTCACTAAAGGCTCATTTTCCCTCCTTGTAGACGTTTTTCTCTCTGCAGGCTTATTCTTTCTTACTGTCGATTTATTTTTAGTCACTGTGGTGTCCTGAATGTCGATACAAACAGAACAACCACGAAGAAGGAAAGACAACTCGGAAATGTCTTCTGTCAGTAGGACACAGTTAGAATGATGGAAATTGTGAAAAAAAAACAAAAAAAAGTTAAATTTCTTGGATTCTTGATTGAATAAAGCTGAAATCGACACGTGCAACATTTTTCCAAGTACCCGCAGTATTACCAGTATTAGGGGATGCTATATATATGTTTAACCATATGAAACTATATTTTACATTTTTACAGCCTCTACAAACTTGGCATTTTCCGTGCAACTCTGCTCTGCTGTAGAAAGACGTTTCACGAAGCTGAATGTATCTTCAACAACCTGCCATCAAAAACTCTGAATGATTGTCACATTACTTTTGGTGCAAACACTCTACTTCTGGCTAGAATAAAGTCGTTGTGATTAGTAATATTACAATTTAATCTTAGATTTGGTTAATTTTGCCAACCACATCACACATGAGTAATTCAAAGACTGTCATAAGTTGAAAATCTCACAATTCCCTACGTTTTCACAGTAAATGGCTCTGATAAATGGTGTAAAATTAACGGGTTTCAGTAATAAAACAGTCATCACATGGATGCCTTTAGATCTCCAAAGCAAAAGAAATCAACATTTTATGAGAAGTTCACCTCAAAGATTTCCAGCTGTGGAAAGACTTAACTAAAATAATTACAGCTGGGAAAAAAAGCACTCTTGATTCTTTTTACATTGACAGAGCAGCTGAAAACGACCTTTACAGGGATGTTTCTAAGCCTAGATGTTGCAACTTCATGAAAGTTCTTGCAGTTAATTGGTGCTAAAAGATCCGTCTTTCGACCTACATTGGGTGTAACTCTGTAGATCAAAGTATTCTTTCTGAATCAAGGATGACAGACTGACAGCATCAAAGGGTTTCTGGTTCTTTGACTATTGACATCTCTCCAATGGAACCCCTTTATCTTTATAATAAAGCAATGCTTTTCTACTTTTCCAACAGAACACATGTAACAGGAAGTGACATTAATTACTAGGGCAACAAAACGTTCTTTATTTTAGAGATAAACTGGTCTTTGGTAGAACTCCTGCTCGCTGCTGCTTCTTCATTCTGAATGTTTCTCTCTTCTGTCCCACTGCAGCCAGAAACTGAGTTTGCTGGAGCGAGTTCGCCTTCCCAACGCCAGACCGTCGGTGGGGTCGGGAAAGAAGCTCAGCGGTAACGCCGAGTCCATCGAGGAGAGTCCATCCAAGGAGCCCAAACCGGCCGGCTTCAGTAACCGCGAACGTTTTCGCACCGCCTTCCGCATGAAGGCCTACACGCTCCGCCAGAGCTCCGAAGGTACCGAACTCTGGACAATAGGTCATTTAAAACAGCAGAGCTGAAGTGCTTTCAAAAGAGAACATTGATTTACCAGCAAGTTGAAGTTCTGGTTGATGCTCGGTCTTCAGGTCATCCTAAGATCTTCAGTAAAAAGAGCTTCTTCCAAACTGATGAAGGTGGAACATCTTCAAGAACCAAAAAATGAGAAGTCTGGTTGCTTTTAACTAAAACGCTGAGCATTAACAAGTTAAAATATTAAAGATGAAACTCATCAACATTAGATTTACCTTACTAAATAAAAAGAATAAAATTATTATCCCAAAGGTATATGTGAAGAACCCAGCAAATCCAAAGGTCTAAAACAGGGGGGTCAAACTCATCTTAGTTCAGGTTCCACATTCAGCCCCGTTTGATCTCCAGTGACCACAAAAATCAGAGCATAACCTATAAATAACCACAACTCCTTATGTTCAATTTTTTTAGTGAAAAAATGTACAGTCTGAAAATCTTCACAATTAAGGAATGATCAAAAACATCATGAACAAACTGAAATTTCTGAAGAAAAATAAATTAAATTTCATCCACATTCATCCTCAGTTTATCGTTTCCACATTAAGACTTCCAGATCACAGAGTGTCTACAAAGGAACACAACATTTAGTCACCTGGAACTGAACGATATAGTGTTGTATTTTGTGATCAAAAAGACAAAAAAACAACAAAATATTCCAAAAATGAAACACAAAATGACAAAAAAATGGACAAACAACACAAATGAGACAAAAAGGAAACACAAATCGACACAATTGAGAAACAAAATGACAAAAACATGAGGCGGACGACAAAAGTCAGACAAAAAACAAAAACAAGACAAAATATTACAAAAACGAGACACAAAGCCACAAAACAGACACAAAATGACAAAAACGAGACAAAAAGCAACAAATTAAGCGAAACACAAAGTGACAAAAGTGAGACAAAAAAACACTAGCAAGAGAAAAAGAAACACAAAACAGCAAAAGTTAGACAAAAAACAAGACAAAATATGACAAAAATGAGACACAAAATGCGAAGAAAGCAATGAACAATTTAGTATTTTACTTTATGATCACAACAACTTGTCATGATCTAGAAATTATTTTATAGTTTTACTAATTTACAATCTGCAGTTAATGTCTTTGCTGTAGTTTTTACACTTTAAGGGCCGGACTGGACCCTCTGGAGGACCGCTTTTGGTCCGGGGGCCGCATATTTGACACTCCTGATCTAAGCTAAAGGGTTGGATGTGTTCGGCCTAAATAAAAAATGTTCCTAACTTCTGTTTCATAATGCACATGTTTTATAATTGTGTTTTGTGGTGTTGCAGATGCCGGAGCTCTGGCAGATCCAGCCTTAGAGGAGCGGGGTTTTCCCCCAGACATCCTCCTTGAGGAGATGATCCCAACGCTGAAACTGGTCATCAGGGCAGTCAGGTCAGCGTCTGGTCCACGGAGGTCCTTTAAAGTTCCAATGAAACGGCATTTTACAGGCGCAAGTCGTAAGAGTTTGACAGGGAAATGGATGGCTGTGCCTGGTTCTTACAAAACGACTTACCTTCTGTTGCATTTAGTTCTTTTGTTGCTGCTGAAATACAAAAACAGTGGAAAACTCCAAACTACCAGGCTACATGCAATGCTAGAAAAAAATGTAGCGTACAGTCTGTCAAACATAGCCGTTCTGACACACAATCCTCTGCACAGTTGTGGCAGTAGTTTGTCACAGTTGTTGAAATAGTACTTGGTCCAAGGAAGCCCCAAAGAGCAGCTGATCATCTTGTTTTTGCTGATCCCCGGTAGTTCTTCAAAGGGTTCAACATGACCTCATGCTGCAGGATTACACCCACACATGCTGACTGGTAAATCTATAGGCTGCACCACTGACATAATGCAGGAATTCAATCTAGTGTGAGGAGCCGGCGAGATGAGTGATTAACCCTGTGAAAGTGCTGCTTCCTTCCACTCCATTATGTCGGGGTTGAATGGGGTCTCTGAATGGGATGCTCTGACCTGGAGGGTTTCAGTTTCAGCGCCCAAGACTTTCTGCCAAACAGCGGAGCGGCAGAGTCGGCTGAAAGAAGGAGCTCTGCAGGACAAAGGATGGAGCTCAGTGGGTGGCAGCAAGGTCTGTAGGTCGAGGGCCTTTCTAAGATCCCAAAAGATGTCGGGGTTCATCCTATCTGCAAGGAAAGTCAGTGGATTTCTGTGCTGTTTGACGAACAGAGTTTCACAAACACTCGGTTGCTTTGTAGTTTGAGTGTGAAGTGGTTGGCTGGGGTTTGATTACACCGGGTTGTAAATGGGTCACCGCCCCTCTTAAAGAAGGACTTGTTGGGTTTTGTTCATGAGTGAGATTAAGGTGAAGCTCTCAGTTTGTCAGTTGGTTACAGACAGTTTCTACCCTCAAACTTTAAGTCAGGACTGAAAAACTGACGTCACACGCAACTAAAATGACCTCGTTTACAGATCCAAAGAGGACGTCTTTGGTGTCTCCTTGGTTTTATGGGCATCTTCAGCTGGTAGGAGGGATTATCTAACATACCAGACCTGGGAACATCTTGGGATCCCCTCGAAAAGGCTTTTCACAAACCTTGTCCACACTAATAACGACATTTTGCAAATTCTTTCGACATATTTTGCCATTTTATGTTGGTTGAACTGATTTTTTTCCCTGAATACCCACTAAACTACAGATTAAATGCTTTAATTTGTGCGTATCCAGACATACACAGTTTAATACTTCCAAGTCCGCAGTTTAAAGTCCACAGAACCAGCAAAATGACAGAATGTTCTTGTAGAAACAGAGTTCTTCATGCATCTTCCAGTGCAACAGTACACATTTCAGTACAAAAAAAGAGAGAATTAGCACACTGCTCACTTCAAATCTTTTAATTGTGCAAACAGATGAATGTTTTAGTACTTCTCTGGTGTTTGATGCACCTTACCTAACCCTAAATATACTAAACTTAACCCTACCCCCACCCTACTAACCCTACTAACCCTAACCCTGCTAACCCTACTAACCCTAACCCTGCTAACCCTACTAACCCTAACCCTGCTAACCCTACTAACCCTAACCCTTCATACCTGTTAGAATGTTTGTAGGGAGGTATATTGTAAAATAATGACTGTATGGACAGGTTCTTTTATGATACAGTAGGAAAATGTCAAGAAAAAATGTTTAGGTTACAGGTACAAGGTAAATCAAAGATGATTATTTTGACTGCATGAAACAAACTGATGATGTTAAGTTCCCATCAAGTTAAGACCACTAATCTTGAGCATTTACCATATATTTGATACCATATATAGATTTGTGTGATTGTTGTGTAAAATATCTGACTTTTTCCCCCTAATTCCTGAGGAAACCATGCATAGACAATGCCAGTATGTACAGAAGGTCTTCACCATTAACAGATGTCACTGTTTGGTCAAATGTTGCTTCATTGTTTAGGTTTTGAATTCAAGGTCTCTGTTCCACAGGATCATGCAATTCCTCTTGAACAAGAAGCGGTTTAAGGAAACTCTGAGGCCTTACGATGTCAAAGATGTGATCGAGCAGTACTCTGCCGGACACCTGGACATGCTCTGTAGAATCAAATACCTCCAGACAAGGTGAGCAACAACACCAAAGACTAGACGGTTTCTATGAGTGACGCAAATGTCAGCTCATCTTCTTTGTCTTCCGTTAAGGATCGACATGATTCTTGCACCTGGACCCCCCCTCACCCCAAAACACAAGAAAACTCAGAAAACGCCCTTTGCCTACCCGTCCAATCAGTCGCCCAGGTACCGGTCACAAACACACTCAATACACGAGACAAAGGAGGTTCCACGAAATTGCTAACTAGCATTATTCGTTGTCATTGCTGTGATCTTTCTAACAAATGTCTGTGCAGTCCACATCTACCCAGTGTCCTTTTGTTCCAGGCATGAGTCCTACCTAGCCAAAGCCACCTCCATGCCAGATGCCGAAGACCAAAGCATGATGGGTAGATTTGTCAGGGTGGAGAGACAGGTGAGGATGACACCTAAACATCCAAAACCATTGATTGTAAAATACACCTGAACCAAAAAAGACTTTTCCACCTGATAGCAGTTTGATTTGATCGGCTGTAATCCAAAATTCAGTCTGCACTTTTAATAAGGAAAAAAGAACTGAACTGTATCACTCCCTAGCTGCACTCACCAAATTTGTCTCTATCCTAAAAAAATTCAAGTTCAAGTGTTGCTGTTTTCAAACAATTCATCTCAGGTGGAGGACATGGAGAAGAAGTTGGACTTCCTGGTGGACATGCACATCCAGCACACTGAGCACCTGCAGGTGGACTCCACCGGCGGCGCCCAGATGACCCTGGAGACCTGCGATCCTACGGGGAACGGTGGGATCCGACGGGTTTTCTTCAACTACGCCGAGGCGTTCCCACACTTGTCGTTCCAGGTGCCTGTCAGCAAGGGCAACCCATTTTATGGCAGAGGACGGGGAGGCAGGGAGGGTCCTGGGCTGGCCGGAGGAGTCCCGGTACCTCCGGATCAACCGCCGCCGTCTCGCCTCCACCAAGCTCCAGGCGCCATCCCCACCTACACCGAACGTCCCACAGTGCTGCCCATCAGCTCACTGCAGGATCTGTCGGTGGGGCTGGGCAGGACCACAGGGGGGCGGGGGGCCGACTCGCCGCTCTCCATGCTGTCGGTGAACCACGAGGAGCTGGAGCGCTCGCCCAGCGGCTTCAGCATCTCCGGGGAGCGGGAGGGCGAGGAAGGGGGCGGCCTGTCGATGGGGGCCGGGATGGCGACCGGGGACGCCAGCTGGACGAGACCCCGGCCGAGCTACCTGGCGGAGGGCGAGACGGACACGGACACGGACCCCTTCACACCCAGCGGGGGGCCGCTGCCGCTCTCCTCCACCGGGGAGGGATTCGGGGACGCCATCTGGAACACGCCGCCTTGAGAGGAAGCGTGTTCGTCTGTTAAATCCACGACTCAGACCTTAAATCCAACCCATGCCTCTAAACCCAAATCACTGGGTCAAAGCCAAACCTCCGGACCGAACCTTTGGGGGGAAGGGCGACTCTGATCCGCCTCGATGCTGCAAGGTCACAAGGGAGGTCTCCGACCTTCGGGGGTCTCATCAACCGACGGCGGTCCAGACAGAGCCATGGCACTGAGACTGCCCAGAAAAAAGGGAAAGCAGACCGTTTGTAAAGTAAAACTCTGTACAGCGCACTCTTCGCAGAAACTTAGCTGACATAAAAAAGAACATGAATATACATACTATATACACCCAAAGCTTTATCGCTGCAAAGCCAACCGCACTGCATGTGACGCATGCGATTTTTAGTGTAGACACTGCAAAGTTCAGGATATCAGGAAACAGAAAAAGAGATTGAATGGATACATATACTTGCTATGCCATTTTGTAACACTTATTTTTTTATATGAATACATTTCCATTGTTTCTTGCATGGTTTGCATGACGATGCACCATTCTAGGGGTGACGTTAGAGGCTGATACTGGAACCAAAAGTCTCCTGTCTCTTTGTGTTGTTTGCTGAGTGTGTGTTTGTGTGAATGCGACAGAGAAGGAGGGATTTGGGGAACAAAACACTGGTTAGTCTCTGGCGGTCGTGTTTCACCGTTTTCGTCGTCGGAGTGTCGGCTCTCGTCGTTTCGGCTCTCGTCGTTTCGTTTTCACACCACTGTGCTCTTTTACGTCACCACTTTATGCATTCAGACTCTCCACTTGAAAAAGAAAAATGGTGAAAAATTCGAAACACTAAATCTCTGCTGCTTTGTTGGCACATGAATTCAGGGATATAGACCGACTGCTGAGCATCGCTTGAAAAGAACTCACAGTTTACAGACATTCACAGAAAATAGTGGCTGAAGTTAAGAACTAACAAGACATCAGCGTTAAATTAAGCAGGACGGGTTTGTCCCAGTACCTACACTTGAGGGAAAACAGTTTGCTGAACATGTATTTGATGCACCTAAACAAACCAGTGAATCTATGCTAGCTTTTACATAAACGCCACAGATGGTTGTCATGCTGTAAATCCATTATTCTTGATGGGGTTTCGGGTGAAAAATATTGCATAAATTCCAGTTTAAAAGGATAATAACTATAATGTGCACAATTATATCCAACTTGAATTCTGAATATACAGTTAACTGACCTGCATACTTCATTTTATTGTCTTCATTATAATATTAATCTTCTCAATCCCTTCCGATTGGTTCATATTTATTCCCACAAACTTTGTTTTTATCTGTAAGCTTGACAGAATTCTTCATTAATTATTACAAATACCAGAAATCCATCACATATTAACTCGCAAGTGTTGGTACTGGAACAGTTTTTAACCTATATTTTAGGTTTTTCTTTCATTTTTTGCTGTCATTTTACGTTTAATTCCACACATTTTATCGTGCTAATCCTTACCTAATCAGTAGAAGACGACTAGGTTTCTTTCGTAGACATTCCACCGCTGATCCAAGAGGTTCCCTTAGTTAGAACCCCTGAACCACACGGCTCCAAGTGTTTGTGGTGATAAAACTGCCCAGGGAGGAACCTCAGGACTGCATTATAAATACCTGATAATGGTTTTACAGAAGAAGAAGCCTGGTTGTCTCCTACTGAAGCTCTGAGGATCAGCTGATGACTGAGGATCTACACAAACAGATGTTCTGCAGCAGCTCAGTGGAACCATAAAAAATCTGTATTTAGGTGTATTTTAAACTTGTAAAAATGTTCTTAAATATAAAATCAAATAGCAAATACAAGCATTTATGTGATTTCTACTCTCCAGCAGAGGTAACCAACTCTACGGAGCTTCATTTTTTATTTTTTCAATTTCAATTCTGCTGCTTTCTACTCCATAAAAAGTGAAATTCAGTCTTTTTTCCCCAAAAAACTAAAAAGAACTGTGCAATTAAAATGATTATGTTTCAACAGACCTGTCCAGTTAATTGGCAGCAAACTGATTTAAGAATAAAGGTAATTAAAATGCTAATGAAGCAGAGAAATTAAGGGAATTTAGCCACAAATTACTCGTCTCAGTCAGTGAGGTCATCAAAGTCTGCTGTAGGCCTCCACTTCTAAACATAATCCAGCCTTAAATTTACAAAAAACCTTTACAGTTGTCCAACAACACATCTTTATGCTAGTTAATATTTTAGTTTTCATTAAAGCAACTTTAAATCTGATGTATATCGAGTGTCCAGTTTGACAAACTGGGAAGACACGTTGGCGAGCGACTGAAGGTTTCCGGTGAAACATATTATTAAAAATGAAACACAACAAAGCCACAAATGACCACATACTGCAAATAAAAAAGCTTTACAGACGATCACATTTAAGCCTAAGCTGCTTTTTTCTACCTTAGATTTAGGGCGACACTGATACTGAATGTAATATCTGACAACCAACTATATCTACACATGAGAATTATTATAATTCTGATTATTATCACACAGTTATAGCATGTTCAAGCACCTACGGGTTGAAGTTTGCAGACGGGTTTCCACACCAGGCTTCATCAGGGAGAAATATGTCGAAATAAACTGGAATTTAACTGCAACCTTGTGTAGTTTAGACGGGATAATGTGCAATAAGACGTGTTGATCAAACATTAATGCATTGTCTGCAAAGTTGACACTGGATGTATTGGTGCTTTCAGTTCATTAATGAGAATAAAGATGGCTGAAAATGATGTATAATTACCTTTTAAAACTGGTGAATGATGACGGTCATGGCTGAAGGAAGCCTATGCTGACCCATCCATCCACCCCAGCCTCCTCCTTGCACAGATGTTGTGTATTTGTAGCATTGTGCTTTACTTGAACGTCACATCCCACCCCAAAAATAATAGATTAACCCTGGAAACAGAACAATGTAGTGCATTTCTCTTCCTGAAAGCAGCACTGCAGATTGTCCAACCAATGACAACATACTAACCAACCAGTCGACCTGGAAACTGCAGCCTCCCGACCTGACGGAATGAACAATAAAGTGAAACAAGATTAAAAAGCACTTCATATGTTTTATAATGGGAAATACAGCTTGAAATAAGCCAGAATGATCTTTTATGGTCAGGGAATAGTGGCGGTCACGGTTGAAAGAAACCTTTGTTGACCGATCCATCCACCCTGACCTCCTCCTAGTTGTGGTTTTTCAGCATTTGTAACCAAAATGACGGATTAATCATGGAAATTGCTCGACCAATGAGCATTTAGTCAAATGAGAACATGTTACTCAACCAATCCCCCTGGACACTGCAGGTTTAGTGACCAACTCCACCCACCTGGTGCTCCCAGACGGTTGAAACGAGCGCCACCATTCTGTTTTTAGCTCACATTGAAGCCTGGTGTGGCAGTGACCGTCTGTAAAAACCAACGAGGTGAACCAAACCCTTATTATTACGATTATTATCTATTTATCTTATCGTATTCCAGTTATTTACCTTCTGCTCCTGGAAGCCATTGAATTATAAAGACAAACGATGTTGCGATGGCAGCACCACATGTAGATAAACCGATGATATATCCCTGTAGACGTCCATTCATTGTGCCTCTGAAGCAAGAAGCATCACTCAGAATGACTCCATCATTCTCTATTTAGTGTTTCACTTCACGTCACCAAACACAAACCACACGATCTACGAATGTGAGCTCCGTTTCTTTCTGTGGTGCGTCGTCTTATCTATTCATTTATTTATTCATTCATTTAGTTATTTCCTTGTTTTCAAACCAGCGTGGTTTTGCTTTTGTAAAAAAAAAAATAGCCGTTTCGTAGCTTTCGTGGTGCTTTTGGCTCATTGACCTGATTTCAGCTGCACAGAAATGTAAAGTTTGTGAGGTTTTCACGTCTTTGTTTGTTTAGATGTTTTTGTTCTCAGTCGGTGTTCTTGTTCGGTTCGAGTTCGTTTAAACACCAGTGTTTCTGTTGCCTTTCACATCAAGTTCCACATTTACTCACTTTGCTTCCAAATTCAAAATTCCAAGCTTATACCGCTTCCTTTCTAAATTTACCGGCATGGTTTAAGACTATCACTGGAAACAACCACAGTATATAACAGCATATTTATAGTGAAATGGCAAATTACTGTTAAAAACCTTATCGTTTTGTAAATTTAAACAGAAAAAAAAGGTCTTCCAAGACACTGAAGTTCACTGCGAACACAAAACAGAAGCAGTTAAAGAATAAATGGGAATATTTTCAGATTTATTTCAGTAAAAAACAGAAGTTGTTCTTCTCAGGAACTCAGAAGAAGAAAAAAGATGAAACCTCCATTGATGAATCCACTGAACACAGCTTTATTTTAACAAGTCATTCTGTCTGTTACTTAGCCATAAAACTCATTTTCCTTCATTTCTGGATTATTTCACCTGGTTTTGATCCAAATTCACTCTTATTATGGGAGTTTCCTGAAACAAATAAAACTAAATCCCTGAAAAACTGCAGTCGTACCCAATATGTAGAATTAAACAGACCCTCCAGAAAAACGCGATTATGCGATCGCATGAATTCCCACATTAATCACCAAAATGCCGCTGATTATGCGGGGGTCAGTTATTTCCCAAAAGGCCGCATAATCCCCGCAAAACAGCGCATAATTCCCGCAAGAATCTCACATTTCCACGAAAAAAAGAGAAATATGCAGGTCCCCCTTGATTTCACAATTTCCACATAAAATGAGAAAACTATAACCAATATAAATGGAGTTGTGAGTTTTTATGTGACGCCCGGCCTGACGTCATCAGTTCATTCACACACACACTAGAAGCACGAGCTGATGTGGAGCGCGGCACCAGTGTTGCCAACTTAACGACTTTCTCACTAAATCTAGGGACTTTCCAAAGCGTCAAAAGCGACTAGCGACAAATCTAGCGACTTTTTCTGCCGTTTTGGAGACTGACAGGAAAACTTGGATCATTCTGCAGTTACTGTTTTCAACCAGCAGCAGGTGCTGCTGTGAGCTTCTCCCCCTCCCAGAGCACAGGCTGTCAGTCCAGTAACCTGCAGCAGTCCCAGTGTCTGATTAGAGGACTCATCACTCCGCAGCCAGACGGCAGGTGAATCACGCATATTTTTGCATACTTCACAACTTTTCGCATACTTTGCAACTTTCCGCAATTTCCCCACATATAATGGCATAAAAACCCTGCATATTTATTCACATAATCAAGGATTTTAGCCCGCGTTTTTCTGGAGGGTCTAATTTAAGACAACATTTGGTGACTTGTTAAGATGAGTGTGATGAACAACTAGAAAAACTTCTTACAAAGAAGAGTATTTCTAAACTTAATTTCATGAGTTTTGTGACATTTTGTGGGTTTTGTTTGAACATGATGCCGTTTTGTTTACTGGTGAAGGTTTGTGGCCAAACGTTATTCCAACATAGAGCTGCAACTAATGATTATTTTCTCAATTAGTGAATTAGTTGATGGTGAAAAACGTTGATCAAGTCCTTGTTTTGTCCACAGATATTCAGTTCATTGCCACTAAGAAGGAAAGAAACTGGAAAATACTCACATTTAAGAAGATGCAAACAGAGAATTTAGACTTTTTTTTAAAAAAAAGCCTTCTCCAATCGATCAATCAGTCATTAAAGTTGTGTTCAACTAATCGATTGATCGTTGCAGCTCTATTCCAGTGTTGTTTTATTTCCCAAACTTTCTCCAGTGACGCCTTTTTCTGAAACCTCTCCAACACAAACAGACGGTAAACTGACTAAATTACAATATTTGTTTGATGCAAAGAAGCTTTTAAGAGGAAAACAAGAGGTTTTAACTGTGTGTTTACCAGTTTTAAGAAAGAAAAATGGAATCAGTCTGACTTTTTGGCTTTTTAGGAGTTACTGAAAATCAACCTAAGATTCACTTCTGAACTGCGTTTGTAGTTAATCCAAATTATTCTGTAGTTCTGAAGAAAAAATAGTGAAGTCTGACTGCTAGTTTGGTTCAGCGCTGGCGGTTTATTGACGGTTGTTGTCCTCTATGGCTGCCAGTAGTTTTAAAAACCCAACTTCAGACAAAACTTTTCAAAAGAAGTTGAGGAAATTCAGAAGTTTCATGTTGTATCCAGGCAGCAAAAATGCATTTGAGTATTTTAGTTACAATAATGTGGAAATATTACGTCGCTGTAAGTTTAGAATGTCTGGAACCATTTTTCAAAGATTTTAAAATCTACAACCAGCTGAAAAACTTCAAAGCTGAAGAGATTTTCAGTTGAAGACCATTCGGTGTTCTGACAAATCAAACTTTAAAAAAGCCGTTTAGTTGATCTGATTCCTACTTGACATGATTTTTGAGCGGCTCATTCTCAACGTTTCATCTCGTATTTCTTTATTTAGCACCCTGAGGCTTGTTGAAGAGGTTTCAATCCGCTCACTGGAGGATTTAATCATTTACTGTCCTGGTATTTTTGTCTTTCTCTTCTTATTTTGTGGAATCGGTTCCTTATTATGATTGTTTCCCATTAAGGGTTGTAAATCAAAACCCACCATTAGTCCCACTGACCAGGTTAAAGAATGGATAAAGCTCATGTGATGATGTTTTCTGAGTCAGGTTCAGTGATTTTAATGGACATGCACATTCAGTCTGAGTCATGTCTTTCACAAAATCAGAAAACTGTACCTGCACAGGTGTTTGTTTGGTCTTCTGTAGCACAGAAATGAGGCTTCATTTTGTTGGAATCAACCCTTTGTCTGTTTATTTGACAATCAGTTTTTTATTTTCCCACTACAATTCTCCAAAACAAAGCATCTGCTGTGTCCACAAACAGGTGAAATAATGGGTTTGATTGTGATTTTGAACATTATTATACCTTTTAGTATTTAGTTGGGTTGTTTGTTGGTCCTTTTTTTAACTAAAGTGTCACATTCTCCAATGATTTTGACATTTTTCTGGTCTTGCACCAACCCAGTTCTTCGATATTTGCACTCAATGATTTGGTTTCAGCCGCCAAAGGTCTTTAAATGTCCAATTTTTCGGCAGTTTCTTTAAAAAACACAACTCCAAACTGTGTTGCATTCACAGTTTTGTTGGACTCACCTCTGGAATCAGTATTGTGACGCTTTATAGGGACAAAATTGGTTTAACTTGTGTAGCAGCCACTCACACATTGTAATCCTGCAGGAATATGAAAAACATACGACCACATGTCAGCTCCTGAGCACTTCACGGCTTGAATCTGAATCTTTCTCGTCTCTTGAAGCCATAATCTGAAGCATGTCTGTACCTGAAACACCCACAGCTGTTTGTTTGTCGTTCAGTTTCTCTTGTGCGTGATCGATCCTGATTGAAAAGGAGCACTTTACGGCGTCCATGTGGTCCAGAGGGCAGTAGTGCTTGCTGTGATTTGTTCTGTTGGCTGTTCTCATTGTAACTGCAGACCAAGCAATGCACTGACCGGCACATTCTACATAACCTGTAATTTTACGGACATTTTGATTGCTACGAATTATTTGTGCCTTGGCCTTTTACAGTACCCTTCTTTTCGATGTTTACTCTTTCGGTTTCGGTCACGCTTTTCTCGCTACGGCTGCCGAAGCGCTGCACGGAGCTGTCGGTGATATCTGTGAGGACGGCTGCCTTTAATCTGCTCCCATCCTGAAGCAGGAAGCGGCGGCTGTAAAGTCTCTGTCTGCAGGACTTAAAAAGCACCAACAAAGCAAAAGGAGGCGCGCCGAAATCTGCAAGCTCCGAAGTTTCTTCCTGTTTGCCTGATGAGAACTTTGCATTATTAAAACTCTTGCAGATTTCAGTGCATATGAAGCTTTTCCACTCCGAACTCTCATCTGGGTAAGCACAATATTTCCAGAAATGTTTGCAAGTAGCTTCAATTTAAACCGAAAGAAAGAGAAAAAACAAACCGTACATCGACTGAAAGCACAAAACCTCACGATTTAAAGAACACACACGACTATTCTGTCTTCATGGAAGCACTCACTATGTGCTGCAGAACACAAAATGCTTCCAAACTTAGTATTTTTCAGAAAAGGGGGTGAGTGTTAAAGTGTTTACACAGGTTTTTCAGTTAAACTCCTGCTCATACTGCCGTCACCCCTCAATCCAGAATCCATGTTTTAGACTGTCTGGTTTACTGGACAGACTGTTCTTAGATTCTCATTTAGATCTCATCTTTTTATATAAATACTTCACATTTTGTAGCAAAGCAAGCTCTACAAGTCATCAAGGTGAAGACAATTAACAGGCCATATTTATAAAAACCCAGAACGTCTTTTACTCTAGTTCTGTCTCCACCGTTGGTTTTTAATGGTTAGAAACACTTGATTTAGATTTAAAGTAGCCACTGCTGCCAGAGTTTAGCACCACAACATGTTGGGTTTGTTCTTCTGGTTTGTTTTATGCATCCAGAAAACGTTTTATGACCTTCAGGTTAAAAGGAGTAAAGAAGTTTATGGTGTTATGCTTCAATGGTGGAGGCAAGAACAGTACATAGTGAAGAATCAGTCCTTTCTAATGTTTCCCTGTGCATTTACAGAGCTTTCCATTTGACTTGCCTGTTTGTTAGATATCAACAATGGTCTCGGGCACATTTTCAACACATACAAAATAAAACTGCTGCACAATTTAGATTTAATCAGAAACTTAGGAGTAAAATTCTGAAAACAACCGGTTTTCCACTCTACGAACTCATAGGAATCTTGATCTTCATGTAGCTGATGTTCTTGGATTGACATCGTGAAAACCAAAAGGCTGAAAGGCTGGACTAAGGGGTTGTGTTACGTTTATACAATCTTCTACCTGCCCAAGTTCCTGAAATCACCCAGTACTACGACTTGTCTCACAAACCTGTAGAAGTCCTATTTTTATTGGTTCATTTGGTTCAGTAGGATCAACAAAAAAAAGAACTTTTGACTTTAAAGTCTTTGCAGGGACAACCTTTAAACAATAAAAGAATAATATTTACTATTTTCTGCATTCTAGAACTGGAGTTTTACCTGATAAATACATTTCCTGTTATTTTGGCAAACTCTGAGTTGATGTTTTTGGATCAAACAACGTAGAGGAAACCAAAAGACTGAAAGGGTCGACTAAGGGGTTGTTTTATGTTTCTACCATCTTCCACCAGCCCAAGTTCTGTCTGGACGTACAATATTTGCTTTATTTAAACTCGTTCATGCGTCCAGGTTTGTCCATCCGAGAAAGATGCTACTGAGCATGCCCAGTGTGCCCAAAAATGTAGACCATCTGGGAAAGTTCTTCGATCCACTGAGCACCTTTCATGTCTCACAATCTAAAGACACCTTAATGTTATTTACTTATCATAGTTAGCATTTGGTTTGGTTTTTTTTTATCACGGCTTCTTACTTCTTTAACAGAATCTTAAAGTTTCAGTCCGGTTTTCTCATTAGGGGTTGTTCTACGTTTCTACCATCTTCCACCTGCCCAAGCTCCAGTAAAAGTCTTCTTTTTGTTGGTTCATTTTGGTTCCGTAACATCAAGAAAAAGAACTTTGACTTTAAGTTTTTGCAGGGACAACCTTTAAACCCTAAAATAATTGATGACAACATAGGGGAAACCAAAAGACTGAAAGGGTCGACTCAGGGGTTGTTTTATGTTTCTACCATCTTCCACCTGCCGGAGTTCCTGAAATCACACACTTAGTGAGAAAGTCTGGACGTACAGCATTAGTACTTTATTTAAACCTGTTCATGCGTCCAGGATGCTTGTGAGCTGAATATCTGGGAAACTTCTTTGATTCACTGAGCACCTTTCACGTCCCACAGTCTAACGACGCCTTAGCTACCATTTGGAATTTTGAATCATGACTTCTTACTTCTTTAACAGAATCTTAAATATTCAGTTCGGTTTTCTCCTAACTGCCAGAATCTACTTGAAAAGTGCCGAAGACCTGTCCAATCTGTCCTGATGCTGTGATAGAAACTGAACCTGCAGACTGAAGGAGGGGTAAACAAAACAAACGACCACTAAAGCCAAACATCTCTCCACAGATATCACATCCAGCTTCGTGTTTGTCGCCCGGCAGCAGCTTTTTTGGGTCAGAAACAGTTTTGTTGTTCTTAAGTTTCATTTAAGGGAAGTTTGGACAACTTTACACTAGTGGCCTTCAGAGCTGTGCATCATTTTTCTCATTCCAGTTTGACAAAATAAAACAAACTCGCCATTTCTATTCTGTATTAGACCACTTTGAATATTTGGTTTCGATGATATAATATGCAAATGTATTCTTACTTGATTTTTTTATTTTTGTCTTTTCAATTGCACCAGTTATTAATAAAGTATTGAACTGAAAATGGTTGCGTGTCCATTGTGTCTCAATTTCAAACCTCAAATGTCCAAAAAAATTAAATAAACCAAAGTGTTCGCACAGATTAGTTGCAGATATTTTGCATCGCCTTGTTATTTGTCATGTCTCTTTTTGTTTTGTGGT
This sequence comes from Acanthochromis polyacanthus, assembly GCF_021347895.1. Classification (NCBI taxonomy): domain Eukaryota; kingdom Metazoa; phylum Chordata; class Actinopteri; family Pomacentridae; genus Acanthochromis; species Acanthochromis polyacanthus. Next base: position 3,802,095 of record NC_067121.1, read on the forward strand.
CATTTTGTGTTTCTTTGTGATCGTTTTATGTCCATAGTTAGTCAAATTGTGTTCATTTTTTGGTGGTTTTGTGTCACTTCATAACTGGTTTGACATTTTGATGTAATTTTTACTTCCTTTGTAGATGTGTCTCTTCATACTTGTTTTATGTCTTTGTGGTTTTTATATTATTTTTTGTTGTATTGCAGTTTTGTAGTCATTATATTTCTTCTCAGTCTTTGTTTTGTGTGACTTTGTACTTGTTTTGTGTTTTTTTGTAATCATTTTGTGTCTCCTTGGGTTGTTTTGTGTCTCTTTGTGTCTCTTTGTGGTTGTTATGTGTCTCTTTGTGGTTATTTTGTGTCTCTTTGTGGTTGTTTTGTATCTCTTTGTGGTTGTTTTGTATCTCTTTGTGGTTGTTTTGTGTCTCTGTAGATGTTTTGTGTCTATTTGTGATTTTTTTGTGTCTCTTTGTGGTTGTTTTGTTTCATCCTGGTCAATTTTTCTAATGAAACTGTAGAAACTAACCAACGTTTTTTCCCATCAGTCCATACATTTCCATCAAACCTGACTGAACCTTTATTTTACGTTGCTCATCTTTCTGTCCTTCCTTTTTTTACAACCTCTTCCCACCGTCATGTAAATCCTGTTTTTCCATGTCCTTCTTAATGAACATGAGACTGAAGGCTCGCAGAGGGAGTGTATATCAGTGTCTCTTCATTTTTCACTCATTAGTTCGTGTAATTTCCCTCTCGTTGTAATTATTTGCTTAAAGTCGGTGTATCTGTTCCCTGGAGGCCTCGGTTCTGTTCCCAGGGCCTCTGCAGCCCTGTTTCCTCTGCTGCCAATTACTGCTGTGTGCCTCAATGTGCCTCAATGTGCCTGAATGTGCCTGAATGTGTCTGGATGTGAATGCCAAGGCGGCCAAAGTGCCCACCGATCCCCCGTCATTAAAGACTTGCATTCACTCCTCTTATTCACTGATCTTCCCCACGGCTCGTATGTCGCTGCAGCGGCTTATTTTGGCCATTTAGCCCCACTGTAAAAAGTGTCCTGCTCTCTGAGCCAGGCTGAAGAGTGATTCTGACCAATATTACTATGAAAACTATAAAGAAACAACCAAATTTATAGGCAATCGGAACATTTTAAAAGACAAATTCAAAGTAAGCATGAACTGAAAGTAGCTTTTAGAGCATAAAATTCAAGTTGATTGTGGTTGTGCACTTTTGGCCTCACTTTAAAGTAACTACAGGGTGTCTCTAAAGTCTGGACACCAGAACAGTCATTAACTATAATTGTTTTTGCCTCCACACATTAAATATGGCTTTATTGAACAAAAAGAGTTGAACTGGTACTTCTCAGTGGATGAGAAGGATGGATGTATGGAAAGATAGCAGATTAATCAAATTAATCAATCGAAACTAAAGACTTGATCATGGCTAAAATTCATGCAAGAATCAACAATCACTTCACTAACCACAACCCCTGACCTTAACCTTACTATCTGTAAAACCCTACCCTTAACCATACTATCCCTAACCCCTACCCTTAACCCTACTATCCCTAACCCCTACCCTTAACCCTACTATCCCTAACCCCTACCCTTAACCCTACTATCCCTAACCCCTACCCTTAACCCTACTATCCCTAACCCCTACCCTTAACCCTACTATCCCTAACCCCTGACCTTAACCTTACTATCCCTAACCCCTACCCCTACCCTTAACCATACTATCCCTAACCCCTGACCTTAACCTTACTATCCCTAACCCCTACCCCTACCCTTAACCATACTATCCCTAACCCCTGACCTTAACCTTACTATCCCTAACCCCTACCCCTACCCTTAACCATACTATCCCTAACCCCTGACCTTAACCCTACTATCCCTAACCCTATCTTTTCATATGTCCATCCTTCACTTCTACTGAGAAGTAGAGAAGTACCAGTTCAAGTCTTTCCTCTTTTAAAAAAACCATATGTGGAGGCAAAAACAATCTAGTTCATGAGATTTTCTGCTTCCCGACTTTAGGGACACCCTGTATAATAGTAAAAAAGAACTCTAACTTTAAAGTTTTTGCAGGGACAACCTTTAAACCTTAAAAGAGTATGTGCAGAACTGAGTTTCACCCAGTAAAAACTATTTCCTGTTGTTTTGACAAACCATCTTGTACCATCTTCCACCAGTCTTAGTTCCTGAGATCACACAGAATTCCATTTTGTCTCACAAACCTGTAAACGTTCTCTTTTCATTGGTTCATTTAGTTCAGTAACATCCAGAAATTCTGGACATACAGTATTATTAAACTCATTCATATGTCCAGCATGCCCAGTACACCCAAACATGCAGACCAGATGTCACAGTGGTGTCTCTTTGTGTGTCATTAAACAGTGTAAAAATAAAGTTTAACTATTTCATTTACAGTTCTTCAGCTTCAAATCCTCCTTGTTCAGTGATGAGGAGGCTTTTGTCAAAGCTGAGCTCCTGTCTGAAGTGTGACATTTCTTGTAGTGGATCAGGTGAAGGATCAGAGTCCTGCTGCAGCTTCGTGTTTTTTTTGTGCAGAGCTGCCGACCTGCTGCCAGACGAGCGAAAACAGGCGTCGCTTAATCCTTATCTGAGCGTCGCTGTGTGACAAACTGGACCAAGTTGATGCGGCGCTGCTCCAGATACAGCAGGTAAATGACTGGGTTTACTGGTTTATTCTAAGAGGTAAATGACTGGCATTACTGGTTTATTCTAGGAGGTAAACCACTGGGTTTACTGGTTTATTCTAGCAGGTAAACTACTGGGTTTACTGGTTTATTCTAGGAGGTAAATGACTGGGTTTACTGGTTTATTCTAGGAGGTAAACTACTGGGTTTACTGGTTTATTCTAGGAGGTAAACCACTGGGTTTACTGGTTTATTCTAGGAGGTAAACCACTGGGTTTACTGGTTTATTCTAGCAGGTAAACTACTGGGTTTACTGGTTTATTCTAGGAGGTAAATGACTGGGTTTACTGGTTTATTCTAGGAGGTAAACTACTGGGTTTACTGGTTTATTCTAGGAGGTAAACTACTGGGTTTACTGGTTTATTCTAGAAGGTAAACTACTGGGTTTACTGGTTTATTCTAGGAGGTAAACTACTGGGTTTACTGGTTTATTCTAGGAGGTAAACTACTGGGTTTACTGGTTTATTCTAGGAGGTAAATTAGATTAGATTAGATTAGATTAAACCTTTATTAATCCCACAGTGGGGAAATTACCAGTGTACAGCAGCAAATAGGACATTGAATAAAAGAGAGATTGCAGCACACACAAAGCACACAGTGCATATATATATATATATATATATGAATATGAAAATTTTCTTCAGAAGAAGAAAAGGAAAGAAACAGTATCTACAGCAAGATTTTTAAAAATTGCACAGTGTCAGTATTTGCATTTTCTATTGCACATTTTGTAAATGGGTGAACAGAAACTACTGGGAGCTTGATTGTAAAGTGTGACTGCAGCAGGAAGGAAGGACCTGCGGTATCTCTCCTTTAGACACTGCGGGTGAAGCAGTCTGTCACTGAAGGAGCTGCCCAGTGATCTTACTGTTTCCTGCAGGGGGTGGGAGGTGTCCTCCATGATAGACAACAGCTTTGTCATCATCCTCCTGTCTCCCACCACCTCCACAGGATCAAGGGTTCAGCCCAGGACAGAACTGGCTTTCTTTACCAGTTTGTTTAGTCTCCTCCTGTCTGCAGCCGTGATGCTGCTGCTCCAGCAGACCACTCCATACATGATGGCTGATGCTACCACAGAGTCATAAAAGGTCTTCAGAAGGGCTCCCTGCACCCTGAAGGACCTCAGTTTTCTGAGCAGGTGGAGTCTGCTCTGACCTTTCTTGTAAAGTGCGCTGGTGTTAGTAGTCCAGTCCAGTTTCTTGTTTAAGTGAACACCCAGGTACCTGTAGGAGTCCACAATCTCAATGTCCGTTCCCTGGATGTTCACTGGTGTAGGACAAGTGTGTCTGTTCCTGCTAAAGTCCACCACCAGTTCTTTGGTTTTCACCGCATTGATCTGGAGGCTGTTCAGCAGGCACCAGTCCACAAAGTCCTGGTTAAGTTCTCTGTCCTCCTCCTCATCTCCGTCCGTGATGAGGCCGACGATGGCAGAGGCGTCAGAGAACTTCTGAAGATGGCAGTTTGTGGTGTGATGGGAGAAGTCTGCAGTGTAGAGGATGAAAAGAAAGGGGGCAAGGACAGTCCCCTGTGGGCCCCCATACAGCAGACCACAGTGTCGGACACACAGTCCCCTGCCCTCACAAACTGTGGCCGGTTGGTGAGGTAATCCAGCAGCCACATTGTGAGGTGAGAGTCCACTCCTGTCTGCTCCAGCTTGTCCCCAAGAAGCGCAGGGTTAATGGTGTTGAGGGCACTGGAGAAATCATACAACATGATTCTCACAGTGCTCTTCGTCTTCTCCAGGTGAGAGAGACATCTGTGCAGGAGGTAGATCACTGCATCATCAACCCCGATGTCGGGCTGGTAGGCAAACTGCAGCGGGTCCAATGATGAGCTCACCAGGGGTCGCAGATGACAAAGGACCAGCCACTCCAGGGTCTTCATCAGGTGGGATGTTAGTGCCACCGGCCTGAAGTGGTTGAGGTCCTTGGGGTGCGATATCTTCGGCACCAGTACCATGGAGGATGTCTTCCACAGCTGTGGTATTCTCCCCAGCTTCAGGCTCAAGTTGAAGACATGTTCCACAATCCTGCTCAGCTGATCTGCACAAGACTTGAATGACTGGGTTTACTGGTTTATTCTAGGAGGTAAACCACTGGGTTTACTGGTTTATTCTATTAGGTAAACTACTGGGTTTACTGGTTTATTCTAGGAGGTAAACTACTGGGTTTACTGGTTTATTCTAGAAGGTAAACCACTGGGTTTACTGGTTTATTCTATTAGGTAAACTACTGGGTTTACTGGTTTATTCTAGCAGGTAAACTACTGGGTTTACTGGTTTATTCTAGCAGGTAAACTACTGGGTTTACTGGTTTATTCTAGGAGGTAAACTACTGGGTTTACTGGTTTATTCTAGGAGGTAAACCACTGGGTTTACTGGTTTATTCTAGCAGGTAAACTACTGGGTTTACTGGTTTATTCTAGCAGGTAAACTACTGGGTTTACTGGTTTATTCTAGCAGGTAAACGACTGGGTTTACTGGTTTATTCTAGCAGGTAAACTACTGGGTTTACTGGTTTATTCTAGCAGGACAGACCAGAGATAAAACCAGGATTTAAAAAGTTCAACTTTTTAAAAGATTAGCATTTTGAGCTTTAGTCCTGAGAATCAGAAAATCACTGTTTTTTGAGTTTACTGTAGAAATTTAAATCTGAATTTTAGTGTTGAAGAACATCATTTCAGAGCAAGAAGCCTCCAGTTTTTAGTTCCTGAAAACAAGAAAAGACACTTTAAGATCCCAAATCTGATTATTTCTTTTCCTACTGATTATTTTTGACATTTTCCATATTTCACAATTAAATTTAAATATTATCTATATATGCAGTGAAGTGGATGTAGAGCCTCATTCAACACTTAAAATACTGCAAGCTTTCAGAACTTTCCAAAAACGTTTAGATTTGGTGCAAAAAAAATCCTAGTTTTGTTGTTTTTACCTCATGTTGTGTCTTTAAAATGTCCCAATTTGCTGCCAGTGCATTAAAATATTCAGTTTTCTTGTTGTCCTAGACTGTAAAAGTGGATTTAAAGCCTCGTTCAACACTAAAATTCCCAAAACCAAAGGCCTGATTTCATATTTCTCTGTAAATATTCCAGATTTGGTACAAAAATTTAGTATTTTCATTCATTGTTTTTGCTTTTTTGGTTGTAAAATCCTTTACAACGACAGCTGATGTCACGTGTTATTAAAACTCGACCATTTGCTGCCAATAAATTCAAATATTCATTTTTGTTGTTGTCAAAGATTGTAAAAATGTATTAAAAGTCTCATTCAGCACTAAGATTCCCAAGCAAAAACTTGAGGTTTGAGCTCTGATTTGGAAACTTTTGATAAACTTTTAGATTTGGTGCAAAGAGAGAAAAAAAACGCCTTATTTTTCAGTTTTTGCTCATCAGGTAGTAAATTTCCCTATAGATCTTTAAAACCTCCCAGTTTGCTGCCAATAAATTCAAATATTCAGGTTTTTTGTTGTTGTTGTTGTTGTCATAGACTGTAAAAGTGGTTAAAAAGCCTCAATGAAAACCAAAGTTTTGAGGCCTGATTTTATGTTTCTCAGTAAATTCTCTTGATTTGGAGCAAAAATTTGGTATTTTGATTCAGTTTTTGCTGTTTTGAGCCTTTAAAAAGTGACAGTTTCTTTTTTATTAATGTCAGCCTCATTCAGCAAAAACATTCTGAAACAAAATCTAAAGTTTTGAATTCAGACTTTTATAACTTATCTTAAACTTGTAGATTTGGCACAAAAACACCTCAGTTTTCAGTATTTTGCTGCAGTTTTGCTTTTTAGGTTTAGAAATCTCCTAAAAGACCGTCAGCATCACGTTATGTCTTTAAAACCTGAACCATTTTCTGCCAGTAAATTCAAATATTCTGTTTTTTTTTTTTTTTAAATTGTTGTTGTTGTTGTTGTCACACATTGTAAAAATGGATCTGGTTTTCAGAACTTTAGAGAAACTTGTAGATTTGGTGCAAAATCTATATTCCATTTAGCTAGATGTGACAGTGCAGAAAAGCCGTGTAAGCATTCACAAAAAAACAGGAAATGATTTTTAAAACGCACTCAAATCTGTAAATCGTTTATAAGTTGCACCTTTTGTAAAATTTAAGTGTCAGATTTTGCTAGTTTTGCTTGGATGTTATTTACTTTTTGTATATTTTAAATTATGATGATTCATAATGTTGAATAAAACCTGTTTTCTGCTTTAGCTCTTTTTGCTTTTTTTTTGCTAAAATGCTGCTGCAAAATTTAATTTCAGATCCAACGCTGCTCCTCCAAAAAACTACAAAAAAATTATGAAAAAAACAACAAAAACAAGACAAAATATTACAAAATGAGATAAAAAGTGACAAGAAATGGGCAAACGGCACAAGCGAGACAAAAAGGAAACACAAAACAAGACACAAAACAACAAAAACACGACAGAGACAACATGAAACAAAACAAAAAAGAGACAAAAAAGTTACAAAGTGACAATACGATGGACAAACGAGACACAAAACAACAAAAACGAGACAAAACAACAACAAATCAAAAGAAACAAAAAGACAAAATATGCAGAAATCCTTTTTACTGTTCTTTTGGGTTCTCAAATGACATAAATACCTGGAAATGTTTTTTTTTATTATTGTGGTTTCTCTGTTGTGTCCCAGCAGGGCCATGGCACTCTCCTGGAGGTTCACACAGCATCCACGACTCTGCTTCATCATCGCTGTTTCTGCAGTTTTCCTTCTTCTGCTCATCAGCCGAGGTAGCTCTGATCTACACCCTGTTTTGTATTACAGGGAAAGCTTCTCATGACGTTTGAGTTTAATTATAGTCATATTTAAGTATCCGGACACACAAAAAACAGCAAAAACAATTCACATGCATCCAGCAGAGGACAAATACTTAAACATTGGTTCTTGAAAAAATAAAAAAATGCAAAATTTCCACCCGAGCATGGTACACTCATGGAAAAAAATGATCAGACCATCCTCGTTTTCTTCAGTTTCTACTTCATTTTAATGCCTGGTACCACTAATGGTCCATTTTTTTGGACAAATATAATGATAACAACAAAACCGGCTGATAAGAGTTTAGTTTCAGAGCTGATATCGGACATTTTCATGGTTTTCTTGATAATAAGTTCTTCCATCAGTAGCTATGGCATTGTTCTGCCAAAAACAGCTTTTATGATTCCATGTTTTCTTTTCTGTCTGTTTTAGTCCCATGATCCACACAGGAGTTAGTACTGATTCAGAACCATTGTTTCTGATGCCTCTTCATGCTCTCCACCAGCTTCTGATCACAGCAGCCCATTCCTGTTGCACTCATTCTAACTGATCTGCTTTGTTTTTGGGCTTGTGGTTCTCCATTTAGCGTCTGATGATGTTCCACAGGTTTTCAGTTGGATTTAGATCGGGTGATTGAGCAGCCAAGGCATGGTTCCAGTGTTCTGGTTCTCCATCCAGGCTTTAATCGACCTTGTCTTGTTGGAAAATCCAGTCATTGGAGGCAGGAAAGAGTTTTCCAGCTGATGGAAGAAGACTGTTTTCTAGAGTAGCCCCAAACATGACCTGGTTCATTTGCCCTGTTCCACCCAGACTGAAACTACCCCAGATGGTCACTGATCCACCCCCATGTTTTACTGTAGGGGCAGACATCTGGTTTGGAGCTTCTCCAGGCTTCCTCCTAACCAGTAAGTTGGCTGGAGTGGACATAAAGTGAAAACTGGAATCATCCCTGAAGAGAACCTTAGCCCAATCATCAACAGTCCAATCCTTGTGATCCCAGCAAAGAGTAACCGGCTTTCCTTTGCCTTTACTTGATGAAGGGCTTCTTCCTGTCCTGTGGGACTTCAGACCAGCTTCAACAAGTCGCTTTCCAACTGTCCTTGAAGAACAAATCCCATTTCTCCACAGTGTCCACTTATTTTTAAGGTCCCTGGAGGTCTGAGGATGATTTCTGACAGGAACAGATGAGTGACGGTCATCTGGTGGTAGAAAGACGTTTCCTGACCAGCTAGCAGTTTGGTAGAACCATGCTGGGTTTGTTTTCTCTTGGTGTGATGAACGGCTGTCTTGGAGATCTTCAGTTTTTTCTCTACCTGTCTCTCACTCATGATGGCTGCCTTTGTGGCTTCACATAATTCTTTAGTTTTAGCCTTTATGTGAGAGATGACAGCTTCTGAGTTGTGTTACAGCTTGAATGTCAGCAGGAAACCACTCTAGACCTTTGAAATGTCCTCTTATAGACCCTGGAATACAATGAAGCTGAAGCAGGTCAGATAGGACATGAAGCTGCATTTGTTGGCATGCTCATTGTGTTCTTCAGGTAATATACCTTTAGTTGTAGCAGGCATTTAAAAGGACAAGAAACTGAAGAAAACAAGGATGGTATAATCGTTTTTTCTGTATAGTGTCTCCATAAAGTTCCTGGAACGGTATATCTATGGATGGATCCATATTTCTACTAAAATCCAGTCTTTGGTCGACATTTCACCAATTTTTGAGGCTCTAACATCAGTAGAATCTGATGCGTCAAAGTTTGACCAGACAAGGTTCCATTCTTTAGATATTTTGATTTGAAACATGTCCAAAGAAAAAGTGAAAACTGTCTAAAATCTGTCAAAATTTGTCCAAAAATGTCATGAAACGTGCCCAAAATTAACCAAAAATATCCCAGAAAATGACTCAAAATGACCTGAAACCTGGTCAGAAGCACTTAAACTGTCTAAAATGACAATACTGAATATTAATTGGTCTTCAAAGAAAATCCACATTGGCTGGTATTCAGTTATTTTCAGGGATTTTTGCAGGATTTTATGCAGAAGTTTTATTCTCTGGTTAACTGCACTGTACAGGCTATCTTGAAGGTAAAAAAAGCAAAACTCTGAGTTTTTTAATGTGTTTTTCTGCAGAATTCAGACCCAGACAGCAGCAGAGACATAAAAGAGATGTTCTGGAATCTACAGGTATTTATGCCGTTTATTCTCATTCTTTGCTGCATGTGAATAAATTCAAATATTTGGTTTTATCCTCGTCGCAGATCGTAAAAGTTTCATTCTATGCTAAGATTCCTCCACAAAATCTTCAGTTTTGAAGTTGGATTTGGATATTCGATGACAGAAAAGCATGAACACGTGACTAATAAATATAAAATAACTCACCGTAACTGACTGCAAGCACAGCTGCAACCATTAATCTGTTCATTTTCAGCTACTAATTAATTAATCACCAACTATTTTGATGAATAATTGATTGGTTTGATGACCAAAGTCAAAAGTCTTTAATTTGAGCTTCTGAAATGAAAATATTATCTGTTTTTTTCTCTCCTCTGAGATGGAAAAGTAAATATTTTTGGAGAAAACAAGACTTTTTAGGGCACTGATTGACATTTTTCACCATTTGTTGTTTTTTCGACTCTTAAATTAGAAGAAAAAATGTTAAAATACTGATGATAATGTCTTACATGGATTCTTACCTGGATTCACACCAAAATACGCAGATTTATGACTAATTATGGATGTAAAATAACACATATTTTAGTTATAGTTCACATTTCTTTTCTGAAATATCTCAAAATGTTCAGAAAATCCCTTTAAAAATCCTTCATAGTGCACCAGAAGCTGAAACTAATTCCATAAAATCTCCTCATTACCATGAACACATGACTGATGAATGTAAAATACTTTGAACTATGAAGCTTTAAAGTATAAATTAAATCAAGCTGCTCCAGAAAACCCCTCCAGTCTGTCACATGTGGCTCGTATTTAGAATGGATGTCGGTAAAAATGCCAATATGGGCTCGATATGTGAGACTAACTGTTATCCTGACCTCACATAACTGTCGATTCTTCCATTTAATCGCCTCTTGTGTGTTTTTTCTTGTCATTTTGCTGCATCCAGTAATTATCCGGCTCCGTTCTGATGACGCTGCTGATTCCAGAATAGACATTAAAACCAGTTGACTTCTGTCTCTCTCTGCTTTTATTTCCCAGAACTCCCAGCAGAGCACATCGACCCGGCCGCCATCGATCTCACTCTGCTCGTCAATACTTTAATAAATTCAAGCCAATCGGGTACGTTGTCATAATATCGATCAATTTTGGGCTGTAAATCTTTTCATGTTCGTCAGGATTGAGCCACAGCTGCTCCTTATTTCTTCCTGCAGAGGTCAAAAATAAAAGGACGAGTTCACTCGAATCACACGTTTTCTGTTCACAGATGCAGAGTTTTATCCTGCAAGGAAGAATTTTAGAGGTTTTAGTACCAAAATGATAAGAACTTAAAACACAAAAAGCTAATTGTGGTTTAATTTACGAACAAAACAGACATTTTTCTTAAAGAATTACAGGAAAATGTAGAGATTTCTGTCCAATATGCCAAGAAAAACTAGTTTTGCTTTAAATTATTGGTTTGGTTTGTATCATCTACAGTAGGTTCTGTAAAGTATTAGGTTGAATTTCTGGATTGTAGCTGTTTTCAGACCAAGGAATTTTGGTATTTTCACCCTTAAAAAATACCAGTGAAGCCATTTTAATGGTCCATTATCTCCAGAAACAAAACTCCAACAGCTGTGAAGTTTGGTGAAAAGACAGACAGAATAGTTTCCAGCAGATATAATGAATGAATGGATCCAGCAGAAGACAAATTCTTCATTATTCGTCATGAAAATTGGAAGAAAGTGGCAAATTTCCAACTGAGGTTGGTGTAGTGTCTCCATGAAGTTCCTGTAAGTGTATATCTATGGATTTATCCATTTTTCTACTAAAATCCAGTCTCTGGTCCACATTTCTACAACTTTTTAGAGTCTAACGTCAGTAGAATCTGATGTGTTAAAGTTTGACCAGACAAGGTTCCAGTTTTTAGATGTTTTGATTTGAAACTTGCACAAGATAAGGGAAAACTGTCCAAAAGTAGTCAGAATTTGGTGTTCCTAGAGGTCTAGATGTTCATAGAGGTTTAGATGTTCATAGAGGTCTAGATGTTCATAGAGGTCTAGATGTTCATAGAGGTTTAGATGTTCATAGAGGTCTAGATGTTCATAGAGGTCTAGGTGTTCATAGAGGTCTAGATGTTGGTGTTCATAGAGGTCTAGATGTTCATAGAGGTCTAGATGTTCATAGAGGTCTAGATGTTCATGGAGGTCTAGATGTTCATGGAGGTCTAGATGTTCATGGAGGTCTAGATGTTCATAGAGGTCTAGATGTTCATAGAGGTCTAGATGTTCATAGAGGTTTAGATGTTCATAGAGGTCTAGATGTTCATAGAGGTCTAGGTGTTCATAGAGGTCTAGGTGTTCATAGAGGTCTAGATGTTGGTGTTCATAGAGGTCTAGATGTTCATAGAGGTCTAGATGTTCATAGAGGTCTAGGTGTTCATAGAGGTCTAGATGTTCATAGAGGTCTAGATGTTCATAGAGGTCTAGATGTTCATGGAGGTCTAGATGTTCATAGAGGTCTAGATGTTCATGGAGGTCTAGATGTTCATGGAGGTCTAGATGTTGGTGTTCATAGATGTCAGAGAGAAACTCCGCTAAGAGCTCTCACGTAACATAAGAAGATCTTCACCAAATCAGAAAACACACGGAGACAGTAGTTTCCTTGCAAGGGGTAACAGCACAGTGTGCAAAGCTACAAAGGACTGTTCCCATACATGGTTTATTTATACACAAGCAGGTGGGTACATAGCTGCACAAGATAAAGAAAAAGCTCAAATTACACGTGTGTGTGTGTGTGTGTGTGTGTGTGTGTGTGTGTGTGTGTGTGTGTGTGTGTGTGTGTGTGTGTGTGTGTGTGTGTACTTGTTTCTGCTATACAGGTGGGGACTTTGACCTGACTATTTGCTATAAAGGTGGGGACTTGTCTTACGGTGGGGACCTAAAATGAGGTCTCCACGGGTGGCAACACCGTTTTCTTGGCCATATTGTTGTTAATAAAAAATGTAAAAGTGCAAAAACGTTTGTTTAGGGTTAGGCATTGATTTGGTGATGGTTAAGGTTAGGGTTAGGGGAAGGGTTAGGAGTTAGATATGAATGGGAGTCAATGGTAAGTCCCCACCGGTATAGAAAAACAAACGTGTGTGTGTGTGTGTGTGTGTGTGTGTGTGTGTGTGTGTGTGTGTCTGTGTGTGTGTGTGTGTGTGTGTGTGTGTGTGTGTGTGTGTGTGTGGTGAAGCAAGCGTGTGTGTGTGAGAGGAGCTGAGAGAGAGAGAGAGAGAGAAGTACAAGAACATGTGGGAGCTAGGAAAGCAAGAAGTGTGTGCGTGTATTTTATGAAAATTATCATATAAAAACACTATGTACAGTCAGTTAATACCCTTGGGCTTGATTATGATAAATGTATTTACAAGTTCAACTCTAACAATAGAGGTCTAGGTGTTCATAGAGGTCTAGGTTAGAGGTCTAGATGTTGATGTTCATAGAGGTCTTGGTGTTGGTGGTAGATGTGCAGAGCTCATTCATGTTGAAATTTTAACAACATATGATGTTAATTTAGACTTAATGTGTCCAACACAGACTCCGGAAATGAACAATTTCTTCCATTTTCATGCACCAATAATTAAAAATTTACTTCTGGTGGATCCAGTCAATCATTCTGACCAAACTGAAAACTGTTCTGTCTGTGTCCTCAACACGTCATTGACTATTAGAGTCACATTTCTGGAGATATGAAATAAGGAGTTGTAAATACAAGATAATATTTCCATGTTTCTCTGTTCTAACTGGGTTTCCTGTTGTTTCTCAGGCTCTCGGCAGCTCTTCTCTCTGCTCAGCGTGACGTCTTACAGCTCTCTGGCTCTGCACAAACTCACCCTGTTGGTCTACAACAGTAAATATTCTCTCTTTGCAAACTCCTGCCTTCAATAAAACCACCAACAGTCAAGAATTACACACACTTAGGGCTCTGCTGTAGTTTATAGTGTCCTTTCAGTATCTGTAAAACCTGGTCAGTGGTGCCATCTGGTGGTTTGGATGTGTAGTGAGCAATACTTTAGCTTTTTATTTCATTAAAATAAGGTGTAAATTAATAGATCTGTGCACTGATATTGGAATATTTTAAATTAAACACAGGCTTATTTTTGTAAAAAAAAAAAATGTTGTAAAATCCTCATTAATTAACTTTGTCTGCGTGTATACCAACTGTTTCAGGTAAACACGACTTTAAGCTTTAAACCAGATGTCCAGAAGCTGTTTTGTGTTCTGTTATCTTAAACTTTCACTCCCATAAACACTCTTTTCTCTCTGAACTAACTTCTCTCTGTGTGTTTTTTTTTTTAAGTTTCCAGCATCAAAAATATAGAAAGCAACAAGTTCAGGAGAAGATTTTGCTACTGTGTCACCAACGAGACCAACGATTTAACCGGTACGAGGGTCTAAACATTCGATCTAACTGATCCCATGTTGAGTATTAAAACCTGTAAACTGTGTGTTTGTAACCAGACTTTACTGCCATTCTGCTGGACGTGATGGGAAACTCTACCAGTTATCTACACGAGCTCTTTAAATCTGCCTCCATACTGTCAGGTAGGAGGATTTAACCAACAGAAATACTGTTTATATGATGTATGGTATGGTTTTTATAGCGTCTTATGATGTATTTTCCTGTTCTGTGCCTCAGTGAGCCAGAGGAATAACTCAGACTGTATTTACATCTGTGTGATGGCAGGAAAAATGGGTAAGCAGATTGTTTTTAGTCCAATATAATACAAGTATCCTCTGGTGTTCTCAATACTGGACAGAAATGTAGGTTTCACATGTTATAGAGAAGCTGTTTTTATCATGGTGGTTTAGTGGTCTTTAGTTTTTATTCTTCATCTGTAGAAAGATGTTTCACCATGCTGAATGTATCTCTAACAAATTGCTCCTCTGTTCACTGTTTCTGAGCCATGCTGCATTTTAGTCTCAGTCTAATGGTCCAAAATTACTCAAAACTTGACAAGAATAACTTAAAGTAACTTAAAACTTGTCCAAAGTAATATATAACTATCCAAAAATCACTCAGAACTGGTCCAAACCTACTCACAAATTGTCCAAAATAACATGTAACTAGTTCAGAATGACTGAACATTTGCGATCATTTTGAGTCATTATTTGGGTCAATTTGGAGAATATTTAGTCCAGCCTCTAAAAATGTTTTTCTCTGTGAACACAAAAACTGCTTTTCTGAATTTGAAGAGTTAATTTGCAAAAACAGATAACTCTGTTTTGATAAATTTTCAAAAAAACTTTTTTTTCTTATTGTTTGCTTGAGATAATATCAATCAAACTGAAGTTGAGTGGATTTGACTCAGTAGAAAAATACATGACAAAATAGAGAAAAATAAATTATTAGTGTTATTATTATTATTATTATTATTATCTCAGGTAAACAGTGAAAAAAAATTAGTTTTCTGAAACGGAGTTACCTGTTTTTGCAAATGATGATGATGGTGATGGAGGTGATGGTGATGATGATGTTGATGGTGATGGTGTTGGTGATAGTGATGGAGGTGATGGTGATGATGGTGATGGTGATGATGATGATGATCATGATGGTGATGATGATGATGATGGAGATGGAGATGGTGATAGTGATGATGGTGATGATGGTGATGATGGTGATGATAATGATGATGATGATGATGACGATGGTGATGGTGATGATGATGATGATGGTGATGATGACGATGATGACGATGGTGATGGTGATGATGATGATGATGGTGATGATGACGATGATGACGATGGTGATGGTGATGATAATGATGATGATGATGATGACGATGGTGATGGTGATGATGATGATGATGGTGATGATGACGATGATGACGATGGTGATGGTGATGATGATGGTGATGGTGATGGTGATGGTGATGGTGATGGTGATGATGATGGTGATGATGGTGATGATGGTGATGATGATGATGATGATGATGATGGTGATGATGATGATGATGGTGATGGTGATGATGATGATGATGATGATGGTGATGATGGTGATGATGGTGATGATGACGATGATGACGATGGTGATGGTGATGATGATGGTGATGGTGATGGTGATGGTGATGATGATGGTGATGATGATGATGATGATGGTGATGATGGTGATGATGGTGATGATGATGATGATGACGATGACGATGACGGTGACGGTGATGGTGATGATGATGATGGTGATGGTGATGATGATGATGGTGATGATGATGATGGTGATGATGGTGATGGTGATGATGGTGATGATGATGATGATGATGATGATGATGATGATGTTGGTGGTGGTGATGATGGTGATGATGGTGATGATGATGATGATGATGTTGGTGGTGGTGATGATGATGATGTTGGTGATGGTGATGATGATGATAGTGATGGTGATGATAGTGATGGTGATGATGGTGATGGTGATGTGATGGAGGTGATGGTGATGGTGATGATGATGGTGGTGATGGTGATGATGATGATGATGGTGGTGGTGATGGTGATGATGATGGTGATGATGATGTTGGTGGTGGTGATGATGATGATGTTGGTGGTGGTGATGATGGTGATGGTGATGTGATGGAGGTGATGGTGATGGTGATGATGATGGTGGTGATGGTGATGATGGTGATGGTGATAGTGATGGAGGTGATGGTGGTGATGGTGATGATGATGGTGGTGATGGTGGTGATGGTGATAGTGATGGAGGTGATGGTGATGATGGTGATGATGGTGATGGTGATGGTGATGGAGGTGATGGTGATGGTGATGGTGATGATGATGGTGATGATGGTGATAGTGATGGTGATGATGGTGATGATGATGGAGGTGATGGTGATGATGATGGTGGTGGTGGTGACTGTGATGGTGATGGTGGTGATGTGATGATGATGATGATGATGATGAAGGTGTCTGTCTGTCCAGGCAGAGAGGTTCCTGAACTGTGGCAGGTGGACTCCATCACTCCACTGTTCAACCAGACCATCGTAGAAGGACCACACAGAGGTTTGTCCTGATTTCTTATTACCATTCATTAGAACAACAGCAGGGGCCAGCAGTAACTCAGGACACCTCCTCAGAATACCAGTGTGGGAGTGAATGAACACAGTTTTTACAGAATCAGCAGTCAGACACTCAGAAACACAGAAAACTTTGCTTGTTTAAACCTCAAAACTCCTCCGTCCTGCCAAGAAATCCAGAATTTACAACAACATTTAACTCTGGTTATAATAGAACTGAAGAAGAGATGCCTTTGACCAACTTTAAGTCCCACAACCGAACATTTATTCCTGTTTGCAATCATTTACATGAAGTTTAAATGTGTGGTAACTGACAGAAAATGATAAAATGTGTTACTCACCTAATAGAAGTGTTGCTAATGTGAAAAGCTGATCCAGTCCAAATTTGTATTCCTTTTTATCCTTTATGTAAAAATACAGACATGAACTTTAAAAAAAAAAAAAAAAATCTGTCGGTTTCTGTTCAAATTAGAAGAATAATAAGTTTTTAAAGAGCACCAGAAACACGGTCGATCTGCAAAGAACAGTCAATACTGTTATTGTCTGTCTGACTTTTGTCGTTTATGGGATTTTTTTGGTCTTGCTTGTGTTTTTTTTGTCTATTTTTTGTCACTTTATTTCTTTTTTTGTCATTTCTTGTCTTGTTTATGTCCATTTTTTCACTTTGTAACTTTTTTCGTCTATTTTTTGTCTCTTTTTGTTTTGTTTTGTGTTGTTTGTCTCATTTTTGTAATATTTTGTCTTGTTTTTGTTGCTTTTTGTCTTTTCTTGTCTCAAATTTGCCATTTGTCTCAGGTTTTCATTGTTTTGTGTATATTTTTGTCTCATTTGTGTTTTTGTATGTTTTTTGTCATTTTATTTTTTTGTCATTTTTCTTTAATTTCTATCCATTTTTTTGCCTTGTAACTTTTACACTGAAATTTTTTGTCTCTGTTTTGTTTCGTGTCATTTGTCTAATTTTTTTGTGCTTTTGTGTGTCATTTTTGTAATATTTTGTCTTCTTTTTGTTTTCTTTTTTGTCTGTCTTTTCTCGTTTTGATCCTCCAGTAAATCCTCCATGGTTCAATTCCAGGTGACTAAATGTTGTGTTTCTTTGTCGACACTCTGTGATCTGGAAGTTGTAATGTGGAAATGATAAACTGAGGCTAAATGTTGCTAAAACTGAATTTTGTTTTTCTTCATACACTTCAGGTTGTTCATGATGTTTAGTAAAAAGATAATTCCTTAAATGTGAACATTTTCAGAATGTACATTTTTGTACTAAAACAAAGGAAACATTTGGATTTGTGGTCATTTGAGATCTAATTGGGTTGAATGTGGAACCTGGATTAAGATGAGTTTGATGCCTTTGATCTACAGCTGATTAATTTAGCACTGAAGTTTTTTTTGTTTTGTTTTGTTTTTGTCTGCATTTATTCTCATTGTTTAACTCCATGGAAGGGGTGTCAACACTTTATGAGATTAATGCATATTTTAGTCTTGCAGCCAAATATCTTATTATTTAGTGCATGCGTGTGACCATCACCAGCCCTCCCTGAAAGCTAAGCTGACACTTTTTATTACATTACCCTGTTAAGAGCCAGGGAGGGCAGTGCTACACCTCAGTGGTGATGTGAGGGGAAACAAAGGGGTGGACAGGACGAGAGGGGATGGACAGGGACAGGGACTAGCAAGCGGTGCTATTACATCTGAAGAATATCAGGTGTTATTCCCAACTAATAATTACCCATCAATAAGACAAACAAGCAAACACATACAGAAGACAACAGAAAACCAAACAAACAATAAATAAATAAATAAATGAATAATTAGCCAGACAGTACTAAACACCATAGTTGTGGGTGTCATGTTAGTATAGAGTGGAATAGGCCAGAAGATACTAGAGGAAGATACTAGAGAAAAGGAGAGAGGGTTTAGTGTGAGATTAGACTCTGGAGAGAGTCTCAGCACATTTCGGCGGGTCCCATCACTGCTCAACAGCGGAACTCGACAGGAGCTGGTGGGACCTGAGCAAACATGCACATGCAAGTGTGAAAGACCCCGAAGCCCAGAACAGCCATCACAGCAATGCAGGGCCAAGCCCCCCACAGGCCGAGGAGCCACGGGGCAGCGCCCCCAGAGAGCAACCGGGGCCACCGTGTACCACACGGACCCCGAAGGCAAGAGGGTGCAGCTACCGACACCCCAGCATGCCAGAACCGACCCAGGCAGCCCGGGGCAAGCGGACCCACCCGCCACCCAAACCCCAACCCCGCCCGCCCCAGCCCCCACCAGACCCCCGCACCCCACCACCCCACCCGCCCACACCCCACACACACCCCACCCCCAGGGGGGGCCGACGGCCCCAAGCAGCCAGGAAGCCAGACACAGGGGCAGAGCGCCCCACCGAAGGGACGGCAACCAGCCCATCACCGGGCAGGTCGCCACCGGAGGCCGGCCAGAGGGAACCGGAGCCGGGACCCAATGCAAGTCCAGAGGGCAAAAATGGACAGAGCGGTGGGGCCCGGCAACGCCAATGGGGGGGACCCCGTATACCCACCCGCACTAGCCCCCGGGTGAGCACAGCACACCCAAGGCCCCCACATCCCGCGATGCCAACCAACCCCCCCCACCAGGACAGAGCCACCACACACCACCAACCCACGCCACAGCCACAGCACCCACCGCGACAGCCAATCCAGATCCCGCAGCCCAGCAAGAGCCACCGCGCCAGCCAGGACCAGTCGGACACGCAGGAGAACCCCCACAGGCCACGGCCCCCCGGCCCCCGGGGACCCCCAGCCACAGCGACACGGATGATGGTGCACCCCGCCGCCCCATAGCTGTATAGGGCTAAAAAAAAAAAACAACTGAAGTTTTAAACCAGCAAAAATATACATCAAAACCCACAAATCCAGTGATTCTCTGGATCTCCTTCAAAAAAAGTCTATTAGCAATTTGGATTAAACCAGAATGTTCCTGACAGTTGAAATAACTTAACAGAATGCTGGAATAACGTCGTCTTTTCTTCTTCGTCCTCCAGTCGCCAACGTCTCCTCCTTCAGACTGCCGGTTGGTGAGTTCATCAAAAAGTCCATTCAAGCATCTGCTGTCACCGTCGACAAAACTCCAGGGTCTATTTAACTCTCGGCTCTGAATGTCTATTTTAAAACCGCAGAATGGCACCAACTGCCCACAAATCTGAGTCACTCGTCTCCATCTGGGATGAGCTCCATGTTAACCAGCAGAGTCCATTCCACGGCACATGGTGAGTCTCTGCAGGAGGTTCGGTTGCTTTCTGGAGCTCAGTCTGTCCAATCTGATGCTTACTGACAGGAAACTGGCAGCTGAGGTCATCCAGAGCAGTTTCTCAGAGTTTGAAGCAAGGAAAAGCGCCTGAAAGACCTTTGAAATAAAACCCAAAATGACACCATTAATCAGAACTAGAAACTGTAAAAACAGAAAGACTCGTTGGATGTTTAACTTTCTGACGGTTCTTGAACTACCGGTGTGCCATTCGGTTGGGAAAGTCAAAATTTTTGAGATAAACCCTGAAACACAAACTAAATTCTGCTATAAAAGTAAGATTTAAGAATATTCAAACTCATAAAGATTAAATTTACTTGTACACAACTTGGAAAATTTCACAAATTCTTGACACAAATTAACACTCTGGACTCCAAAACACAGCCTGTTGTTGGCTGAAAAGGAGTGTTTAAAAAAAAAAAAAACTCAAGTCTAACCATGTGTATATTACTCCTCTCATGCAACTGTTGTCCAAAAATGACCAAATTGACCCCCTGAAAGACCTGCTATCTTTGAAATAAAGCCCAAAATGACAACATTTATCAAAAGTAGAAACTATGAAAACAGAGACTCGTTGGATATCCAGCTTTCTGATGGTTCTTGAACGACTGATGTGCAGTTCAGTCAGGAAAATTGACCAAATCTAAGATTATCCAGAGCAACTTTTCAAAGTTTCAAGCAATAAAAAAGCTCCCTGTTTATCAGTATGACGCACAATTAAATGAAAAAATATGATTTACATATCGCCTTCGTGTAATCTGTCTATAGTCAAAACACATTAAAGCTATAAGAACTGTTTTATGTCTTATTTTTTAGAAAAACCCTGAAACAGAAGCTATATTTGGTTCTAAAATGAAGATTTAAACACATAAAGCTGTGCACAACTCAGAAAATGTCATGAATTCTTGGTACAAATTAACACTGGATTCCAAAACACAATAATAGGCTGAAAAGGTGGATTTAAAAAAAAAAAAAAAATCAAGTCAAATCATGTGTATGTTACTGCTCTGTCCACAGAGTGTCACTGTTGTCCAAAAATTCACAAATGAAACCTCTGAAAGACCTGCTATCTTTAAAGGAATCATCAAAATGACACCATTTATCAGAACTAGAAACTACAAAAACAGAAAAATTCATTTGACGTCCAACTTTCTGATGGTTCCTGAACTACTGATGTGCGATTTGGTTTGGAAAATCGACCAAATTCACAAATGAAACCTCTGAAAGATCTGCTGTCTTTGAAAAAAACAACAACAACATGACACCATTTATCAGAACCAAACTACAAACACAGAAGGACTTTCTGATGGTTTACCAAATCTACGGAAATTCACCAAAAATATACAGTTTGTACCCAGATCTGGTTGGAAGCTAAATTAGATGGGTCTTTTCACAAAGAGTCTTGAGATACTAGGAATTTTTAAATGTAGGTAAATGTCAGCCAAGGAGCCACATTTATAGTTTTTGGTTGCATGTTCTCCAATCATTTGTATACCTTTCAGAAAGTTACTGAAACTGCAAGTTTTTTTTAATCATTTAATTTTTTAATTAGCTGATTCAGTTCAAATTCTGATGTGGTTCATCAAGTGTCCGACTTTTCCCTAAAGATCTAAACAGCAGCAGATTGTTTCAGCATTTGGTTGATTAGAATTTGTTTTCCAGTAGCTGAACGGTGTTTTTCATTCTTCTGTCTGTGTTTCATTGATCAGCTTCATCGGCGACTCCGGACGAAGCGGCTCCAACAACAGGAAAAGTTGTTGCCATTCAGCCACTCGCAACGCCTCGACAACCTGCGACCTTCCCACCGCAAAATCTAACTACAGTGGAGAGGTCGGAGACAACGAAAGCAGCAACGACCATAGAATTAACAGCACAAAGAGCAACAACATCAATGGTGGCAATGTCCCAGACAGAAGCAACAGAAACCTCAAAACAACCAGCAGCTACTGTGTCAATAATGACTGATGCAGCTCTAACCACAGTGCCAGCGCCATCAACAGCTCCAACACCCAAACCAACTGCAGCAACACAGCAGCCAACTACAGCAACACAACAACCAATCAGAGCAACACAACAACCAACCAGAGCAACACAACAAACCACAGCAACAAATCAACCAACCACACCGACGCTTCAACCAACGACAGCAAGACTTCAGTCAATTGCAGCAACATCTCGACCAGTCACGGTACAATTGGGACAAACCACACCAACTCCTCGACCAACCACACCAACTCCTCGACCAACCACACCAACTCCTCGACCAACCACACCAACTCCTCGACCAACCACAGCAACACTTCGACCAACCACACCAACTCCTCGACCAACCACAGCAACACTTCGACCAACCACACCAATGCCTCGACCAACCACACCAACTCCTCGACCAACCACAGCAACACTTCGACCAACCACACCAACTCCTCGACCAACCACACCAACTCCTCGACCAACCACCCCAACACTTCGACCAACCACACCAATGCCTCGACCAACCACACCAACTCCTCGACCAACCACACCAACTCCTCGACCAACCACAGCAACACTTCGACCAACCACACCAACTCCTCGACCAACCACACCAACTCCTCGACCAACCACCCCAACTCCTCGACCAACCACCCCAACTCCTCGACCAACCACCCCAACTCCTCGACCAACCACACCAACACCTGGGCCCACTTCAGTGCCACCCAGAGTCACAACCTCCCTCCGACAGACCACAGCTACCAGTACAACAACCCATCACACAACTACCACCATTCGTCCAACAGGAACTTCACCCATCCGACCGACAGTAGCGCCTACGGTGGCCAGAAGGACTACAGGGCCTCTTGCCAAGAGAACTACAACTTCCAGCAAGCTCATGGAAACAGAAAAAGCAGGTAAAGATGTCTTTTTTCAGAGGGCTTATTATGAATTGATGAGTGAGATGTTTACCCTGGTAAGGCGAGTAAAGTCTTATCAATAAAACTGTAGCTGTCAATCAACCAGCTGTTCACTATTAAACTAATCACCAACTATCCTAATAATCAGCTGATTTAGTTTGAGTATTTTTTAGGGGGGAATAAGTCTAAATTCTCTGATTCCAGCTTCCTAAAGTTGAATATTTTCCGGTTTCTTTCCTCCTCTATGATGGTAAACTGAACGTCTTGTCTTTGCTGTCCTGATTTTTTGGTCTAATTGACATTTTTCACCATTTTCTGACATTTTACTGACCAAATAAGTTAATCAATTGAAAAAATAGTTGATGGATTAACTGACAATGAAGATACAGCCCTACTAAACAAAACTTGGAAGCAATTTAGCATTATCTGAACATAATTTCAAGGATGAGATGGGACATATATATTCCACACTAACCTCGTCCCTAAAAGGTTTGGTTATAATGTCATGCCAACAAAAATCGTCACTTGTTCGCTATAATCCTGAATAATATCATACTATGTGTCAAGATGACTGCAATGTGACTTTTTTGCATCTTATTTAGCCACAATAGTGTGAAAGTTCTGAGCTTTGTTCACCCACCATCCACCCCAACCACCTGCTGCTGACTCTAATGTAATTTAAAAATGTGGCACCTGAAAACTAATGCTGCCTGTGATGGTAAGCTAACCTGGAGCTTCATTTAGCGGTATAATTATGTAATACTTGAGATTATTTGTTATGGGAGGCAGAGCTGCACAAAGCCGCCTACTTAAGCCATGACTCATACTGCAGTCTCAATGTGTGTCAAAATGATTGAAATGTGACTTTTTTTGCACATTGTTTAATCATAATAGTGTGAAATTTGTGTGGTTTGTGCGCCCACCATCCACCCCAGCCACCTCCTGCTGACTGTTATGTAATTTAAAAATAAGAAGCTTCATTAGTTGTAAACAAAATGTTAACTTTGGTAACCTGATGACTACACCACTAACATAACTGAGACACAGTTTAGTAATAGTTTAGATACAATGTACGCCAAACAATCCACCCCAGTCTCACTCCTGAACTGGTTTTAGATCAATATAATGAAAGAAAATCTTAACTAATGTCATAATATGTGTCAAAATGATTTGAGTGTGACTTTTTTTGCACATTGTTTAACCATAGTAGTGTGAAATGTGCGTGCTTTGTGCGCCCACTTCCTGCTGACTCTAATGTAGTTTAAAAACCAGAAGCTTCACTAGTTGTAAACAAAACGTTGACTTTTTGGTAATCTGGCCACTAATCAAACCGCCAACTAAGTGTAACTGAGAGACAATTTAGAAATATTTTAATATAATTTTTATGCTAATTTTAAATTGTTTTGATGGCTTTGAATCTCATTTTTGTGATTTTATGTCTCGTTTTTGCAAATTTGTCTCATTTTTGCAATTTTGTGTCTCATTTTTTATGATTTTATGTCTCACTTTTGTGATTTTGTGTCTTGTTTTGCAGTTTTGATCCTTGTTTTGCTGATTTTGTGTCTCATTTTTGTGATTTTGTGTCTCGTTTTGATGATTTTGTGTCTCATTTTGATGATTTTGAGTCTCGCTTTTGTGATTTTGTCTCATTTTTATGATTTTGTGTCTCGTTTTGATGATTTTGTCTCATTTTTGAAATTTTGTGTCTCATTTTTGCGATTTTGTGTCTCATTTTTGCAATTTTGTGTCTCGTTTTTGCAATTTTGTGTCTCGTTTTTGTGATTTTGTGTGTCATTTTTATGATTTATGTCTTTTTTGTGATTTTATGTCTCGTTTTTGCGATTTTATGTCTCGTTTTTGCGATTTTATGTCTCGTTTTTGCGATTTTATGTCTCGTTTTTGTGATTTTGTGTCTTGCTTTTGTAATTTTGTGTCTTGTTTTGCGATTTTGTGTCTCGCTTTGCGATTTTGATCCTTGTTTTGCTGATTTTGCATCACATTTTTGTGATTTTGTGTCTTGTTTTTGATGATTTTGTTCTCTTTCTTTGTTAGATATGTTATATACTAAACAATCCACCCCAGTCTTGCTCTTAAACTGGTTTACATCAATATAATCCACTAAAATCTTGACTAATATCGTAGTATGTCTCTGAATGATTGAAATGTGACTCTTTTTCACATGTTGTTAAACCATAATAATGTGAAGTTCATGTGCTTTACGTGCCCACCCTCCACCCCGACCACCTCCCATTGACTTTAATGTAATTTAAAAATGAAGATGGTTTGTTAATTTTTCTGATCACTAATTACGTTGCTAACTAAACACACCTGTGGAGGGATTTAGTCTAAATTAGGGTAAATTAGATATTATTTCTGACAAAAAATCCACTGTCGTGTTGAATACTGCGTTCTTCATTTCCATTTTAATGATTTCAGTCATTCTCCTGTCAACCACAAGAGGTCGCTAGTTAATAAAACATAACCAGGTGTGTCTTTCTGTTAATTTTTTATATTTGAACCTGAGACTGATGATTTAAAAGTAAGAAATCAAACCGTGCGGCTCAGCTTGACTCTCAGAGGGCTGGAATCCTTTCAGTCTGGAGGAAGAAGATGTGTTTTATTCCATGTGTGTGCTTCAGACGGGAAGCCATGCAGGAGACAGTAACCATGGAAACGCAGGAGCAGCTCCCTCTATGTGGAAGCTTGAAGCCGCAAAGGTTTAAAGCAAAAATCCAGCGTTTATCTGTCAGCTACAGGGGGAAGAGTCCCACATCGGCTCATAATAACGCAAACAGAGACGCTAAAATTCATTAGAAGGAATCATTAAAAACACCCATAATGTTAATTATTCAGTGAATGACCTGAGCCTCCAGTGGAAAGTAAAAATGTTCCTGGTAGCAAATTAGTATAATTAATATTTATTAAAAAAAGAGAGCCGAATGTAACCAAAAACCCATTCCAGGCACTCAGGGGGGCGGTTAATAATAATTAATAATACTGAGAGATAATATACTCACATGTGGCTCAGAATCGTTCCAAATTATTCAGCGATTGTCCAAAATGACTCAAAATGACTCAAACTTTTTCCAAAATAACCAAAAATTCTCCAGAATTATGCAAAATTGTCCAAAAATAATGAATAACAAAATAATGCTTTTTTGTGTTGTTTATCTTGTGGATGTTTTGCCGTTCTGAGTTTTGTTTCTTTGAATGTTTTCGTTATTTTATATAACTTTCTCTCCATTTTGTGTCTCGGGCACAAAACAAGAAAAACGACGAACAAAGCAAAAGAAAGAAGACAAAACTGTCACAAGACGCATAAAAGGACAAAAATGAGAGACAGAACAACACAAAACAATAAAAACTCGAGATAAATCCACCACAAAGAGACAAAACTGTCCCAAAGACACACATAAGGACAACAATGAAAAATGAAAGTAAGGAGACAAAACCGTCCCAAAGATGCATGAAACGCCCAAAATGAGACACAAAAACTGTCTCTGTTAGAATTTGTGGAGGCTGTAGAAATGGAAATAGTGCAGCAGATGAAAGCGGCTGTAGTTCCTGATCAGAGCCACCAGAGGGCAGTAACGTCCTGCTGCAGAATCCTCCTCCCTCCTCCTCCCTGGAGTTCTGCCTAGCAACAAGCAGCAGGCCGGAGCATCCTGAGCAGTTTGTCAGTGAGTCGTTCGTCTCAGCCTGCAGACGGTCGAGTCGTTCGTCACCTCGACGCCTCAGAGCCTCCAACGATAAAACCTGCAGGTTTTAGAGGTGATCTGGGGACAGGAACACAAATTAAACACACCGGTTGCCTGGACACAAACGTTTTAAAGCATTAAAGCTGTTCCCCATAGTCTGGTGCTCAGTTTGCATCATTGTGCAGCTGGTTTGTGTCTTTTTCTAGTCGTTTTGTGTCCATTTATGGTCATTTTACTTCACTATGAGGTAGTTTTGTGTCTCTTCTTCGTCAGTTTACGTCTCTATTGTTGTTTTCTGTCTTTCTGAGGCCATTTTTTGTTTATTGCGGTCGATTTACTGCCAATTTGCATGTCTTTGTGGTCATTTTCTGTCTCTTTATCGTTGTTTTCTGTCTTTTGAGTCTTTCCAGTTGTTTTGCATAACTTATTGTCCATTTTCTGTCTCTTTCTGGCCTTTTTTTCTCTCTTTCGGGTTTTTTTTCTGTCTCTCTCTGCCCCGTTTTGTCTTTTTTCTTGTTTTGGATCTATTCGTGATTATTTTCTGTCTTTCTGAGAGTATTTCCTGGTTGTTGATGTTGATTTACTGCCGGTTTATATTCCTTTGTGGTCATTTTGCATCATTATAAAGCAGTTCTGTGTCTCTTTGTGGTCATTTTCCGTCTTTCGGTGTTAGTTTCATGTCTTTTCGTGGTCATTTGCAGCCATTTTGTGTCTGTTTGTGTTCTGTTTTGGTCTTTTGCTGCAGTTTGAGCCTCATTGCTGGCGTTTTGTGTTTTTTGGGTCTTCTGCAGTCTTATTGTGTCTTTGTGGTTGTTTTGTGTCATTTATTTTCATCCATTTTCTTTCTCTTTATTGTTTTGTGTCTTTCTGAAGCCATTTTCTGTTTATTGTGGTTGCTTTACTGTAAATTTGTGTGACTTTGTGGTCATTTTGCATCACTGTGAGGCAGTTTTGTGTCCCTTTCCTGTCAGTTTGCGTCACTTTGCAGCCGTTTTCTGTCTTTTATGGTCATTTTGCGTCTCTTTAAGGCTGATTTCTTTCTCTGTGCAGTCCTATCGTGTGTCTTTGTGGTCATTTTCTGTCTTTGACAGTAATTTTGTGTCTCTTTGAGGCTGTTTTGCTCTTTCTTGACATTGTTTTCTTTCTTATCTGGAGTCATTTTGAGTTTCTTCATAAAATTGATTGTTAGTTATTGATTCTTTTCCTGGTTCGGTCCTCATCAGAGCCATTTTCATCAAATTCTGTGTGTGTTTTTGTTGTAATTCTGCCGAACCGACACCAACAAATTCTGGAAAGAGGAACCCACCCGTGGGGATAAACTCTTAAATATCTTTTCGTTTCTGTAAGTTTGATTTATTACAGCTATTCTCGCTCCTGATTCTAAATGAGCGAATGTGTAGAAGTGATCTAATTGAAATGAATTACAATCTGCATTTTTTATGGTAATTCTACCTGCGACAGATTAAGTGTGATTAAAATCCACCAGCGATTGTTCTGATGGGAGTTTAAGCACTGAAGCGGGGTTATGCATCATCCTAATGATGCATAATAATGACCTCTTCTAAACGTGACTCTTCCTCCGTCTGTTGTGAGGTTGTCCATGGAGGAGGCCGGAGCTGAGCGGCGAGTCCGAGTCTCAGTCCGAGTCCGAGTCGGAGGGCAGCATCACGGTCAGCGCCACCAAGCTGCAGCCCTGCGTCCTGGAGCTCTGCAAGTTCTTCTCCACCTGCCTCTGCAGACCCACCGGAAACAAGACACGCATGAAAAGGTCTTCACACCTGGAAACCACACTTTGTGGTCGTTTTGTAATTTTGTGGTTGTTTTGTCCTTTTGTGGTTGTTTTGTGCATATTTCTAATTTTGTTTGTGTCTCTTTGTTGTTGTTTTGTGTCTCTGTTGTTGTTTTGTGTCTCTTTGTGGTTGTTTTGTGTCTCTTTGTAGTTCCGTTTGTGTCTCTTTGTGGTTGTTTTGTGTCTCTGTTGTTGTTTTGTGTCTCTTTGTGGTTGTTTTGTGTCTCTTTGTAGTTCCGTTTGTGTCTCTTTGTGGTTGTTTTGTCTCTTTGTTGTTGTTTTGTGTCTCTTTGTTGTTGTTTTGTGACTCTTTGTGGTTGTTTTGTGTCTCTTTGTAGCTGTTTTGTGTCTCTTTGTTGTTGTTTTGTGTCTCTTTGTGGTTGTTTTGTGTCTCTGTTGTTGTTTTGTGTCTCTTTGTGGTTGTTTTGTGTCTCTTTGTAGTTCCGTTTGTGTCTCTTTGTGGTTGTTTTGTGTCTCTTTGTGGTTGTTTTGTGTCTCTGTTGTTGTTTTGTGTCTCTTTGTGGTTGTTTTGTGTCTCTTTGTAGTTCCGTTTGTGTCTCTTTGTGGTTGTTTTGTCTCTTTGTTGTTGTTTTGTGTCTCTTTGTTGTTGTTTTGTGACTCTTTGTGGTTGTTTTGTGACTCTTTGTGGTTGTTTTGTGTCTCTTTGTTGTTGTTTTGTGTCTCTGTTGTTGTTTTGTGTCTCTTTGTGGTTGTTTTGTGTCTCTTTGTAGTTCCGTTTGTGTCTCTTTGTGGTTGTTTTGTGTCTTTGTGGTTGTTTTGTGTCTCTTTGTTGTTGTTTTGTGACTCTTTGTGGTTGTTTTGTGTCTCTTTGTGGTTGTTTTGTGTCTCTTTGTAGTTCCGTTTGTGTCTCTTTGTGGTTGTTTTGTGTCTCTTTGTGGCTGTTTTGTCTCTTTGTTGTTGTTTTGTGACTCTTTGTGGTTGTTTTGTGACTCTTTGTGGTTGTTTTGTGTCTCTTTGTTGTTGTTTTCTGTCTCTTTGTAGTTCCGTTTGTGTCTCTTTGTGGTTGTTTTGTGTCTCTTTGTTGTTGTTTGTGACTCTTTGTGGTTGTTTTGTGACTCTTTGTAGTTCCGTTTGTGTCTCTTTGTGGTTGTTTTGTGTCTTTGTGGTTGTTTTGTGTCTCTTTGTTGTTGTTTTGTGACTCTTTGTGGTTGTTTTGTGTCTCTTTGTGGTTGTTTTGTGTCTCTTTGTAGTTCCGTTTGTGTCTCTTTGTGGTTGTTTTGTGTCTTTGTGGTTGTTTTGTGTCTCTTTGTTGCTGTTTTGTGACTCTTTGTGGTTGTTTTGTGTCTCTTTGTGGTTGTTTTGTGTCTCTTTGTGGTTGTTTTGTGTCTCTTTGTAGTTCTGTTTGTGTCTCTTTGTGGTTGTTTTGTGTCTCTTTGTGGCTGTTCTGTCTCTTTGTTGTTGTTTTGTGTCTCTTTGTTGTTGTTTTGTGACTCTTTGTGGTTGTTTTGTGACTCTTTGTGGTAGTTTTGTGTCTCTGTTGTTCTTTTGTGTCTCTTTGTGGTTGTTTTCTGTCTCTTTGTAGTTCCGTTTGTGTCTCTTTGTGGTTGTTTTGTGTCTTTGTGGTTGTTTTGTGTCTCTTTGTTGTTGTTTTGTGACTCTTTGTGGTTGTTTTGTGACTCTTTGTGGTTGTTTTGTGTCTCTTTGTTGTTGTTTTCTATCTCTTTGTAGTTCCGTTTGTGTCTCTTTGTGGTTGTTTTGTGTCTCTTTGTTGTTGTTTGTGACTCTTTGTGGTTGTTTTGTGACTCTTTGTTGTTGTTTGTGTCTCTTTGTTGTTGTTTGTGACTCTTTGTGGTTGTTTTGTGTCTCTTTGTTTTTGTTTGTGTCTCTTTGTTGTTGTTTTGTGACTCTTTGTGGTTGTTTTGTGACTCTTTGTGGTTGTTTTGTGTCTCTTTGTTGTTGTTTTGTGACTCTTTGTGGTTGTTTTGTGACTCTTTGTGGTTGTTTTGTGTCTCTTTGTTGTTGTTTTGTGACTCTTTGTGGTTGTTTTGTGACTCTTTGTGGTAGTTTTGTGTCTCTGTTGTTGTTTTGTGTCTCTTTGTGGTTGTTTTCTGTCTCTTTGTAGTTCCGTTTGTGTCTCTTTGTGGTTGTTTTGTGTCTTTGTGGTTGTTTTGTGTCTCTTTGTTGTTGTTTTGTGTCTCTTTGTGGTTGTTTTGTGTCTTTGTGGTTGTTTTGTGTCTCTTTGTTGTTGTTTTGTGACTCTTTGTGGTTGTTTTGTGACTCTTTGTGGTTGTTTTGTGTCTCTTTGTTGTTGTTTTCTATCTCTTTGTAGTTCCGTTTGTGTCTCTTTGTGGTTGTTTTGTGTCTCTTTGTTGTTGTTTGTGACTCTTTGTGGTTGTTTTGTGACTCTTTGTTGTTGTTTGTGTCTCTTTGTTGTTGTTTGTGACTCTTTGTGGTTGTTTTGTGTCTCTTTGTTGTTGTTTGTGTCTCTTTGTTGTTGTTTGTGACTCTTTGTGGTTGTTTTGTGACTCTTTGTGGTTGTTTTGTGACTCTTTGTGGTTGTTTTGTGTCTCTTTGTTGTTGTTTTGTGACTCTTTGTGGTTGTTTTGTGACTCTTTGTGGTTGTTTTGTGTCTCTTTGTTGTTGTTTTGTGACTCTTTGTGGTTGTTTTGTGACTCTTTGTGGTAGTTTTGTGTCTCTGTTGTTGTTTTGTGTCTCTTTGTGGTTGTTTTCTGTCTCTTTGTAGTTCCGTTTGTGTCTCTTTGTGGTTGTTTTGTGTCTTTGTGGTTGTTTTGTGTCTCTTTGTTGTTGTTTTGTGACTCTTTGTGGTTGTTTTGTGTCTCTTTGTTGTTGTTTTCTATCTCTTTGTAGTTCCGTTTGTGTCTCTTTGTGGTTGTTTGTGTCTCTTTGTTGTTGTTTGTGACTCTTTGTGGTTGTTTTGTGACTCTTTGTTGTTGTTTGTGTCTCTTTGTTGTTGTTTGTGACTCTTTGTGGTTGTTTTGTGTCTCTTTGTTGTTGTTTGTGTCTCTTTGTTGTTATTTGTGACTCTTTGTGGTTGTTTTGTGACTCTTTGTGGTTGTTTTGTGACTCTTTGTGGTTGTTTTGTGTCTCTTTGTTGTTGTTTTGTGACTCTTTGTGGTTGTTTTGTGACTCTTTGTGGTTGTTTTGTGTCTCTTTGTTGTTGTTTTGTGACTCTTTGTGGTTGTTTTGTGACTCTTTGTGGTAGTTTTGTGTCTCTGTTGTTGTTTTGTGTCTCTTTGTGGTTGTTTTCTGTCTCTTTGTAGTTCCGTTTATGTCTCTTTGTGGTTGTTTTGTGTCTTTGTGGTTGTTTTGTGTCTCTTTGTTGTTGTTTTGTGACTCTTTGTGGTTGTTTTGTGACTCTTTGTGGTTGTTTTGTGTCTCTTTGTTGTTGTTTTCTATCTCTTTGTAGTTCCGTTTGTGTCTCTTTGTGGTTGTTTTGTGTCTCTTTGTTGCTGTTTGTGACTCTTTGTGGTTGTTTTGTGACTCTTTGTTGTTGTTTGTGTCTCTTTGTTGTTGTTTGTGACTCTTTGTGGTTGTTTTGTGTCTCTTTGTTGTTGTTTGTGTCTCTTTGTTGTTGTTTGTGACTCTTTGTGGTTGTTTTGTGACTCTTTGTGGTTGTTTTGTGTCTCTTTGTTGTTGTTTTGTGACTCTTTGTGGTTGTTTTGTGACTCTTTGTGGTTGTTTTGTGTCTCTTTGTTGTTGTTTTCTATCTCTTTGTAGTTCCGTTTGTGTCTCTTTGTGGTTGTTTTGTGTCTCTTTGTTGTTGTTTGTGACTCTTTGTGGTTGTTTTGTGACTCTTTGTTGTTGTTTGTGTCTCTTTGTTGTTGTTTGTGACTCTTTGTGGTTGTTTGTGTCTCTTTGTTGTTGTTTGTGTCTCTTTGTTGTTGTTTGTGACTCTTTGTGGTTGTTTTGTGACTCTTTGTTGTTGTTTGTGTCTCTTTGTTGTTGTTTGTGACTCTTTGTGGTTGTTTTGTGACTCTTTGTGGTTGTTTTGCCTCTCTTTGTGGTTGTTTTGTGACTCTTTGTGGTTGTTTTGTGACTCTTTGTGGTTGTTTTGTGTCTCTTTGTGGTTGTTTTGTGTCTCTTTGTTGTTGTTTTGTGACTCTTTGTGGTTGTTTTGTGTCTCTTTGTGGTTGTTTTGTGTCTTTGTGGTTGTTTGTGTCTCTTTGTTGTTGTTTTGTGACTCTTTGTGGTTGTTTTGTGTCTCTTTGTGGTTGTTTTGTGTCTCTTTGTAGTTCCGTTTGTGTCTCTTTGTGGTTGTTTTGTGTCTTTGTGGTTGTTTTGTGTCTCTTTGTTGTTGTTTGTGACTCTTTGTGGTTGTTTTGTGTCTCTTTGTGGTTGTTTTGTGTCTCTTTGTGGTTGTTTTGTGTCTCTTTGTAGTTCTGTTTGTGTCTCTTTGTGGTTGTTTTGTGTCTCTTTGTGGCTGTTTTGTCTCTTTGTTGTTGTTTTGTGTCTCTTTGTTGTTGTTTTGTGACTCTTGTGGTTGTTTTGTGACTCTTTGTGGTAGTTTGTGTCTCTGTTGTTGTTTGTGTCTCTTTGTGGTTGTTTTCTGTCTCTTTGTAGTTCCGTTTGTGTCTCTTTGTGGTTGTTTGTGTCTTTGTGGTTGTTTTGTGTCTCTTTGTTGTTGTTTTGTGACTCTTTGTGGTTGTTTTGTGACTCTTTGGTTGTTTTGTGTCTCTTTGTTGTTGTTTGTGTCTCTTTGTTGTTGTTTGTGACTCTTTGTGGTTGTTTGTGTCTCTTTGTTGTTGTTTGTGTCTCTTTGTTGTTGTTTTGTGACTCTTTGTGGTTGTTTTGTGACTCTTTGTGGTTGTTTTGTGTCTCTTTGTTGTTGTTTTGTGACTCTTTGTGGTTGTTTGGTGACTCTTTGTGGTGTTTGTGTCTCTTTGTGTTGTTTTTTGTCTCTTTTTGTTGTCTTTTGTCTCTTTGTTGTTGTTTGTGACTCTGTTGTTGTTGTTTGTCTCTTTGTGTTTTTGTGACTCTTTGTGGTTGTTTGTGTCTCTTGTGTTTTTGTGTCTCTTTTTGTTGTTCTTTTGGTGTTTTGTGTTTGTTGTTTTGTGTCTCTTTGTGGTTGTTTGTGGTGACTCTTTGTGGTTTTTTTGTCTCTTTTGTGGTTGTTTTTGACTCTTGTTGTTGTTTTGTGTCTCTTTGTTGTTGTTTTGTGACTCTTTGTGGTTGTTTTGTGTCTCTTTGTTGTTTTTGTGACTCTTTGTGGTTGTTTTGTGTCTCTTGTGTTGTTTTGTTCTTTTGTGGTTGTCCTTTGGTGGTCTCTTTGGTTTTTGGTTGGTTTTTTGTGTCTCTTTGTGTTGTTTGTGTCTTTTGTGGTTGTTTTGTGTCTTTGTGTTGTTTTGTGTCTCTTTGTTGTTGTTTTGTGACTTTTGTGGTTGTTTGTGTCTCTTGTGGTTGTTTGTGTCTCTTTGTGGTTGTTTGTGTCTCTTTGTTTCTGTTTGTGTCTCTTTGTGGTTGTTTGTGTCTCTTTGTGGCTGTTTTGTCTCTTTGTTGTTGTTTTGTGTCTTTTGTTGTTGTTTTGTGACTCTTTGTGGTTGTTTTGTGACTCTTTGTGGTAGTTTGTGTCTCTGTTGTTGTTTTGTGTCTCTTTGTGGTTGTTTTCTGTCTCTTTGTAGTTCGTTTGTGCTCTTTGTGGTTGTTTTGTGTCTTTGTGGTTGTTTTGTCTCTTTGTTGTTGTTTTGTGACTCTTTGTGGTTGTTTGTGACTCTTGTGGTTGTTTTGTGTCTCTTTGTTGTTTGTTTGTGTCTCTTTGTTGTTGTTGTTGTGGACTCTTTTGTGGTTGTTTTGTGCTTCTTTGTTGTTGTTTGTGTCCTTTGTTGTTGTTTGTGACTCTTTGTGTTGTTTTGTGAGCTCTTTGGTGTTGTTTTGTGTCTCTTTGTTTGTTGTTTTGTGACTCTTTGTGGTTGTTTTGTGACTCTTTGTGGTTGTTTGTGTCTCTTTGTTGTTGTTTTCTATCTCTTTGTAGTTCTGTTTGTGTCTCTTTGTGGGTTGTTTGTGTCTCTTTGTTGTTGTTTGTGACTCCTTGTGGTTTGTTCTTGTGACTCTTTGTTGTTTGTTTGTGTCTCTTTGTTGTTGTTTGTGACTCTTTGTGGTTGTTTTTGTGTCTCTTTGTTGTTGTTTGTGTCTCTTTGTTGTTGTTTGTTGACTCTTTGTGGTTGTTTTGTGACTCTTTGTTGTTGTTTGTGGTCTTTGTTGTTGTTTGTGGACTCTTTGTGGTTGTTTGTACTCTTGTGGTTGTTTTGCCTCTCTTGTGGTGTTTTGTGACTCTTTGTGTTGTTTTGTGACTCTTTGTGGTTGTTTTGTTGTCTCTTTGTGGTTGTTATTGTGTCTCCTTTGGTTGTTGTTTTGTGCTCTTTGTGGTGTTTTGTGGTCTCTTTGTTGGTTGTTATTTGTGTCTTTGTGGTTGTTTTGGTTGTCTCTTTGTTGTTGTTTTGTGACTCTTTGGTGGTTGTTTTTGTGTCTCTTTGTGGTTCGTTTTGTGATCTCTTTGGTAGTTCCGTTTGCTGTCTCGTTTGGTGGTATGTTATTGTGTCTTTGTTGGGTTGTTTTGTGTCCTCTTTGTTGTTTTTATGTGACTCTTATGTGTGTTGGTTTGTGTCTCTTTGTGGTTGTTTGTGTCTCTGTTGTGGTTGTTTTGTGTCTCTTTGTAGTTCTGTTTTGTAGTCCTCTTTGTGGGTTGTTTTTGTGTCTCTTTTGTGGCTGTTTTGTCTCTTTGATTGTTGTTTTGGTGTCCTCTTTGTTGTTGTTTTGTGACTCTTTGTGGTTGTTTTTGTTGACTCTTTGTGGTAGTTTTGTGTCTCTGGTTGTTGTTGTGTCTCCTTTGTGGTTGTTTTTCTGTCCTCTTTGTAGTTCCGTTTGTTGTCTCTTTGTGGTTGTTTTGGTGTCTTTTGTGGTTGTTTGTGTCTCTTTGTTGTGTTTGTGACTCTTGTGTTGTTGTTTTGACTCTTTGTGGTTGTTTTGTGTCTCTTGTTGTTGTTTCTACTCTTGTGTTGTTTGTGTCTTTGTGGTTGTTTTGTCTCTTTGTGTTGTTTGTGACTCTTTGTGGTTGTTTTGTGACTCTGTGTTGTTTTGTGTCTCTTTGTTGTTGTTTGTGACTCTTTGTGGTTGTTTTGTGTCTCTTTGTTGTTGTTTGTGTCTCTTGTTGTTGTTGCTCTTTGTGGTTGTTTTGGCTCTTGTTTTGTTTGTGTCTTTTGTTGTTGTTGTGACTCTTTGTGGTTGTTTTGTGACTCTTTGTGTTGTTTTGTGACTCTTTGTGGTTGTTTGTGTCTCTTTGTTGTGTTTTGACTCTTTGTGTGTTTGTGACTCTTTGTGGTGTTTGTGTTTGTGTTGTTATCTCTTTGTAGTTCGTTTGTGTCTTTGTGGTTGTTTTGTGTCTCTTTGTAGTTCCGTTTGGTCTCTTTGTGGTTGTTTTGTGTCTCTTTGTAGTTCCGTTTGTGTCTCTTTGTGGTTGTTTGTGTCTCTTTGTTGTTGTTTGTGACTCTTTGTGGTTGTTTTGTGACTCTTTGTGGTAGTTTTGTGTCTCTTTGTGGTTGTTTTGTGTCTCTTTGTTGTTGTTTGTGACTCTTTGTGGTTGTTTTGTGACTCTTTGTGGTAGTTTTGTGTCTCTTTGTGGCCGTTGATTCCTTCTGTATCAAAATAATTTTTAAAAATGGCCAACACAACTAAAATACCAGAATTAACGAAACCGGTTAAATATTTAATTCTTATTACTTTGTTTTTGGATGAAACCTCTTTTGATTGAAGCCAGAACTTCTCGATGCAGGAGAAACTCATCTTCATGTTTCTGGAAAGTGAAACTAAACATCAAAAATATCTGTGATTCTAGTGTGTGGTAGTGATACTCTGCTATTCATTGAGTTATAGACTAGAATAGATCCTTTAACCCTTTTCAGAGATAATTCAAACATTCAGAATCTCAAAGCTCTTTGAGACTCTTGTCTCTAAATTCTGACCTGTGGTTATTTATGGTGTTTCTCATTCACAGGTATTGTGACGACAGCCACCTCTGGTATGAGAAACACACTCTGGAGGTGTGTCGGCGGGTCAGGAGAGTCTCCTTCTCCAGAAGTAAGTGAACTGTGGAGAAAGCGATCGATAGCGGCGAGGAGGCTGTCAGAGTTGATGCCCGTCAGCCGGCAGCTCGACTGCACCGGAGTCTGCCTTCTTTTATCTGAGAGGGAAGCTTTAACCTCAGGCTCCAAGAGGTTTGGAAATATTACACATGAGGGGAAAAGAAGCAAACAGAACCTCAGCAGTGGCTTCACAAAACATGAGATTAACTCAAAGCACTGATGTTTTCTGGTTGTCTGATCATTTTCTGTTTGCTGCGGTCAGTCTGTGTCTCTGCTAACCGGTTAGCTTCATATTGCCTCCTTTTGCTGCAGTGGAAGCTACAGGCGGTTTTAGGACACCCCTGGAAGGACCCACAGTCACAGTGTTAGTTTTCCTTCTCTTTGTCGTCATTTTCTGCCTCATTTTTTGTGTTGTTTTGTGTGATCTCGTGCTCATTTTGTGTCTCTTTACAGTCATATTGCATCTTTTCGCAGCTGCTTTGTGTCTTTTTCTTGTCGTTTTGTGGCTGTTTTGTGTCTCTTTGTGGTCTTTTGTGGATGTTTTTTGCATATCTGTAGTTATTTTTGGTGTT
Source organism: Acanthochromis polyacanthus (assembly GCF_021347895.1). Taxonomy (NCBI): domain Eukaryota; kingdom Metazoa; phylum Chordata; class Actinopteri; family Pomacentridae; genus Acanthochromis; species Acanthochromis polyacanthus. The sequence goes on from NC_067121.1 coordinate 3,839,044, forward strand.
TCATTGGTATTTTAGTCTCTGTGTTTTTTCCCCATCTCTTTATGTTTGCTTTCTCTCTCTGATAATTTCTATATCTTGTTTGTGTCTCTGTACTGATGTTTGTCTCTTTGTACTCGTTAGTCGTTTCTTTGCCTCAGTTTTGCACCTTTTTGTGTTTGTTTCTAGCTTTTTTGCATCTGTTCATGGTCGTTTTGCATCCTTTGTGTTTTCTGTCTCTCTGCAATTATTTTCTGTTTATGGCTCCAAACTTTTGACTGGTCATATAAATGAAATAAGGAGTCCAGGTCGTCTCAAAAACACGGACTTGGACATTCATGGTTTTGTACTTAACAAACCTAAATGTCCTGTCAGCTTCCAGGTTAGGACTTTCTCTTGTCATTATTCTTCTTCGAAGTCAGTTTCCAGCCACGTACAGTAAGAATTTCTCTGATTTTCTAACTTGCTGGGTAGTTTTACAGAGTGTGGTGTGAGCTGGTGTGCTTGAGATGCAGCAAATGAGACTTTACACTCTACCGGTCAAAAGTTTGGACACAACTTTGAATTATCATGTGTGCCTTGTCAAGGTTCATCAGAGGAATTTCCTCCTTCTTAATGGGGTTGGAACCATCAGTCATGTTGTGCAGAAGTCAGGTTGGTCCACAGCTGACAGGCTATTTGACAGCTGTTAGAATCCATATTATGGAAGAACCAATCAGCTACGAGAAAAGACAGTCCATCATTACTTTATGAACTGAAGGTCAGTCAGTCCAGAAAACTACAAAGAAACTTTGAAAGTATCCCAAAGTGCAGTCACAAAAACTGTCAAGTGCTACGATGAAACTGGCTCACGAGAACCGCCCCAGGAAAGAAAGACCAAAAGCTAAAGTCCTCAGTACAGCAGGTCCTCAGTTTATGACGTCTTCATGGTTACGTCGTCATCTCTCATTAAGTTATTAAGAAAGTCTTGTTCCATCATTCGGACGTTTGGCGTTTAAAATGTTAAAACAAATTTCACGTGGGAACTAGTTGGCAAGCTGAGCGGACGAATACGTCGTCACACGGCGCTATAAGCCTTTGAAACCTGTCCAAAATGACTTAAAAAATGGTTAAAAATGACTCAAAATTGGTGGGAAATGACTCAGTTAGTGGTAAAGAAATGGTTCAGTCAGACTGGAATGAAGGTTCTACACTGGTCTCCCCAAAGTCCTGAGACTTATAGCATGAATAGTCTGTGGACTGATGAAGGAACAAACATATCATCTGTCAGAAATGATGCTACGACGAAGCAGCCTTGGAGGAGAACTGCGCTCTCTGAGGGTTTTTCTAGCTCTAGTTGTGATCCAGAGGCCAGAAGTTCGATAAAAGCAGCAAACATGACTCTGAGAGCTGTCCAGGTTGAGTCATGCTTCACACCTTTGGGGGTAATTGGCTCTTCATCCTTCACCTGATGGTTTGGTGTCCGGCGGCCGCTTTCAGGCCTCATTAGAGCTGCAGCTCTGCAGGAGTCTAATGGGCTCAAGAGGTCGCAGAAAGAGCCGCCATCGCTCGCAGCGTCTCCCACGGCGACCAACCCACCGGCCGACCAGAGGCAGGACTCAACACGCTGTCACGGCCGCTCGCCCTCCGGCTCTAATTAGACCTACCGGGTATTTTCAGACCCCCACAGGGGCAGGAGGACGGTTTGACAACGCGGATTCACTGATGAACCGATTGTTAAAACACCATTCAGTGATTAATTGATGGACCGCCCGGCTCGGCACAGCACGCTTCATGTAAATGATCTCAGATTATGTCCAGCGTTATGCAGAAATATGATAACAGTGAGCATCGTTAAAGGAGCCGCAGAGCGATGAAAACATGACAAGATAAAAGCCCAACGAGGTGTCTGGTCAGAGAGAACAATGTGAAGAATAAGGAGAGGAAACACTGCAGCCTTCAGGCTTCTTCCATCCACAGCTCCTCCTGCTGTGTCCTCTGATGTTCTGTAGTGTGTAACCTGGCTCATCAGATGGATGTCAACTGAACCTGAAGTCGTGTTTCTGTGGCTCCCTGCAGCGTATTTGCTCATTTTTTGGCTAATTTTTCGCTGCAATCTAAAGTCCTGCAGTTCTGTGGAAACAGAACAATGAAGGAGACAGAAATGATGCAGTTAGAATGACAGAAATCTGAAAAAAATCTCTTTGGTTCTTAGTCGACAATGTTACAAATAATAAAAAAGAGAAAAGGAGCTGAATTTCTTCATTTGTTTCACGAAATTGAAAAAAATGGAATAAGCAGTTATAGTGTTTATCCAAGTGCCCACAGAAGTGCAGTTTCTGGGTGTTTTAACCCAACAGAAGGTCTTTAATCTCACAATAAACCCAACAAAAAGTATTTTATTCACACAAAAAACAACAGAAGTTCTTTAATCTCACAATAAACGCAACAAAAGTTCTTAAATCTTAAAAAAGTCCTTTAATACTTTTTGTCATCATGTAACTTGTTCTTTGTCCATTTCTGTTTCCATATTGTAGTTTGTTTTCATTGCTTTTGTGTCTGTTTTTTTTTTGTCGTTTTCTGTCTGGCAACTTGTCTTGTTTTTTGCTGTTTCTCTCATTTTTCTGTCTTGTTTTTGTCATTTTGTGACAGATTTGGGCTGTTTTGTGTCTGTTTTTTGTCGTTTTCTGTCTCATATTGTGTCTTGTTTATCGTCGTCTTATTTTTGTGTGTTTAACATCTCGATTTATTTTCTTTTATATCTTGTTTTTGTCAGTTTAAGACTCTTTGGGACAGTTTTGTCTGTTTGTGTCTCCTTTTTGTCTTTCTTTTGTTTCATGTCTCCTTGTGTTGTTTATGGTGCTGTTGTCTCCACATACTACAGATGTTTGTCTGTCTCCATGTTTCCTCTCCAGACTTCTTCTCTACACGTGTCTTGTCATTTTGCTTGAGTTTTGCTGTTATCTTACTTACTTGTTTTTCTTGTTTTGTGCCTTATTTATGTAATTTTGTGTTTATTTATGGTGGTTTTGTCTCCACATACTTCCGATATTTAACTATTTCCATGTTTCCTCTTTTAGTTTTGTGTCATATTTGTGTTGTTTGTCATGTTTTATAGTGTTCTGTGTCTAGTTTTAGTCATTTTGTCTCTAATTTAGGTCATTTCTGTCTCATTTCTGGCAATTTTTCTGTTTTTTTTTATTATTTTCTGTCTGTCTGTGATGGTTTTGTCTCCACATGCTGTAGGTGTTTAACTATCTTTACTTGTCCTCTCTCCTCTGCTCATCATCTGTAGATGTTTGTCCATGCTGAATGGATCTCCAACAACCTGCTCCTCTGTTCTCTGTTTCTGAGCCGTGCTGCACTTATTTTATTCATCCACTATTCGATTTTTCTCTCAGTCTCTTGTGCAGTTCAACCTGAAAACTCTGAATTTTCCTTACATCACCGTTTGTCACATCTGAGTGAATCACGGTTTCTCGGATGCTATGAGGAGCTCAGAAGTTTCTGTTTTCACTGAATCTTGTCGGTGTATTTTTAAATGATGAAGTTTTACATTTCCAGGTCACAGACTTTACTTTAAGGACCTTTAGAAAGTTTAAAATCTGATGATTCTTCCTGTTTTTACAGCTTCCTGCTCTGATTAATGGTTCTTTAATGGTTTCTTTAAGGATAAAATGCTTTTCAAACCTTAATGTTGGTACGGCCCAAATATCTTCAAGTTGTTCTGCAGGTGCAGTTTCTGAAAACATTCGGTGTGTGTCAGGAAACATCCGGCAGCTGCTGCTTTATTCCTCTTAAATACGCTTTAATACGTCAATTTAACAGCCGCTGGAGAAGTTTGGAGTAACCAGAGAGGGAACGTGGATGTCAGGAAGCTGCAGCTTGTTTAAAGTCGAACCAAAGTGCTGGAAATGACGATCCGGGGTCAGCTGCCTGTCCTAACCCTCCTCCTCTACCATCCTCCCTCCACAGATCTCAAACAGAGATGCCTGACAAAGATGTGCAACAAACTGTGACCAGGAGAAAACAAAGAGCTGTTCATCATCACAGGATGGACTGAAACTACAAACCACGGCTGAGTGAACTCCTGGAACATCTGGAGAACCTGTGGACACACAAAGGAAACAGCCTGAGAGTCTTCTCACAAACTTTTAGAACATATTGGACACCAAAATCTGGAATCCTGACACCAAAACTGGACTATTTATCCTGAAATCAAACGACGACTTTAAGGCTCAGAAAACAGTCTGGAATTTGGGGGGAAAAGTTTTAGAATGTTTGTGTTTTTCTAAAGAAATGCATTTAGGTTTATCTTGTGTCAGTTTAATAAACATCTGAGAAAAAACAGAAAATACCATTTTGTGTCTTGTTTTCATGTTTTCTTTTGGTCTTGTTTGTGTCATTTTGTGTCTTTTGTTGTTTTTTCTTGTCATTTTGTCCCATTTTTGTTGTTTTTTGTCCCATTTTTGTGTCTCGTTTTTGCTGGGGTTTTTTGTGTTGTTTGTGTCATTTTGTGTCTTTTGTTGTTTTTTCTTGTTCTTATGTCTTGTTATTGTTTTTTCTTGTCATTTTGTCCCATTTTGTTGTTTTTGTCTTGTTGGTGTCATTTTGTGTCTTTTGTTGTTTTTCCTGTTCTTATGTCTTGTTTTGTTGTTTTTCTTGTCATTTTGTCCCATTTTTGTTGTTTTTTGTCCCATTTTTGTGTCATTTTGTGTCTTTTGTTGTTTTTTCCTGTTCTTATGTCTTGTTTTTGTTGTTTGTTCTTGTCATTTTGTCCCATTTTTGCTGTTTTTTGTCTTATTTGTGTCATTTTGTGTCTCGTTTTTGGTGCTTTTTGTCTTGTTTGTGTCATTTTAGGTGGTTTTTGTCATTTTTCTAAATGTATGTGTGTGTTTAATACCATGTTGACTAGAGGAGACGTCACTCAGACTACAGTTCATGCTAAAGCAGAGAGCATTGTGGGAGTTTAACAGCAGCAGGGTACTCTGACAAAGACTAAGGTGGATGTAATTTCCTCTTTCCAGAGGTCATGTATTTAAGAGCAGCCATCTGTGGAAAAAGAACAGGTGAAATACAAGAAAGTAGAAGGTAAAACCATCAACACAAGGCTAATAATAATAGTGAATAAAACGTAAACAGCGTGGTGTCGTCTGCGAAACATGATCATTAAAATGGTCATTTTCAGTTTTCATTTAGAAATTTCAATCCTTTTTTGAATCTTTTGGATAAAAAAGGAGAAGAATGTCTCATTTTTGGTGTGGGTGTTCCTGTAACTTAATCCACTTCCTGTTTCCGTGACATACACCCCCTGTCAAAAGTTTTCGGACGCTTTCTCATTGAAATGAATCGGAAAGCGTCCTAAACCTTTTGACAGGGGGTGTAACATCTGTAACTACCCCCTGCAGATGCACCTGCCCCACACAATGCCCCACTATCTGCCCCCCTGTTATTAAAGTTGCCGGTCTGAAGTCCCGGAGGATCAGATAAGCTTGGGTCGACCTCCGGGTCAGGGATCCGGCCTCCTCCAGGACAAAGACCGGCCTGTGGGTTCCTGGGTCCGGACCCCACCCAGTAACAGGAACCCAGCGGTGATAAGCTCCGGCTCCGGCGTCACCCGATACCGGCTGAACCGAACCCCTCAGGTAGGCATTAAACACACCTGAGGGTTCATTCTGGTTCAGAACTAAACCACAACAGCTTCAAGAAGGTTTCATCGATCAGTTTATCTGTGTTCAATGAGGAGAACACAACTTCTGCAGCCGACGCACCACAAATAAGGTAAGAGCAACTTCACTGTTCAGGTTTGGTTCACTGCTGCAGTCAGACTGAAAACGTGGAAAAGGTCCTAAAAACACGTAACGTATCGAATGACTCCACTCATTTGTACATAACACCGTCTCATGTTGCCATTTAGTGTCTTGTTTTTGTTGTTTTTTCTTGTTTATCTCTTGCTTTTATTGTTTTTTTCTTGATTGTGCCATTTAGTGTCTTGTTTTTGTTGTTTTTTCTTGTTTATCTCTTGCTTTTATTGTTTTTTGTCTTGATTGTGCCATTTAGTGTCTTGTTTTTGTTGTTTTTTCTTGTTTGTCATTTTATCTCTTGTTTTTATTGTTTTTTGTCTTGTTTGTGCCATTTTATTTATTGCTTTTATATTTTTTTGTCTTGATTGTATCTTTTAATGTCTTGTTTTGTTGTTTTTTGTCTTGTTTGTGCCATTGTATGTCTTGCGTTTATATTTTTTTGTCTTGATTGTATCTTTTTATGTCTTGTTTTTGTTCTTTTTTGTCTTTTTTGTTCCATGTTGTGTCTTATCTTTCTCAGTTTGTGTATGTTCCTTTGTTTTGGTGTCTCATTTTTGCGATGTTATTTGTTTTGTCATTTTGTGTGTCTTAGTCTTAATTATATACGTTTGTGTCTTTTTTGTGCCATTTTGTGTCTCTTTTTGGTCTTTTTGTGCGCCTTTTTAGTCATTGCACACTGTTTTTTGCCTTCAGGTGTGTGTTTTGAGTAATTTTGTGTGTTTTTGTGATTGTTTTATCTCGGTTTGTGTTGGTTTTGCGTGTTTCTGTCCATTCTGTGTGTCTTTTCATCAGTTTTGATCTCTTTGGATCATTAGTGTGTCTTTGTGTTCACTTTCCATCTCTTTCTTGCAGATTTCAGTCTCTCTGTGGTTGTGTTGCATCCCGTAGTTCTTCTAGTATACAAAATCACTGTTGGTGCAGGAAAAATCTGTGAAATAACAGGAAGTTCTGGTGGTTATTAAAAAGCTGATAATGTGACTTTTTACATCTGAAACTGAAGCTTTGTCCCACTGACTGCAGGTACACAGCATGTTGCTGAAATGGATTTTTATCTTCTCTGCTGTTCAAAATGGTGAGTTTTCAGCAAACACATGAAGCATGAACACTAGAAACACTAAAGCCAAAACTATTTATTGCTGACCTAAAAGATTACTAGATTGTCATCCAGTCCAGCAGCTGTAAAGTTCTTACTGATGGATTAAAAGTGGCCTGAACAGCATTGGTTTGTGATTTAAAATCTGTTAATGATGCCGTCAGTTACAGTTTATGAACCGTTTACAAAAAAAGCTTCATTGTCTAGTGGTTACAGACCCGGCTGATGGTCTTTTCTATGATGCTTTTGGCTTTTTTGTGTCATTAAATGGACATTCAACATGTTAAATGTGTTCTAACGGTTCCTCCTGTTTGTCTTCAGGACTTTCTGTCGGATCCATCTTCTGTCCGGATCCAGAGACCAGCGACCAAAGCCTAGATCACATGACTGGTGAGAACCAATCGTTAGTAACAAATTATGGTCACATGACTCACTTAGCTTTAATTCATTTTCATGAACTAATCAGCTGATCAGAGTTCACTGGTTTACAAAGTGGTCAGTTGTCGCTTTGATCTGCGGACATAACGTCTTATTGTAGAGTTAATGTTGGCGAGATGCTTCTTAGAGCTGCAACTAGTGATTGTTTTCAGTGGTGATTATTTTCCGGTTGTTTCATCTTTAAAATGTCAAAAAATAAACAAAGTGGTTCCCAAAGCCCAAGATGACATAAATCTTGTTTTGTCCACAACTAACAGAGTTTTAGGTCCGTGTCATCAGACTGGTTCTTAACTGGTTTTTGAACTTAGTTTTGGACGACATTTGATCTTGAAACTGGACTCATTTAGGGCTGTTTTCTGACTGTTTTCTGACTTTTACACTTTTGGACTTGAGTGTGGATCAAACCTGGAATTCTCAGGTTTTGTGCTGGTTTATGCCTTGGTTTTAGACTAGTTTAGACCATCTGAATTTGTTTCCAAGCTCTGTGTCAGACTTGATTGTTGACTGGTTTTGGCCTTGTTTTTCAGCTATTTTTGACCTTGGAATTAGACTTCTGTAGGACCAGTTTCTGACTTGGTTTTGAACTGGTTTCAAATTTGGTTCCAGGCTTTTTTTTAACTAAATTTTGGACCAATTCTGGATTGGTCCTAGAAGGGCTTTGGACTTTGATTTGCACTGATTTCAAATTCAGTTCCAGATGTGTTTTTTGATTAGTTCTTGAGTGGTTCTAGACTGCCTTTAGACTTTGTTCTAGGCTTGTCCTAGACTGGATGGGAACTTGGAATTTTCTTGTCAATGACTGGTTTCTGACTTGGTTTTGGACTTGTTTAGACTTTGTGTTGGACTTGGTTTTAGACTGGTTTTCAACTGGTCTGGGACTGCTTTTTGACTCACATTTGGACTTGTTTAGGGCTGGTTCTGACTTGGTTTTGGACTAGTTATGAGTTGTTTTGTATTTGTTTTTTACTGGTTTTGAACTTGAAATTGGACTCTTACAGACTATGTTCTGACTTTTGAACTGGTTCTAGACTGGTTTTAAAGTTTGTTTTAGACTTGGTTTTAGGATGGTTCTGCACTACATTTGGGCTTCGTTCTGGGCTTGCAGACTGGCTATGGACATGGAATTTGCTTGTTGAGGAATTGTTGCTGACTTGGTTTTGGACTGGTTCATCATTGACTTTGGACTTTGTTCTGGACTTGTCGTAGACTGGTTGTGGACTTGGAATTTACATGTTAAAGACTCATTTCTGACTTGGATTTAGACTGGTTTTGAAATTTGTCCTGGACTTGGTTTTAGATTGGTTTTGGACAGGTTCTAGACTGGTTTTGGGGCGGTTCTTAGCTGGTTTTGAGATTTGTTTTAAATTTAGTTTTAAGTTGGTTTCAGGGCGGCTCTAGAATGATTTTGGACTCAGTTTTGGTCTTGTTTTGGGCCGTGTTTGCAGAGCTGCATTATTTAACGTGGCCGGTAACAGTAGGTTCTGTTATTCTGTGGGTCAGGATGTAAATCACTCAACCAGTTTTAATTAAAATCAGATTTTGGATGCAATACCACTTCAACCGTAAAGGCGGTTTTCAGTTTCCTCGTTGATTGGAGTGTATTAAATCAAAGAAAAACCAGTTAAAGGCTTCAGGTGTGTCTGTTTAAAGTGAGTAAATCGCCTAATCGCTGGACGACACTTTCACTCCTCAGCGATCGACTGACTTGTCGTCGGTTGTTGACGTCAAGGTCGAGCTGGATTACAAGCTGCGATGTTGTAGGATGCCTGCCGTCCTAATCGGAGCTCCATTCGACCCGTGGACAGCCGCGGCCTAAAATCATTTTCCGCCCTGCATGCTTCTCTGGACTCAGGTTATTGGAAGCAGCTGACGGGATTATCTGTGATTAAATCTCCTCCTGCTCCGAGTGTTCGTGTATTCAGGCCTCGTCCTCTTGGTTCCAGATTGTCTCGGCCTTCGCTTCACCTGGCTCCACTCGCTCTTTGATAATTTCCCGTCGCTGCTGAGCTTCGTGTCGAGGCTCCGCTGCCGGACGGGGATTTGTCCGAGCGACCTGGAAGATTACGGTTGCTGCTGCAGGGTGGCGGCGGCCGGAAACCCCGTGGATCCTCTGGACGGGTGAGTGGGTTTGAATCCAGCGAGGAAAGGCTTCATTGAATGGAGGTGTGTGTGGAGAGTCTATCTGGTGTTGGCATCACAGAGATGTTCATCAACAGTGGTCACGTTTTGCCTGCTGTGCCTCTGAATCAGATCAGTGTGGGAGGTAAGATGGAGGGCTAACAAGAAAAATGAGCTCTTTCATTTATGACTCTTTAATTTTATTTATTACTATTTCCATGTTTCCAGCCTCTACAGACTTTTTCTCTGTGTGTTTGTGTCTCATTTGTCATTTTGTCTCTTATTTCTGTCATTTTGTGTCTCTTTCTGGTGGTTTTGTCTCCACGCACTACAGATATTTAACTATTTCCATGTTGTTTTTGTCATTTTGTGTCCAAATTTCTGTCTGATTTCTGTCAATTTGTCTTCTGTTTTCCTGTTGTCTGTCTTTTCTTGTCTTATTTTTGGCATCGTTGGTTATTTTGTGTCCATTTCTTGTCATTTTCTGCCTTGTTTTGTGTCTTATTTATGTCTCTTTCTGGGGGTTTTGTCTCTGCATAGTACAGATGTTTAACTATTTCCATGTTTCCATGTTATTTTTTCATTTTGTGTCTAATTTTTTTTATTTATCCAGCAGCATTGATTTTCCTTTCACTCTCTCTTGTCGCCTCCGTTTTGTGTTTTGTTTGTGTCATTTTGTGTCTCTTTGGGTCAGTTACTGTCCAAAACATCTCAAATTTAATCCAAAATAACACAAAAATAGTCTAAAATAACGTAAAATCTGATCTGTGGAAAATGGCTTAAAAACCTTCCAAATGGATTAATATCTGCATTTTGGTCCGAACACCTAAAAACTGGAACCTTGTTTATTCAAACTTACCACATATCAGATTCTACTGATGTTAGAGCCTCAAAATTAGGAGAAATGAAGATTTTTCATTTGTTTTCCATTTGAAAAGACCGATAATTTAAAAAATTGTCCTCTGCTGGATCCATTAATCTAATTTCTTGAGATATTGTACCTTTGAAATGACAAATAAAAACCAAATAAATCAACTCTGAACTAAATCAGTTCCATTACAGCAGCACAGCTATCTGGAATTACATGGTCTGATGCTGCTTTTTATGACTGCATTCGGCATCAAGAGTCTGCTTTTTTCTCGTCTTTGAGTTGAAATAAGTAAAGTTGGATGCTGCTTTGATGGTGATGACGAGAATGGCGTGCACGCCGGCAGCTTTATTAAAGCGACTGAATCCGTCTCATGCATGAATCATACATCACTAACAGCCTAATTTTACGTGTGATCCATGTTGGTGGAGATGCAGAAAAGCAGGAATAAATATGACAAACTGTCAGCGCTGCTGGAATTCATCACAGAGGAGTTCATGTCTTATGAAAGAGCTCAGAGTTTTAGTTTTTAGGGTCTACTGGAAGATGTTTAAATGCTTTAATGTTCTAAAAAGACATTATTTTCATCATGTTTTAGTTGCTGCTGCATCTCTTTGCTTTGTTTGAAGACCAGAACTAGACTTCTTTTAGCTTCTTAAAGATGTTTCAGCTCAGTTCTGAAGAACTGATGAGGCTTCTTGGAGGTTCTTCCCTTTAGTCTGACTTTAATTCATAGACCTTTAAAAACTGGAACCTCAAACTTTAACCATCAGATTCTACTGATGTTAGTGCCTCAACAGTTGGAGAAATGTCGACCAAAGACTGGATTTTAGTAGAAACATGGATCCACCCATAGATAAACACTGACAGGAACTTTATGGAGACACTAGACCAGAACTGGTTGAACATTTTGCATTTTTTCCATTTTCAACGGCCAGTAAGTAACACTGTGCCCTAGACCTTATATATTTAAATTAAAACTTAATTTAAATTTGTTATAGTAGGTGGTTTTAGCTTAGCTTAGCTTTAACTTAGCCACATCGCTTTGCATCACATTTCCAATAAACTTCGTCTATAAAAACACCCAAACTCCAAAATATTGACTGTGTTGAGCTGGTATCTCTCATTTTCAGTTCATTTCATTCGTTCTTTCCTTTCTGTTTCTGTTTTTCTCTTTGCTGCAGCTGCTGTGAGGCTCACCGGTCGTGTTACCAGAACGCTGCCCCCTGCAGGCAGCCTCTGGTTCTGCCTCCGTACAACTTCACCTGTGCAGCAGCAAACATCAGCTGTGGTGAGACGTTAACGATGGCGTTTTGGGTAAAAGATGCTGAAAACTTGTCATTTCCACACTTTTGTTTGTATCAAAAATGGGCTACATGGATGAGCGAACAGATTGTAGTTCGACGTTTGCCCTTTTTATTGGTGTTTGTGCTAAGCTAAGCTAACATATTCCTTGTTCTAGCTTCATATTTACCCCACAGACATGTTTGTTGAACATATTGCTGTTTTTGTTTTTATCTTGGAGATGGTGGTGACCTGTGTCAGCAGAGGTTTTGTGAATGTGACCAGGCCGCCATCGACTGCATGACTCGGAGTCCCTACAACTCGACTCTGAGAGGCTTCGACGAGTCTCAGTGCTCAGCCATGAATCAAACAGGTGAGATCGACCTGCAGAAAACTTTCCCAGCTCCAACTACAGACATCCCATCATTTCACTGCTTTTTCTGCACATTTTACAGAACTAGACTGCAGATAAAGATGCTCTGCTATATTCCTTCCGATTTCTGGTAGCTCATCGTTCTAGACTGGATTCACAGCTGAACTGGTTTAGGACTAGTTCTGGACTTGGTCTTAGGCTGCCTTTGGACTTGGACCAGTTTTAGCTTTAATTGAAGACTGGTTTCTGACTTTGTTTTGGACTTGTCTTAAGTTGATTGACTTTTAGCTTGATTTCAGTCTTGTTTCCAGATTTGGTTTGAACTGGTTCTAGGCTTTGACTTGGATTTGGTCTTAGACCAGTTTTAGAAGGGTTCAAGTCTGCTTTTAGACTTGATTTTGGACCAGGTTACACTGATTTCAAACTTGGTTTCAGACCTTGTTTTGGACGTTGTTGCCAACTGCTGTAAACTGGATTTGAGAGCAATTCTGAACTGATCCTGGAATGTTCTTTGACCGGTTTAGGACTAGTTTTGGACTTGTCTCGTTCTTGGTTTCCTAATCTTTTTGGACTTGTTTTCACTTTTGTTTTCCAGTTGGTTTTGCACTTGTTTGTACTTTCTTTTGGACTAAGTTTTAGACCAGTTTTGGACTAGTTTCATCTCGGAAAACTAGCCATAGTTCTTTTGTCTCTCTATGTCATCCATACTGACTCCATTGTGTTTAGATCTGATGTGATGAAGGACCTCTTGTAGGAAGTTCTTTATGACGCTCAGGCTCATTGTGCTGCTGCAGAATGAATGGTGGACGGACTCAGTAAATTACAGTCGTAGTTTTGTGCTTTTTAGCAGCAGCTGTGCTCATTAACACCGTTTCTCCTCCTGACAGAGCAGAGGACTAACCACAGACTGAGCCTCTCATTAACTTCATTCTGTGTTTCAGATCTGCTCGGCGTCTCGGAGGCCTTCGGAGGAGCAGGTGAGTCCGAATGACGTCGACACGCTTCATCTGAAACTTTGGTGACGACTCGACCGCGTCGGCCGTCTCCAGACAATACTTCACTTTCCAATCAGCAGAGTCGGGTCTCAGGAAGCGATTGATTGGGTGGAAACACAGGTGGCTGAGTCGCACCCTGGCCAATTAAAACAATGACCTGTTGACGTTTAATCCTGCAGCCACACACCCACTCACAGCAGGGGAAAAATCAGGGATTGTTCCTTTGATCCTTGTGGGTCCAAATATAGACGCTGAGCTTCCCTCAGTCTGAGAGAAGGCAGAGAAGCTTATTAACGAAGGGAAGCCAACTTCAGAGGGAAACTTTGTAAAGCCTGTTGGAGGCCTGTCAGAGGGCCAGAGATGAGTTATTCTGTTTGAATAGAGATTCTACTGATGTCCTCTGTTTGAACTGGAGATCAGCTTAAAGATGCTTTGTTCATTATTTCATACCGACTCTGGTGGTGTTGAAGAGTAGCAGGAGCAGGTATGACAGAAGCTTTAAAGTTCTACATCTACAAAGGCCAAACACCGACACATCAGGAGCTAAACAGGCGGTCGAGACGTAACATGGAGCTACAATGTAACGCTACCTGGTACCAACTTCCTGTTTCTGATTCCTGCTTGCGATCTGCCATACATTCCATCTTAAATGTTTAATGCCGCTACATTCACGCTTTGTTTCTGTAGGTTTGTAGCTTCATGCTTTATATGAAGGGTTTGGAAGCAGAGTGGTCTGACAAACTTTCTGTAGTTTTTGAGAAAAATGGGTTCAAAATGTATTGTTTTCCAGAATGATCTAACATTCCACTGTAACACTGTGCTTGGGTTCTAAAATCTAGAGCAGGGTGTCCAACATGAAGCCCGTGGTCCAAAAGTGGTCCTCCAGAGGGTCCAATCCGGCCCTCAAAGTGTAAAAATTACAGAGAAGACATTAACTGCAGATTGTAAATTAGTAAAACTATAAATTTAAAATCATTTCTAGACCATGACAAGTTGTTTAGATCACAAAGTAAAATACTAGATTGTTCTTTTGTCACTTTGTGTCTCATTTTTGTAATATTTTGTCTGTTTTTGTTGGGTTTTTTGCCTGACTTTTGTCGTTTATCTCATGATTTTGTCCTTTTATGTTTCCTTTTTGTCTCGCTTGTGATTTTTTGTCTTATTTTTGTCATTTTGTGTTTTGCTTTATTCATTGGTTTGTTTCTTATTTTTGTTCTTTTGTGTTTTTGTCTCGCTTGTGTTGTTAGTCTATTCTTCAAACTTTTTGCCTCTGATGTTTCTTGTCATTTTTTTTCATTTTGTGTCTCCTTTTGTAATATTTTGTCTTGTTTTTGTTATTTTTTGTCAGATTTTTCTCATTTTGTTTCTTGTTTTTGTTGTTTTGTGTTTTTTTTGTCTCGCTGGCATTGTTTGTCCATTTTTTGTCATTTTGTTTCTTGCTTTTGTCATTTTTTGTCTCGTTTGTGTCATTTGTGTAATTTTTGTCTGGTTTTTGTCGTTTGTCCTTTTTCGTTGCTTTGTTACTTTTTGTTAAATTTTTTGTTTCTTTTTGTTTTGTTTCATGTAGGGAGTCTCAGTTTTTGTCATTTTGTTTTGAAATTGCAAAAAGTAAAACTCCTTAAATGTGAACATTTTGCACTAAAACAAAGGAACCATTTGGTGTTGTGTTGGAGTTGTGGGGTTGTTTATAAGGTATTGTTCTGTGATTTTACTGACCACTGGAGATCAAACTGGACTGAATGAACTTTGACACCCCTGATCTAGACCATAAAATATCACAGAAACTATATAAAACTCAGTTGGGATTCTTTTTTTTTTTGGGTTAGACCACTCTGCTTTATATTGAAGTGGCACAGTCGAGTATATTTCTGTACCCAGAAACTTAACTTGTAGTTTTCTCTGTCCAGATGTTCTCCCAGCAGTCAATGACTCTGCCAGCTACCAGCTCTCCAACTCCTCCTTCCTGTCAGCAGGTAAAAGTTCTGTTCTTGTGGTTGGGTTCAGTCAGCATGTCTCTTAGTCTCAAAATAGAAACTAGGAGTCATGAGAGTTTTGAGATATTTTGAGTTTTTGAACCTGAAGTTCAGACAGAAAATGTTCTCTTAGCCTTTTTCATCAGGAATTTGTGGGATCCAAACAGACAAACTTATGTTTTGCTCACTGCCATTCAAGGTCAGACGTGTGTGTAATCTCATTCCTTCTTAAAACTCTCTTTTTCTGCAAATTCAGACAGTCATTGAAGCTCCCTATTTTCTTTAAAGACAACTGAGCTGCCCTGAACCTTTTATAGAATATAAATAAGAATGTATTTTGGTGCTGAAACAACTTGTTGATTGACAGAAAATGAAGTTGTTTTCACAATGAATTAATGTTTGCAAAAAAAGAAATGAAAAGATCAGTTTCAGTGTGGTTTATGTACAGTAAGCTTTGGTAAAGCAGAGAGACATTAACTGATAACGAATACAGTATTCTCTGGTCCAGACTGGAACGGAGGTCCTCCTGTTTCTCTTTAATCTTGCACTGATGATCAGTCTTTTTTGTCACACTGAAGCATACATTTTTAAAGACTCTAAATAGTTTTCATATTTGGACTTTGACTAAACCAGCATGTAGATATCTATGTGCTGGTTCAGTAGAAGCTGCTCTCTGTGCCCTTCTGTTTGTCTTTAATTAGATGAAAGTTCTGGGTCCTTTTGGTTCTGACCGGTCCAAAGATCTTCCTCTTACTCTTTAATCTTGCGCTGAATATCAGGAGGGAAAACAGAAATCAGTGGTTTAATCTCCAGTTTATCGTGCTCATTTTTGAATGGAATTATCCTAAACTGGATGTCATGGTTCTCTGCCAGAAACTGGTGGATATTGGTTGATTACCCCAAGGGATGGAGTTTAGATATTTCGGGATTTTGTTCACGAGTAACAGGAAAATCGAGCCGGAGGTGGAGTGATAGAGCATCGGCAGTAATGTGGTTGTTGTATCCAAGGGCGTCAGTTTGTTTTTAAAAGT
Source organism: Acanthochromis polyacanthus (assembly GCF_021347895.1). Lineage (NCBI taxonomy): Eukaryota > Metazoa > Chordata > Actinopteri > Pomacentridae > Acanthochromis > Acanthochromis polyacanthus. The sequence continues at coordinate 3,854,976 of NC_067121.1, forward strand.
ACTAAAAATAACTGGGTTTACAACGGCTTACATGTGAAGAATTTGAATGTGTTGGAGACAAAATGACCCCTGACAAAAAGTGGGGGGGACACGTCCCCACCATCCCCCCTAAACTGACGCCTATCTTTGTATCGGACAACCCGGTCTCACGGGGATTCGTGAAACTGTCACGTAAGTTTTAGTTTCGGTTTCGTGCGCACCAACACGATTTCGTCATGTTTTTCGTGCCGCTCACCACGAAATGTTTTTCGCTGTGGTAATCACATCTGAAAGTGGTTTATACCGGCGGATTCATGACGATCGAAGCTGTCCATCGGCGTATACTGCTTGTGTGATTGCGTTTGCGGCCGCCGGACATTCTTGAAATTCCTATGCAAATTGGTAAGTGTACCACCGGCTTATGGTTAGGTTATGGTTAGGTTATGGTTAGGTTATGTTTAGGGTTATGGTTAGGGTTATGTTTAGGGACGATGTCATGCAAAATATAGCGTTGGATTCGCCGCGGTTTTACATTAAAAATATAATATACACATTCTTTTGAAATACGTTCTGAGTGGCACGAAAAGTCCGCCGTTTAAAATACATTGGTGCGCATTTCGTGGTGAGCGGCACGAAAAACATGACGAAATCGTGTTGGTGCACACGAAGCCGAAACAAAAATTTACGTGACAGTTTCACGAATCCTCGTGAGATCGGGCTGTATCGGACTATTATGTTGAAGAGAGGTTCTTGATTTACGAGCAGGTATCCGTTCCAGCCTCTCACTGTGAGGGTTCTCTGGGTCCTTTTGGTCCAGACTGGTGCAGAGATCATCCTGTTCCTCTTTAATCTTGTGCTGAATCTTTTCGATGACACTGAATCCTAATTCTTTTTCAAAGAAAGACTCCACATATTTTTCATTTTCCATTAAGCCAGCATAAAGGTAAATTTGTCCTGATTTAATGCAGGTGCTTGGTGCAGAGTTCCTCCTGCTTTTTCTTTAGTCGGTGGAGGTTCTGGGTCTTTGTGGTCCAGACTAGAGTTTCTTTCTTTTTAAAAAGCTGCTGGTCAGCCAGAACTTTCAGTTTCTTACAGTACATTTAGAAACGGTACATTTCAATTATCATCCAGTATTTGTAAGTACTGTATAATGTATTATATGAATAAAGGTGGTTAAAAAAACAAAAAACTAAAGCAAAATACAAGAAAGGATTCATCTGGTCACTTTGCAGTGTAAGAGCAGAAAGAGTTTAAAGAGACTATCATAATAGTACCGTCTTGCTTCCAACTGTTCCTGAACTCTCTGCAAATGGTGCCCATCTGTAAGTTTATCAGATAAACAAACAAGATGTGGAGGCGCAGGTTGACTAAAAACATCTCAGCTGTGACTCAGGTTCTGTAAATGATCGCTGTTGTTGTTTTCTGACCAGCAGAGATGGATACGCTAATGATCAGCGGACTGCAGAACCAGAATGACACCACGGGGATGGACGGCGACCTCATCACCCCAACGTCGGCCACGCCCTCCCTGCTGAAGCCTGCTGGTACGCTCACTAATTGGCCCTCGGGTCCCGGGTTGAACACCCAGGGTGAGACCTGCAGGGTCAAACATACATGACACTCCACTACAGTCTAGTATGTGAAAGACGATGGTGTTGCATTACGACAATGATTTATTTGTTTATTTATTGGGATCGTTTCAGACCTGCTGCAGTGTCATTAAGGCAAAAAAAAGAGAAACTAAGACACAAAAAACTAAAATAATGTGTGAAAACAAGTAGAATGAGGTTTAACTTGGTAACTGTTTCCTGTGTGCTTCAAACCCAATACTAAAACACCCTTTTAAAAACCCAAGAAACCTTTACTCTTCTATATTATTACAGTTTTCAGCCTTTTAATGTATATTTTCTTAAACTGTCTTATAGTTGGACTTATTTAGAGATCCAGATTGCTCCATAAGTTTACCCAACAAACTGATAAACATCTTCTCTTCATAGTAGAACAAGCAAATTTTTTTTTTTAAATGAGAACCTCCCTAATTTGTAATGTTGCTTCTGAACAGTTGTGGTAGATTAGATTATTTTTTATTGTGCTCTACATCACTTTAGTTGATCCGTGGCATCGAAAACCACTGAAATATCAGGAGGCAAAACAGAAAATAGTGGTTTAATCTTTAGTTTATCATGCTGATTTTTGAATGTAATTATCATAAATTGGAGGTCATGGTTCTCTGCCGGAAACTGGTGGATATCTGTTGGTTGCCCCAAGGCAAAGAGGTTGATATTTTGTGATTTTGTTCATGATTGACGGTTAAATCGACCAGGAGGTGGACAGACAGCAGCAACAGAATTGTGGTTGCTGTACGGGACTGTTGTAGTGAAGAGGGATTTTTGATTACTAGTATATACAGATTATAGTATAGTAGGTATATGTTCCAACGCTTAACCCCTAACTGTTAAGGTTGGAATGTACAGTATACCCTCTAGTACAGAGGGATTCTTGATTTACTATTAGGTACACATTCCAACGCTTAACTGTGAAGGTCGAAATGTATATCTACTAGTAAAGATGGACTTGAATTACTGTTAGGTATACGTTCCAGACCTCACAGTTAAGGGTTGGAACAAATACACACGTGGACAAAATTGTTGGTACCCCTCAGTTAAAGAAGGAAAAACCCACAATTCTCACTGAAGTCACTTGAAACTCACAAAAGTAATAAATAAAAATTTATTGAAAATTAAATAATCAAAATCAGCCATCACTTTTGAATTGTTGATTAACATAATTATTTAAAAAAACAAACTAATGAAATAGGGCTGGACAAAAATGATGGTACCCATAACTTAATATTTTGTTGCACAACCTTTTGAGGCAATCACTGCAATTAAACCATTTCTGTATTTGTCAATGAGCGTTCTGCAGCTGTCAACAGGTATTTTGGCCCACTCCTCATGAGCAAACAGCTCCAGTTGTCTCAGGTTTGATGGGTGTCTTCTCCAAATGGCATGTTTCAGCTCCTTCCACATATGTTCAATGGGATTCAGATCTGGGCTCATAGAAGGCCACTTTAGAATAGTCCAACGCTTTTCTCTCAGCCATTCTTGGGTGTTTTTGGCTGTGTGTTTTGGATCGTTGTCCTGTTGGAAGACCCATGACCTGCGACTGAGACCAAGCTTTCTGACACTAGGCAGCACATTTCTCTCCAGAATGCCTTGATAGTCTTCAGATTTCATCGTACCTTGCACACTTTCAAGACACCCGGTGCCAGATGCAGCAAAGCAGCCCCAAAACATTACTGAGCCTCCTCCATGTTTCACCGTAGGGACAGTGTTTTTTCTTCGTATGCTTGGTTTTTGAGTCTATGAACATAGAGTTGATGTGCCTTACCAAAAAGCTCCAGTTTGGTCTCATCTGTCCAAAGGACATTCTCCCAGAAGCTTTGTGGCTTGTCAACATGCATTTTTGCAAATTCCAGTCTCGCTTTTTTATGAGTTTTTTTCAGCAGTGGTGTCCTCCTTGGTCGTCTCCCATGAAGTCCACTTTGGTTCAAACAACGACGAATGGTGCGATCTGACACTGATGTACCTTGGCCTTGGAGTTCACCTTTAATTTCTTTGGAGGTTGCTCTGGGCTCTTTGGATACAATTCCAACGATCCGTCTCTTCAATTTGTCATCAATTTTCCTCTTGCGGCCACGTCCAGGGAGGTTGGCTACTGTCCCGTGGGTCTTGAACTTCTGAATAATATGAGCCACTGTTGTCACAGGAACTTCAAGCTGTTTAGAGATGGTCTTATAGCCTTTACCTTTAAGATGTTTGTCTATCATTTTTTTTCGGATGTCCTGGGACAATTCTCTCCTTCGCTTTCTGTTGTCCATGTTCAGTGTGGTACACACCTTTTCACCAAACAGCAGGGTGACTACTTGTCTCCCTTTAAATAGGCAGACTGACTGATTATGAGTTTGGAAACACCTGTGATGTCAATTAAATGACACACCTGAGTTAATCATGTCACTCTGGTCAAATAGTTTTCAATCTTTTATAGAGGTACCATCATTTTTGTCCAGGCCTGTTTCATTAGTTTGTTTTTTTAAATAATTATGTTAATCAACAATTCAAAAGTAATGGCTGTTTTTGATTATTTAATTTTCAATAAATTTTTATTTATTGTTACTTTTGTGAGTTTCAAGTGATTTCAGTGAGAATTGTGGGTTTTTCCTTCTTTAACTGAGGGGTACCAACAATTTTGTCCACGTGTGTACCTACTAGTAAAGTGGGATTCTCCATTTATGAGTTGGCGATCCAATCCTACACCATAAGGGGTGGAATGTAAATCGACTAGTACAGAGGGCTTCTTTATTTATGAGGAGGTATATGTTCCAACCCCTAACCATCAGGGTTGGAATGTATAGCTACTAGTAAAGAGGGATTCTCAGTTTACTAGTAGGTATACATTCCTACCCTAAACCGTAAGGGGTGGAATGTATACCTACTAGTACAGAGAAATTCTTAATTACTAGTAAGTTTCAACCCTTAACTGTGAGGGTCTTAACATGTACCTACTAGTAAATCGAGAATCTCTCCTTACTTGTAGGTGTAGTATACCTATTAGTAAAGAGGGATTCTCAGTTTATTCGTAGGTATACGTTCCAACCCTTGACCGTCAGAGGTGGAACGTATACCTCCGAGAAAGGAAACTATGACGTTTTTGTCATATTTTGGACGACATACTCAACTAACACGATTTTATCCTTTATTGGACGACATACTGAACTAAAACGTTCTTGTCATATCTTGGACGACATACTAAACTATGACACTTATTGCACATTTTGGACGACAGACTACTCTGATGTTTCTTGCATATTTTGAACGACATAGTAAACTATGACTTTTTACATATATATTTTGGACGATATACTAACCTATGATGTTTTTGTCACATTTTGAACAACATACTAAACTATGATTTTTTTGCCACATCTTGGACGACATACTAAACTATGACATTTTTTTCTCATTTTGGACGTCATACTAAACTGACATTTTTGTCACATTTCGGACGTCATACTAAACTATGACTTTTTCTCACATTTTAGAAGACATACTAAACTATGATATTTTTTTTCTCATTTTGTACGACATACTAAACTATGACGTTTTTTGTATATTTTGGACGATATACTAAGATATGAAGTTTTTGTCATATTTTGGACGACATACTAAACTATGACACATTTTTCACATTTTGAACGTCATACTAAACTATGACTTTTTTTTGCACTTTATGGACGAACATACGAAACTATGACCTTTTTGCACATTTTGGACGACTTACGAAAACATGACCTTTTTGCACGACATACTAAACTATGACGTTCTTGTCACATTTTGGACGGCATACTGAAGTATGAAATATTTTGCATGATATACTTAACTATGATGTTTTTTGAATATTGTGTTATCTTTTTTTTGCGACAGCAGCAGTGAATATGCAGCAAAGGGCCACGGGCGGGAATCGAACCCAGGCTGCTCTGTCGAAGACCAGCCCCTATACATGTGTCGCCTGCTTAACCCAATGAGCTATATGGGCGCTTGTTTCTGCCCATTTTTACGACATACTAACCTATGACGTTATGTCACATTTTGGACGACATACTAAACTACGACGTTTCTGCACAATTTGGACGACATACTTAACTATGACATTCTTGTCACATTTTGGACGGCATACTAAACTACGACCTTTTTTGAGTATTTTCTTCTTGCAACAGCAGCAGTGAGTATGCAGCAAAGTGCCACAGGCAGGAATCGAACCCAGGCCACTCTGTCGAAGACCAGCCCCTATATGTGTGTCGCCTGCTTAACCCGATGAGCTATATGGGCGCTCGTTTCCACACATTTTTACGACATACTAACCTATGACGTTTTTGGTCACATTTTGGACGACATACTAAACTATGACATTTTTTTCACATTTTGGACGTCATACAAAACTGACGTTTTTTGCACATTTTGGACGACATACTAAATGATAACGTTCTTGTCGCATCTTGGACGACATACTAAACTATGAAGTTTTTTCAGATTTTGAACGACATACTAAACTGTGACGTTTTTTCAGATTTTGGACGACATACTAAACTATGACGTTTTTGTCACATTTTGGATGACATACAAAACGATGACATTTTTTGTACATTTTGGAGAACAGAGTAAACTATTACTTTTTTGCATGACATACTAAACTATGACGTTCTTGTCACATTTTGGTCGACATACTGAAGTATGAAATATTTTGCATGACATACTTGACTATGATGTTCTTTGAATATCATGTTATCTTCTTTTTGCGACAGCAGCAGCGAATATGCAGCAAAGGGCCACGGGCGGGAATCGAACCCAGTCCACTCTGTCGAAGACCAGCCCCTATATGTGTGTTGCCTGCTTAACCCGATGAGCTATATGGGCGCTCATTTCCACACATTTTTACGACATACTAAACTATGACGTTATGTCACATTTTGGAAGACATACTAAACTATGACATTTTTTTTCTCATTTTGGACGTCATACTAAACTCTGACATTTTTGTCACATTTCGGACGTCATACTAAACTATGACTTTTTCTCACATTTTAGAAGACATACTAAACTATGATATTTTTTTTCTCATTTTGGACGACATACTAAACTATGACGTTTTTTGTATATTTTGGACGATATACTAAGATATGAAGTTTTTGTCGTATTTTGGACGACATACTAAACTATGACACATTTTTCACATTTTGAACGTCATACTAAACTATGACTTTTTTTTTGCACTTTATGGACGAACATACGAAACTATGACCTTTTTGCACATTTTGGACGACTTACGAAACCATGACCTTTTTGCACGACATACTAAACTATGACGTTCTTGTCACATTTTGGACGGTATACTAAACTTTGACATTTTTTGAATATTTTCTTTTTGCAACAGCAGCAGTGAGTATGCAGCAAAGTGCCACAGGCAGGAATCGAACCCAGTCCACTCTGTCGAAGACCAGCCCCTATATGTGTCTTGCCTGCTTAACCCTGGGCGCTCATTTCCACACCTTTTTACAACATACTAAACTATGACGTTTTTGGTCACATTTTGGACGACATACTAAACTGTGACCTTTTTTTCACATTTTGAACGACATACAAAACTGACGGTTTTTGCACATTTTGGACGACATACTAAACGATAACGTTCTTGTTGCATCTTGGACGACATACTAAACTATGACGTTTTTGTCACATTTTGGATGACATACAAAACGATGACATTTTTTGTACATTTTGGAGAACAGAGTAAACTATTACTTTTTTGCATGACATACTAAACTATGACGTTCTTGTCACATTTTGGTCGACATACTGAAGTATGAAATATTTTGCATGACATACTTAATTATGATGTTCTTTGAATATCATGTTATCTTCTTTTTGCGACAGCAGTAGCGAATACGCAGCAAAGCGCCATGGGCGGGAATCGAACCCAGGCCACTCTGTCGAAGACCAGCCCCTATACATGTGTCGCCTGCTTAACCCAATGAGCTATATGGATGTTTGTCTCTGCGCATTTTTACGACATACTAAGCTATGACGTTATGTCACATTTTGGAAGACATACTAAACTATGACATTTTTTTCTCATTTTGGACGTCATACTAAACTCTGACATTTTTGTCACATTTCGGACGTCATACTAAACTATGACTTTTTCTCACATTTTAGAAGACATACTATACTATGATATTTTGTTTCTCATTTTGGACGACATACTAAACTATGACGTTTTTTGTATATTTTGGACGATATACTAAGATATGAAGTTTTTGTCATATTTTGGACGACATACTAAACTATGACATATTTTTCACATTTTGAACGTCATACTAAACTACGACTTTTTTTTTGCACTTTTAGGACGAACATACGACCTTTTTGCACATTTTGGACGACATACTAAACTATGACATTTTTTTCACATTTTGGACGTCATACAAAACTGACGTTTTTTGCACATTTTGGACGACATACTAAACGATAGCGTTCTTGTCGCATCTTGGACGACATACTAAACTATGACGTTTTTTCAGATTTTGAACGTCATACTAAACTGTGACGTTTTTTTCACATTTTGAACGACATACTAAACTATGACGTTTTTTCAGATTTTGGACGACATACTAAACTATGACGTTCTTGTCACATTTTGGTCGACATACTGAAGTATGAAATATTTTGCATGACATACTTAACTATGATGTTCTTTGAATATCATGTTATCTTCTTTTTGCGACAGTAGCAGTGAATATGCAGCAAAGGGCCACGGGCGGGAATCGAACCCAGGCCACTCTGTCGAAGACCAGCCCCTATACATGTGTCGCCTGCTTAACCCAATGAGCTATATGGGTGCTTGTTTCTGCGCATTTTTACGACATACTAACCTATGACGTTATGTCACATTTTGGAAGACATACTAAACTATGACATTTTTTTCTCATTTTGGACGTCATACTAAACTCTGACATTTTTGTCACATTTCGGACGTCATACTAAACTATGACTTTTTCTCACATTTTAGAAGACATACTATACTATGATATTTTGTTTCTCATTTTGGACGACATACTAAACTATGACGTTTTTTGTATATTTTGGACGATATACTAAGATATGAAGTTTTTGTCATATTTTGGACGACATACTAAACTATGACATATTTTTCACATTTTGAACGTCATACTAAACTACGACTTTTTTTTTGCACTTTTAGGACGAACATACGACCTTTTTGCACATTTTGGACGACATACTAAACTATGACATTTTTTTCACATTTTGGACGTCATACAAAACTGACGTTTTTTGCACATTTTGGACGACATACTAAACGATAGCGTTCTTGTCGCATCTTGGACGACATACTAAACTATGACGTTTTTTCAGATTTTGAACGTCATACTAAACTGTGACGTTTTTTTCACATTTTGAACGACATACTAAACTATGACGTTTTTTCAGATTTTGGACGACATACTAAACTATGACGTTCTTGTCACATTTTGGTCGACATACTGAAGTATGAAATATTTTGCATGACATACTTAACTATGATGTTCTTTGAATATCATGTTATCTTCTTTTTGCGACAGTAGCAGTGAATATGCAGCAAAGGGCCACGGGCGGGAATCGAACCCAGGCCACTCTGTCGAAGACCAGCCCCTATACATGTGTCGCCTGCTTAACCCAATGAGCTATATGGGTGCTTGTTTCTGCGCATTTTTACGACATACTAACCTATGACGTTATGTCACATTTTGGAAGACATACTAAACTATGACATTTTTGTCACAATTTGGACGGCATACTAAACTGTGACGCTTTTATCCATATTTTGGAATACATACTAAACTATGACTTTTTCGTCACATGTTGGACATTTTGCATTCTTGATTTACTCGTCGATATACTTTCAACCCTTACCTGTGAGGTCGGAACATGTCCCTCCTCGTTAATCAAGAATCCCTCCTTACTTGTAGGTATAGCATATCTACTACTAATCGAGACCCACCATCAGGTCGAATGCAGTTTTTGGACTTGATTAAATACTTTCAAAATTTGGGACATTCCCTCTAACTTCAGCTTCATAGTGTTTATTGCCTACAGGCCAATGCTAGCATGCTAACATGCTAAATTATACCTCCTTCCTTAGTCTTTTTGGGCCTGTTGGTGTGTACATCTTGTTTAGCTCCAACTTTCAGAGCAACATAAACAGCTGTGACTTTGAGTTAACTTGTATTTTTCACACCTGAGCTTCGTCTCTGAAGGTAACGGTGACATCACTCCCTTCCCATCTGTGTCCGCCTGCCGCCGCCATCTTCTCTCTGCTGCTTTTTTTCTGTCAGACTTGTGTTTTTCCAAGCTGCTCATAATTACATTTGGCCATCACTGACCATCCGGCAGCTTCAAACAAAAAACAAAAAACCAGCAGAAATCATTTCCCCGCTGCTTCGATGACTCACTTGGCTCGGGCGTTTCCTCTAATGTGTTGCTGCTTTTACAGATATGAATGAAGCCGTCGCAGAGGAAGCACTCAAGATAAAAAAGGATCCGATGACCCACAATCCTCCAGGAACCAGCCTGGGTGAGCCAGACGTACAGTTGGTCTCCATCACAACAGGAACACGCTGCTGCTTCTTAATATAAAAGAACAGTTGGAGATGAAGTCCTTTAGAGTGACGTAATCAAACCAAGCAGTGAGTCACCCTGAAGCTTCTAAAACTGCTTCCTGTCAGGGAGAGATGCTGCATTTAATCCCTGGTTGGTCTAAATTAAACTCAAACTAAAAGACAAACAGAATAATCAGAGATTAAGTTGATTTTCTTGTGTGTAACATGAAGGAAAATACACTTTTGGAAAAACAAACTGAAACTACTCAACTGCAAGATAATACAGCTGCTCAGAGCTCACTTTAAATACATTAAAGTGCTTAAAATCAATCCGGTGTTGATGTTTGACAGCGGAAAAACTCTCATCAATTGAACAGTCAGACTTTTATTTTTACTGGATTTTTCTTATAAATGAGTGTTACAGAAGAACACAACACCTTTATATTTATGTTATACATGACGGTAAAAACAGGCAGTCAAAAGACAAAAATGTAAAGTGAAGTAATAAAGCATGAATAAAATAGGTAAAAATGTCTCAATAAATAGAGAAATAAATGGCAAGAACAGTGGAGAAGCCAAGCAGTCCCACAGATCACCATAAATCACAGGAACTAACGCAGTACTTTAACTTTTTTTATAGTCCACTAGCGGTCAGCAGAGGCAGAAAAGAAAAAACCTGAAACAGGAAGTGATTCTATTTTTACCAGAGAAATGTCATCTTACAACTTAAAATTTGATTACATTTGTACGTTTTTGGGCTTTTACTCAACAGCGGCAGTCAAAACAGACGTTTTAGTTTCATTTTAACCTGAAAAACTCAAACTAAACGTTTTTTTATTCACAGATTCCAGATTTCTTTCAAATCCAAGGTTGCAAAAAACACAAAACCCAAGTTACAGTTTGAACAGAACTGTAAGAAAACGACACTCAGAAAACATTTTGATTCGTTTTTATCCTCCGTTGCAGATTCAGTTTCAGACGGAGAAACAGGAAGTGAAGCAGAATCTGAGTCGTCCTCTTCGTTTATTTCTGGAAACACGAAGACGGATCGAAGCCAAACATCAACTGTTGATGTGACATCAGCTCCCCTCAGGACTACAACTACCAGAGAGCTGACATCGACGCCTGTGGAAGAGTCAGCAGAGGAAGGTGTGGGAGAAATATGTCTTTTTTTCAATCATTTCCTTAAATATTTTGTTTCTGCACGTTTTGCATCTGATCCTATTCGTACATTTACAGAAATGTAGATTATTTATATGTTTGACAACCTTTTGACTGAAAAATTAACTGGAAAAATGTGATTTCTTAAGTTGTTGTGAAGAGATGAGAAAAAAACGGACTCTTTTAAGGTCGTCTGGATGTCATGAAACCAGAAATTTTAAAATGATCAACACCCGACAATCAAATGAATGTATTTTAACATAAACTGTAATGTCAACAGATTGAACAGTCATGACATCAGCCTTCCAACGTTAGTAGCTAGCACAGTGTTAGCCTGAACGTGCTCACATTAGTGTCTGTAAATAATGTTTTCTTTTGCAACTTTCGCATTGCGATGTTTTTTTCTCTTCACTTCAACATTTTTTAGTCAAATACATCAGAAACGGACTAGAATTAGTATAAAATACATGTAAATAAATGTATATTTATATGTAGAAATAAATATATAAATGCTAATAATAAAAAAGAAAATAATAATAAAAATACAGAGATAAATTATTAATTAAGTCATTAATAATGTAAAAAAAGCAATTGAAAATAAAATAAATGAATATATACATACATTTTTAGTATTTTTAGTTAGTGCTTCATGTTTGTGTTATAATTCAGTCTAAGGTAGTCAAAAAAGTGCAAAGTTTACTGAGTAATTAACACAGGATTAAACTTGTATAAATAAATAAAAAGGAAAAGAAAAGCAGCAGTCGGCTTTAGTGCTCACATGTTTTTAACTCTATTAAACCGGATGTTTGAGATGTTTTGATGAATTTCAGATGTTTCCTCCTTTAGATGGTTAAATTTCTGGCTGTTTCTCGTCTCTGATCCTCGACTTAAACCCTAAATATCTCCGCTCATGACTCTCGCTGTGTTTCGTTTGATGTTTTTCTTTTTCATCAGGATTTCCAGCAGCTACGGCATCTAAACTATCCTCACTAATTTGAGTTTTGGTGTCCATTTGGCACCAAAGTTCTGCTTCTGTTGACGTCTCTTACTCTCTCTGTCACTGAAAAAAAAAAAGCCTTCAGGTCTGGAAAAGTAAAGTTTTTTTTATCTGCATTCTGACCACCAGCCAGCAGGGGGCGACTCTTCTGCTTACAGTCTATGAGAAAATGAGCGGACTTCTCATTAGATTTGTTACCTCAGTAAACATCTCTTAATGACTTTATGGTCTCAATCACCAGTTTCAAGCCTCCTTCAATACATCATGATGCTAATTTAGTAAATTACGGTTGAATTTAGAAGTAAATAGAAAAAGAAAACAACAGTCAACGAACCAATAGTTGACGTCTCTGTTGCTACATCCATCTTTTTTATACATATTCTGATTTTACAGATGAAGCTGAATCAAAGTTGCCCCTAACACATAATAGTGTTTATTTTATACAAATATTTATAGCGGTAAAAAAAAAAAATCTCACACTTGCAGGTTCAGTCGTCACAACAGCTTCATCTCTGTTGTCGGTCAAACCTCAGATGAGTCCAGACGTGGAAATAACAACAAATGAGAAACTTCCTGTGTCATCTGGAGAAGAAGAAGAGGATGAAGAGGATGAAGATGATGAAGAGGAGAAGCAGGAGGCGTTTGATGAACACGGTGAGTTCAAACTGTGTCACAGAAACACCAGAATGAATGAAGAACAGACGTGAATAAATGAGAAGATTAACATCTGTGTTGCTCTTCTTCTTCTTCAGTTTTTGATTTGCTCACAACAGAAACAACAAAAACAGCAGCAACAACAACACAGTCAACCGCCACACCGATTTATGAATCCGTCGAAGTGAAAGAAGACTTGACACCGATTGACTTGAAAATATCAAATCTTTTTCTACAGAGAAAAACATTGTTACTGTGCTGCAGATAAAGCAGTAAAATCATGTTTCATTGATTTACCAAGACAATAAATGAAAGATTTTCTTTGTAAAGTGTTTTCTCTCCACTTTACACCTGATATTCAAGTAAAAGAGAGAGATCAGGGTTCAATAACTGATCGATCATCAAAACCAAACATCACCTTAGCTTATTATAAACAAACATGTTCTAATTATTATTCTCTCATAGCTATTCATTTATGTGTTGTTTGTTTGTAAAAGTAAAAACATTCCTGAGCAAAAGTTTCTATCCACTTGTAAAGACCATCATTAGTCTTGAGTTTCCAGACTCCAGAAACAGAACATTAAAGCTCAACTGAAGTTTGGACAAAGAAAAAGCAGGAAAAGGCTTTCTGGAGGAAAGTTCTGTGGTCACATGAAACTAAAACTGATCAGAAATATGTTTGGAGGAGAGAAGGTGAGGCCTTTAAACGCAAGAACACCAAACCTACCACCAAGCATGGCGGCGGCAGTATCATGCTCTGGGGCTTAACACGAGAAACGACCAAAAAGGGACACAAAATTATTAAAATGAAGCACAAAACAATAGAAATGAGAGACGAAACAACCTAATTTAGGCACAGAATTACCAGAAGTACCCAAATGAGATACAACACAGCTAACGTTTTCATCATTTATCCACCAGAAACTGCAAAACAAGAAAGAATCTATAGATTTTCAACTTTCCGACACTCTGTAACATGTCCAAAATGGCATGTCAATAAAGTAGTCCAAGATGACTAAAACATAGATCAAAATGGTTTAAAAGTTGTCTAAAAATGGTTTAACCCTTTGATGGACAACATAAGTCAAACGTAACCCAAATCCAATGGAAAATGGGTATCTTCTGACCCACACTGTGCATCAAAGGGTTTCAAGTTGCCCAAAATGACACAAAATCTGTCCAAAATGACAACAAAGAAATCATCCAAAATGACTAAAAAGTGGTTGGTCCAAAATGGTTTACAAATTTCCCAAAATTACTCAAACATGCCCAAAATAACAAAAATAAATTGTCCAGAATGGAAAAAAATGGTGAATAATGACTAAGAATTGACTTGACCTGTCCAAATTGACTCAAAAATGACTCTAGACCTGTCCAAAATTACTTTAAAAATGGTTAAAAATGACTCACGATGAGTGGGAAATCTGTTAGTAAAGAAATGGTTCCATCAGGATAGAATGAAGGTTGTAGACTGGTCTCCCCAAAGTCCTGACTGAAGCCCATCAAGAACCTGTGGACTGATGAAGAAACAAGTCAGAAAGACAACAGCGTCTCTCTGACATTGATAGTATAATAATACTGCCACCTCCATGCTTGACAGTAGGCACATCTGGCTAACTTTAACCTGCTGTGTTTCCCAGTAACACTTCTCAGTGAATCGGGCGGACTTCTGCACCTGAGATTCTAAAAAAGCTCATTTTTACTTGAATAATATCAAACATTTGTGTTCAGTCGTATGGAAAGAAAACACAAATTAGCCACCTGGAATGAGAGTTTCCCAAATGGCATTAAGGCTCTCTGTCATCTGTTGGGTTTAAAGATAGAAAAGGGCTGCAGGAAACTCAAACTTTTTGACCTAATTTTTCTTTTTCTTTTTTTTTGTTTTAGCCCAAAACTTCGTCATTAAGGCAGAGAGTTAGTGTGACTCATCCAGACATAAGAATTGAAATTAATTAAAAAAAAAACTTTTTAAAGTAAACATGTAAAGCAGAATTATCCTGAAACCCTCAGAACCCTGAAACCTACCTGAAAATTTAAAAGGCAGAAAGAAGAACCACTAAATCTGAGTGTAAAATGGAGATATGTCATCAAAATGAGGCATAAACAGTCTGTTTGATGTTAGGGTTTTGCATGAAAAATGTAAACAAACCTTCAGCTACTGGATTGTGTTAAAGCGATGGATAATCACTACATTTAGTCCAGTTTTAAGATAAAGTTCACTCAGGAACGTCTAATCAATGCAGCCATTTTCCACCAACAGATGGGACGACGTGATTCATCCTCAGTTTGTAATCTTTGATCATCTTCACTCTCAGGTCCAGAGTTTCCCACCAGAACCACAACGAGGTCCGCGCAAGACGATCCGACCGCTCCGAGCCACGGTGGGGAAGCTAAGAGTTTAATTAAAGCCTCAGACGAGAGGAATTCATTAAAAGTTCTCACCATCTTGAACATTTGCATATTTGCAGAAAAGTGTCAGAATCGCTTGAATGTGTCGGGTTCCGGTGAAGCGAGAAGACCAGCCTCGAGGAAGCTCCTCAGTTTTCTTCTGTTTAGCGCTACAGAGTCCTGCGAGGGTCACATTTTTAGATGTGCTTTACTTTGTCCTCCTGATGCATGGTGGAGCATTGGTTGTTTCAGTTAGAGTTCAGGGAAACAACACGTTGCGTTTACTGCCCATCGTTCACATTAAAACACTGATTCCTCCACCAAGGAACGGAGTTATGTGACGATTGGCGTACAGTTGATTGTCAGCAACATTACTCAAAAACAGAATAACAGACTTTGACAAAATGTTCAGGTCAGAAATGACACAAGGACCAAGTGATTCGATTTTGGCAGTGATGCAGCTTATAGTCCGGATCCACGGATTTGACTAAAAAGTGGTTTTTACGCCTTTACATAACATGTTTAACATCCTCAGATGGCATGAATCAATAATCTAAAGATGATCCAAAATGGGGAAAAAACACCCAAAATGACTCAAAAGTGATACAAAATGGTTTAAAAGCTGCTCAAAATGACTCCAAATGTGTCCAAAATAATAATAAGTGGTTCAAAATGACTAAAAAGTGTTTCGAAATTACTTAAAATTGGCTCAAAACGGTTTAAAATGTACCCAAAATTACTCAAAAATTGTCTGAAATGACAGAAGAAAATAGTTCAAAATGACTAGACATTGTCTTAAATGATTAAAAATCGTCCCAAATGACATAAAAATTGTCCAAAATTACTAAAAACTGGTCCAAAAGGATTCTTTTTTTTTTTTTACAAAACCTGTCCAAATTGAGTCAGAAATGACTTGAAACCTGTCCAAAGCTACTTTAAAAGAAGATTAAAAATGACTCAAACTTGGTTGGAAATGACTCGATGGTAAAGAAATGGTTCCATCAGACTAGAATGAATGACTGATCTCCCTAAAGTCCTGACTTAGACCCATCAAGTGAATCAAGTGCATTAGTGAGCTACAACGTAAGGCTAAAATGTTAGCATTAAGTTAGCTCTGAACTGCCTGGATGACGCTCTTTGGTTCCAGTGGTGATACCTGTGGTTACTGGTGAATAATTACATTATTGTAAATCTACAGTTACATGTTGAATAGTAGTCCAGAATTTGTCAAAATGACAGGAACATTTGTTCATTTGAAACCTGATTTTGGTCCAAAAATTTGTCCTCTTTGGTTGTTATTGAAAGAAACCGGTGTTTAAAGTTGCAACAGATGAAATATTAAAGCTTTTAACTGCTTTGAACTCTGGTCTCAGTCTCAGCTGTGTTATCTAGGGCTGAGCTTCTCATTTAAATGTGGAAATTCTTGGACCCTTGAACCTCTGACTTTCCTTTTTGCAGATCAGGAGGCTCCAACATCTGCAGCAGCAACAACATCCACAGGAAGACGAAGCTCCTCCATCAATCCTCAGTCAGATGTCGACGCCCGAAGCTCGACGACAGCAGCTGGAAACTCTCCGAACTTCACGACAAATGAAGCTGCATCTGAGACGAAACGACAAAACGGGGAAATAAAACCAGATGAAGCTCCGTGTGAAGAAGGAGAGCAGATGGGCAACTCGCCGGAGGAAGACGGTAAAGTTGAAGCCCTTTACCGTCTTTATTCGCATCGTTCTTCTGCAGGTTCAGCGGAAATTTAGCAAAAATGAACAAATGAAGCAAAGTTCCTTTCAGGGTTGAAGTTAATTTAAAGCTAACAGACATTAACAAGGAACAAAACAGAGATAATTGTGACTAAAACGCAATGTTTTTTTGTTCTTTTCTGAAAAATATCTAAGAAAAACCAGAGAAAGTGATGTTTCTATGGAAGCGTGAATGTGATTAAATCTAGAAAAGTTCATCAGGATTTTAAAAAAAATGATGTTAGTCACAGTCAAACTCACAACTCTGACTTTTATTCTCAGGCTTTGTTGGACTTTTATGTCAGAACTTTGACCTCTAATGTCAAATGTAAATCTTAAATCATGAAAACCTATAATTCATGAGCTCCTACCATTTAGTTATGATTTTAAAAAAGGCAAAGTTACAAGAAAAACACAAAACATCGACTTGTAATCCTGCTTTTAAATCTTTGTCAGAATTTAGACTTTTAATGCAAAATTTTATTCATAAAAACCTTTAATTTGATTGAAAAGCTTCATATAGGGTTGGAAATGAGCTTTTATAATTTAGTCATGATTTTTTTTTAAAAAAGGCAAAGATAAATTAAAAGTACTGACTGTTGATCTCTCGCTTTTTAATAATTAAAACTTTTTCCATACATCTGATTATTGTTTGCCAACTTATTTAATTAGTAGCTGATTAATTATCTGTCACTGGCAGCAATATTTAATCTACAACTCTCAATAAATGATTAATCATTTAAATTGCTCTTTAAGCAAAAATGCCCAAAATTCATGAGTTTTTTTTACATAGGTGTTAGCTAAAATGGCTCAACAGCGCCACCCGGAAAATTTCGGAAACTATGGCCAGTGTGTGTGACCTACAGCTAGGAAATTTTGTGCACATAAGTAACTCGCCAAGACGCACAGAACTGTAAACGACACCCATATCTAAATCACAACAGGAAGTCGGCCATTTTGAATTATGTGTCATATTTTAGACGATTTTGGGTCCTTTTTTGCACATTTTCAAAAGCTATAAACTTAAACAGGGTAACCCCGAGAGAGCTGAAACTTGGCCAGGATGTACAGCAGGTATGGGTGATCAAAAGTTAACAAAATGCTCCACAAAAATTTGAGGGCGAGGAAATGGTGGCTGGCGGAATTTCAACGTTTCACCATGAAACAGGAAGTGCTGCATAACCAGCCTGAACATGCTCCAATCTGGATCGAAGTTTACATGTGTGATCAGAGTCCAGTCCTGATGAATTCCACAGACCAAAATACAGTCACAGCGATAGCACCACCTGGTGGACATGCTTGGATTCGCTGACCAGCGAGGATGTGAGGACCTGACCAACGCTGCTTGCAGCTTTAATTAGTTTTTCTTCTATGATGCTGAATTTACCCATTACCTTCTGGACTGTTTGTAGGTTTCTAAGAATCTGTTGTGCTTTTCTGTGGCTCTGGGGATGGTTAGTGGATGAATTAATAGTGAAAAGAAACAGTTGTAGCCCTAAAGTAGATGTGTCTTCATTTTTAATCACTGATCTCGTTATTTCCCAACAGCTCCAAACCCTCCACTCCTACACGTCTCCTCTTCTGTATGTAAAAGGCAGAGATAAACTTTATTTTCCTTGTTATTCTGCTTTCAGACTGGGATGCAGCTCGGAAGAGGACGGTTCCGTTCTTCGCCTGGTCGCTGCTGGAGTCTGTCGGATTAACGGATATTCAGCTGCAGACCGACAGCAAAGGTAAACCAGGAAATAAACCCTTTTTATGCTGTTTCATAGTAATCAAAACTCTTAAAAGCATTCCCATTTCATAAAGCATAAGTTCCTCTTTTTAGTCAAATCTATCAAACACATCAGTTTCCTATGGTAACCAAAAACATCACTTTTCACAGTGAGCTGCTGTTCTGATTTGGTTACTTCTTAAACAAAGATTCTCAAGACAACCTTTCAAAAATAATCAAACCATCACTTTTTACAGTGAGTCACGCTTCTGATTTCTACACTTGTTTCAACATTAAAGAATGTAAGAATAGACGCTTGGTTAGTTCAAACTCATTCATTAGGTTATGACATAATTTGATCCTAAATCACAGGTTATTATATCACAATGTTCCCTTATTTAGCTGTTGTTCTGTCAGAGTCTCCCCTTTGTGGCTGATTCTGGGATCTCATATCTCCATGCTTCACAACACTACACTGTAATAAATGAAGAAATAAATCTATAAATCCTGGAACAAAACAGTGAAAATCTCTCAACAACGTCGCTAGAAACAATACATTAAATAACAGAACACTGGAATGTTAAATAACTGTAAAACCTGTGTAAATAGTGGCAATTTTTTAAAAATAGTTGGATTTTTTTTAGCAGATTGAAAGACGCGAAAGCGGTGTAATTTTACTGTCATGCACTGGAAAAAAAAAATTACAGATTTTTATAGGGTTTTCAGTCAACATGTAAATTAAACTTTTTTCTGTGATTTAACAAAAAATTTCACTCTGTGATCTATAATTTTTCTTTGAAGTAACATCAAATATCTGTAGAATGATGTTTTTTGCTGATTTGATGCAATAAAAGTGGTTTAATTTCATCTCCAGTTACCACTTGGAGAAATACTGGTTTTCATGTAAATTAATACTTTTTTGTACGATTCTATGAAATATTCTCTAGAATTTAACAAAACAAGGAAAATCTGTAAAATAACAGTTACAATAATTGCAATTTTTCAATCCCTGATTTAGATTTTTTTCAAGGAATAACAAATATCTGTAAAATAATTGGATTTTTATTTTTTTCTATGCATTAATTTTACAGTCAAATGTTGTAAAAGCACAAATTATTTTGTGCATAAAGACAGATTCCTTATATAAAGTTATTTACAGTGTATTTGAGCTACTTTTCTGTCTTTAGCTTTAAAACATCCCACTGAAGCAGATTTCCAGGTCAGACTTTAGTTTTTCTGCGTCCGTCTGTAATAAACGTTTCCTCAGAATGCAGCTTCACCTTCAGCCTCTACGGCAGCGACGGTCGAACCCACCGTCAGATGCCGGCGCTGGGAGAGATGCTCCACTGTCTGACGGGTCGATGTCCTCACGAGTACGAGATGTACGGCTGCTACTGTGGACAGGAAGGAGGAGGACAACCTCTGGACCAGCTGGACAGGTGGAGTCTGATTTAGAGGATCTGATGGTTCTGAACTAAAGTCAGAGCTTCAGGAGGAGTCTTTGGGTTGCTTACACCAGGACTTTAGCAGCTAATGCTAATATATTAGCATCTGTTTCTCAGGTTGTATGTAACAACACACCTGTATAGTAACACACCCGTATAGAACACACCCTTATAGAACACACCTGTATAGAACACACCCGTATAGAACACGCCCGTATAGAACACACCCTTATAGAACACACCCGTATAGAACACACCTTTATAGAACACACCCGTATAGAACACACCTTTATAGAACACACCCGTATAGAACACACCCGTATAGAACACACCCGTATAGAACACACCCGTATAGAACACACCTGTCCGTTTGTCCTGCTGGTCTCCACCAGGTGCTGTTTCTTCCATCACTGCTGCCTGAAGCAGATCACCTCGATGGGCTGCCGGTCAGACAGGAAGCTCAACGCTCAGATCACCTGCGAGAACAGAAAACCTCGATGTGAGTCCAGAAAATCCACCGACAGGAACTGAAACACACAAACTAAACAGAATTACAGACATTTTTCCAGAAATCATCTAAAACGATGGAAATTTGTTTTGAATTACATGAAAATACTCTAAAATGACTGGAAAACGATCTAAAAATCAGTCAGAATTTCTCTGAAATGATTAAAAATGATCCAGAATGACCCTAAATTTGTCCAAGATGCTTCAAAAATGATCTCAAAGGATTCTAAATATGTCTAAAATGATGTAGAATTACAGAAAAATTTCCAGAAATGACCTAAAATGATGAAAATTGTTTAAAATGACTGGAAAATGATCGAAAATCAGTCTGAATTTCTCTTAAATGATTAAAAATGATCTGGAATAAGTGAAAATTTGCAAAATGACGCTAAATTTGTCCAAGATGCTTAAAAAATCTGCAAAAATGAATCAAAAATTGTTGAAAATGACTTAAAACTGATTCAGAATTACAGAAAATTGGTCCGGAATTACACTAAAGTTGTCGGAAATGACAAAAATCTTCTTAAAACAACTTAAAAATGGACTAAAATTACTTAAATCTGTTCAAAATGAACTGAAAATTATTAAAAAATGACTGAAAACTCACAGAATGACATGAAGGGGTTAGAGGCAGAGTGGTCTAACCCACAAAACATCCAAACTGAGGTTTGATTTAGTTTCTGTGATGTTATATGGTCCAGATGTTAGTGTCAGACTGCTCTAAGCCACAACCCAACTATAACATCACAGTGGGATGTTAGACCATTCTGGAAAACATGACACTTTTAACCCATTTTTCTCCAAATCTACAGAAAGTGGGTCAGACCGCTCTGCTTCCAAACCTTCGGTGCTGCTTTAACAGGTTTCCAACATGTTTTCTGTCTTCAGATGTTGAACTCTGTTAGGCTTCAGCACTTCTGTTAACTCTTGTGAAAACCTGTGGATTTGGAGGAACTAGTTTTTCGTTTGGTTTTGTCACACACCATTAGTGTTAGGATTTATATTAGGATATTTTCCTTGATATAACTCTAGTTTAGAGCCTCTTTTTGTTGCCGTTTGTATTTTATTTTTACATTTCTCAATTGTTGCCTCTTTTTTTGTTCATTATTGTACCTTTTATTTTATATATATATATAAACATTTAATGCCGAATTCCATCTGGGCTTATTATGTTACCACCTTTACCCACATAACGAGCTAGGGCCGTAACAAGATGTTATCAGAACCTCGTCTGAACCCGCTTCAACTCTTTCACTTCCTGTTTCTTCAGGTCAGGGCATCACCGTGTGCGATAAGCTGCAGTGTGTTTGCGATAAAACCACGGCTGAATGCATGTCGGCGGCTCACTTCAACCACAGCCTGCCGTCACAACGCTGCAGCGGACCAGAACCGCCGTGCCGCCGGGCCAGCAGACCCCCCAAACCTCTGAGGGTCCCAGTCCAGTCCAGTGAGGAACCGAGCAGCGAACAGGACACGTCTGCAGAAAGCAACACGCCTCCACCAGCACACCTGCAGGACAGGTGAGGAGAGCTGTCAAACTGGCATCCTGTTCGGACAAAAATGTTCAAACCCGAATCACAAGGAAGGTTTTAGTTTTAGTGAAATCACCAAAAGCTGTTTTATTTCTTGTTGCAAACATTAACATGAATTCTGTCAGCCAATAGGAAACTCTTCAGCTCTGAACAGATGTTTGTTGATTTCAGATGAATGTAGACTGCAGGTTTAAGTTCCAATCTGAATTTAAAAATCTTCTTCACTACAGCAAAAAAATCCAAAAGTAAATGTCCAAAATGACTGAAAATAGTCCAAAATAACTCATAAATTCTACAAAATAACTCAAAATCATCCAAAATGACTCAAAATTTCTCCAAAATAACTCAGAAAAGATCAAAAACTACTCAAAAATAGTCAAAAATGACTCAAAATTTTTCAAAATTAGTCAAAAATTGTCCAAAATAACTCAAAATTCTTCAGAACAACTCACAATATGTCCAAAGTAACTGAACATTGTTCAAAATAACTGGAAATTGTCCAAAAATAACTCAAAAATTGTTCAGAATAACTCCAAAAGTCAAAAATGACTACATTTTTCAAAATAAGTCAAACATTGTCCAAAATAACTCAAAAAAAGGACAAAATTACTGAAAATTAGTTCAAAATGACTAAAATTTTCATGGAAAATGATTATTTTGGATCACAAATGAAGCACCCACCAACACATTGATTTAAAGACATACATCCTTCTTCTAATGGCAGAATATTAATGAAGTTTAATCAGACAGTTGTACACAGCATTAGCATTAGCATTAGCATTAGCTGCAGAGAATGGTCTGACTGTTACTGGTCATTAATGAAGCATTCATCAGAGGCTGAAACTGTGAAAACATCATGTGATCCATGGTTCTATGAGGAAAAATACACAAATTTAAGCTAAAATGTGAAATTTGGTCAAAGTCACCTTTTGATACATCGCCTAAACAAAAGAGAGGAAAAGTCTGGAGAGACTAAAAATTCTCTAAAATGAACGATCCATCCATCCATCCATCCATCCATCCATTTTGTTCCGCTTATCCGGGGCCGGGTCACGGAGGCAGCAGGTGAAGCAGGTTGTTCCAGACGAGATTGTTCATAATGACTCAAAATGGTCAGTTTTAAACTAGTTTTTAGTCATTTTGGACAATTGTTTTGAGTAATTTTGAACAATTCTTGAGATATTTTGGAAAATTTTGTGTAATTTTGACAAAATTTTGAGTCATTTCTGACAGATTTTTGAAAACTTTTGAGTTGTTTTGGAAAATTTTTGAATCATTTTTTGCTTTTCCTTTCTCTAAAACGTGAACATAAATAACATAAATGAGAAAAATGTCAGATCCATAAACTATTTGTGTCTGCAGTGATGAAAGCTCCGACCTGAAGGACGATGGTGAGGCAACAAGTCGTCCCCTTCATCCTCCTCCTGTATCCAGCGAGGAGAGTAAAGAGTCGACGACAGTGAGCGGGATTCAAACCCACAACCTGAAACCTGGAGAAGGAAAACCAGGAGGGACGGAAGATGAAGAAGAAAAAGAAGAAGAGGAGGAGGAGGAGGAAGAAAAAGAAGAAGAAGAAAAAGAAGAGGAGGAGGAAGAAAAAGAAGAAGAAGAAGAAGAAGGGATCTAGAAGGAATCATACTTCTTTTCATCGGCAGCTTTAGGAGTCACTTTGTTTAAATCTTCTTGTCAAAATGTTGTAATTTACAGAAATCAGATGTTTTCTTTGATTTTCAGACACTTCTTTTTTTAAATTTGGAATAAAAACTGCAGAAACTCGACACGTTTGATAGAAACACTTTATTTTATCTCTTCAACATTAATCTTGATGCACAATTTTCTATTAAACAGAGGCTTCATAATAAAACGCAGAGGACCACCGCTGCTGCTGGTCCAGGAAGTTATTCAATCTTTACGCCTAACGTCACTTTTTATGGCATTTATCCACAAAATCTGAGTACTTCTGGACAATTTTGAGTCGTTTTTGACAAATTTTGAGTAATTTTGGACGACTGAGTCATTATGAGCAAATTTGAGTAAATTTTTGACAATTTTTGAGCAATGTTGAACAATTTTTGCGTTGCTTTAGCGCTACAGAATGGTCTGACTGTGAGACTGTTCATTGGTTTATTGATCCCAAACTTGAACGACATTATCAGTTCTCTGTGCATTTTCTGATGTTAAAATCATACTTTATGGAAGAAAACGAAACATCAGTGAAGGTAAAACTTCCTGAACCTGCAGCCGCAGTGGAGCCTCGGCGCCCTCTAGTGGTTTAAAGTTTAAGCCGAGCTTTAGCAGTTTGTCACTGTGAACACGTATTTACCTCTAAAACTGGCACAAAAATACAAACTGTTGCATCACAAACTTAAAAAAAAACAGCATCAGAAGCTCAGATTTTGTTGTTCTTGACGTTTTGCAGATTTAAACCGAAAAAGTCCGTCCTGACGGGTGAAGGAAGGTTCGTCTCTCTGATATTTTTAAAGCGTTTTTTGCGTCCAGCATCCTGAAGTAAGGCAGCTCAGCTCATTCACTGAATCTTCTCGTCTTGGTTCGAACCTTTAAAGACTCAACTTCGATCACCCATCAGTGGAGACACTTTTTACAGTTTTTTTTCTTGAACACGACATTTCACAAACTGAACATCGGGAATAAAAACACCTCTGTACCAAACACTGATCTGTGCTGATTGGTTTTTGCTAAAGTACCACAGTGATCAAAGTGCAAACACGACATCATATTTTACTTTAATACGTCTGCTGCTGATCAAACGACTCGTTGAGCTAAAATCTACGAAACACGTCGTTCGTTTATCAAAAGTAGCTGAGGCTCTTTTCACAGACTGATTGGTTTCTGCATCCAGCTAAGATTTGAACTGTTCTCAGATCATTTTTTTTTTACTAATTTAAAAGTTATTTATCTTCATTGGCTCAGGATGGACTCAGCTCCAGATTCATGACGGGGAGTTAGTAGATTGTTGTTCCAAAACGCTCTAATACTGGCAAACTGCTGTTTACACAACATGAAGACAAGACGGTTATTATGGATTTTATCTCTTCCGCCATTCATTTTGCTCGTATTTGCACGTGGGTTAGCATTAGCGGACTTTCTTAAGCCTGTATTGTATAAATCGGAAGCATTAAAAGCAGCTGAACTGGCTGTTAGCAGTTTGAATAATGTAATACTGACGAGCACTTAACGCATCGATTTTCAATTTTCAATGTCTATTTTTTAGTAGATATCTTCTTTATCCACAATATGCTGGACCCATCTCAACTCACTAAATTAGCCAACAACAATCCAGCTGGGAGAAGGTGCTAACGGCATTAGTTTGCAGGCTAAAAAGCTACTTAGCTAGCTGAACTTTACCTTTAAAAAACAAATGTTCTTCAAGTTGGAACAACAATTAGCTTTCCTGCTAGCATAAAGTCTGCACTTGTTAGCATCAAACTAATGGTTCTAGCTTACGGGCTACCAGTTAAATAGCAAGTTAGCAAATAGCTTACAACAGCTCAAAATTAGCTTTTTTTTCTCTGACTTCTAATCAGGTTTATGGATGTTAACTTCCAATAAATAGTAGATTAAGTCCTCCTGAATCTATAAATATGTGGACCGAGTCTGTGCGTACAGATTTCACAAAGATACGACGATTTATGGCGGAAATTGCAGCTCCTGGTTTTGCAGTATTGCTTCAGATCACAGAAAAGCTGATGCTGGTGAATCTAATGGAATCTGGAAGCAGTTTGTTTTTTCGGGAGTTTACGCGTGTCTTGACTGATTTTTGTGAATCTGGAACTGAATCTTTGAGCAAAAAAATCGTCTTTCAAATCTAAAACTTTGCTCCTGCTGAGCCGGGGAAAAAAAAACATAGAAATCTAGAAAGTTAGCAGATTGCACTGATTTAGTCTTATCTAAAAATAACTGACATCTGACTATAGATATTCATCTTTCACCACATTTGAAATGATATCACTGATTCTCCTGCACTGTCCCATTGAAACCCTGAACCATAAAGGTAAACAACAAAAAACTAAATGAATACACAGAATTCTCCTTAAAGTCTCCCAGGCTCTGAAATCTCCACCAGGCAACGATTTGACAACATGTGATGCATAAAATGTACAAAAATAGATATGATATACTGCTGTAATGACACATTCATCGTATTCCAGCCACATCTAAACCAACGACTCGTCCACCGTTTACGTCCGACTTTTCTCCGAACTGAAATCTGTTCATGCTGTGCTGGCTCGGGTTTTTTCATGTTTAAAGATAAGTCGGATTTCTGGTGGATGAGGGCATTTAGATGGATTAAATTTCAGCATATTTTCCCCCTAAGGGGCAGACAGTTAATAAGTCATGCAGTTAGTTCATATAATGCATGTTTTTTTACGAACTATGATTCTACGATAGGAAGTTTAAAGCTAAGACGTAATGCATAAACGTTTCACTTTCATTCATTCTGCTCATTAGTTTCATTTTAAAATTCCACTCTTTACCAAACGACTCCATTTGCATCTCTTTCAGGATTTATTATCTGGACTGAACACCTTTTTAAACTTTCCTCTCGTTGGATTTCGATGTAAAGTTTGCAGCAAACATGAGAAAGCAACATGGGACAATGTGCAAAACAAAGGTCATGAATCAAACAACTTTATCGCATTTTTTAAGATAATAAACGAACGTTGTAAGATTGAGATGAGCTTTTTCTATCATATTCAGATGAGCTTTAATGTGAGCGCCTCGTACACCTTTTGGTATCTCTGTCAACCAATTAACGTGCTTCATTTGTAGATTTACCCAATGTGTTGTTGAGATTTTGGAGGGTTTTGCGTTAGTTTTTCTTCAGTCCATCGTCACCCTACAACCCTTAAAATGTGTACATGGTATTAATGTGCATCAATGGACCAGCAAAACTCCACCTTCAGTTCTTTAAGAGCCCAGAGGAGGCCTAGATGATTCATTTCATCGAAAAATCGCAGTTATATCCAGAGTTTACTCAAATCTGCAGAAGAAGACCACGTGATGTGATCTTAAACTTCAGAAAAAGCCTACGAGGCAAATCTTTAAGTCTTTTCTTCAGTAGGTTTTGTTCATTTGATAAACATTAGGATGAAGATGCATGCAAACTTCCTTGGAGTTCAGTTGTTGGGAGTCTGTTTCGACCATAGCATTGTTAAGATTTGGAACATTTATGCGTGGCTTCCTCTGCAACCTACGATCAACCCACAACCTTCAAAAGCTGGCAAAGACATTAACGTTTGCCACTATAGAAGCAAAACTCCACCAGAAACCCTTTAAAGAGTTAGGAAAAATGGATTTTTTCTACATTTTCATTCAATTCCATTTGCAGAAGATCATGTGATGCAATCAAAAACTCAAGAAAAGCGACTAAATTCATCTTTTTTTTTTATAACACTTGACCGAATTAGGCAGTCAGTGAAGAAGCTAGTTAGCACTGATGCTAGCTCTGCTACCCGCACTGATTACATGACCTTTGATTTGCACATTATCATGGTTCTTCCAGAGTTTAATGAATCGATGCTGCTGTGTAAAGCTGTACACTGATGATTCCTGCTTCAGCGTCAATCTAGAAGCAGATCAAACTTTTGCTAAATAACACAAATTAACAAAGTTCAGATTTTTCATCACTTCTCGAACATTTTTCAGGTATTTTGGACACATTTCTTTCATTATATTGTTATTTTGGAGTCGTACTGGACAAAGTTTGAATCATTTTCAGGCTCATGCTGGTGATTCCAAACACAGATTTTCAAAAGTTCCCTTTCAACCTTTCAGAAACACAACCGGCACCCGACAACTTTTAACAAAACCACCTGAAACATCCAGAATTACACAGAAAGCATCCCTGAAAACCCCTCTTACATTCACTTCTCCAACTTCTCTCTTGACCAAAGGTGCAAACGATCCAAACAAACACTTTCACTTCCTCTCAGATGAACCAACACTGTGCTGCCTCGTGCTGTACCTTGACTTGTTTAATAAGCCAAGAACAATCCAGCTGGAAAAAGTGCTAACAGCACTAGTTTTCAGGCTAAATAGCTACTTAGCTAGTTAGCTGAATTTCACCTTTAAAAAAAATCCAAATACTCGTCAAGTCTGAATAAAACTGCATGTCAGCTTTAATGCTAATGTAAA
Organism: Acanthochromis polyacanthus; assembly: GCF_021347895.1. Classification (NCBI taxonomy): domain Eukaryota; kingdom Metazoa; phylum Chordata; class Actinopteri; family Pomacentridae; genus Acanthochromis; species Acanthochromis polyacanthus. Next base: position 3,883,461 of record NC_067121.1, read on the forward strand.
GTCTGCACTGATTAGCATTGAAATCATTCAATGTTGTTTAGTGATTAAAGCTTCTAGATAATGTCCATTATATCATGCATTGGACAAACTTGCTAATTTTGCTAGCAAATATACACAGAGAGAGAAATGCACCGCTAACGGTACTAGCTTACGACCTACCAGTGAAATAGCTAGTTAGCCAAATAGCTTACAACCGCTTAAAATTTGTTTTCTTCTAAGCCTTCTAATTGCAATAAATATTAGAGAAACATCCTAGGAGAAATTAAGTCCATCTGAATCTGTACATATGTGGACTGGGTCTGTGCATTCAGATTTTACAAAGATATGACGATTTTTGCAGTATTGCTTCAGATCACAGAAAAGCTGATGCTGGTGAATCTAAATGGAATCTGGAAGCATTTTTTTTAATGCTGTCATGACTAAACGCGTGTCTCGACTGATTTTTGTGGATCAGTTAAGCTTTAGGTTTCTAGCGTTGAACACGTCTTGGGTTTCACACCGACTTGCCAATTTTGCAAATATCGACCAAGAGAGAAGTGCACTGCTAACAGTACTAGCTTACAGGCTACCAGTTAAATAGCTACTTAGCTAAATTCTACCTTAAAAAAAACAAATGCTCTTGAACAACAATTAGCTTTCCTGCTAACGTAAAGTCCACACCTGTTAGCATCAAACTCATACAGTGTTGTTTAGCGGTAAGTTTTAGGTTTCTAGCTAATGTCAGCTATTTAATGCATTGGACACATCTTGCGTTTCACACCGACTTGCTAATTTTGCTAACAAATATCCACTAAGAGAGAAGTGAACTGCTAAGGGTACTAGCTTATAGGCTACCAGCTAAATAGCTACTTAGCCAAATAGCTTACAACCACTTAAAATTTGCTTTAAATATTTGGGATTAAGTCCTCCTGAATCAATAAATATGTGGACCGAGTCTGTGCGTTCAGATTTTAAAAAGATATGACAGTTTTTGGTGGAAATTGAGGTGACCAGTTAGCGGTCAAGTTTTAGGTTTTCTAGCTAATGTTCCCTTTCCAGGCGTTGACACATCTTGGGCTTCACACTGACGACCAAAGATGCATCAGAACCAAACAGGATCCAGACAAACCAAACAGTTCCTCGTCCTCTCAGACAAACCAACGCCGACCTTCAACCTTCACCAAACAGTGACAGCAAGCATCTTCCTCCAGCTGGAGGGATTTTCTGTCCACACTGAGCTCAGATCAGAGGAAAGCGCTGATAACCATCTGCTATTACAGATCACAGCTGCAGCTGCACCAGATACCAAGCATCTCATTCCAAGAACGCCTCCTTTTGGAAACAAAACGTGGCCTCGCGGTAGCCGCAGAAAATGCACAGATGATTAAATCCTCCAAAAGCTCTGAGAGGCTGAAGATGGATATTAATATTAATGCGTTCGGTGGGGAGGTTAACTTTGAAGCCACTGCTCTCGTCTTTCAGAGACGTCCATACGGCTCCAGCAACATTCAGCCTTTTCAGATTAAGACGTTCTCAGATCAGGAAACAGGAGGGAGGCAACGTCTGTCTTTGGCAATGAAGCATGTTTTGGTTTCTTTTTTTTTCAAAGCTGCCAACAAAGGTGTGAGGAGGTAAAGCTGCCGGCTGAGACGGAAAACAGAATAAAGTCATGGGAAGGACGGTTTACCATCTGACAATCTAAACTGATTCATTCACCCCCAGATAAAACAGAACACCTCATTTACTGCTGTATGAATCAAACCAATGAACTGGTCTCATGTTGGGTTCAGAGTTTACTCATTTGTTGTTTGATCAATAAACATGAGATTTATTGTGATGGGAACTAAACTACTTCCTCTGTTTCCTCTGTGTGAGAACAAAGAACAAAGTGAGTCCACATTTAGTATAAACACCTGAAAACCATCCTGGATTGAACTTCTCATTTTTAAACTGAATAATTTTGGACAGATTTCAAGTTATCATGAATAAACATGCATCATTTTAAGCAAGTTTATAGTCATCTTGGATAAGTGTCAGGACCTTTTTGAAAGGTTTTCGGTTATTTTAGACAATCTTTATCTTCTTTTGGACAAATTTGAACACATTTTAAAATGTTTAGGTCAATTTTGAGTCATTCTGGACAACCTTTCTCTTATTTTGGACACATCTTGACTAATTCTAGACATGTTTTAAGTTAGTGTGGACAATTTTGAGTCATTTCAGACCGATTTCAAGTAAAAATATCTAATAACTGCAACCAGCTTTCCACACATCAGATTCTGCTGATTTCAGAGACTAAAGTTGGAAAAATGTCAACCAAAGACTGCTTTTTTTCTAGAGATATGGATTCATCCATATATATACACTGACAGTGACTTTATGGAGACACTAGACCAGCCTGGATTGAGCATTTGTACATTTCTTTCCATTTTCAGGGTTATTTTAGACAATTTTTTAAAATCAATTTTCTGCAAATTGGACGCCATTTTTGACTGATTTTGAGCCGTTCTGGAGAGGTCTGGTGTCACTGTAAGAAAACTGTGAGAAATTTGGACATTTTTCAAGATTTTGGGACAGTGAAACAAGGCTGAACATCTAAAAAAAGAAAACTGGAGCCTTGTCTAGTCAAACTTTAACAGATCAGATTCTTCTGACGTTAGAGCCTCAAAGGTTGGACAAATATCATTTTATTTCATTTTCATTTTATTCTTTATTTCATTCATTTGTAAAGTAAAAAAAAATGTTTTATGAAAATGCAAACATTCTCTAACTAGAATGAAAGGGAGTACAAAGAAGTCATTGTCTGCCCAAAGACTGGATTTTAGTAGAAACATGGATCCATCCATAGATATAAACACTTACAGGAACTTTATGGAGACATTAGAAAAGCCTTGGTTGAAAATGTTGTTCTTTTTTTTCCCCATTTTCAATGACCAGTAATTAAAATTTTCCTCTGCTGGATCCATCAAATCATTTAATCTGCTTGAAATGATTCTGTTGGTGTTTTCACCGTATTTCATGGCTGGGGAAATTATATTTAAGCTTAAAATGTTTTCCTAGTTGACATGTTTCTTTTCTTTCTTTTTTTATTTTTGAAAACTGATGGTTCTGAAGACATCTGACATTTTTAAAATTTGGAGAAAATATCTTACAGAAATTAGTTTTGGGTCCCAAATACCAAATAAGTAAATTCTAATCCAACTCTGAGACTTTGAACTGACACCAACTGAAACATCTGTGGGTTTCTTAAACTGACTTCATTTTATTTAGTTGCTGTTTTTACCTCCAAATAACTACCCAGGTGTTTGTTTTTTTGCTTAAATTTGCAGCTCAAGGCTTCAGATAGCAAGATGAGAACACGCAGGTTTGATCCATTTAAGCCTGAGTGCAGGTTTGAGCGAATAAGTGCATTAAATTTTCTATTAACCAAACTTCACCTTGGATGCACTGAAGAGATGAAATGCTGCACTTTACGGGAATCATTCAGCGTTTTATGCTAATGCTGTTTTGGAGACTTGAAGGACATTTTATCCCAACTGTGCTGTTTTCACCACAAACCACTAAAAAGATGTTTGTGGAAGTTAATAATTCATTAAAAGCCTCAGCTTTACCAGCGACTTTGCTTTCAGCTTCGTGGAAGACGTGATGTTTGTTCAACACTCCTGCATTGTTTCCTGTTTGTTACTCATTCAGGCTAATTCAAGTCATGTTTCCATTCAATTGTGAAACAATAACGAAGCAAACTTTGCATAAAAATGTAAAAAGGTCGTGTGAACTTGGTTTGTTCCCAACGTAAGCTGTGTTTGTGTGGTCAGAAGGTGGCGCTGGAGGACATGTTAGCTGAAATAAAGCTGGAAACAAAACCAAAAAGTGGAAGACAAAGAAAAAGAAGAAACTACATTTTGTTCATCCACCAGAGAAAAATGGAAGAATTTTTATTAACTAAAAAGTTGTAATTGTTCTCTCATGTCAGCTGCTAATAAGCATGTTTACTGGTGTTGAAAAAGGCAAAAACCGTCTCAAGCCAGTGTAGAAACTTCTTCTCGAGGTTTTCTAAGATAATGTTTCAAAATACGTCATGGAAACACGAATTTTGATGGACTTCTTGCTTCAAAAATTCCCATTTCACTGTAATTATGACCTCGTCACCTCCAGAAAGACCTGTTTCTGAAATCTGGTGAACAAAAACGAACCTCTAGGAGTTCATCATCTTTTCCCTCCTTTCCTTTAAGTTTACATAAAAAAAACACCATCAGACTTGATATTAGTTGGTTTTCCACTGCAGGACTCATTTTCAGTCTTTCCGTTTTCCTTTCGGTGTCGGATCAGAGAGCTACGACCACAAACAATGGATATATGGTGAGTTTTAGGTTGTGATGTTAGATCGAAGGAAACAGCTGATGGACAAAATCATCAAGAGCCAGAATACTGCATTCCACGTTTAGCATTCTCAGAGTTTCTACAAAGAATCTACAGCAGGTACCTTTATAACCCCTAAAACCAGTCTTAAAGGTGTTCTACAGGGCATGTTCTGAGATCTACGACCACAAAGGTGACTCAAAGTGCAGAAAAGCAACCGACGTAAACCCAGTTCTATGCAGGAAGTAGAACAACGGAGGTTCATGTGGTTGAATTTTGGGTTGTGATGTTGGGTAGAAGATGACGGTTTCTGGACGAGGACGTCGAGAAGGCAGACATATGGTGCTTTACTGCCCTGGTTTAGGTTTTTAGGCACCTTTATATCCTCTAAAACCAGCCTGAAAGAGGCTCTACAGGGTCGGTTCTGAGATCTACGACCACAAAGTTGACCCAAAGTACAGCAAAAAAAATGGATAAATCCAATTTCACATAGGAGGTAGAACAATGGAGGTTTGATACGTTGGTATATATGGTGAATTTTAGGTTGCGATGTTAGATTAAAGTAAACAGCTAATGGATGAGGACATCGGGAACCAGAACCGCGCTCCAAGTTTAGTTTTCTAAGGGTTTCTATGAAGAATCTAGAGTAGGTACCTTTTTGTCCCCTAAAACCAGCCTGAAAGAGGTTCTACTGAGTCGGCTCTTACAACCTACAAACATTCATGTTGCCTTTAAACGTCCTACAAGCTCCTGCAGTGGAAAACATCCTTCAACACCAGATGAAAACGACAAACCTGCACCACTTCAACACACTTCAGCAGTACGATCTCTCATCTGTTTCACCGTTTCCATCACTGAAGTCTGAATATTTCTAGAGACCAGCAGCAAACCAACCGTCACCAAGCATGAGCCACGTTTCTACTCCAGCTTTACAGTCTCTCATGTTGCTTTCACTTCGTCTCCGAACTCTCAGCAGGTAGCTGAAGCTTATTTAACAGCGAAATTTAACAGTGATCAGCAGTGAAACTAAAGCTAATCTACCACCGCTGCTTGTATTTCTGATATTTTTTTACAGCTGACAAATAGACAATTGTTAGAAGGTTTTAGCATTGATCTAGAGAGCGTTGTTTGATATGTACACTGCGTGAAGCAACATCGGATTCAATGCACTAAAATCTCAAGTGGTTTAAGTTCTTTTTTTGTTTGTCTTTTTTGTTCTTCAAAAGTTGAGTTTCAGGGAAAGAAAATGCAGCAAATCGGATAAATTCTGATAAATGAATCAGCATATAGCAGAAAAACTTGAATAAACTGCATTTTCTGGTTTTAAGATGGCATATTTCCATTTTTGAGGCTCAAAGATACTCCGGTTTTGCTGCGTTTTGATTCCCATTGAAGAGGTTAAAGTGGAATACAGGTTGTGATTGTGTCGATCTTTCTCAGCGTTTTTAGTTTTTGCGGTTTCGTGTGCGATGTTGGTGTGTTTATGTGGTGTTTTTCAGTAGACACACAGGTCTGGAAACTTCATCTCGTAGACGGGGACGGACTGGTGCTGGGTGTGTCCGGTCGAGATGGAAACCACTCCGGACGGACTGGGAGGAGGCCTGCAGGGTGGAAGATGTTCCCGTTAGGATTCACATTTTTACAGTTTGGTCGAAACATCGTTCTTTTGGCTGGTTTGGAGAAACTTTAAGCTTTTGTGATGAATATTTTAGGACATTTAAAGTGTGCCTTCTCTGGTTTTAAATGGTCAGACATGTTCTGTCTTATCCCATCAATGGTTTGTCAAATTTCAACAAAAACAGAGATTTAATGTTGAATCATTTAACCGACTTACCGGATGGTGAGTTCAAAGATTTGAGCGAGGCGGTCGTGCAGCATGTTTGCCTGCAGAAACAGCGTTTAAAGTCAGAAGAGTTTTTCTTTCTGGTTTAACGATTAATTTACCTTTTTAAAATGATTTTCACCTTGGACTCGCAGTGGGCAGCAATCTCCTCAAACGGAGCTTTCTGAAACTTCTCCATCACCTGACGCCTCTTTTCTCGCTCCTGCTCCTCCAAACCCGTCGTATCTGAAACCAGACGGAAAAACTTTTATCTCAAACTTACTCTATCTGACAAAAAATAGAAAACTTCTTAATCTTTTGTTCTGTTTTTACAGTTTGTGGCTACAAAAGAGTGTCATTTGGTTTTTAAACTTGTGCAGAATTAGCTGCTAGCAACTCCAGTTTCCTGTAAAGTATATCAAAAATAATCACTGATTACCGTGACACTGAAACTGAAAAACGTGGTGATTCTCAGTAAATTCTGAAGCTAAATGCTAAATTTCAAAGCAGATTTATTGACATTTTCAGAGTTTATATTCAGCAGCCAAAATGTGAGCCGTGAATCATAAAATTGACTTTTCCACGATGAAGACAACTATTAATATGTGAGTTTGTCAGCTCTGATGACAGGCCGTAGATCTGTGTAATTCTCTGGACATTACTGTCGACGTTTTGGCTTCTTGTCAGAGCAGATCTGACCTGAAGGACGACTTCACTCCTGACAAGAAGCCAAGAACCGTAAATTGAATTTGTGAAATGCTTCAGTGAATCCACAGAGGTTTGATGTAAAACGTTTCTCACCGATGGCCTTCTTCAGGGTCTCAAACGTGATCTCCTCGGCCAGCTGGGACTGAAGACACAAAAACATAGAAACATGAGTTTTTAATTATTGATTCTAGAAAATGGCAAAAAAAGGTCAGAATGTATGCAAAATGACTTGAAACGTCTGAAATTAACTGAAAAATATCCTTCGTTTATTAAAACCCTGTTTAAAATGGATCAAAATTACCCAAAACCTGGACAGAATCACTTAGATTTTTAAAAATGACAGCATTAAATCAGTACTGATCTTACAAAATAAGCCCATAAAGTTCCTGTAAGTGCACCCAAGCTGCAAAGCAAAGAAGCAAACTTGAACAAACTGAATAAAATCTAAGACGTGCAGCAACATATTTACTGAATTCAGTCTGAATCCACACAGAGACTGATCTTCTTTGGGGTTTTTGTCGAGGTTTGTGTTCAGAAAGTGTTTTCTGTGAGACTCCGAACCGACCTTGTCTGGGAGGCTGCTGGACATGATGTCCACCTGCAGGGAGATGGTGTCCACGAAGCTCTTCCTCCTGGTCAGACGATCTTCATCTGCAGGACGACAAAAAAACCCAAAAAAACAAACAAACTCTGAGATTCACTCCACAGTTTAACCCTGAGTTTATATTTCACATATTTATGACTACTAATGCACATCACAGGACGACAAGAGGCTGGAGGAGAGCGTTTGTGTTATGTATATGCAGTTTCTATGCAGTACAATGTACAGTTTTTACTGAAAAATATGACCCTTCTTCCACCTGTGAGAAGACCTCACACTTACATAAAAGTACCAATACCATAGTGTAGAAACACACAGGAAAAAGTCCTGCATTTGACTTTATATTTAGGCTAAAAGGTTAGTAAGGGTGCTGCATTTTGTAATTCGTGTTGTGTTTGAGGACATTCGGTGAGTTTTAACACTAAACTGTGGTAAGACAAGACAAGGTGAGATATGCTAAGGTAAGCTACAATAAGCTAAGGTAAGACAAGATAAGGTAAATTAAGGTAAGGGAAGGGAAGCTAGGATAAGCTAAGCTAAGGTAAGACAAGAAAAGAAAAGATCAAGTAAGCTAAGCCAAGGCAAGATAAGGTGAGGGAGGGTAAGATATGCTAAGGTAAGACAAGATAAGCTAAGGTAAGATAAGGGAATTTAAGGCAAGCTAGGGTAAACAAGAAAAGATAAGATGAGGTAAGGAAAGCTAAGCTAAAGTAGAATAAGGTAAGATAAAATGAGGTAAGACAAGGTAAGGTAAGATAAGATGAGGTAAGCTAAGCTAAGGCGAGATATTAAGCTAAGGTAAGATCAGATAAGCCAAGACAAGGTAAAATAAGGTAAAGTAAGATAAGATGAGGTAAGCTAAGGTAAGCTACGGTAAGAAAAGAAAAGATGAGGTAAGGTAAGGCATGATAAGGTAAGGTAAGCCAAGATAAGCTAAGGTACAATAAGCTAAGGTAACTTAAGCTAAGCTGACCTCAACTAAGGTGAGCAAAGACAAGGTAACAAAAGGTAAGCTAAGGAGGACATTGAGTGAGTTTTGACACCCAGCTGCTGTGATTTAACCCAGCGAGCAGCGTCCACATCAGGAGAGTGGAAGTGTGAAAACAGAAGCAGCTCTCTGGAACAGTCATGACCTTTGTTGGTAAAAGTGAGACAGCGTTCGGCTCTAATGAGGAAGCTGATGTTAGAGGACAGATGTGGGACAGATGTGAGAGTTTAGTTTCACACTCTGCTGGATTATCTGCTGAAGGGAGAATTTCAGACTGAAAATGACATCCAGTAAATTTAAAGTTGGTGAAGGTTCACTGAGAGTTAGTTTAAATAACAACAGGAAGTCTGGTCCCAGAGCCGGTTTTATCCTTTTAAACTGAGAAAACTCACAGTGTGCACTGTAAATACTGAGAAACCGAATCTTCTTACACATTACAGCCCTTTAAAATCCTTCACTCTGACAGTGAGGTGGGTTTAAAGAGGATTTCAGGATCCTACTCATCATTTTAAAAACAGTTTTTAGCACCAGCTTACTTTTCTAAAGAACCAGGTTCAGGACTAAAACAGGGAATAGCTGCTATAAAAGATGAAGAATCTTTGGTGATCTAGTGCAGACCTTTAAAACTATTTTTATTTCGTGCTTTGGTCATTTTTTAATTAAATTTGGGCGTTTTGTTTGCCTGCTGTAAACCACTTTGGAATACCTGATTGTGCTAAGCTAAGCTAATGTACGACAAGTTAAGGTGAGCTATCTTCAAGTAAGGTAAGCTAAGTTAAGGTAGGATAAGGTAAGGTAAGGTAAGGTAAGTTAAGTTAAGGTAAGCTAAGGTAAGGTAAGCTAAGACAAGATAAGATACGCTAAGGTAAGAAAATGTAAGCTGAGATAAGGTAAGATAAGATGCGGTAAGATAAAGTAAGCTAAGCTAAGGTATGGTAAGGTAAGCCAAGCCAAAATAGGCTAAGGTGCGATAGCTAAAGTAAGCTAGCCTAAGATAAGATCCCCTCAGATAAGGTAAGCTAAGCGAAAATAAGGTAAGCTAAGCTAAGCAAAGCAAAGATAAGGTATGAAAAGCTAAGGTAAGTGAAGCTAGGATAAGGGGGAAGTTAGCAGCGTTACAGCAGCAAATGTGTTGAGAACATTAGTAGAAAATAAAAATACAAATAATTACTGTTCATATTCAGATTCTTCCATATATAAATGATCAGATGTCGTTTAAATTCCTTTAGATGTGAAAAACATCAATATTCCACATATCTGCACATTTAAAAACAGTGATATTTGCACAGATTGTTCTGAACGTAGACACACTAATAAATGCCCACAAACCAAGTTGAACAAACTGACAGTATCTGAACAGCAAAAGTTGAAACCATACTTCTTCTGGATGAAGCTCCACGTGATTAAAGACAAACCTTTTTCTTTACACCAACAGCACGAAACACAACAACTACAACTATCGTCTACATTTACCATCATGTACTCACCAGATAACGTCCAAATGCAGGCAGAACAGTTACAGAAACGATCAGATCATTCAGATTAACGTTCACTCTGACATCTGCAGCTAAACACAACATCTGTACTTCAAACTGAGCTACGAGGGTTCAGCTACACATCTCTGATGGTTTTAGGGTTCTGGGAGGTTTTACTGTCAGAGTTGGATCCTGTTTAGCTCAGAGGAAAGTAGGAAAATAGGTAAGGTAAGACAAGATAAACTAAGATAAGCTAAGGTAAGGTAAGCTAAGATAACCTAAGGTAAGCTAGGATAAGCTAAGGTAAAGTAAGACAAGATAAGCTAAGGTAAGGTAAGGTAAGCTAAGATAAAGTAACCTAAGATAAGCTAAGGTAAGCTAAGATAAGCTAAGGTAAGCTAGGATACGCTAAGGTAAGGTAAGACAAGATAAGCTAAGGTAAGGTCAGGTAAGATAAGATAAAGTAACCTAAGATAAGCTAAGGTAAGCTAAGATAAGCTAAGGTAAGCTAGGATACGCTAAGGTAAGGTAAGACAAGATAAGCTAAGGTAAGGTCAGGTAAGATAAGATAAAGTAACCTAAGATAAGCTAAGGTAAGCTAGGATACGCTAAGGTAAGGTAAGACAAGATAAGCTAAGGTAAGGTAAGGTAAGATAAGTTGAGGTAAGCTAAGATAAAATAATATAAGATAAGCTAGGATAAACTAAGGTAAGGTAAGACAAGATAACTTGAGGTAAGCTAAGCTAAGATAACCTAAGATAAGTTAAGCTAAGGTAAGGTAAGGTAAGATAAGGTAAGGAGAGGTAAGGAAAATAGGAACATAATATGTTTAACTGTAAGTTTTGTTGTTGCACAGTCTGAAAATCACTTAATCAGATACCTGATTCTTCTACCGTTTATGAAAAGTCACGATTAAAAAGGATGAGAAACAGGAGCTGTTGAGTTCATGAAACACTCAAACAAAGTGAAGTTTTCAGTCAATCCTGATCCTGCATATTCAGATGTTAGCTGCTAATGTTAGCTAGCTTACTGCTATCATCTCAGTTTTTCAGGAATTGGAAAAAAAAAATTAAATATTTCCGAGTTGTTCCTGCAGAGCTGCTACTGTCTGTAAATTATCACACACATATAAAGTTACATGTTGGGATCGGTTATAAAAATGTTTTTCTCTGTTGACTTTATATAAAAGATGGCCGACTGACAGCAGAGCTTTGAGCTTCCTGTAGACTGAAAACAGAATTTAGAATGAAACATCTTATGTCTTGAAATTAAGTAATTTAAATAAACTGTACAGAATCTGCTTAAGTACAAAAGTTAAACCTTTATTGTGGAAAAATACATTAATAGAATGAAAGAAAAAAGTGTTCAATCAAATATTGTCTATTTATTGTTGTTGTTACTGTTGTTATTGTTTCTATTGTTGTTGTTATAATTATTGTTGTTATTATTAATATAGTTGTGACAGTTATTATTGATATTGATGTTGTTGTTTTTACTATTGTCATTATTATTACTACTGTTGTTATTGTTGCTATTATTGTTAATGATTTTAATATGTCGTTGTTGTTTTTACCTTCTAATAGTTTTTTAAAACTTTGTTTATTTTGTTCTTCATTTTATTTATTTCCTTAAGTTTTTACTGTGCCCTGTGTTTCTGGTTTGACTTTTTATTTTATTTTATTTCATTTTATTTTATTGTAATTTATTTTATTTAGTTCCACTTGTTCTTTCCCTCTCTTTAATGAGTGGATCTTTCTTTTCTTTCTTGTTTGTAAAACCCTTTGTTGTGTGTTTAAAAGACGCTGTAAAAATAAAGTTGATTATTAATATTATTTTGAAGTTATTTCATGTCGTTCAGGTTCTACTGTCTTGTTTTCAGGGTTTAGAAACATAAATGAAGTTCAGATTAAACTGCTGGAGTCTTTTTACTGCTCTCACTTTACAGTTTTTCACTCTGACTGGAACAAACGCAGCTTTAAGGTCAGGAAACTACGTCTACCAGCTAAAACCTCAGCAGCTCTACTCCGTTGTTACCTCTGGACGTCTGCTTGCACCTGTGCACGATTTTTCCTACCGTGTAAAGAACTGAAGTTACATGAAGGCAGAGGACAGAAAGCAGAAGGAAACTGTTTGTTAGACCAGACAGTTTTCTCACCTGTTCAGCTGTTTGAGGAGGTAAAAGTGAAAGTAAAGTTTGAGGACAAAGAAAAAGCCTGTAAACAATGAAATTACATTGATGAGCACTAAACAGAGGCTGCATTAATCTCGAGGATCAGTGTTTTTGTTTCTGTTGTTTTAATTTGCGCTTAAACTGAAGGAGAAACGCTGCGACGGCCTTCGGTCTAATGAAGCTCATCACATCTTTTTTCTTTTCACCCAACTTTAAGCCGTTAATCCCACAAAGCTTCAAACAGTTCCGGGGTCCATCGAGAGTTCAACAGAAATGGAAGACAGTTAAACCCTTCAAACCTGACATCTTCATAACCTGAATATTGAACTTTTACCACCTTTAATGTATTTCTGCTGCTTATTGACAGCATAATGGGACCAAAACTGGAATCAGACGAAAATATTTCCAGTTTGACGTGTTGAAATTTTAATCATTTTCTCGTTTCTGGTAAAGTTTGAGTGATAATTTGCTGCAAAGAAGCACAAATTAAGCAGATTTTAGGAGCTTAAAAGCAGCTAAAATGTTGACATTTCCAGGCTGATGTTTTGAGAACATTCATTCATTCGGGGAGTCTGGAAGACGAGAAGGACAGAAACTGAGATCCAGAATCTTCTACAGAAACATCTGGATGAGCGGGACTTCCTGATGATCTACAGGAAGTCCAATTAAACAGAGTGGCTCAGAACTGAACAAAGAAGACTTGAAACTTGAACAAAACCTGAAACAAACTGACTTAGAATTGATCAAAATAACTCTAAACTTGAACACAATTCTTGAACAGGTTTCCCAGCATCCTGTTCTACCAGCTTAGCATCGGCTAACGGAGGCTGAGCTGTGGAAGGTGTTCGTACCTGTGACCTGGGGGATGTAGGGGACGGACAGTCGCTCTGCGTTGTATCCCGGACCGGCCAGACACTCGGCCATGTCAGCCGTCTGGAAGTACAGCTGCCGGTCGTCTTTGTCCAGAGATTCGGGGAGTCTGGGAGGCGAGAAAGACAGAAAACTGAGATCCAACATCTACAGAAACATGTGGATGAGCGTCCTGATAATCTACAGAAGTCCACATTTAGCCTCTGAAGCTGGAGAATGAGGCGGATTTAAGTCAGAAATAGACTCTTATAATCTCATAATCAGGTTTTATCTGCAGATGTCGCAGATTTTAGGCGTGTAGATGGTGCCGAGAGAGAACGAACTGAAGGGAGGAGAGGATTATATTTTATTTGGTGTTTCTGGACAAAAATCCTGATTAAAAAAAACTGATTTAAATGTGTAAAAGGGAATTGTTTCATGCTTTCATTGAGATTTTTTCTCAATTTTGAAATCTCCAACAGTCTCCCCTCAGGCTCGTCTTTGTTCCTGTGGACTCATCTTCTCTTTATATCACATATTTTTATTTTCAGAGGGACTACAGTGAATCTGATCAGGACTGGTCGACATTTGTTAGAATAATGAGAATATATTTCTCATAAACTGGACTCCAGAGTTTAGTTACTTGAGAAAAATAAGAGTTTGTATGAGAGTTTGTATGTATGAGAGAAAAGATAATTTAAAAAATAGAATTTAAAAATCTAATAATGATTATTTAGGAAGAAAAAACAATAACAAAAAAGAAATAGACCATAAAGGACAGTGGGTAAAGGGAGTCAAATGTATAAAAAGAATCTAAATTAAAGGGCTGTGTGAGGAGGAATATTGGAATAAAAACTCAGATATAAAGATAAAAAGTAAAAAGACTGAGAAAAAAAGTGTGTTGAATGTTATTGAAGCTAATCTGTAGCGCAGACAGGATAGTGTGGAGGGAGGAACTAGATGTATCGACAGTGGTGCCATCGGCGTACAGATGGATGTGTGAGTTGGTTACGGCATGGGTTTTATTGTTGATGTAAATGTTGAAGAGTATTGGACCAAGTATTGAACCCTGTGGAACTCCTTGGTGAATTGGTAAAGGGTCTGAGAGAAGACCCTCCACCCTCACTGACTCCACGCACCCAGAACAACAGCTTCTGAATCAACCTACGGTATTCTTGGAAAAAACAATATTCCATAACCTTTCCAAGGGAATGAAGTGGTCAACAGAGTCAATGCAAAGTCTTTTAAAGCTCAGTGAGGTAATAAAGAACCTGAATTAAACCTCCTGAATGATTTCTGTCTCTAGAAAAGCTCAAAACAAACTCACTCTGGATACTTACGGACATTTATCTCTGAAGATGTGCTCTGGGAGGAGATAGGGAGCATCTAGGTTCCTCAGCTCAATAACCTGAAGACATGACATTTTAAACATGGAATTATATCGTAGATAAATGAAGAAAAAACTGGCTTAATAGCAGAAAAGTGATGTTGAAGCTGCACCTTGCTGACGTGTTGACAGAACGGAGGGTTGGCGATCATCTGGCTCAGGAAGTTGAGGTACGCTGCCACCAGAGCGTTGATGCCACAACGGATGAACATCGGCATGCTCTCCTCACTGCCCAGAGCCATGTCCTGCACCCAAACCAGACAGGAAGTGACTTATTTAAGGCGGAACTTTAAAGATTAATCAAGCAGCTGCAGAGTTGGAGGCTTTGGAAAAGTTTTTGTTTGTTAGCAGTTAGCAAAAATGTGTTTCCTGTTTCTTCTGCTGATTATTGCAGCCATGTTTGCATCTCATTTGTCATTTTGTCTGGTTTTTGTGTGTTTTGTGAATTGGTTGTGTCACTCGGTGCCTTGTTTTCACTGTTCTGCGTCTCTTTTACGGTAATTGTGTCTCCACATCCTGTAGATATTTTTCCATCTCCATGTTTCCTCTCCAGACTTTTCCTCTCTGCTCTGCTCATCTGCAGAAAGATGTTTCATCGTGCTGAATGGATCTCCAACAACTTGTAGTCACTTTCTGCCTCGTTTGTGTGATATTATAGTTAGGTCTCCTTTTCGTCATTTTGCGTCTCGTTTTTGTCATGTACTGTTTTCTCTTTTTTTTTTTTTTTTGCTTTATTTGTCTAATTTTTGAGTCTCTTTGGGACAGTTATGTGTCCTTTCTGTGTTGTTTCCCATTTTGGTCATTTTATCAGTCTTTGGGACAGTTTTGTCTTTTGTGTTTACTTCTTGTCTCCTTTCTGTCGTTTTGTGTCTGGTTTTTATCATTTCCTTTCTCATTTTGACTTTTTTTGTCTTCATTAGTTTCACTTTGAGTCTCTTTGGAGCAGCTATGTCTCCTTTCTTTCATTTTCTGTCTCGTTTTTGTCGTTTTGTTTCAAATTTTGGTGATTTTATATGTCTTTGGTGCAGTTTTGTCTTTTTGTGTTCACTTTGTGTCTCCTTTTCATTGCTTTTCATATTTTTCTGGTATATTTTGTATGATATTCCATGTTTTTTTTGTTTTTATTGTGGCGGTCACTTTCGCTTTCTGCTTTTTACTGCCATAACAGAATTTCTCCTTGGGGAATATTTCCTTTCTTTTCTATTCTATTCTATTCTATTCTATTCTATTCTATTCTATTCTATTCTATTCTTACAGAAAAACCTAATAAATGTGCGTCCTTGTGGAATTTAGTGGTATTTAGTGGATTGACAATGTAAATTCTATAAATTCTTGTCACAAAGACTCACTTCCATGGTCTTATATGCGACTCTATGAGGGTTTAAGACGTCTAGAACCAGAGATGAGATGTTCCTGGTGAAGGAGGTGGCGTTTGTGTTTAGCTGTGACGTTTTGCAGATGATCAGATCTCAGTGTGATGCTCTGACATGCAGCTGCAGCATCGTCTTCACACCTCCGAGGTTTTATCGGAGCCGAGTGTCGCCTACAGTCCGATGGCATTAAGGAGTGGACCGATGACGACGACAACACGGCTACTCGTCAAACACACACCTGACAGCAGCAACACAGCCTCACCGAGGGTTTGTAGGTGAAGAGTGTTAACGTTTAAGCCCTCAACACCTGAAGAGGGCAGTGTGCCTACTTCATTCATTGCAGAAAAACCTTCAGTTTTTTCTTTTTCCTACATTTATGAAAGAGAAGTTTCCTACAACTTCCATCTTTTGCTTGATTCCTCAGGTCCCTGCTTTGCTCCTTCTCTGATTTTCTTTCATGTTTATCTACAAGATGTGATCAGAAAGTTGTGAGACTGCATCTTCTAAAAATGAAAAATCCTACCTAATTACAATTGGGCTGTCAACTCTGTCAAAGTAGACGACTTATGCATCAATATAGTACTGCACTGAACGACATAAAATAATTCAGAACTGAACAAAATGGCTCGAAACTTGAAATAAATGACTTAGAATTAATGAAAATGATTTGAAATTTAAATAAATTGGCTTAGGAACCATCCAAAAGGCTCAAAATGTGTCCATAATGACTTGAAACTTAAAGAAAATGACTGAAAACTGGAACAAAATGCCTGAGAATTGAACAAAGTGACTCAGAACTGAATAAAATGACTCGAAATTTGAAGGAAATGACTTAAAGATCGGAAAAATGGCTTGAAACTTAAACAAAAGGATTCAGAACTTGGACAAAATGTCTCAGAATTAATCACAATAATTTGAAATTTCAATAAAATTACTTAAAACCATCCAAGAAGCTCAAAATGTGAATGAATAAATGAATGAATGAATGAATCTTGAACAAAATGCCTGAGAACTGTACAAAGTGTCTCAGAATTGAACAAAAGGACTTAAAATTTGAACAAAATGACTCAAAACCTGAAACAAAGTGACTTAGAATTGATCAAAATTACTTTAAACTTAAACAAATGATTCAAATTTGGACAAAACGACTTGAAATTTGAACAAAAGGATTCAAAACCTGATCAAAACTGAAAAAAATTGAATCAAAACTGAAATAAAATGGCTTGAAACTGTCTAAAAGGCATGTTGGAAGGAAAGCAACCTTCGTGCGGATCAGGGGTTGGTGGGTTGCTACCTGCAGGGCGATGGCGAGGCGGATCAGGTCGATGACCACCTCCTCGTTGGCCAGCTCGATGGTCACAGTGGCCAGGGTGGTGAAGAGGAGCTCGAAGTTCTTGTGGACGTTGTCTTCCTCCTTGCAGCCCAGATAGATGTGGCGGTAGAGCTGCTGGCCGTGCTGGAGGAGGAAACAGGAAACAGAAAGAAGAGGTTCAACGTCTGGAAGGTGGAACAACCGATCGGTTTAAAGACGCTCCACCAAACCACCAAAACCCGTCTTTGGATGTTAAACCGCCTTCTTCAGCTGGTTAACCACAGAGTTCTGATTCAGTCAAACATGGAAAAACAAGAGTCTTCCAAACGACTTCCCTGTTTTTGTTCTGCAGTTGGACAAAGTTTTGTTTGTTTCTTCGAGATTTTTACCAGCTAGCAAAAACTAGTTTCTTGCTTCCTCTTCTGTTTACTGCAGCCATGTTTTATGTCTTGTCATTAGGTCTGTTTTTTATGCTTAGTGTCATATTTTTGTTGTTTTGTCTTGTTTTTGTCATTTTCGTGTCATAGTTTAGTTGTTTTGTGTCTTGTTTTTTCCATTTTCTGTCTAGTTCATGTGATTTTTTTGTCTAGTTTTTGTGATTCTATGTCTTGTTTTTGGCATTTCGTGTCATGTTTTTGATTCTCATTTTCTGTGGTTTTGTGTCTTCATTTTGTCATTTTGTGTCTTGTTTTTGAAATTTGTCTTGTTTTTGTCACATTATATTTTGTTTTTGTCGCTTTATGTCTTGTTTTGTCGCTTTATGTCTTGTTTTGTCGCTTTATGTCTTGTTTTTGTCGCTTTATGTCGTTTTTGTCGCTTTATGTCTTGTTTTGTCGCTTTATGTCTTGTTTTTGTCGCTTTATGTCTTGTTTTTGTCGCGTTGTCTTGTTTTTGTCGCTTTATGTCTTGTTTTGTCGCTTTATGTCTTGTTTTGTCGCTTTATGTCTTGTTTTTGTCGCTTTATGTCGTTTTTGTCGCTTTATGTCTTGTTTTTGTCGCTTTATGTCTTGTTTTTGTCGCGTTATGTCTTGTTTTTGTCGCTTTATGTCTTGTTTTTGTCGCTTTATGTCTTGTTTTTGTCACCTCATGTCTTGTTTTTGTTGCTTTATGTCTTGTTTTTGTCGCGTTATGTCTTGTTTTTGTCGCTTTATGTCTTGTTTTTGTCGCTTTATGTCTTGTTTTTGTCGCTTTATGTCTTGTTTTTGTCACCTCATGTCTTGTTTTTGTTGCTTTATGTCTTGTTTTTGTCACCTCATGTCTCGTTTTGGTCACCTTATGTCTTGTTTTTGTCGCTTTATGTCTTGTTTTTGTCACCTTATGTCTTGTTTTTGTCGCTTTATGTCTTGTTTTTGTCACCTCATGTCTTGTTTTTGTCGCTTTATGTCTTGTTTTTGTCGCTTTATGTCTTGTTTTTGTCACCTTATGTCTTGTTTTTGTTGCTTTATGTCTTGTTTTTGTCACCTCATGTCTTGTTTTTGTCGCTTTATGTCTTGTTTTTGTCACCTTATGTCTTGTTTTTGTCGCTTTATGTCTTGTTTTTGTCACCTCATGTCTTGTTTTTGTCGCTTTATGTCTTGTTTTTGTCACCTCATGTCTTGTTTTTGTCGCGTTTTGTCTTGTTTTTGTCCCCTTATGTCTGGTTTTTGTCACCTTATGTCTTGTTTTTGTCGCTTTATGTCTTGTTTTTGTCACCTTATGTCTTGTTTTTGTCGCTTTATGTCTTGTTTTTGTCACCTCATGTCTTGTTTTTGTCGCTTTATGTCTTGTTTTTGTCGCTTTATGTCTTGTTTTTGTCACCTCATGTCTTGTTTTTGTCGCTTTATGTCTTGTTTTTGTCGCTTTATGTCTTGTTTTTGTCACCTCATGTCTTGTTTTTGTCGCTTTATGTCTTGTTTTTGTCACCTCATGTCTTGTTTTTGTCGCGTTATGTCTTGTTTTTGTCCCCTTATGTCTGGTTTTTGTCACCTTATGTCTTGTTTTTGTCGCTTTATGTCTTGTTTTTGTCACCTTATGTCTTGTTTTTGTCGCTTTATGTCTTGTTTTTGTCACCTCATGTCTTGTTTTTGTCGCTTTATGTCTTGTTTTTGTCGCTTTATGTCTTGTTTTTGTCATTTTGTGTCTTGTTTTGTGGTTTGTCATCCACAGTGCCACCTTGTTACGACTCCAGACGACTTTGTGAATGGAAACATCGCTGATTTGTGACACGGATGTGTGTTAATAATGGGCTTTTGTCCTTTAACATCGTGTTTTTATTGCTTCAGAGGCAATCCAACCCTCAAATTTATACGAATGAGGGTTGTCGAATCTGCTTTTATATTTAGTTTTTCAGAAATTAATTTTAGACTCCAGCTGCTTTCACTGCAGCTGTCCTCCTTTACATAATTCTGCTGAATTAATTAAAACAAAAACATCATTTTCTGAGTAACCCTGTCAACGTTTCCTCTTTTTTAAGGGTCCACTGCCTTCCTTCACCTCGGTGGCAGGAAGCTGAACATATCTGGGAGATTTGTTCTTGAAGACGCCACCTTCAGCACTTTTTAAACACGTTTCTGACGTTTCATTACCCGCCAGCGAACGGGTCGGTCGAGGAAATAATCAGCAGATTTAACGCTTAATCGGCCTTTTCTGATAGTCGGCGGCAGCTCGACTCTCCGTGACGTGAATGGAGGAAGTTATTGTGCCAGAAAATGAAAACGCCAAAGAAAAGATTAATCCAATTTAGCGAATCGGCCTAAAAATAGCTTCCAGTGTCCGAGGAGACGCTCTCCATTAGATAAATAAAACTCCGGCTGCAGGCTTCGAAGATTCGGACTCTTGACACGCAGGTTAATGGGAAGCAACGGCCGGCGGCTTCGATTCAACGCTAATGAATGACAATTAGAACGCCTTAACAAGCTCGGACAGCAGGTGGGAGTCGGCTTCACCTGCCAGGAACGCCGGACATGATGCTGGGAAAAGTGAGGGGAGGTCAAAATAAACAGAGCAAAGTGACGCTAAATTTATCAAAATGACCTGAAACATGAACTGAATGATTCAAAACTGGAACAAATGACTTGAAAAGTGAATACAATTACTACAAGCTTGAAGAAAATGACTTGAAACTTGATCAAAATGACTTGAAACCTGGAACAAACTGACACAGAATTGATCAAAGTGACTTAAAACTCGAAAAAAATTACTTGAAACTTGAATAAAATGATTTCAAACTCAAACAAAATGACTTGAAACTTGGACAAAAACTTGATTTTTAAAATTTGTGTCTCATTTTGATTGTTGTTTTTGTTGTTTTCAAAGAACTTAAGTTTAAATTAAGTCATTAGTAATTAAGTTACTGCAACAATCCAACCCATCCAATAATTTTTACACATTTAGATGTTTACGTAAATCATCATGTCAGAATTTTTAAGCTCAAGCTGAATTTGCTCTTCTTGTTATGTTTTTGTTGTAGATTCAGACCTGAGCAGCTCTCCAACCAAAACAGATTTTAACAGAAAGCATTTCATACATTCAGTCATAGAATTAACCGAACAGGAGGCTCTGAACTGAATATAAGCTGCTGTCCAACTCAAAAACAAGATGAACACATTTGATTAATTTTCTACTTGAGCAGAAGAACATTCGTAAGATTTTCTACCTTCTTCATGAAAGCGACGTCCTGTTTGGAAATCTTCTCCCTTTTAATCTTCAGTGCTGCGACATTTGGAATGATTCTGGAACAAAGACAGAAAAACATCCAGTTCCACAGTTACCCTATAAAACTACATTTACCCTCTAATGCTACATTTACCCTCTAATACTACATTTACCCTCTAATACCACATTTACCCTCTAATGCTGCATTTACCCTCAAACGCTACATTTACCCTCTAACGCTACATTTAACCTCTAATACCACATTTACCCTCTAACGCTAAATTTTCCCTCTAACGCTACATTTACCCTCAAACGCTACATTTACCCTCTAACACTACATTTACCCTCAAACGCTACATTTACCCTCTAACGCTACATTTACCCTCTAACACTACATTTACCCTCTAATACCACATTTACCCTCTAACGCTAAATTTTCCCTCTAACACTACATTTACCCTCAAACGCTACATTTACCCTCTAACACTACATTTACCCTCAAACGCTACATTTACCCTCTAACGCTACATTTACCCTCTAACACTACATTTACCCTCTAATACCACATTTACCCTCTAACGCTAAATTTACCCTCTAAAACTACATTTACCCTCAAACACTACATTTACCCTCTGATACTACATTTACCCTCTGATACTACATTTACCCTCTAAAACTACATTTACCCTCTAACACTACATTTGCCCTTTGATACTACATTTACCCTCAAACACTACATTTACCCTCTAAAACTACATTTACCCTCAAACACTACATTTACCCTCTAAAACTACATTTACCCTCTAAAACTACATTTACCCTCTGATACTACATTTACCCTCTAAAACTACATTTACCCTCTAAAACTACATTTACCCTCTAATACTACATTTACCCTCTAAAACTACATTTACCCTCTAATACTACATTTACCCTCTAATACTACATTTACCCTCTAAAACTACATTTACCCTCTAAAACTACATTTACCCTCTAATACTACATTTACCCTCTGATACTACATTTACCCTCTAAAACTACATTTACCCTCAAACACTACATTTACCCTCTGATACTACATTTACCGTCTGATACTACATTTACCCTCTAAAACTACATTTACCCTCAAAAACTACATTTATCCTCTAATACTACATTTACCCTCTGATACTACATTTACCCTCTGATACTACATTTACCCTCTAAAACTACATTTACCCTCTAAAACTACATTTACCCTCAAACACTACATTTACCCTCTGATACTACATTTACCGTCTGATACTACATTTACCCTCTAAAACTACATTTACCCTCTAACACTACATTTATCCTCTAACACTACATTTACCCTCTAATACTACATTTATCCTCTAATCCTGCATTTACTACACCGACCTGATGCCTCGTAGTTTGGCCCGGTTGTCGTGGCGATCGATGATGTTGTGCAGGATCTCCAGGACCAGCTGCCTCAGCTCGCTGTCCTCCATCAGGGAGATGGAGAACAGAGGGTCCAGGAAGGGAGGAGGCAACGCCGCCGCCATGGACTTGGACTTGAAGCCGGAGGTGACCTGAGGAAGGAGACGGATGTGAGACTTCTGGAAACACGACGAGGTCAAACCTCTGAGCAGCAGCGGAGCAGAAAGGTACTCCTCCAGCAGATGGACCTGAACAAACGTACTGATCCCAGCAGGAGGCCCTGAACAGCCCTGATGGTCGGCAGGTCACCTCGCGCCAATTACTGGGACACGATGTTACCGTGGTTATGTCTGGGTTAGAACCGGCTGTGTTTTCAGAGCCGATACTGAAGAAAATGAGAAAAACTCTGCAGCTAATATCTGAGATGGTTCTTTTTCTCTGTTATATAAAGTCTCTGGAAGAACCATGAAGAACCCAGAAATGTAAAAAGACAGAATGTCATTTAACCCTTTACGCTTCAGTGCGTCATAGGTGTACCGCCGGCGGTACACCTACTAATTTGCATAGGAATTTCAAGAATGTCCGACGGCTGCAAACCCGATTACACAAACACTATACGCCGATGGAAAGCTTAGATTCTCATGAATCCGCCGGTATAAACCACTTTCAGATGTGATTACCACAGCGGGTGAGAAAAACACATTTGTCCGACAAAAACAAATATTCATCCATCCGTTCTCTATACACGGCTTCAACGCACACAGCGCGACTCACATTTCCAGGTTCATTATTACACACAAAAAAAAGATTCCACAAAAAACGGCCATAATCCAACCTTTTACATCCAGACAACACAAGCCAGTAAACTATTTTATCCAAAACATGTCCTGAAGTCGGTATAAAATCCACGAATCGGTCATTTTCAAGGAAATGCACGTCGCGATGTGTACGGAGCCCCCTAGGGGACATCCTTCCTGTTTGTGTTATATCCCTTCCTGTTGTACTTTTTCTCCTCCGCGTTTGTATTTTATTCCTTCGCGTTTGTGTTTTTTCCTTTGCGTTGTACTTTCTCTCCTCCACGTTTGTGTTTTATCTCTCCGCGTTTATTTTTTAAGGAACACTTTTGTCATTTTTGCCCTCCGTCTTTATTTTTTAAGGAACACTTTTGTCATTTTTGCCCTCCGCCTTTATTTTTTAAGGAACACTTTTGTCATTTTTGCTGTTGACAAGTTGTTTTTCAAAGACGGAGTTCGCGTTCAAAGTCGAACTCCGCGTTCAAAGTCGAACTCCACGTTCAAAGTCGAACTCTGCGTTTAAAAACGAACTCCGCGTTCAAAGTCGAACTCCGTCTTGGGCCCGAGCAGTGTCACTCAGTCAGTCTGTTGAGCGTGCAGCAGGGGAGTCAGAGGACGGATTCCTACGGTACTACTTCCTGTCCAAACTTAGTTTGGAGGTTTGCTTTGCCTGGCACACCGGCTGATCATCACCTTGGGACATTACACGCCAAACGGTAAATAATTATTTTAATGAATACCACAGTGCTTCGTCTATTGTTCTGAACTCTGCTTATCTCAAGTCACATTAGCCCTTTCTGTATTTATCGCAGTTGGACTGCTTCGGTTTGCACGCCAGCATGAAGCTAAAAGGAGCGCTCGTTTTTGTTCAGTGGGACCGCGTGCGGGACGGTGCGCTTTTTATACATTCAGAGAAACAGTCGCGGTTTGGTCAATAGAAACGTTGACAAAAACGAGCGCTCCTTTTAGCTTCATGCTGGCGTGCAAACCGAAGCAGTCCAACTGCGATAAATACAGAAAGGGCTAATGTGACTTGAGATCAGCAGAGTTCAGAACAATAGACGAAGCACTGTGGTATTCATTAAAATAATTATTTACCGTTTGGCGTGTAATGTCCCAAGGTGATGATCAGCCGGTGTGCGAGGCAAAGCAAACCTCCAAACTAAGTTTGGACAGGAAGTAGTACCGTAGGAATCCGTCCTCTGACTCCCCTGCTGCACGCTCAACAGACTGACTGAGTGACACTGCTCGGGCCCAAGACAGAGTTCAACTTTGAACGCGGAGTTCGTTTTTAAACGCGGAGTTCGACTTTGAACGCGAACTCCGTCTTTGAAAAACAACTTGTCAACAGCAAAAATGACAAAAGTGTTCCTTAAAAAATAAAGGCGGAGGGCAAAAATGACAAAAGTGTTCCTTAAAAAATAAACGCGAAGGAATAAAATACAAACGCGGAGGAGAAAAAGTACAACAGGAAGGGATATAACACAAACAGGAAGGATGTCCCCTCGGGGGCTCCGTACGATGTGTGTCCAATATTCCCTGTATTTTTCGTAATTTTTTTATTTAAAAATAGAATATTAGCGATTTTTTGTACTGAAAACGGCTGGAATTGACTGAAGCTTAAAGGGTTAAAGGCATTAAAAAAAGACAAAGTAAGTTGAATTTCTGTGATAATTTATTATGTAAACACTGAAAGAACTCGCTCATCTGTTCACTGTTTCTGAGCTGAGATGCATTTTATTCTTAGTCTAATGTCCAAAATGACTCCAAATTATCCAAAATGACTCAAAAATTGCCTGAAATGACTCAAGATTGTTCAAAATG
The DNA here is from genome assembly GCF_021347895.1 of Acanthochromis polyacanthus. Classification (NCBI taxonomy): domain Eukaryota; kingdom Metazoa; phylum Chordata; class Actinopteri; family Pomacentridae; genus Acanthochromis; species Acanthochromis polyacanthus. Next base: position 3,908,154 of record NC_067121.1, read on the forward strand.
ACTCAAAAATTGTCCAAAATAACTCAAAGCATCTGAAATTGTCAGGGCCTCCTCCTCACCCCCTGTCCCACATGGCATCCAAATCCCCTTTTCCTATCTTTCTCCCCCCTTTTCCCTCCTTCTCTCCCTCTTTCCCCTCCCTCCTGCTCCTCCCTCTCCTCAGTGCTGCACCAGGGTGGAGTTCAGCCACACAGCTGCCTCCACTCGGTAATTAGCCTTCTCCCCAGAATCCGGGCAGCTGCAGCTCGTTTGCTGATTACACTCTCCTGCAATAAAAGACCGGCTCATCCTCCCACACTCTGCCAGATTGTAAAACTCGACTCCACCGTCAGTTTCTCTCTCGCCACGCTAAGCCTGCTTGGTGTTTAAAGGTGTATCTAACGTTGTTTCTGTTCTCTTCTTGTCTAGAAGACCCAGCTGCCCGGATTCCCTCCTGCCCTGCCCGCCAAACATCGACCCCCTCTGGCTCCCCTCCTTGGCTCTCTCCTGCTTCGTGTCCCTCTCTGGTTCCCCTCCTTGGACCCCGCCTGCACCGTGATCTCGTCCTCGGTTTCCCTCCTGCACCCCCGGCTCCGCCTGCCGCATCCACGCTCCCAGACCACCAGCGCCGGATCTCCTCCCGTCCTGCCTTCCCCCCTTGTGCTCCCCTCCGGATTCCCCGCTCAGCTCCCCTTCCTGGACCCCTGGATCCTCCTGCAGCCTTACCACCCCGGACCCTCTGTGCCTGGCTTCCCTCCTCTGTTTTCCCTCCTCTGTCTTCCCTCCTCTGTCTTCCTGCTGCCTCCAGTGTTCACCCCCTCCAGATCATCACACCCGACTCTGCCCGGACTCCCAGTAGACCACCGATCCCCGGCTCCGCTGCTCTGTCCCCACACTCCTCCTCATCACATCCTCCCGGACCCCCCTCCGACTCCTTACCCCTCCACTTACCCCCACCTAGGTAGAATAAATCTACCTTGCACCTGCCTCTGTAGTGACTTCTATGCTCGGGTTCCCCAGCTCGTGTCTGTGACAGAAATTACTAAAAAACTGTCAAAAACAACTGAAAAATTGCCCCAAAATACACAAAACTGTCTAAAATAACTCAAAAAAATTGCCCGAAACAAGTCAAAATTGTCCAAAATAAGTTTAAAAAATGTCTACAATATGCAAAATTGTCCAAAACAACTAAACTGTCCAAAATTATGCAAACTCATCCGAAACAACTAAAAACTCTTCCAAAATGACTAAAAACTGTCCAAAATAACTCAGAATTTTACAGAATTACCAAAAATAACTCAGTGTCAAAAATTACATAGAAATGTCCAAAATTACTCAAAACTGTCCAAAACAAGTCAAATATTGTCCAAAATGATTTAAAATTGCCCAAAATGATTCAGAAACTGTCCAAAATTACGCAAAATATCCAAAATGACTAAAAATGTGTCCACTATGACTAAAAATTGTCCAAAATAAGTCAGAAATTAAAGAAAACTACCAAAGCTAACTCAAACTGTCCAAAATGACTCAAAAACTGTTAAAATTGACATAATTGTCAAAAATTGTCCAAAATGTTTCTGACAATGCTGCACTGACTTCATTGATCAGTCGGTTGGATTTTCAGTCAAACACAACCTGCAGTTCATCTGAAAAGTCTTAGATTTTTTATCATCTATTGGTTCCAGACGAGTCTCTAACAGCTTCATGGTTGCAGCGAGAAATGGAGAATATTCAGTTTTTTACAGAGCGAGTTCAGAAAAAAAGGCTGATTTTTGCAGATTTTTTAAAATGAGCATAGATTAAAGTGACTTTAGTGGAATATTCAGATTTAATGCTCAGGTTTAGTTTTTTTGGATCTCTTTCTACAGAGTTCTTTCTGAGGAATGGTGTCATTGTGGTGATTTTTTTAAAGACAACATGCCTCCATTTCAGCGTTTGGAGGCTTTCACACCTCCAGGCAGCGACTGATTCACCTCCAGCCTTCACCCCCACTAACAGTCCTCCAACATCTGGGTCTCCGGTGTCAACAACACAATCCTCTTACTTCCCTCGGCCCCAGCTGCAGCCGTTATAAATATTTCAACCTTTCAACGGGAGCAGGTGGCGTCGAGCCGGGGGTGCAGCCGAGGACATCCGAGCGTGCACGGACCGGCGGCGTGCACGAGCATGCAGCAGGAAGGGAGGCTAACGTGTAGCTGCATGATGCGTGTCAGCGCTAACGAAGGAAACGCCTTCATGGAGCTGACAGGAGGAAATAAATGTTAAAGACTGCTGTGGAAGTTCAGCGAGGTCCAGAGGTTGAGAGGAAGGTTCAGTAATATGAGGAGAAGTGACAGAGCAGCAGTCCATGAGGATTCTCTCTGATCTTCATGGTCCAAAATGATTCAAAAAATGTCCACAAACCTAAAAAGTCATCCAAAATAACTCAAAAATGGTCAAATCACACAAAATTATGCAAAGATTGTCCAAAATAGCTGAAAATTGCTTAAAATGACTCAAATGTGTCCAGAATCATTCAAAAAATTGTCCAAAATCATCCAAAATAACTCAACAACTGTCCAAAATCACTCGAAATGTGGATGGCTGCACCGTTAGCTAACGTTAGCTCGGATGCTAACAGCTACATGTTTTCCATTGAGGTGATCAGAAAACAATCACGCTTTTATCCAAGAAAACTTTCCTCCCATCAAGCTCAGAGTATCTCATCTTCCTTCACTGTTTATTTAGGACCTCATTCATCCTGTGGATCTTCTTCACGGCTAGAAAATACACTTTAGGCTCATCAGCGCCACCTGCTGGGCTGGAGTGTTCATCAGAGTTATGGGTGTGCCAGAAATTAAACGCGCTGTTTGTTCTGCAATGAATGAACCATAATTCAGCCGTTAAAGTGTCAGCCCTAATGTGAACTATTAAGGACTCACCATGATGAGGGAGCTGAGCAGCATCGTCTGGATCCTCTTCGTTCCCTGATGTCTGAGTCACAAAAAACAGATCTGCAGTCAGAACTGAAACCAAAATTCAGCTTTAAATTTACCTTTCATGTCTGCACAATTCAACATTTTTCCCTCCACGTGTGCAAATAGAAATATGCAGATTTTCTTGGTGTTTCCTCCGGTTTCTGAGACATTAAAGTGTGAAATTGTTGAGCTTTAACTGTGCAAAAGATGCAGAAAAACAGTAAAATTCTGCTGCTAATTCTCTCCAGCTACACATAGAAACTACAAACATGCATGAAGAAGTGGGATTTATCAGCATTATTGACTTTTTAAAACAAACCTGTCTATATTTAGAAATAATAACTTTATTTACAGGTTTAGGCTGTTTTCTTTCGTAGATAAATGTTGTTGTTTTTTTAATGTCTGTGATTTTCACTATTATTAAAAAACAGCAAAAAAAGATTCTTCATTTTTTGTATATTATCAAACATACTTTTTCTTTCAAATACTGACAAAAGTTATGAGTCTGTTAAATAATGGTATTTTTTGTTCATTTAATACAGTCAAAAATGTCCAAAATGAATCAAAGCATTTGAAATTACTCAAAAACTGTCAAAACAACTCAAAAATTGCCCAAAAATACACTAAATTGCCCAAAATAAGTTTAAAAAATGTCCAGAACTATTTATAACTTTTCCCAAAATGTCCAAAACACCTAAAAAACTGTCCAAAATTATGCAAAATTATCCAAAACAACTAAAAATTTGTCCAAAATGACTAAAAGCTGTCCAAAATAACTTAATTTGTTTTTAAATTACCAAAAATAAGTCCAAAATGTCAAACATTACCTGAATTTGTCTAAAATTACTCAAAACTTTCCAAAACAAGTCAAAAAAAATTGTCCAAAATGACTCAAAATTGCCCAAAAATACAAAAAATTGTCCAAAATAAGTTTTAAAAACGTCCAGAACTATTTATAACTTTTTCCAAAATGTCCAAAACACCTAAAAAACTGTCCAAAATTATGCAAAATTATCCAAAACAACTAAAAATTTGTCCAAAATGACTAAAAGCTGTCCAAAATAACTTAATTTGTTTTTAAATTACCAAAAATAAGTCCAAAAATGTCAAACATTACCTGAATTTGTCTAAAATTACTCAAAACTTTCCAAAACAAGTCAAAAAAAATTGTCCAAAATGACTCAAAATTGCCCAAAAATACAAAAAATTGTCCAAAATAAGTTTTAAAAACGTCCAGAACTATTTATAACTTTTCCCAAAATGTCCAAAACACCTAAAAAACTGTCCAAAATTATGCAAAATTATCCAAAACAACTAAAAATTTGTCCAAAATGACTAAAAGCTGTCCAAAATAACTTAATTTGTTTTTAAATTACCAAAAATAAGTCCAAAAATGTCAAACATTACCTGAATTTGTCTAAAATTACTCAAAACTTTCCAAAACAAGTCAAAAAAAATTGTCCAAAATGACTCAAAATTGCCCAAAAATACAAAAAATTGTCCAAAATAAGTTTTAAAAACGTCCAGAACTATTTATAACTTTTTCCAAAATGTCCAAAACACCTAAAAAACTGTCCAAAATTATGCAAAATTATCCAAAACAACTAAAAATTTGTCCAAAATGACTAAAAGCTGTCCAAAATAACTTAATTTTTTTTTAAATTACCAAAAATAAGTCCAAAAATGTCAAACATTACCTGAATTTGTCTAAAATTACTCAAAACTTTCCAAAACAAGTCAAAAAAATTGTCCAAAATGACTCAAAATTGCCCAAAAATACAAAAAATTGTCCAAAATAAGTTTTAAAAACGTCCAGAACTATTTATAACTTTTCCCAAAATGTCCAAAACACCTAAAAAACTGTCCAAAATTATGCAAAATTATCCAAAACAACTAAAAATTTGTCCAAAATGACTAAAAGCTGTCCAAAATAACTTAATTTGTTTTTAAATTACCAAAAATAAGTCCAAAAATGTCAAACATTACCTGAATTTGTCTAAAATTACTCAAAACTTTCCAAAACAAGTCAAAAAAAATTGTCCAAAATGACTCAAAATTGCCCAAAAATACAAAAAATTGTCCAAAATAAGTTTTAAAAACGTCCAGAACTATTTATAACTTTTTCCAAAATGTCCAAAACACCTAAAAACTGTCCAAAATTATGCAAAATTATCCAAAACAACTAAAAATTTGTCCAAAATGACTAAAAGCTGTCCAAAATAACTTAATTTTTTTTTAAATTACCAAAAATAAGTCCAAAAATGTCAAACATTACCTGAATTTGTCTAAAATTACTCAAAACTTTCCAAAACAAGTCAAAAAAAATTGTCCAAAATGACTCAAAATTGCCCAAAAATACAAAAAATTGTCCAAAATAAGTTTTAAAAACGTCCAGAACTATTTATAACTTTTTCCAAAATGTCCAAAACAACTAAAAAACTGTCCAAAATTATGCAAAATTATCCAAAACAACTAAAAATTTGTCCAAAATGACTAAAAGCTGTCCAAAATAACTTAATTTGTTTTTAAAAATTACCAAAAATAAGTCCAAAAATGTCAAACATTACCTGAATTTGTCTAAAATTACTCAAAACTTTCCAAAACAAGTCAAAAAAAATTGTCCAAAATGACTCAAAATTGCCCAAAAATACAAAAAATTGTCCAAAATAAGTTTTAAAAACGTCCAGAACTATTTATAACTTTTTCCAAAATGTCCAAAACAACTAAAAAACTGTCCAAAATTATGCAAAATTATCCAAAACAACTAAAAATTTGTCCAAAATGACTAAAAGCTGTCCAAAATAACTTAATTTTTTAAAAACAATTACCAAAAATAACTCCAAAAATGTCAAACATTACCTGAATTTGTCTAAAATTACTCAAAACTTTCCAAAACAAGTCAAAAAATTGTCCAAAATTGTCCAAAATGCCTCAAAAATGTCCATTTGTGTTGCAGAATTTAAACATTTTGTGTTTTTATTCTCGTGGAGGTGAAATTTTTAAGGCAAATCAAATCTCATTTCAGCAGAGTGGGTCACCAGCTAATTTAATATTTAATAAAAGATGGATATCAGCTGTTTGTGTTTGGCTTCAGGAGCCGTTTCTTTGTGGTTTGGTTCTGGATTTTCTGCTGCTGCTCTCTGAGGATTGAACTCCTGCTTTCATCCACAGCAGGACGTCCACCACGGATTAACTCACAATCCACTCTGTTTTCAAGAAGGCTCGGCTTCACCACACCTTCTGCAGCTTCCTTCCACATTCAGCTTTCATTTATATTCCTCTCTTTATTTATAGAAGCTTCTGGAATAAAACGTAAAGAGCTGCAGCTGTCTGGAAACAGAAGAACTCTGAGATGTCTTCCAGCAGAACGACAAAGATAAATCATAATAATTTTGTGTAATTTTGGACAATTTTTGAGTTATTCTGAATCATTTTTGAGTAATTTTGTATAATTCAGTGAAATTTTAGACAGTTTTTGTGTAATTATGTGGACAATTTTTGAGCTATTCTGGGTAATTTTGGACAATTTTGGAGATATTTTGGACAATTTTGGACAATTTTGGTCAGTTTTTGCACAATTTTTGTGTAGTTTTGGAGAATTTTAACTTATTTTGGACAATTTTTGAATAGCTTTAGACAATTTTTGAGTCATCTGGGACAATTTTATGTGATTTTGGACCATTTTTTGTATTTTTTGACAATCTTCTAGTAATTTTGGATTTTTTTTAGGTATTTTGGATAATTTTGCGATCATTTTTGAGTTATTTTGAACAATTTAGCCTAATTTTGGACAATTTTTGTGCAGTTTTTGACAATTTCAAAGTAATTTTTGACAATTTTCTACTAATGTTGGACATTTTTTTAGTCAGTTGGACAATTTTATGTAATTTTAGATCATTTCTGAGACATTTTTGACAATTTTTGAATTAATTAGGACATTTATTTAATCTTGTAGTAACTATGGACAATCAGAGTTATTTTGAGTAATTTTGTGAAGTTTTGGGCAATATTTGATGTATTTTGGATAAATTATGAAAAATTATCCAAAATAACTCAACATCTCTCCAAAATTACTGAATACTAGCTTAAAATGACTGAAATTCTGTTTAAAATGACATTTTTGAGTCATTCTTTGGGTTCCTTTTTTCTGTGTGTGTTTTCTTTGTGTTGTGTTTAGTCCACTTTGTGCCACATTTCTGTCGTTTTTTTCCATCTCATGTCTCTTTCTGGTGGTTTTATCTGCACAGATTACAGATTTATTCTTACATACATGTATAATATGTACTGACCCGATCTTGACGGTGTCCAGACTGTGGCATGGCGTCCCGTAAACCGGAACCTTTCCCATAATGAACATCATGACTTCAGCTCGCTGGTAGTCCGGCAGGTTTCCACCGAAGAAGCCTAGAGAGGAAATAAACTTTAAACGGCTTTCTGTCTGGATTAAATCTACAAAAACACATAAAAATGAACAGAACACGAACATCTAAACCACATGATCATTATCATACAGTATGTTTGTGTCTCATTCATCCAGGTCATGGTTATCCAAAGTAGTTTAAATAAATCCACTGGACTTTAAGAAAGTTCCTTGTTTCTGAGCCATGCTGCATTTTACTCTCACTCCAATTATCCAAAATGACTCAAAAATTGTCCAAAAGTTCAAAACGATTTTAAAAAAATAGTCCAAAATTATCCATAGTAACCAAAAAATTGTCAAAAATCACTCAAAAAAGTTCCAAAATGACTCAAAAAACATCTGAAATGACTCAAGAATTTGCAAAAATGACTCAAAAAAATGCCAAAATGACCCCAAATTGTCCAAAATAATTTAAAAAAATTGTCCAAAATGACTCAAAATGCCAAAAATAACTCAAAATGGTCTAAAATAACTAAAAATGTGTCCAAAATCACTCAGAAATTGTCTAAAATAAGTCAAAAATGTCAAAAATGACTCAAAATTGTCCAAAATGACTCAGAATTGTCCAAAATAACTAAAAATAGTCTAATATAACTAAAATATTGTCCAAAATGACTCGAAATTGTCCAAAATTATTCAGAATTGTCCAAAATACCTAAATAATTGTCTAAAATAAGTCAGAAATTGTCAAAAATAACTCAAAAATGATCCAAAATGATTGAAATTTTGTCTAAAATGACCATTTTGGGTCATTTTCAGTTTGGTTTGTGTTACTCTGTTGTGTTTTCCATCTCACGTCTCTTTCTGGCGGTTTCGTCTCCACATCCTACAGATATCTGGTCAGTATATTTACTGACAAACCGTTCTTTTTGGTCGTACCGATGGTCTGGATGATGGCGTTCTGGACGATCCTCTCTTCGCTCTCTTTGCCTCGGCCTGAAGACACGCTGCTGCTGGAGTTTCTCCTCGACGTTTCTCCGAGCTCGAAGTCGACGCTCATCCTCAGGTGTTTGAGCAGAGTGTTGAAAACCTCCAGGACCGTCGGACCTGATGCCAAACAGCAGCAGAACTTAATCCAAACGCACAACAAAACAGATGAAACGCACAAAACAGTTCCAGCGGCAGAGACCTGAATTCATGAACTAAACTCAGCAGCAGAAATGAAACACTTCAGTTCAGGAAACAAAACTTCTTTGTATCCGTCTGAACCGTGAAGCAGCAACAATAACCAACATTATATTCATAAAACGTAACGGGAGGAATAATCTGAGTGATTTAAAAACACAGTTTGGAATGTTTTCATCTCATTTCATCCCTCAAAATCAAGTTTCATCACTTTTATTTCCTTAAAACGCATCTTTAAAGTTCAAACATAAGTAGAAAATATAAACTACAAATATACACAGAAGTAGAAAAATATGACCTAAAAGTATGTCCTAAAAATATATAAGTAGAAAAATATCAAGTAAAAATATAAAATCTAAGTAGAAAAATATGACCTGAAAATATAAATTATTCAATGTCCTTTTTGTCGACACTTCCAGCTGTTATTGACATTCATTTCCATTAATACAATCAAATATATTTCATGTAGAACTGATGGATTTTCACCTAAAGAATAAATAAATGTGAGTTTTTGCCAGACTCAGATGATTTTGACTGAAATGTTGAATTAAAGCGTCTAAAATCACCCAACATTAAGCAAAAAAAACGAAAGAAAGAAAGTTATTTTACAGCAAACAAGACCAAAAACACAAATTAAAGGATGTTCAATGTCGCTAGTTTGTCTTAATTCACGTTGTCACAGGAAGCAACACCTCAGATTAGCAGGAGAGGAAACCCGGCAGCATCGCTCTGAACAGGATCAAACCCTCATGGAGGTTAAAACGAAACTGAACCAACGAAAAACACTCAAAAATACAATTTAACACATACTTCTAGAGACAGAATCACAGCAGAAATGACTGAAAATCTAAGATAAAATCATCTCATTCTGAAATAAATGATGAAAAAAATGTTGAAACCTGATAATCCCACTTTGGCTAACAGTTTCCCTTTACTTCTGGTGTTTGTGCTAAGCTAAGCTAACTGCACCTGGAGCAAAGAGATCTGCAAAACGAAGATTTTAAAGCATTTTTTTAAACATTTATTTCTACTCTACGGACACAGATCTGTTCACAGCATCACACACCGTTGAATTCTACACAACACGCCGCTACACACCCACAGATCTGCAGATTCCCCCACGTTTGTCGTGTTTGTTTAATGTCAAAGTTCAACAGAGCGACCAGAAAAATGCAGTCAAAGGAAATTCTGTATCATTTTAATTAATTTCTGTGCTTGTGCATCACTCCTGTAATAAAACAGATCATTTTTTTAAAATAATTTGTGCATTTTCATGTAGAAAAACATTTATTGGCTCAATAAAACTCAATAAATTCTACATGAATATCTCTTGGTGCAGCGTCTATCTCAAAATAAATTCATCTAATTTCCCATATTTTGTGCGTCTGCTGCAACAAATATCTCACAATCTGCGCATAAAAACTGCAGAAGTGATAAAATCAAAGTGAATCTACATTAATCACAGCAAACTCAGCAAAAATCACAGAAATCACTGAATTTTCTCACCAATGATCCCAAATTCTGTTATTTTTTAAACTTAAATTCCCCTAAGCTCACTTCTTTTGTAATTTCTGCAACAAATACCTTAAAATCTGCTCCTAAAAGCTTAGAAAAAGCTTCAGCTGCTTTTTCTGGTCGCTCTGCATGTTTAGATGAAACTAAAAAAAGACATTCAGGTTAAAATAAAGTCTTAAAGTTCAGTATAAAGATGCACATAAAGCACGGTATCGTCTGCATATCTACGTTCCTCCTTTAATATAAAACACTGTGCTGATGTTTTTAAAGCCAGACTTGTGGGGAAACACTGCAGAAGCTCTTCTAATCCCTCCGTACCGTACCGAGCCACAGATTGGGCGGCGTGCTGACTTCGTTTTCGTAGATGAAGGCGTCGCTTCGCTTGGACTCTTGGATCATTCCTAGCAGGAGGGAAGTCGACTCTTTCACTGGAAATATTCTCTTTTCAAACTAAAACTGTTCACCTCACCTCACGTTTATTAAATGATCAGTCTGTTAACGTGAATAAAAAAACCTTTCAACACCTTCCATTCTCCATTTTCATTTGTTAAGTTTTCGCATCTCAACCCTCTGAAGTCCAACCTGCAGCTTCTCAGAGCTTTAAAAAAAATTGTCTGATTTTTCTTAATTTTTCTCTAAAATCTAAAGTCCTGCAGCTCTTTGGAAACAGAACAACCCTGATGACAGAGTTCTTCTGTTGTTTTTCTGTCTCGTCTCACATATAACTGTCCCAAAGAGAATCAAAAATGAGACTAATGAAGATGAAAAACATCAAAAATGAGAAACAAATTGATAAAAACTGGAAACAATGCGTCTTTGGGACAGTTTTGTCTTTTGTGTTCACTTTGTGTGTCCTTTCTGTTGTTCTGTGTCTGGATTTCATCATTTTGTTTCTCATTTTTGACTTATTTTAATCTGTGATCTAAAAAAGCAGCTGATCTTAATAACTGAGAAGCCAGAAGAATCTGTTTAATGAGATTTTTCAGGTCATCTTTTTAACACATCGACTGAAGTGAAGGACCTGAATGTAGAGTTTCTAAAGGTGCTGATATTAACACTTCATTTGCAACTCTTCCTCCGACAAAGATGCACACAGCTCGTATCCCATAAATAGCTCATTATTTTTAATTAACAGATGAAGTGATGATGTTGTGTAAAACAGGACAAAAAAATGAAGATGTTTGCCATTTTTAAAGCTTTTTGCCAACGTTTTGCAGACAAAACAATTAACTGTAAAAGTTATTACTGATTGTGAAAACAGCTGTGAGTTCATTCTGGGCATCTAAAATAATATTATTATCTTTAATATTACTCTAGTCCTCCGGCAAAATAAACATCTGTGTTCTCAGTTATGTCTGGATCTGGAGGATAAACTGATGTAATTATTAGTAACCTATTTCAGAATATTAACATTTTTCTGTTTACTACTTTCTGAAAACTAACACTGCTACTAATTACTAACTACTACTACTGCTACTAGTAGTACTACAACTACTGCTACTGCTAGTACTGCTGCTGCAACTAATTATTAACTACTACTGCTACTAGTAGTACTGCTACCATTGCTACTATAACTACTACTACTTCTTCTGCTACTGCTACTAATTATTAACTACTACTGTTACTATTAGTACTGCTACCACTGCTACTATAACTACTACTACTTCTTCTGCTACTGCTACTAATTATTAACTACTACTGTTACTATTAGTACTGCTACCATTGCTACTATAACTACTACTACTTCTTCTGCTACTGCTACTAATTATTAACTACTACTGTTACTATTAGTACTGCTACCATTGCTACTATAACTTCTACTACTGCTGCTGCTAATTCTAAACTAGCATCTCGCTTTAACGTCTGACCAACTTTTCGGTGTTTCTTTGGGTCATATTTTTCCTCCTGCAGACTGAAACCTTGAACTCACCCACGGATCCTTTGGCAGCGATGGCCACCGTCTCCAGCAGAACCTGGACGATGCCGGCTCGGACCCTCGGAGTGTTCTTGTTGTGGCGGTCCAGGTGGTTCAGGACCTGCTGGATCACGTGGTGGGAGTGCTGAGCCTGGAGAAGGACAAGTTTAAGATGCGTCAACATGAACCAACCGTTGTCTACAGGCTGATTTCATCGCATCAGTTCTGACGTTTTGGTCCAAACGTCTCCAGTGATGCTTTGTTGGACAATAAACTGTAAAAACTGAACATTCTCTAGAAACCCCTTCAGAGGTTCAGAGGATGTTTCTTTCTCCTCTAATTGTTTTTCCTGAAGTGCCTTGGCGATAATAAAAGAAAAAAAAAAGTGACATCTTGGATTATTTTCTGCTCCTGTGAGGGAAGGAATCGATTTGTGTGTCTCCAGTTCTTTGATTGATTTCTGTTACAAAACTTCAGAAACAAATCAAACTACTTCTACTGCAGCTCCTTCAGACCACCATGCGAAGTTCTGAACCTCCAAACATCATCAGAAGCTGTTTTATTTTCCTTCTTAAAGCTGCTCTTTCCCCCCCAACAGCAGGACGTTGCATCTTCAAACTCTAAACTGGATCACATTTGACTAAAATTCAGGTTTTAATCCCAGTTTGGTGTGTCTGGGTTTGGATCAGCGTATACCTGGATGGAGTACATGATGATTCTGAAGCAGGAAACTGCAAACTCATTGGGGTCCCACAGGTGATGGTTGTCCAGGTGACTGAGGAAAGAAGGAAAATGAAACGATTATTAACATTCTCTACCCGCTAAAGGAGCATTTTCCCCACATTTGTGTCCTCTAAATATCCGGTAACTGTCATCGTCTCTTAGAAAATGATGTGAAAGAACCTCAGACACAAACTAACATGGACATCTGAACATTCCATTAAATCTGAGAGATCATCACCAGGAAAACATCTAAATTTGTGAGTCCATGGATATTATAAAGGATGTCCAAATAAAGTTTGTTCTGCACACGATCCGATCCAAGTCACTCGATATTACATATCTGCAAATACTGGCAAGAGGACAGCATTGGGGGAGTTTAGCTAGCAAAGGGGCACCGTGACAAAAACTTATTGGTGTTTAATGGGTACCAAATAGAACTAATGTCTATTTCGACAGAGCTTATTTAGCTCAGTAGATAATCTAATCAAGCTCCTGTTGTGGTGAATACAGCAGCAGAGAAGACAGTGGCAGTTTAGGTAGAAGCATCATGACAAAGACTTGTGTGGTGTTTAACTGGTCCCTACCGGAGCTAACGTTTTCATGATGAGCTGTTGTTTACTAGGACACTGATTCTTTAGCTAAGTAGCTAATCTAACCAAGCTGCTTATGTGGTGTGTTCAGTAGCAGACAGCATTGTGATAGTTTAGCTAGCAAAGGTGCACCATGACAAAGACTTCTGTGTGTTTAAGGGGTACCAAACAGAGCTAATGCCTATTTGGACAGTGCTTCTATAGCTAAGTGGCTAATCGAATCAAGCTCTTATTGTGGTGAGGAAAGTAGCAAAGAAGACAGTGTGAGTTTAGCTAGCAAGGGGGCATCATGATAAAGACTTCTGTGGTGTTTAATGGGACAGAGCTAGCGTTTTCATGATGGCCTGTTGTCTACTAGGACAGAGCTTCTTTAGCTAAGTGACTAATGTCATCAAGCTACTATTGTGGTGACTGCAGCAGCAGAGAAGATAGCGGAAGTTTAGCAAAAAAAGATGCACCATGACAAAGACTTCTGTGGTGTTTAATGGGTATCTAAAAGAGCTAATGTATTCCAGATGAGCTGCAGTCGATTCAGACGGAGCTTCTTTAGCTCAGTAGCTAATCTAAACCAGCTCCTATTGTGGTGAGTACAGCAGCAGAAAAGCTAATGAGTTTAGCTAACAAAGGGGCACCATGACAAAGACTTCTGAGATGAATGACGAGTGATTTTTTTACCCATTTTCACAATTTTTAATGATAATTTGTGTAGTTTTAAATATGTAAAGAGACGATCTTATTGGTTGAATATAAAAACGTATATAAACGTAAAAGTGGGGTAAAATAATTCACAGCTGTTGTTTTATGGCTTTTTTCATATTTTCCACAAAATATTTAAATTATTGTGCAGTATTTTTGTAATCTGCTGCTCATCTCACTCAAGTTATGTATTGTTATTATTATTATTAATATTTATTACTATTTTATTGTTCTATGTTTACTGTCTATTATTTATTTACAAATTTTAATGAGTAAGTTTGGTGATTTAAACAAATATTTTGGGTTTTCTAAATGTATAACGGAATAGTCGACTATCATCCCATTACTTTTGATGCTGTTTTAGGGTTTTTGCTGATATTGTTCCAGTATTTATGTATTTTATGTGGGTAATGATCACTGAAAGTCATTTAATTTTCCATTAATATTTTGGATAAGCATGACTATGAATGTGGTGAAAACAGCAACAACGATTAATTAGTAAATAAATTAAAAAGCTCTCTGGCGAATAGACTCCATAATGGGAGGTAATTATTTGAAAATAACAGATTTTTCTCTAATTGTCTCCTGATAAACTAATATTTGTTTTTCCACAGCAGATGTCAGACTGAGCAAAGATTTGTCTCAAATTAAAGACAGAAATTTAAACGCTGGAGCAAAAATAATCATTAAATCCTGGAATCAGAGAATAATCCTGCAGACGAAGAGATAGAATCAGACGATAAAGAGGAAGATCGGTTCTGACAAACATCTGGAGGTGAGAAGTTTTACTAAACACCACGTGAGAGAAGACGATCAGATGAAGAGCGACAGGTTTCCTGATAAAATCCTCCACTACAAAGATGTCGATTCCTTCAGCCACCTGATGATAAATCTGATCCAGAGCCTGGATCTCTGGCTTCTAGGAACATCTCAGTTCAAAAAAAACTAAAAGAAATAAATAAACAATCTGGATTTCAACTCAGAGATTTCTAATTAATTTGCTCAGATGAAACGATGATATTTACCAAAATAAAAGCTCTCTTTGGGAATCCAAACAATTCTAACTTAGAAAACAAAAACAACAACGTCAGAGGGAACTTAGATCAAAGGAAAGCAAATGTAAAGGTTTCTGTTTTTGCTGTTTTTAATTTGGTCAGATTCACCTTATTGTTGTTGCACAGAGTACAAGTACTACGAATGAAATACAGTTTAGCATCTAACCAGAAATAATACTGCTGCTACTACAACCACAAGCTACTAACATTATGACTACTACCACTACTTTTACTACTATTACTGTGACTGCTACGACTACAACTGATTATTACTGCTACTACAACAACTACTACTACTACTGTTACTACTACTACTACTACTACAACAACTACTACTACTACTGTTACTACTACTACTACTACTACTACTGTTACTACTACTACTACTGCTACTACTACTACTACTGTTACTACAACTACTACTACTGTTACTACTACTACTTCTACTGTTACTACTACTGCTACTAATTGTTAACTACTACTACTGTTACTACTACTGCTACTACTGCTACTACTACAGTTACAACTACTACTACTGTTACTTACTACTACTTCTACTGTTACTCCTACTGCTACTAATTGTTAACTACTACTACTACTACTGTTACTACTACTGCTACTACTACCGCTACTAATTACTAACTACTTTTTACTACTACTACTGCTACTACTACTACTACTACTGTTACTACTACTGCTACTACTACCGCTACTAATTACTAACTACTTTTACTACTACTACTACTACTACTACCCACTACTACTGTTACTACTATTACTGTGACTGCCACAACTACCAACTGATTATTACTGCTACTACTACTACAACAACTACTGTTACTACTACTGCTACTACTACTGCTACTACTAATGTCACTTCTACTGCTACTAATTGTTAACTACTACTGCTACTACTGTTACTACTACTACTACTACTAATGTCACTCCTACTGCTACTAATTGTTAACTACTACTACTACTACTGTTACTACTACTACTACTACTAATGTCATCCTACTGCTACTAATTGTTAAACTACTACTACTACTACTGTTACTACTACTGCTACTACTACTGCTACTACTACTGCTTACTACTAATGTTACTCCTACTGCTACTAATTGTTAACTACTACTACTACTACTGTTACTACTACTACTACTACTAATGTCACTCCTACTGCTACTAATTGTTAACTACTACTAGCTTACTACTGTTACTACTACTACTACTACTACTGCTACACTACTGCTTACTACTAATGTTACTCCTACTGCTACTAATTGTTAACTACTACTACTACTACTGTTACTACTACTACTACTACTAATGTCACTCCTACTGCTACTAATTGTTAACTACTACTACTACTACTCGTTACTACTACTGCTACTACTACAGTTACAACTACTACTACTGTTACTACTACTACTACTACTAATGTCACTCCTACTGCTACTAAATTGTTAACTACTACTACTACTACTGTTACTACTACTACTGCTACTACTGCTACTACTACTGCTACTATACTGTTACTACTACTGCTTACTACTGCTACTACTACAGTTACAACTACTACTACTGTTACTACTACTACTACTACTACTGCTACTACTACTGTACTACTACTGCTACTACTGCTACTACTACAGTTACCAACTACTACTCTGTTACTACTACTACTACTACTAATGTACTCCTACTGCTACTAATTGTTAACTACTACTATTGCTACTGACTAGTACTACTGTTACCACTGCTACGACAACTACAGCTGCTACAGTAGTAGTGATAGTACTGGCAGTAGTTTTTATTGTTACTGTTTAATTCATCTGTTTTTAAAACGGCTTTCCAACAAAATTTTTGACTTCAGTTTTATTTTGTGTTTTTCGAAGATCTTAACCAGCTGTTTAGACACAGCTTCTTCGGTTAAATACGACCAAATAATGTCTGTATACCTGAAATAAAAGGATGTTCTGGTACCGTTAAAGAATTATTACTGTTTTCCGTCTCAGCCATGCCAACACATGGTGATGAAATGTTGATAAAAACCTCAAGATGGGAAACGATCGGCTAGTTCTTGGTCTTTAAGTGTAACATGTAGCTTATTTGAACAACTACCGGTAGCATGTAGCATGTAGCTGACTGATAACCACTGGTACACCTTTGCTATCAATCGGCTGGGTTCATGCTGTCGTTATCCAGATCCTGTGGCGCTGAACGCACCCATTTACCGATTTTCCTGCTGCAGCGTATCGACCAGACTATCGTATCGTCCGAACCAAATGTCGGGTTAGTGAAACAGAAACCACACTGGGATCATTCTGTCTGTTGGAGCAGCCATCCAAAACCAGAAAATGAAGAAACCAGAGCAGGAGACAGAAAGGAGGAAGAAGATTCACCAGCATGACGTCAATCCAAACCCCCAAAACCGTCCTCCTCCTCTCGATAACCTCCATCCTGCTATTTATAGTCCTCCACCTCCCTGCAGGAGGAAATCTGGTTCCACTCTCAGACGGAAAAAAAACGACTCCCGTTTAACCGAGAGAGGAATGAAAGGATTCAGTACTCATGAATAAATATGAGCAGCTACACCGTTCGTGGCCCCACAAGGTCCAAAAATAAAGAAATACCTGAAATTAAAGACGTCTACATGGAGACTTTTAAGCCCCAAACCACCCGAGGTATTTAATATTTAACATCTGGAAACAAAACCCAAACCTGAGAGGAGTTTATCTAAAAATACACCTTAAAATCAATCCAGAGTAAATGTAGTATTAGAAGGTAAATGTAGTATGAGAGGGTAAAGTAGCATTGAGGGTAAATGTAGCGTTAGAGGGTAAATGTAGTTTAGAGGGTAAATGTAGCGTTAGAGGGTAAATATAGCGTTAGAGGGTAAATGTAGCATTACAGGGTAAATGTAGCTTAGAGGGTAAATGTTGCGTTAGAGGGTAAATGTAGTATTAGAGGGTCAATGTAGCGTTAGAGGGTAAATGTAGCGTTAGAGGGTAAATGTAGCGTTAGAGGGTAAATATAGCGTTAGAGGGTAATGTAGCGTTAGAGGGTAAATGTAGTGTTAGAGGGTAAAAGTAGCATTGTAGTATTAGAGGGTAAATGTAGTGTTAGAGGGTAAATGTAGTATTAGAGGGTAAATGTAGCGTTAGAGGGTAAATGTAGTATTAGAGGGTAATGTAGTGTTAGAGGGTAAAAGTAGCATTAGAGGGTAAATGTAGCATTAGAGGGTAAAAGTAGCATTAGAGGTAAATGTAGCATTAGGGGTAAATGTAGCGTTAGAGGGTAAATGTAGCGTTAGAGGGGTAAATGTAGCATTAGAGGGTAAATGTAGCATTAGAGGGTAATGTAGCATTAGAGGGAAATGTAGTATTAGAGGGTAAATGTAGCATTAGAGGGTAAATGTAGTGTTAGAGGATAAATGTAGTATTAGAGGGAAATGTAGCATTAGAGGGTAAATGTAGTGTTAGAGGATAAATGTAGTATTAGAGGGTAAATGTAGTGTTAGAGGGTAATGTAGCATTAGAGGGTAATGTAGTGTTAGAGGTAAATGTAGCATTAGAGGGTAAATGTAGTGTTAGAGGGTAAATGTAGCATTAGAGGGTAATGTAGTGTTAGAGGATAAATGTAGCATTAGAGGGTAAATGTAGTGTTAGAGGGTAAATGTGTATTAGAGGGTAAATTGTAGCATTAGAGGGTAAATGTAGTGTTAGAGGATAAATGTAGCATTAGAGGGTAAATGTAGTGTTAGAGGGTAAATGTAGTATTAGAGGGTAAATGTAGTATTCGAATTCTCAAACAGATCTGCAGCTTCTTCTTTAAACAAACTGGAATCACCAAATACTCACAGAAAAACAACATAAATCATTCTGTTGATCCTCCTGAGAATGTTTAGTTTTCAACTAAATTAGAAAAAAAATCAAACCATCTAATACAAGCGGTGCTTTATCCGACATATTTTTCTCCCAAAGTAGGTGGGCTGAGCTGAAACGAAGAAGACATTTTCCATTAAAACTCTTCCGGCCTCTGGTTTGATTTTCTTCAAAGACGGCAGTTATTCAGTCAGACCGAGACGCTTTAATAAAACCTCGATCTCGAAAGAAGGAAAAGTTTGAAAGACAGGAAGAGACGGATGCAATAAACACTGATTTAACTGGAAACAGACTCATGAAGACTTCTGGGTCTAAACAACAGTGTAAAAACTTTCCTGGTTTAACTGTTCATAAAATAAAGACGTAGAATTAACCTGATTTATGGTAAAATGACTCCTGAAAACACATTTAAACCATTTTAGATTGAAGAACACTATAAAAAAAGAAGCATTGGTCAGGTCCTCACATCGTTGCTGGTCAGCGAATCCAAGCATGTCCACCAGGTGGCGCTGCAACTGAGAGCGTATTTTGCCCTATTTATGTGATGAAGGCCGACTCTGATCAAACATGTAAAGTGTGAGGTAGATTGGAGCATGTACATGCTAGTTATAGATCACTTTCCTGTTTCATGGCGAGACGCTGAAATTCCGCTGGCCACCATTTCCACGCCCTCAGACTTTTGCAGAGCATTTATATTTTTCTCGGATAATTTGTGTCTATTTGTTTGGATTTTGCTTCATCTTTGTGATGATTTTGCTTATTTTTTAAATTTACACCGACATGTTAACAACAGATTCAGATCAAACCAGCAAAGATTTAGTGTCTTTTCAAAGGATTTTGCATCTATTTGTGATTTTGCGTCTGTTTGTGATACATTACCACCTACTTATTTTGGTTGTTCTTTTGGTGATTTCACTTCTTTTTGTGGTAACTTCTGATCACAAGGCTGACTGTGAGTTTATAGCTTTTGAAAATGTTATAAAATTGATCCAAAATGGCACAAAATATCCACACGATTCAAAATGGCCAACTTCCTGTTGGTTTTAGGTGTGGGTGTGAATTACATTTTGTGCATCTTGAATGAGTTTCATTTGCGTACCAGATTTCATAAGTCTTCGGTCAAACATACTGTTTGTATGAAATTTTTGAATTTTCAGGGGGCGCTATTGAGCCATTTTGGCTCACACCCTATGAAAGTTTCATCTCAAATCTCAAATTTTTGCCGGTTCTGATATGTGTGCAAATTTCTTGCCTTTTGAGTATTTTTTGGCCTAAAAATGTGTTTCTTTCAAGGGTTTCAAAAGGTTCCCTCATTCTGTGGTGCTCAGACTCTAATAAATAGAAATGTGTATATTTGCAGATTGCACTGTAAAACTTTTGCACTTCTGCATACATAAATGAGCAAGAAATTAATTATTTTACTGCTGTTTGCCATTTTTTAAAAAGAAAAATGGTGTCCTAATGGTTTTTGTCCACAACTCTCAGTTCTGGGTCCATTTGTTGTATCTTTGAGTAAAAGTATTTCTTCCTGTACTCACACCCAGCACCGGCCGGACGGCGTTGTTCATGTTCCGTAGGCGGCTCGACCCAGCAGCTCCCTGAAGCAGCTCTCTGCCAGCGCCGCCGGGTTTTCATCGCCGTCCTGACCGGCTCCAGAAGGCGTGCTGGGATGACCGGCCCTGAAAAACAGACCACAAGTCAAAGATCTGCAAAAAACAGCAAGAAACTGCATCTTCACTTCAGTTTGGAAGCTAATCTGTTTTTGAACGTCAAGACGAATTAAACACCAGCAGAGTCAAAATCACTGCTGGTTCACTCTGAATGTGTTGTCAGCATAAAATAACACAAAGTCACCACAAGAAGACATAAATCACTGTGGAAAGATGCAAAATCACAACAAAACTGCAAAATACAACAAACACACAAAATCCCTCAAAAAAAAGATGCAATGCACCACAAAAAGATGCAAAATCACAAAAAAGATGCAGAATCACAAAACAGATGCAAAATCACAAAAGATGCAAAATCACAAAAGATGCAAAATAAAAAAAGATGCAAAAGCACAAAAGATGCAAATCACAAAAGAGGCAAATCACAAAAGATGCAAAATCACAAAAGATGCAAAATCAAAAAGATGCAAAAGCACAAAAAGATGCTAAATCACAAAGAGGCAAAATCACAAAAAGATGCTAAATTACACAAAGATGCTAAATTACAAAAAAGATGCAAAATCAAAAAAGATGCAAAATCACAAGAAGATGCAAAATCAAAAAAGATGCAAATCACAAAAAAGATGATAAATCACAAAAGATGCTAAATTACAAAAGATGCAAAATCAAAAAAGATGCAAATCACAAAAGATGCAGAATCAAAAAAGATGCAAATCACAAAAAAGATGATAAATTACAAAAAGATGCAAAATCACAAAAAAGATGCAAAATCACAAAAAGATGCAGAATCACCACACATATGCAAATTTAATCTTAAAAATATGTAAATCACCATGAAAACATACAAAATCACCACCAATACATGCAAATGTATCGCAAAAAGATGCAAATTGTCACAAAAGATGCAAAATCAACTTAGAAAAGAAGTCAAATCTCAAGAACTAGACACAAAGTCCTCCTAAAAAACTGCAAATTCACCATAAAAGCAACCAGACTCACCACAAATAGATGCAAAATTTATCATAAACAGACATAAAATCACCACAAAGATGCAAAATCTCAACAAGCAGACATAAAGTCCTCCCAAAAAGATGCAAATTTACCACAAAAGACACTAAATCACACAAAATCACTAAAATATGACCCAAAATTCCCCAAAAAACAAGCAAAATAACGATAAAATTGCAGTGAAAGATGCAAAATCACAACAAAAGATTGCATAATCAACACAAAAAAGAAGCAAATCTGAATCTGTGCTAGCCCCTGTCCAGTATAAATTCAAAAATATGGAAAACCAACTGCAAAAAGGAGCAAAATTCCAACAAACAGATACAAATTCTTCCCAAAAGATTGAAAAATTGCCACAAAGACGGAACATCACAACCAAAAGCCTGCAAACATTAATCACACAAAGAACAAGAAATCACCATTAAAATAACCAAAATGACCACAACTAGATGGAAATATATAACAAAAGACACTAATCCATCAGTGTGTTTCTTCTTATTCCAGTAGAAAAGGAGCAGGTTGAGGATCTGCTTTAATCTGCTTCATGTGTTGATTTAGATTCATTCTGGGTGATAAATCTGCAGAGTAGTTTCAAATTAAATATTAACAAGTGTCAAAGATGATTTTTTTTCATCCAACCAAAAAGAATCCAGACGAGGGATCAGAATGACTGAAGAAGGAGGGACTGAAGCAGCAGAAAAGAATCAATCAGAGGCGCTGAAAACAAATGAAAGGCATCGACCGGCCTGTGGAGACAATCAGCCGTCCCATCAGCAGACGGACAAAACCCGCCATCAGGCAGCAGCTCGCAGCCCAATCGCACACAAAGGTCAGAAATCCAAATAATAACAGAGCTAACCGAGTTATTCAGAGCGGAATTCAGGCGAGATCCGCTTAAAATGAAATTAAAATGTAAAAAAGAAGTTTTAATGGTGCAGAGGAGGATTGAGTCAGTGTTTAATGTTGAGAAAACGAAGCAGAAAAAAAACAAGTTTTACTTTGAATGCAGAAAAGAAAAGAAAAAAGTGGCGCCAGCTTGAGTTTCAGTGTTTATGTCTGTTTTCATTTTCAGTCACTGTTTACTTCAAAGTCATTTTTAGTCATTATCATTCCTCATTTTTGTTACTTTACAGCAATTTTTAACCACTGTTTGCTTTCGTTTTCAGTCGCTGTTTGCTTTCGTTTTCAGTCACTTTTTACTTTTGCTTTCAGTCACTGTTTGCTTTCGTTTTCAAGTCACTTTTACTTTCATTTTCAGTCACTTTTTACTTTCATTTTCAGTCACTTTTTACTTTTGCTTTCATTTTCAGTCACTGTTTACTTTCATTTTCAGTCACTTTTTACTTTCATTTTCAGTCACTTTTTACTTTCAGTCACTGTTTGCTTTCGTTTTCAGTTTGCTTTCGTTTTTAGTCACTATTTGCTTTCATTTTCAGTCACTTTTACTTTTGTTTTCAGTCACTGTTTACTTTCATTTTCAGTCACTTTACTTTCATTTTCAGTCACTGTTTGCTTTCATTTTCAGTCACTGTTTACTTTCATTTTCAGTCACTTTTTACTTTCATTTTCAGTCACTTTTTACTTTTGCTTTCAGTCACTGTTTGCTTTCGTTTTCAGTCACTGTTTGCTTTCGTTTTTAGTCACTATTTGCTTTCGTTTTCAGTCGCTGTTTACTTTCATTTTCAGTCACTTTTTACTTTTGCTTTCAGTCACTGTTTGCTTTCGTTTTTAGTCACTGTTTGCTTTCGTTTTCAGTCACTGTTTGCTTTCGTTTTTAGTCACTATTTGCTTTCGTTTTCAGTCACTGTTTGCTTTCGTTTTCAGTCACTGTTTGCTTTCGTTTTTAGTCACTATTTGCTTTCGTTTTCAGTCGCTGTTTACTTTCATTTTCAGTCACTTTTACTTTCATTTTTCTCACTTTTACTTTTGCTTTCAGTCACTGTTTGCTTTCGTTTTCAGTCACTGTTTGCTTTCGTTTTTAGTCACTATTTGCTTTCGTTTTCAGTCGCTGTTTACTTTCATTTTCAGTCACTGTTTACTTTCATTTTCAGTCACTTTTTACTTTTGCTTTCAGTCACTGTTTGCTTTCGTTTTTAGTCACTGTTTGCTTTCGTTTTCAGTCACTGTTTGCTTTCGTTTTTAGTCACTATTTGCTTTCGTTTTCAGTCACTTTTTACTTTTGTTTCAGTCACTTTTACTTTCATTTTCAGTCACTTTTTACTTTTGCTTTCAGTCACTGTTTGCTTTCGTTTTCAGTCACTGTTTGCTTTCGTTTTAGTCACTATTTGCTTTTGCTTTCAGTCACTGTTTGCTTTCGTTTTCAATCACTGTTTACTTTCATTTTCAGTCACTTTTTACTTTCATTTTCAGTCACTTTTTACTTTCATTTTCAGTCACTTTTTACTTTTGCTTTCAGTCACTGTTTGCTTTCATTTTCAGTCACTGTTTACTTTCATTTTCAGTCACTTTTTACTTTCATTTTCAGTCACTTTTTACTTTCAGTCACTGTTTGCTTTCGTTTTCAGTCACTGTTTGCTTTCGTTTTTAGTCACTATTTGCTTTCATTTTCAGTCACTTTTTACTTTTGTTTTCAGTCACTGTTTACTTTCATTTTCAGTCACTGTTTACTTTCATTTTCAGTCACTGTTTGCTTTCATTTTCAGTCACTGTTTACTTTCATTTTCAGTCACTTTTTACTTTCATTTTCAGTCACTTTTTACTTTTGCTTTCAGTCACTGTTTGCTTTCGTTTTCAGTCACTGTTTGCTTTCGTTTTTAGTCACTATTTGCTTTCGTTTTCAGTCGCTGTTTACTTTCATTTTCAGTCACTTTTTACTTTTGCTTTCAGTCACTGTTTGCTTTCGTTTTAGTCACTGTTTGCTTTCGTTTTCAGTCACTGTTTGCTTTCGTTTTTAGTCACTATTTGCTTTCGTTTTCAGTCACTGTTTGCTTTCGTTTTCAGTCACTGTTTGCTTTCGTTTTTAGTCACTATTTGCTTTCGTTTTCAGTCGCTGTTTACTTTCATTTTCAGTCACTTTTTACTTTCATTTTCAGTCACTTTTTACTTTCATTTTCAGTCACTTTTTACTTTTGCTTTCAGTCACTTTTTACTTTTGCTTTCAGTCACTGTTTGCTTTCGTTTTCAGTCACTGTTTGCTTTCGTTTTTAGTCACTATTTGCTTTCGTTTTCAGTCACTGTTTACTTTCGTTTTCAGTCGCTGTTTACTTTCATTTTCAGTCACTGTTTACTTTCATTTTCAGTCACTTTTTACTTTTGCTTTCAGTCACTGTTTGCTTTCGTTTTCAGTCGCTGTTTACTTTCATTTTCAGTCACTGTTTACTTTCATTTTCAGTCACTTTTTACTTTTGCTTTCAGTCACTGTTTGCTTTCGTTTTTTAGTCACTGTTTGCTTTCAGTTTTCAGTCACTGTTACTTTCGTTTTCAGTCGCTGTTTACTTCATTTTCAGTCACTGTTTACTTTCATTTTCAGTCACTTTTACTTTTGCTTTCATCACTGTTTGCTTTCGTTTTTAGTCACTATTTTGCTTTCGTTTTCAGTCACTGGTTTACTTTCGTTTTCAGTCGCTGTTTATGTTCTTTCAGCTGTGGTTTCTGTTTTCAGTGACTGTACTGTTCAGTTTTAATTCTTTTGCTTGCTGTTACTTGCCTTGTGCTACTTTCATTTTCATCGTTTACTTTCTTTTCAATCACTGCTTATTTTCACTCCCAGTTATTCTCAGTTGTTGTAAACTTTAGTTTGTATGTCAGTTGCGCTACGTTTTAAACAGAATATCTGAATTTTCTTGTTTTATGCCTATATTTTTGAGATTTGGTAATGTTTAGCAACTAAAGCTTCTTCAGGTTCAAGAAATTTTGGTTTGATGGTTACAAGAGCCCAACTGGTTTCCTAAGAGGTTCTCACCAGCTGTGACGAGCTTAACACCACTCTACCTTTGCTTTGGCTTGAAGTCGGCTATTATTTACAGAACTGGAAGGTCATTTCTCCTTAGAGCTTCTGCTAAAACACAACCAGACTTTTATGTTGGTTTTTGAACACATTTTACCTCATCTAACTGGTTCTTTATTTCTGAGGCCTAAAGAGAATGAAGATGTAAATTCACACAAAAGACACAAAAATATGCAAAATACCACATAAAGATGCAAAAACCTTTGAAAAGCACTAAATCTTTGCTGGTTGCTCTGAATCTGTTGTTACCATTCAGTATATATTTAAAATATTGTAAATCACCACAAAAGCATACAAAACCAACAAACAGACACCAAATCCTCCAAAAGATATAAATGCACACCAGGAAGATGCCAAATCATCACAACAAGCTGCAGCATCACCACAAAAAGATGCAAATTAATCACAAAAAAGCAAATCACCATGAACAACAAAAAACAGATGCAACTTTATCACGAAAAAAACTAAATCGCTGAAAAAGATGCCAATACACCACAAAAAGATGTCTATACACCAACAAAAAGGCAAATGACCACAAAAGATGCAAATTCAGAAAAGATGCAAATATAATCCAAAAAATTGTGAAATACATGAAAACGGACCAAAAATGACCACAAATAGATGGAAATTAACACAAAAATACACAAATTCATTGAAAAGATGTAATCACTAGAAAAAGATGCAAAATCGCCACAAAAGATGCAAATTTAATCACAAAAATGTGCTAAATCACCATGAAAAAACCAAAATGACCATAAATAGATGCAGAGTCATCAGAAAAGACACAAAATCACAACAAAATCACCAAATATGATCAAGTTCCTCCAAAAAGAAGCAAAAATAACCACAAAAGGCAAAATTATCACAAAAACAATGCAAATCCCATCAGTGTGGTTTCTTCTTATTTGGTAGAAATAAGCAAGTTGAGGATCTGCTTTAACTACAGCTTCATGTGTGATTAGATTCAATTCTGGATGATAAATCTGCACATGGAATCACTTAGAGTTTGGTTAATCGCAGACAAATGCAGATTTAAAAAAAACAAACTCTTGAATGAGGTCAACGTTCTCAAGAACCAGGTCCAGAAGCTTTTTGGAGAAGCTCTAAGGATTACACGACCTGGACGACTGAGAATCTTCAAATATGTAAACCCCGGTTCCACAAACTATCACTGTTTCCACTCAAATCTTGGCAAAGATCGCTCCTAATTAACTTTCCGCTTTAGCTCCTCACCGCTCTCCTAAAACTTCTTCTGTGTGAGTTTGTCATTTCCTGCAGAGCTGCCAACATCCAGCATCCTGGCAGCCGACCAGCACGGCCTCCCGTTATGTCGTATTGATAAAATAATGTAATGGTAATACACTTCCGCAGCAATAAGCCCGGCTGCAGATGGACTGTAGGCTGTCGGGTCTCAGGAGGGAACAATGCAATCACTGTCGGCCCACGCAGGGAAATTAAACGCTCATTGCTTGTGGAAGCAGCAAAATAAGAGACAAAAATGAAAATCCTGTGCTGTGAGAGGAGGTGGGTTGTTTGTTGTTTAATGAAGCGTTCAGAGCAAAGTTAGTAAAAGCTTTCATTCTGATGATTGGTCGACTGAGGAAAGTTTTAAAGAACATCGTGAGAGAAATTTAATTACAGTCTAGCCGGGACCTGCAGGTTTTTGTGTACCGTACGCTGCAATGAATGGAGGCAAACGTGCACGAAATGATGCTGCTACAGTAGAAGGGAAGGTTTACCGTACTAAATTTTAGGGGATTGCTCCGGGTAATCTGAGGCAAGAGCTAGAACATGAAGATCTAGAACATCTAGAATGAAAATCTACGTTGGTCTGCATCACTACAGTCTCGTTAGCAAACCTATAACAAGCTTGATAAGGTAAAATGCATCGGTACGGTTTGCTAATGCAGGAAAAGTCGCCCAAAAATAACAGATTTAAATCTCAAAAAGTTGAAGTATAAAACCATAGACTGCTGCCGATTGGTCGGCTTGAACAATGAAATGATTGTGGAAACACCTCAACCTTAACTTTAGCACTTGTGGTTAATGTGCAGTTAGTCAGAAAAATTCTAATTTATTCGCAGCTACAGGTGAGTTTTAGGTATAAAGTCAGTCCAGGATAGAGGGAAGATTCATCCAAACACCTACCAGGATTTATTTCAAAGTGCCTCCACTTTTCCAGACAGTTTTCAAGGACGACTTCTCAGATGATTCTATAATAAACCATCTGGTGTCTGGTGACGATAAATTAAGAGCAAAGATACTTAAGGCAGCAGAAAGAAAAACATCTGACTGAAAAAGTTCCGAAACAACCGACAGAAACCATTGAGAGTTCTTGTTAATCTCTTCATGAGGTCAAAAGGAAGATTTTTAGTGGTTAGTGACCTTGTGGTTAGATCAATAATTAATATTAAAGTTTTCTCATTTTCGACATGTACTTCATGAAGATTTGGTGAAGTCTGAGTCTCAACTTTAACGTTTAAAACACAAAAAGCACACAGAGAGCACAGTTTTGTATCACTACGTAGCTGCTGCATCATAACATCGGTTGTTTTTGGTTGCGTTTGATGCCTTCATCTTAAAACAACGTAAAGTCTGACTCAGTTTGGTGTAAAAGTTTCTAAAAGACTGAAGATTACGCAGGTCTGGGGGGTGTAAAAGGTGGTTTGTAAAGGGTGCAGAGTTTGGATCAGAGCAGCAGAAGTTAATCCCACCGCAAGTTCAGCCGACAGTTTATCTGCTGACTGTTTGTGGATTTAATCTCCAAAGACGTTCGGAGGAGATGAAGGGAAAACGGCGGTTTGAGGTCAAAGTCGTCTTCAAGGTGGAAGAATTGAAAGGCAGCACAGGAGCAGATGGTTAATAGTAAAACAACAGCAGCTCCTTCATCGCCTCCCGGTTGGTTTCTGCAGGCCAACCACGTCCACCGTCCCCTAGAAGCAATTAACAGAATCCAACACCCTTGACCACCGGGTCGCAAAGAGAACCGCGATGAGGCGATGACCGAGGGCGGAAACAACTCAACACCAGGATTGTGTTTGTCGGAGCAGTCGGGGGAAAAAAGAAACCAAACACAACGAAACACAGGGGTTTTTTTCCCCTTGGAAGGTGACTTGGCTTTGTGTTGAGCGCTGGGTCACACTCTAAAACTGCTGACGGACGTCCTGTTGGTGTTTTTAGCTGCTGGAAGGAGGAGTTCGGTCTCTGGAAGGTCATCAGAGTTTACAGTTGCAAGAAAAAGTGTGTGAATTCAAAACCGGAGTGTGTTTTTAGAGGACAGGGCATCTTTAACCAACACCTCCAATCTCATCACATTGATAGGACTCCAGGTTAGTCCACTCCTGGCTCCAATTAGCTCTTGGAGAAGTCATTAGGCTAGGTTTTTACATGCTATTTCCACCCTGCCCTGTGAATGTTTACATGTTGTGTTCAATAAAAACATGACAACATCTCATTTTTCTGTGCTGTATTAGTTTAAGTAGATTGTGTTTGTCTTTTGTTGTGACTTAGACGGAGATCAGAAAACACTTTATTAGTTAGGCGGATAAGTCAAATGATAGTTCACTTTTTCAGGACAGCACCAAATTTGGTACAGACATAGTATATGACCATACAATTGATTTAAGAGGAGTACTCCAAAAATCTAAGCCCCCTGGTGGCTGTTATATATAACACTGTTATAAATGGCTTTATTGAATCCACAGACCCTTAAACAATGGGGGTAGATCTTGAAAGTAACTTTGTATCTGCCGTACTAAGGGAGATATAGGTTTAGCAAGCCGGCCATATTTGAATTCAAGATGGCGGCCACCAGGGGGCTTAGATTTTTGGGGTACTCCACTTAAATCAATTGTATGATCATATACTATGTCTGTACCAAATTTGGTGCTTTCCTGAAAAAGTGAACTATCGACCCCAAATTTCGGTCTTATCCGTCTAACTATTATGCAGAAATCCAAGTAATCCCAAAGAGTTCACATACTTTTTCTCCAAACATCATCAGAAACATCATCAGAGGAAGTTTTGATCAAAGAGGAACCTAACAGCCAGACTATGGAGAGACTTTTGATGAATCAACACATTTTTTTCATGCATTTTACATCCTAGTTTTAGTGTAACAGCACATTTGCGGTCTTGATCTCATCTAACCAGATCTTCTATCATCTGATATGAAAATACTTGCAGTTTTTTTATGATAACCTTTCATGAATCTCTTTAGCTGTATGAAAATGTATGTCACCATAAACGACTGGCAGTTTAAACATCTTTTCAGAATTTGCGTGGAAAATGGTTCTCGTCTCCTCTGTTAGCATTTGTCTTCTCTGAATTTTACCCATTAGAGTCAAGAGAAAGTTTTCAGGGCTGCTATGGAGGAATTTACTTCTATTTGCTACTCGTCCTAAAGAAGTTCTACAGGTTCTAGCAGACAGAACATAAAGGTTCAGACCAGCGACTGAGGATGTTTTAGGTATCTTGGTATGTATGGTCTTGAACTTTTAAAAGTCAGAAGGGTTATTTAAATTCATCCATCATCTGTGGACTTTATTGAACTTAACTTGACAGATGTTGAAGCTTTTACTTTGACAGGTTTCGGTGCCCCGTTTCCTTCTACAGACTGATATCGTTCAGAGACACCAGATTGACTGAATAACCGTAAATCCTCGTTGGTGTGTTTTCAGTCTGTGATGCACATGAAGAACGCAGCCTGACAATGTGTCTGATTACAGATGTGGATGATTCACTCTGATGACTGGGAGCTGATCTCTTCGCTCTCTGCAGAACGTTAAAAGCTGAAACATCATGGGCTGGTAAATGTCAGAGAAACTTCGTCTCTGTAAGTCAATGCTGATTGGTCACTTTAAGCTGAAAATGCCTCCATAGATACAGTACGGCAATTTGACCTGATGAGAACTCTAGCAGACGTTTCAACTCCAGAAGCTAGTGTCGTCGTTAAGTTCAACTAAACAGTTCAGACCTGTTCTAAACATACCTATGTTTATTAGGGTCAGAGCCAAAATGGTTCCACAGAGCCCCTGGAAATTTCAAGCAGGCTCTACGACCAGTACGTGTCACCTACAGCTATGAATTTGGTACACATATGTAACTCGTCAGAGACGGCACAAAAAAAGTCTTTGACAGCTGTGGCCCAAAACGCAACAGGAAGTCAGCATTTTGAACTATATACATCACTATTTTTGATGGTTTGGATTAATTTTTGCCACATTTTCAAAAGCTATAAACTCAAACGAGGATAACCCCAACAGAGCTGGACATCTTGGCCAGGAGTACAGCAGGCAATTGGGCGAGCAAAAGTTATGAAAATGCTACCTCAGACGGTCTGACGAGCTTGCTGGTGGAATTTCAACAATTGGTCATGAACACAGGAAGGTGGCTCTTTAACTACTACTCAAGTGTGATCAGAGTCCCAGCCTCCGCATGACATATTCAATAGACCAATCATATATTGACAGTGATAGTGTGACCTGGTGGGGCTGTTTGGATTAAGTCGATCATCAAAGGGTCATAGGTTGAATACACTTTCAGTCACAGACACCACCTGGTGGCCATGATTGGATTTAATTGACCAGGCAAGGATGTGAGGACCTGACCAACACCACTTGCAGCTTTAATTAGTTGTTTTTGCACTTTATAACTAACTTAGCCTTCGTATATCCACCCAGCTACTAACAACTGCACAGCCAAGAGTTTGTTGCAATGAAAGTGGTACGTTTTTTTGTAAGATACCAACCTGTAAAGCTGTTTTTCTGTGGCTTTTCTGCACAGACGTTAGCCTCAGAAACTAACTACGAAAAGCAGGAAGAAATCTGGTTAGTTGTGTAGTCACCTCAGCTTCTGAGTACAGAATGTAGTGCTAACAAGCGTTATAGATGGCGATGTAGATAAATTAACTGGATTTTAAAGCAACGAACCTGAAGTCCTCCCAAACATGACGCATACATTTTACAACTTAATCTCATTCAATCTTCTCACTGTTTATTCACTCAAAGTCACATTTTTCGAAATTTCTACACCTTCTTCTCGTACTAACCTTGTTATTTATATCTACATCTGTTCCATGTTTACATGTAAAGTTACACCTTATATTATTTTTTGCACCCAATTCATTTTTGAGTCCAAGTTTGCTAAATATTCAATGATTTTCAAAATTGATGTCAATCAATGTAAAATCTGTCTTTGTAGATCTTAATACCCAAATAAGCAATCCTTACAAGAACAATCACTGTTTTCATAGACGACACCACATTTCCTCTAGATTTTACATTTACATTGTACGGTTTTTAGTATACTGTTGAAAAATGTAACTGCATGGACATGATTGCTGCTTAAGTCGACTGTAGAAACCTTCCCCACAGTCACACAACTGGACTAAAGCTGCACTTTCCATTGATGTCCTTATTTTAGTCTGATTTTCGCTGGGTTTAACACTTTATTCTGTTTTGTTCAGGTGCAGGTTCACAAGGCAGTGTTTTGTGGGGAGAAGAAGACACCCTTCGGCTTTGACTTTTGGGTATAAAAGTTTTCTAGACTACAGCACACACTGAACCAAAAACAGCAAAAATATCGGCTCTTTATTCCGTCCTACCAAAGACTCTGTGTTCGATCTTTACTCCAAACATCGAAAGCCATGCTACGATTCTTTGATGAACTCGACAAATCAGAGATGTGGGAGGTATTTCAGAAGTCTGGAACGAGGGCCACGCAGGGACAGAGATGGAAAACCACTGGCTTAAAAACGCAGAATTCTCTGAAATAGTTTGTACCAAAGATGCACGAAACAGTAGAGAGAAATGATGTAATCTGGGGCTGAAGTGGTTTTTAAATACCATAAGTAGAAGATTTAGATTAATTGAGAAATTCCTTCATCTGAAGGACCATAAAACAAGGGTGTTAAACTCATTCTGGTTTCAGGTTCCCACATTCAGCCCAGACTGATCTCCAGTGACCAGTAAAACCAAAGCATAGTAACCTCTAAATAACCACAACTCCCAATGGTTCCTTTGTTTTAGTGTAAAAATGTTCACATTTAAGGAATTTTTTTTTTTACTAAACATTATAAACAACCTTGAAACTTTGACAAAAAGACAAAAAACAACAAAAACAAGACAAAATATTACAAAACTTAGACAAAAGCGGGAAACAAAATAACAAAAATGAGACAAAAAAGTTACAAAGCGACAAAAAATGGAGAAATGACAAAAACTAGACGAGAAATGACACAAATGAGACATAAAAAATACAAAAGCAAGACAAAAAAAGACAAAAGCAAGAACACAAGCAACAAAAATAGATAAAACAATTAATAAAGCAAAACACAAAATGACAAAAATAAGACAAATAACACAAGCGACACAAAAGGGACACAAGACAGCAAACACATGAGACGAATGACAAAAGTCAGACCAAAACAGACAAAAAAAACCACAAACAAGACAAAATATTACAAAAGTGAGTCACAAAATGACAAAAACCAGAAGCAAAATGACACAAAATGAGAGAAACGACACGAAACAAAACAAAAAAGAGAAATAAATGTATACAAAATTAATACAAAAAGTTACAAAGCAACAAAAAAGTCATGACAAAAATTAGAAAGATACAAATGAGACAAAAGTCCACACAAGATGACAAAAGCATGACAAACCAAAACCCAGACCAAGAAGACAAAAGAACAATTAAAACAAGACAAAATATTACAAAAATGAGACACAAAATGACAAAAATGAGACAAACGACACAAACAAAACAAAAAAGATAAAAGATGAGACAAAAAAAATGACAAAGCGACAAAAAAATGGGCAAACAACAAAAATTGAGACAAAAAAAATTCTATAAATGACACATTGAATTTCCCTTGGGATTAATAAAGTGTCTAACTGTCTATCCATCCATCGAGATAAAAAAATAGACAAAAGCAATAAAGTGAAACACAAAATGACAAAAATTGGACAAGAAACAGATGAGACAAAAAGAAACAAAAAACGACTAAAACAAGAAACAAAACAACAAAAGTCAGACAAAAAACAAGACAAGACAAAACAAAACAAGACAGAAAATGACAAAAGAACAATCTAGTATTTATTTTATGATCCAAAACAACTTGTCATGGTCTAGAAATGATTTTAAATGTATAGTTTTACCTCATTTACAATTGCAGTTGTCTTCTCTGGTAATTTTTACACTTTGAGGGCCGGATTTGGACCCTCTGGAGGACCACTTTTGGACCACGGGCTTCATGTTTGGGGACACCCCTGATCTAAATTATCAACTACCCATCGAAAATGATAAAAAAAAAATCAGGATGTCAGTGAAAATGCAGCTGGTTATAAAGAGCTTTTGACCGGAAGTTTAGTGAATCGGTCAGAAGACAGAAATTCTGGATAGCTTCTGAAAAGTGAATCCTTTTTGATCATTTAATCAGGTGTTCTCCTCTTTAACCTCAGCCATCCTTCAAAGAACAAACTTCAGATCTGGTTCAGGATCTACTCAATAAATGACAGGAAAAAAATAAATTAAAAGAGGTCTGGAACGATGCTATTAAAGGCTGAGGACGCTCCCAAGGTGACAGAGGAACATACGCAATTAAATGTGGGACTACAGAAAAACTACATTTCCATTTAAATGCGGGGCGATAAGATGTGGTGATTGGACGTTTAGCAGAGCAGCAGGAGAGGGAAATAAAACTTAAAAATTTTCCCAGTTTGTCGTGAGTCATCAGGAAACATCAGAGTCATCAGGAAACAATCTGCTCCAACAACGAGCTGCTGATCCTCAGAGCTTCACGTATCCGGATTCAATTTACCGTAATGGTCCAACGAGGCCCGTTTCTTCTGAGTGGCTTGGAACATGAAGCCACTTGAGGCTGTTTCCTGGATCAGAACGGCTCTTTGGAAGTCAACCACACATGACAGTGCGTTAAAACAGTTATGCAACACAAATAGATGCTGTTTTCTGTTATCTTTTTACCATTTAATCAACTTAAAATGTCTATTACACTTCGGAAAATGTGGCTAAAATAAAGCTGCAAGCAGCGTTGGTTCTCACATCCTTGCTGGGCAGCGAATCCAAGCATGTCCACCAGGTGGCACTGCAACTGAGAGAGTATTTTGACCTATGTATCTGATGATCAGACATGTAAAGTTTGAGGCAGATTGGAGCATGTCCTGGCTAGATATGGAGCACTTCCTGTTTCATCACGAATCATCGAAATTCTGCAAGCCGCCATTTCCACAACCTCAGATTTTTGTGGAGCATTTTACTAAGTTTTGATCACTCATGCCTGCTGTACATCCTGATTAAATCTGAGCTCTCTCGGGGTTACCTTGCTTGAGTGGACAGCTTTTGAAAATGTCCAAAAACGACCCAAAATCGTCCAAAATATTACCCATCATTCAAAATGGCTGACTTCCTGTTGTGTTTTGGACATGAGTGTAATTACATTTTTGTGTTTCTTGACGAGTTAAGATGCCCAGGCCGCATGTTTGACACCTCTGATCTAAAGACTCATCTTCTTCTTCTAGTGTTCTTTTTCTGTCACAGTTTCCTGCTTCTAGTTAAAAAAACAAACAAACAAAAAAAAACAGAAAGACAAGAAGGAGAAAGAAAAGCAACGTTCAAAAATAGCTTCTTCTGTTCACATGGAAACCAGAAAAGACAGTCGAGGTTTCTGAGGAGATCAGGGGAGAAGATGAAGAGGAGGAAGTAAAACTAGAGGAAGGAGGGAGGAGATCAGGAGGTTAGCCTGCTCTGGTTTGATTCCAGCTGCTGATGGTTCAACAAAATGACTAATTAAAGCTGCACACGTTCACAGTTTGGCTTTCTGACTAAATTATCTTTAAAACTAAAATTATTAATGAAAAGCTGCTCCTTAAGGAAAAATATTCATTACAATAGAACTAATGTAAAAACAAGAACTACAGGAAATGTTTAGATTTTAGGGTTAACCAACACAAAGATATAAAACAAAAGGTTTTTGTGTTCCCATTGGAAACCACCAACTTAAAGAAATTAGAAAATGTGTTAAATTTTCTTTTTAAAGCCAATTATGGTAAAAAAAAATATATATATACTTTTTTTTAAAAAAAGACAGAAAACTGGTCAATTATTTTTTCCTCTTTTAAACCAACAATATATAAGAAACTACAAAAAATACTGTTATTTTTTTCATTGTTTTATCTATTTATAAACAAAAGAAGAAGAAAATAGGTCATTTTTTTAAACCAATTAAGGGAAAATTCTTTTTTTTTTAAAAAGAGCAAGAGAAAACTGGTCAATCTATTTTTTTCCTATTTTAAAACAACACTATATAAAGAAACTACAAAAAATATGGTCATTTTTGGTTGTTTTATTTATATATTATCAAAAAAGAAGAAGATGAAGAAAATGGGCCAAAATTTCTTTTTTTAACCAAAAGAGACAAAAGTCATTTAAAAAGGAGAGAAAATTGGTCTTTTTTTCCTATTTTAAACCAACAATATACGAGAAACTACAAAAACTTGTCTGTTTTTTGGTTGTTTGACCTATTGATTACCAAAAGAAGAAGAAGAAGAAATTGGGCCAAATGTTTCAATTAAACCCCAAAATAATACTTCTTTAAAATTAACAAAAAAAAGTTAAAAAAAGATAAATATGTATCATTATTCTTATTAACGTCAAAACTGGTGCTTTTTGTGTTGCTATTGGAAACCAGTGACTTAAAGAAATTAGAAAATGGGCCAATTTTTCTTTTTTAAACCAAATGTGGTAATAAAATAACATAAGAATAGTGAGGTTTGTTTTCATAAATAATATATTAAACCCAACAGAAGAGTCAAATGGAGTCCAGTGAAGGTCAGAGGAAGTGAAGAAATGAGACAAAATGAAACTAAAACTAGTGGCGATGACTTCAGGCCGAGACCTCAGTTAATCTTCGTTGATCTTTTCCATAAATCCTCAAACCCCAGCTTCGTTCTCAGGAGGCTCCTCGGCTCCACAGCGCCTGGATTTCACCAACTACAGCCTGGATTTGTGGAATATAACGAGGTGTGAGATGTTGGGAGGCGACGAGCAGAACCAGAGATAATTCCTGCTCTCAGGTTCAGGCGAAGGTTCAGCCGACAGCAGGATTTAGTTCAGATCCGGAGGGTTTCTGCTCGAATGGCAACGATAACGAGGAAACGGTCGAACACGGAGAGCAGAAAACACAAAGAAACTACAAAAACCCTCATGTCAGACCGAATAATAAAGGTAAATGAAGTCAGTGATCACATCTTTGTGTTCCTTCATCACAAAACAAACTAAAAACTAAGCAACAATTTGAAAAAAAAGCAAAAAATCGTCCAGTTTGAAACTTTTATTTGGCTGGTTTCAATTTTTTTTAAAAAAACCATAAAAAATAAACTCAAAAAAGAGGAAAAAAAAATCTGTTTCAGTTTGTTTGCTTTTCTATTTTATACCAACAACAACAAAAACAAAACTGGTTCATTTTTTCCCAAATAAACAAACAACAAAAAACTAAATTAAACTGATGAAAAGTGGCCCATTTTTTGTTTGTTTTTCTATTTTATACTAACAATAACAGACAAAAAGCAAAAAAAAAAAATCATTTACTGTTGGTTTAAAAAAAAAAACTCATTTTGTTTTATTTTAGGGCTGCACAGTGGTCTAGTGGTTAGCACTTTCACCTTGCAGCAAGAAGATCCCCGGTTCAAATCCCGGCCTGGGATCTTTCTGCATGGAGTTTGCATGTTCTCCCTGTGCATGCGTGGGTTTTCTCCGGGTACTCCGGCTTCCTCCCACAGTCCAAAAATATGCTGAGGTTAATTGGTTACTCTAAATTGTCCGTAGGTGTGAATGTGAGTGTGATTGTGTGTCTGTATATGTAGCCCTGTGACAGACTGGTGACCTGTCCAGGGTGTCCCCTGCCTTCACCCAAGTCAGCTGGGATAGACTCCAGCACCCCCCATGACCCTAGAGAGGATAAAGCGGTGTAGAGAGGATGGATGGGATGGATGGATGGATGGATGGATGGATGGATGGATGGATGGATGGATGGATGGATGGATGGATGGATGGATGGATGGATGGATGGATGGATGGATGGATGGATGGATGGATGGATGGATGGATGGATGGATGGATGGATGGATGGATGTTTTATTTTGTTGTTGGTAAAAATAGAAAAATAAAAAAATGGCCTCTTGCTGGTTGAAAGGGAAAAGTGGGTCTGTTTTCTCTTTTTTGTCTCACTTTTATAATTGTTGATTTAAGAAATTGATCAATTTTCAGGTGTTTGTTTTGTGGCTGTTGGTTTAAACAGGAAAAATGAGTCCATTTCCTCATTTCTGTGTCTGTTGGTTATCAATGATAAAACAAAAACTGGGCCAAGTTTCTTTCTTTTTTTCTTTCCTTCTTGCTTTTTTTTTTTTTTGCTGTTGATTTAAAAGTGGGTATTCCACTGCTCAGTCAGGATTCAAACTGGTGACAAGAATACAACTGAGATGATGTGGCAAGACCTCAAAAGACCATAAAAGACCTTAGAAGACCCTAGAAGACCCTAAAAGTCTCTAAAACACTTTAAAAGACCTCATGAAACCCGACACGACCTGAACAGACCTTATAATACCCTAAAAGACCTTAAAAGCCCTTAGAAGACCTCAAAAGATCCTAAAAGACCTTTGAAGACCTTAAAAAACATAAAAGAACTTTGAAGACTTTAGAAGACCTGAAAGATCAAAAAAGACCTTAGAAGACCTTGAAAAAAGACTGTATAAGAACCTAAAAGACTTTAAAAGACCTTAAAAAAACTCTAAAAGACCTTAAAAGACTCTAAAACACCTGAAAAGACTCTGAACAACCTTAAAAGACCTCATAACACCCGATAAAAACTAAAGAGATTTTATAAGACCTTACAAGAACCTAAAAGACCTTAAAAGATCCTAAAAGATCTTAGAAGATTTTAGAAGACCTTAAAAGACCACAAAAGCACAAAAGACCTTGTAAGAACCTAAAAGACCTTGAAAGACTCTGAACAGAATCCCCATCAGTTACTGTGGTGATCCAGCTGTGCAGCATCCGTTACCATGGAGATGCAGCAGGTTAAACAGAGTCAGTTTCATGACTTAGTGAATCGTATTACACTCTTCAGTCATAATTCATACTTGTGAGAGGATTTTTTTTTACCGGCGTTAGAAGCAACTTAACCGCTTGGTCGCCCTGTTTGTGGAAAATTTAAAGAAATTCCCCCAAAAACTGCCTTCATGAGAACCAAACGGACTGATGGACAACCTGAAAGCATAAAGTTCCCTTTTTGGTTGGGAACTTTTTCATCAAACAGTGAATCCTGGGACATCAGAGCTGCTGTGTGGAGAAAAGGATAATCAAACATCTGCCTGAGAGTCGCTCCAGTTCCAAATGAAAGAAACCACTGACAGAAATCAGCTTATTCCTCAGTGTTTTCCTGTACGTAAATGAACTGAGTACCTGTCCAGGTCCTCGCTGTCCTGCATGTTGAACAACATGGACGGGATCAGTTTGTCCATGTGCTGAGGCTCCCAGATGATGGCCTGAAGTTCATCGTTCACCGTCTTCCTCACGACGCCCTGCAGACCTTTGATCCCGGCCACACGGATCCTGAAGAGGAAAAAACAACAGTCATTCTTTATTTCATTTCAGTCTTTATTGCTGCAAAATGTGCAGTTTTTGTTCAGTTTCAGGGTTTCTTCAGATGACGGTTGCATTTGCAGTCACACAGCCATTAAAGAAGTCATTAAGCTGAAGCATTATTACAGTTTTTTTGACACCCATGTTGCACATAAATAAGACATACTCCTTCAGTTCATGAAACACATTCATGGTTTATTTTGCACTTTGTTTGTCTTTTCCTTGATGCCAGAAATCCTGCTATTTTACAGTGCTGAAAAATTATTATTAGCCCCCCAACAGAAATCTTCTGTTTTTGCACATTTCAATTCAATTCAATTCAATTCAATTTTATTTATATAGCGTCAATTACAGTCAAATCGTCTCAAGACGCTTTACAGAACCCATATGCCTGACCCCCAGAGCAAGCCCAAAGGCGACAGTGGCAAGGAAAAACACCCTTTTAACAGGGAAGAAACCTCGAGCAGAACCCGGCTCTAAATAGGGGGGACCCATCTGCCTGCTGGCCGGGCGGGTTGAGAAGGACAGAAGAGGGCAAGGGGGAGGGATGGGAGAAGAGGGAGGGGTGAGAAAGCAAGGAAAACACAACACACATTTGAATACATGCATGACAGGATATGTGACACAGACAAAGTATAAGCTAACATTGAAAACTGACTCATAGTTTACTCTTATGATGTACGGCTCTGACATTAAACATACTCCTTATATAGCTAGCAGTAAAATTCAAACAGTATGTAAGTTAGCATAACAGTATATTGAAGGCGATGCAGAGTTGACTCGTGGAAAAAGGGAATTGGAAGCAGAGGGCTGGTGGAAGGTCAGTAGCAGCATCCCACAGTGGACATGGTGGAGACTGGACCAGCTGGTGGAACATCGACCGCAGATCTGAAGCATCCAGCTCTGGGACCAGGGACACTCGGAGAAATAGCACAGGGGGAAACAGAGTGAATGTACTGCAATAACGGTATACATATTAAATGTAAAGGTAGATAGAGAAGGGCTCAGTGCGTCAAGAAAAGTCCCCCAGCAGCCTAGGCCTATAGCAGCATGACTAGGGGCAGAACGAAGGGACGTCCAAGAAGGAGTCAGCTGTACAATGAAGACACAAGCCGAACCTCTGTGGGTCACCCAGTCAGCCCCAACTATAAGATTTGTCAAAAAGGAACGCTTTAAGCCTGGTCTTAAAAATAGAGAGGGTGTCTGCCTCCCGAACCCAAACTGGGAGCAGGTTCCACAGGAGAGGCGCCTGATAACTGAAGGCTCTGCCTCCCATTCTACTTTTAGAAATTCTAGGAACAACAAGTAAGCCTGCAGTTTGAGAGCGAAGAGTTCTACTAGGATAATAAGGTACTATCAGATCTTTAAGATATGATGGAGATTGGTTATTAAGAGCTTTATATGTCAGAAGAAGGATTTTAAATTTGTCACATTTAAATGTTTTGGGTTAAGGCACGTTAACGAATCCAATTGAGATGCTGTGGCAAGACCTTTAAAGACCACAAAAGACGACCATAAAATAACATACAACACCCTACAAGACTCTAAAAGTCTAAAGTTATTAAAAGACCCAAAAAGACCTTGAAAGATTTTAAATGACATTAAAAGACTCTAAAAGTCCCTAAAAGACCTTTAAAATAACTTAGAAAATGGCAATATATGTTAAGTCTTAAAAAACAAAGAACTTATAAGATTCTAAAAGATGCTAAAAGACTCGAAAAGACCCGAAAGGATTTTAAAAGACCCTTGAAGACCCTAAAAGACCTTAAAAGACTCTAAAAGACCTTAAAAGACCTTATAAGACCCTAAAAGACTCCAAAAGATCTTCCAAGACCTTATAAGACATTAAAGACTCCAAAAGATCTTCCAAGACCTTAGAAGACCTTAAAAGACTCTAAAGGACCGTTTAAGATCTTAAAGACTCTAAAAGACTGTATAACATACAAGACCCTAAAATACCCTATAAGACCTTAAAGAACCCCACAAGAATTTAAAATACCTTACAAAATCCCAAAAGACCCTACAAAGCCCTAAAAGACCTTGGACAGCCCTAAAGAACCCTAAAAGACCCTATCAGCTGAACTGACAGGTTTGGTTTCGGCCGTCAGAACTGATAGACGCTGATTTCACCACTTCTGTTTTGGAGCAGGTGACCTGATCTAATCACCGCTTTGGAAATCCTATTTGGGAATTCCTCTCCACCTGCAGCGAGACGCCGCTCAGCAGGATAATGAAATAGAGTAGAGAAAAAACCAAACAGCAGCGAGAAGCCACACTGAGAGGAGGAATAAAACATAATCCCAGCTTCCACCACACCGCCCACATCCAGCAGCAGCTCTCACTCATACATACAAATGGATTGAAAGCACGTCTCTATGCACAAATATGATCAACACGAGGTTTCAGCTCAGGAGGAGGGAAGCTGTTTCCACCACGAACCAGGAGGAGAAGGTGTAGCTTTAATCCACCGCTGGAGTGGAAGGGTGGGAGGAAGGTGGTGGGGTTAGCGCAGAGCTATTTTTACCTCCCAGCAACAAGGCTGCAGATAGCAATGAAATGAGCAGTTTGACTGCAGTCTGGATCATTCTGATTAAAAAACTACTGCAGACGGCTCACTTTAAATTCCATCACATGAAATCTGATGACAACGTGGAGGAAACCAGGAAATGAACTCAGCGACCAGTTTCTGCTTTTCAAATTCATAAGAAAGCATTCAAAAGTCTCATTTTCAGTTTTTTTTCACTATATTTTCAGTTTAAATACTGCAGATTTGGTTGATAAAACTCCTAGTGATATGCAGCTGCTGGTCCCACCCCTTTCAGGAAGAAAACTCTCTCTGTCTGTGATTGACAGCGCAGGTAATTCCATCGCAAATCGTCAAATTTATAGAACTATTTCTCTGATTTTCCAGATATTTTTACAGCATAACATATGGATATTTATAAAAATATTTGTGAATTTTTACACTGATTTATCAAATATTTTAAGAAATAATATAATTTTAAAAAAGCCATCGGGCAAATTTCAGCAGGTTTGAACGGCAATATCTCAGAAACGATTTAAGATAAAAACCTGAAATTTTCTCTGTTATTCATCATCATGTCATCCATTCAGAATCTACAATATTGGACACGTTAATCAAATAATCTCTGATTGTGGTTCAGTTGAAATATGACTAAAATAATTAATAAAAGTAAAAATAATAATTAAGCCATCATAAACAGTACAACAATTTTAAAATAACCTGATAGTCAGCTAGCAATCTTTTCTGTTGCAATAATACAAAAATAAACATCAAATAGTTTAGAGTATGAAATATTTGGTCACAATAATTGAAAACAGTAAAAAGCTGTACCTCGGAGCAGCTTGATATTGAGTTCAGCTGAATTAAAATGCAGTTTAATGAGCGCAGAGAGCAGCAGAGAAGCTAAAAGATGCTAACATGAAACACCCAGGCCTTGTTTACAGTTTCTATCATCTATCTACCATCAGAAAAAACTTGACACCATTTCATAAATACTGTTTTTTTCTGATTAATCATGTAAAAACACAACAGCAAAAGTCTGGA
Organism: Acanthochromis polyacanthus; assembly: GCF_021347895.1. Lineage (NCBI taxonomy): Eukaryota > Metazoa > Chordata > Actinopteri > Pomacentridae > Acanthochromis > Acanthochromis polyacanthus. The sequence continues at coordinate 3,950,888 of NC_067121.1, forward strand.
TGCTGCTCCAGAGCACATTATATCTAAAGAAGACTTGCAAGTTCTGCTCGGTTCCTATATTCAGCTCTGGAAGACACATGGATGTTTCCCAAAGACCGACGCTCTTATTATTCTCCTCAGCTCCCCGTCCTCACCGCTGCCTTCCTTATTTATTCTCCTCTTGTCTCTGAAGATTGCAGTGTGCTGCTGATTGCTCTGAAATGATGGAGGTGGATCGCTTTCCTCCAAAACGCCTCATAAAAAGGTTTCCACAGATCAAAACCTTCACTGGAGAGTGAATTTAGGACGAGTCTGTCCAGTTAATAAAGGTAACAGGTGAGATAAATGCAATAAGCACTGATTAATCACACAAATTCAACATTGGTCTTCTGTTTCTTTAAACAGTTTCTGACAGTACGATGTTGTTACTCAGACATTTATGCACCAAAACGTACAAATCTTGAATAACAATCCACCAAACCATGAATACCAAAACCAAAATATCAAAAACCAGGATGCAAATGCACTAAAATGTCTAAAACCTGGATAATAATTCACCAAATCATAAAAAGGTTGTTTATAGACCAACATGTCAAAACCATTGGGTGTTAATGAACCGAAATGTCAAAAATTCAACATGGGTCTCCTCTTTTTCATGATTTATGGCAGTATAAGTTTATAACCTAGACATTAACAAAACAAAATGCCAAAAAAAAAAAGGATTTCACAACATGAAAATGAAAAAAAAAACTTGGATAATAATCCATCAAACCATAAAAACATGGATATTAATGCACCAAAAATGTCAACAAAAAAAAATCCAACATCGGTCTTCGCTTTTTCATGATTTATGGCAATATCCTTCAATAACTTCAAAATGTCAACAACTGAGACACTACTGTACCAAAATATTTAAAAAAAACCTTGAGGAATAATCCACCAAATCATCAAACACTTGATTTCACAGCACTAACATGCAAAAAATGCAACCAAATTGTCAAAAAAAGGCTGTTAACCATTACATAGTTCATTTTAATACTCTAAAATGCACCAAAACAACCAAAAAGGGTTATTAACACACTAAAATGAAACTAAAATGGATGAAAAATTAACCATAGTGAGAAAAAATTAGACTTTTTCTGCAGCGTTTCTGCTAGAAATCCTGATTTACAACAACTACTGCTTACGTTGTTGATTACATTTTGGTTTTAATCACTAGCACATATAAAAATTCAACTGAAGTTAGAAGTCAGACTCTGATTTCCATATATTCTAAGAAAAGACAAAGACAGGTCCAGGTAAAAGATGGATTAAAGGATGAATTAAAGCTTCGTGTGTCGTCTTTACTGCGAGAGAAGCAGCATTAATGAATTCATTTCCCTCTCACTCGTATTCTCGGCAACTCCAGCGCCTCATTTCATCGTCTGCATCCTCTCACCTGCTCACATTTCTCCCGCCAACTCCTGCCGAGGTGTCGGCCGGTGAAAGGCCATCAGACGAGGATCAGGAGGAGATATATTTATATAAGTGGGCTGAGAGCTGATGTTCCTGCCGCTGGTGGAATCCAGTATTACCAGTCTGAAGCAGCTGATTTTTACCCCAAGAACTAATCAAGTATCAGCGTTAGGATAAATGTTAGTTGTGCTAACTGTTACTACAAAGACGAAACTCAAAAGATTCATTGTTTTGTCGAGAGCCGTCTCATTTTTGAAGGAACAGTGAACAACCAAAGCTGGATGTTTAGCTGTGAATGTGACATTTTAGAAGCTAGAAACTGTAAAAACAGGAAGAATTGTTGGATTTACAGTTTTTTTTAATGGCACTTGAACTAATTATCTGTGTTGAAAATCAAGATCTACACGTCCAGAAGGGAAAGAAGAAATGGAGAAACAGGAAGAAGAAGAGTAAATGGAAACAGAGAAAGAAGGAGATGGGAAAAAGGAGTAGAGAAGAGAACAAAAAGAGGAAGAAAAAACAGGAAGTCAGTGCAAGAAAAGGAAACAGAGGAAGAAGAAATCAAGAATCAAGAAAAAGATCAAGATTTATCAAAATCATCAAAAAAATCTGTCAAAAATAGACCATTTGTACCAAATCCTGTTAAAAATTAAACAAAAATCTGAACTATGCAGCACAACTGATTCTCCACGACTCACCAACAGTCAGAAATTCTGTTCAGTTTTCAGGTTGAACTGCAGGCAGTGTTTCAAGGGAAATCAAACATAAAAATTAATAAAATAAATGCAGCACGGCTCAGAAGTTGTTGGAAGACACATTCAACATGGTGAAACATCTTTCTATAGTTAAATAATTGTTGCATCTAAAGCCTCCATTTATTAGAGCATTGGAAACACTTGTGGACACTTGGAAAAATGTTGGAACTATTGAGAAGTAATTGTAGAATTTCATCACTGGTCTCTTTTTTAGGATTTATGGCAATATAATTTAGACATGAATACACTAAAAAATCAAAAAGTTCAATATTACTTCGCCTACATAAAAAAAACTTGAATAATGTTCCACTAAATCATTAAAAACTTGATTTGACTACCATAAAACACTAAACAAAATGCACCAAATTGTCAAAAACAACAAAATAGTTTGTTCAAAATGGCCCAAAATGTGTCCATAAAAAAATCAAAACTTGTACAACACATTAGAAAACTAATTTAATCTTACAAAAAAGAAAAGAGTCTCAAAATAAGCTGGTTCCTGATCCTAAACTATGATGTCTCTGGAAAATAGAAGATGGTATAAATAATAAAGTCTGAATTTCCATCAGGTTCTCCAGACCTGCACTCAGCCTGGTGTGTTCTGTTTCCACATCAGATTTACTGTGACATGTATGTGAAAACATTTTCCCCAGTTAAAGCAAGAAAAACAGCAGGAGGCCCAAAATTGAACCCTGGGGGACTCCATAGGAAACACTATCAGGACGACATCATAAAAAGACGACAAAAACATGACGACTGAGGAGCAGAAACACCAACCGAATCTGTCTAAGAGCCACAAAACAGTCTATGCGTCTTTTTGAACTTATTCTACGTTTACTGTGACCTCTACTTAATGGGTTAGGAGCTTCAGATTACTTTGACGTTGGAGCTCTGGTTGAGTTTTTGAGGTTGGACTGCAGGTTGTTAAAACATTAAGAAACTTGGCTTTTTGCTTCGACAGTACCTGGTTCTGGTCTCAGGATCTTCGTGGGTGGAGTGGCACATAGCGCTGAACTGGGAGACAAAGAAGTCGTAGCGCCGGTGGTAGGACGGTGTGTCTTCCTCGATGTTGGCAAACTTCACAAACTACACAAAAGACAGGAAGCAGAAGAATTCATTAGCCTGGTTTCCTGAACTGTACTAAAGTTCAGGAAACTTTAGTAGATAAGTACCTTTCCTTTGCTGAAGGAAACCTGCTTATCTAGTCTAACATCCAGTATAACACTATCATACTCTGTAGAAAGTGTTGTGCACCAACATTCAATAATCCATAATTAATGATTTGAAGCAGCATTCAGTAGAAAATAAACTTAATTAAAGCTGCAAACAGCGTTGGTCAGGTCCTTGCATCCTTGCTGGTCAGCAAATCCAAGCATGTTCACCAGGTGGCGCTGCGACTGAGAGTGTATTTTGGTCTATGGCCTTTTTGATGGTAAACTATCACAACTGTCCACCAGGTGGTGCTACCACTGTGACTGCAGTTTGAACTGTGGATGTGATGAAGGCTGGACTCTGATCACACCTGTAAAGTTTGAGGCAGTTTGGAGCATGTACAGGACAGTTATACGTCACTTCCTGTTTCATGGCGAAATTTCGCCAGCCGCCATTTCCACACCCTCAGACTTTAGCAGAGCATTTTGATAAGTTTTGATCACCCATGCCTGGTGTACATCCTGGCCAAATTTGAGCTCTGCCGGGGTTATCCTGTTTGAGTTCATATCTTTTGAAAATGTGCAAAAATTGGTCCAAAATCATCCAAAATATGACACATAATTCAAAATGGTCAACTTCCTGTTGTGTTTAGGTATGGTTGTCAGTTCCATTTTTGTGTATCTTGACAAGTTTCACTATCGTTCAAAAGTTTGGGGTCACCCAGATATTTCCATGTTCTCCATGAAAACTCCCACTTTTATCCATGTGCTAACATAACTGCACAAGGGTTTTCTAATCATCAATGAGCCTTTCAGCACCATTAGCTAACACAATGTAGCATTAGAACACAGGAGTGATGGTTGCTGGAAATGTTCCTCTGTACCCCTATGGACATATTCCATTAAAAATCAGCCGTTTACAGCTACAATACTCATTTACCACATTAACTATGTCTACACTGGATTTATCCTTCATTTAATGTCGTCTTTATTGAACAAAACTGTTTTTCTTTCAAAAATAAGGAGATATCTAAATGACCCCAAACTTTTGAAAGGTAGATTACATGAATTAAAGTTGCTCTATATTAGCTGAAGTTGCTCTACAAGAGTTAAAGTTGCTCTATATTAGTTAGAATTGCTCTGTTTTAAAGTTGCTCTACATTAGTTAAAGTTGCTCTATATTAGTTAGAATTGCTCTGTTTTAAAGTTGCTCTACATTAGTTAAAGTTGCTCTATTAAAGCTAAAGCTGTGCATTTATAGTAACAGCCACAATACCACCCACATTTGAAAATGTTTTTGCGTATTCAACGGCTAGTAATTCCACTGTTGGCTTCAGTTGAATCCATGTGATGGAAACCATTCTGTCAGTTTTCACCACATTTCATGACTGTGAGAGTTTTATTTCTGCAGATATTGAACTTTAAAAAGACAAAATACAAAAAGTGTCAGGTCTGAAAACATGTAAATACATCAACCAGTGTGGTGCAGCAACAAATTTTGTGAGTTCTGTTGGAATTGACCCAAATACGTAAATAAAGATATTACTTTTTATTATGACTGCAGCCTTGTTGCGCTCCAATGATAAAACCGTTGTCCTGCATTAACAAGCAGCACTTTCATTCCAAGTCTCAGGCTTTCTGTGTTTTTGGAGCAGAAGATGAATAATTCAGAGCTGAACTTTGTGGATACAGAAATCAAAACGTTGTTCTGACTCTAATCCTGCCTGAAATCACACCTGAGCAGAGGTTCGGAGGCTAATTGTGCGACTCCTCACCTCTCCACAAAGCCACAACACACGCTTCACCGGCGGTAATTTCCAGAAGCGGCGCTGCGTTCTTGATAATGATGCCGGCCGCCCTTCACCAGCCTGTAATTTCCTCCCTCTAACGGGCCTGGAGGACCGGCGTCTGCCACCACCCTATCATTGTCCACTAGCTACAAATGGCTGGACGGCGGTGACAAAAAGCAGCGTTCCACCTGTAATTTCCTCCCATTTGGAGCTAAGCTCTGGAGGTTTAATGGCTGAATGGAGGCTGCAGCTGGAGGTTAGTGGAGGAGAGGATCCACTCAGAGGATAATCAGTGGATGTTTACGAGGCAAAGAGACAGACTCGCTTTAATTCTGTCGTAATACAATAACACGCCTATCACACACCTATCACACGTCTATCACACATCTATCACACGTCCATCACGTCTATCACACGTTCGTCACATGTCTGTCACGCGTTCATCACGTGTTCATCACACGTCCATCACACGTTCGTCACACGTTCGTCACACGTCTATCACGTTCATCACACATCTATCACACTTCTATCACACGTTCATCACACGTTTATCACACGTCTGTCACACGTTTATCACACGTTCATCACACGTTCATCACACATCTATCACACATCTATCACACGGTCATCACACGTTTATCACACGTCCATCACACATTTATCACACGTTTGTCACACGTTTATCACACCTCTGTCACATGTCTATCACACGGTCATCACACGTTCATCACACGTTTATCACACGTCCATCACACGTTCATCACACATCCGTCACACGTTCATCACACGTTCACCACACGTTCATCACACGTTCATCACACGTCTATCACACGTTCATCCCACGTCCATCACACGTTCATCACACATCCGTCACACGTTCATCACACGTCCATCACACGTTCATCACACATCCGTCACACATCCATCACACGTTTATCACACGTCTGTCACACGTTTATCACACGTCCATCACACATCCATCACACGTTCATCACATGTCTGTCACACGTTCGTCACACGTCTATCACACGTCCATCACACGTTCATCACACGTCTATCACACGTTCATCACATGTCTATCACACGTTTATCACACGTTCATCACACGTTCATCACACGTTCATCACACGTTCATCACATGTCTATCACACGTCTTTCACACGTTTATCACACGTCTATCACACGTCCATCACACGTCCATCACACGTTCATCACATGTCTGTCACATGTTCGTCACACGTTCATCACACGTTCATCACACATCTATCACACGTCTATCACACGTTCATCACATGTCTATCACACGTTTATCACACGTTCATCACACGTTCATCACATGTCTATCACACGTCTGTCACACGTTTATCACACGTTCATCACACGTCTATCACACGTCCATCACACGTTCATCACACGTCTATCACACGTTCATCACATGTCTATCACACGTTTATCACACGTTTATCACACGTCCATCACACGTTTATCACACGTTCATCACACATTCATCACACTTCTATCACACGTTTCTCACACGTCCCTCACACGTCTATCACACGTCTATCACACGTCTATCACACGTCTATCACACGTCTATCACACGTCTATCACACGTCTATCACACGTTCATCACATGTTCATCACACGTCCATCACACGTCTATCACACGTCTATCACACTGCAGGAAATGAATCAGTGAAGAGTTTAAATGTCTGAAAAGCCGTCCACAGACAGAAAAGGTCTTTAGATGCTGGAACCTGGTTCTTCCCACATCTGTGACTCCATCTGTAAATACTAATGCAAAGAAGAAGGTTCAGCTGCATCAGTTCATACAACTAAGTCCAGGTTTCCTCTGGTCTAAGGTCCAGTCTGAGTAGTTGTCTTCTTCCTCTATTTGATCTTTCTTCTGTTTCTTCTTCCTCAGTATCTTCTTCTTCCTCTTTTTTCTTCTCTTCTCTGCTCCTCTTTTTATCCCTCTTCCTCTGTTTTCTGTTTCTTCTTCTGTCTCTTCCTCAATTTCTTCTTCTCCTTCCTCTGTTTCCTCTTCTTGCGCTGTTACTTCCTGTTTCTTCTTCTTCCTCTTTTTTAGTCTCTTCGATGCTCCTCTTATTCTTCTTTTTCTTCCGCTGTTTCCATTTCTATTTCTTCCTCTTCTGTTTCTTCTTCTTGTATCTTTATCTGTCTCTTCTTCTTCCTCCTTTACTTTCTGCTCCTTCTTCCTCTTTTTGTTCTCATCTTTTACTCCGAGTCCAGATCAGTTAAACCCATTCTGCATAATATAAACCACAAATTCAGGTTCTTCATTTGGAGGGAATCCACTAAACCTGTGGACTGAAACTAACTCTCCAGGTAACGTTCACACATTTGTGGAGTTTCCATTCTACATTAATCGAACGGCAAAGTGAAGCCGGAGATGACGAGTGCTTGAAGTGAAGAGGAGGTCATTCTGCTGGTAAATAAAGAGGCTTCCAGGAGAAGGATTCAAACAATGAGGAGAAGTGTTGGTTCCCTCAGTTTAAAGTAAGACGCCATTAAAACGGATCTGTTCCCAGTTAAAACCAGTGATGTTTAACGGTGGTTAAACTGGTTGTTTTATCCGGTGATTCTCCACCTAAACAAGTTTGAACACACTTTCTGAGATCTTAGAGGTTTTAGTGAACACAGAAGCAGCTTTTCAAGAGCTGACCCATCAGAGTTTTCCAGAGGATGGAGAATTTAACATCTTTCTCCACACATTTCATCAAAACCTACGAGTACAAGGTCTGGTTTTACTACATTTTGCCAGCTTTTTGATACTTTTGTCCTCTAATAAAACCAGTCGTCATCAGTGTTTTTCCAACCACCTTTAAGCCTACAGGTTAGTGTTAGATACAGCTACAGCCAGCGTAAGATGCAACCAAAAGTTGTGGACAAATGCCTGGATTCTAAGTGTTACTCTTCCCAATGAGGCAACTCTCGTCTTAATTTTGCCCTTTAAGGCCGCTCTATGATGAAACATAAACAACCAGATCATTTAAGAGGTTTGATGTACTTTACAAAGGAGGCTAAAATGAGTTTGTACAACATAAAAATTCCTTAAAGCAAGATATCAAACAAATCCTGTGCCTCTGACTGCATTTTTAAAGAGGAAAAACATGTTTTGAAATTTGGCTACCATCTCCATTGAAGCAGTTTCTTGAATTTAGAGTCATTGCTTTTCTTTGTGGGGTTGTTTGGCATCCATGTTCTGGTAATTTTATGTTTCTGTGGTTGTTTTGTGTCTCTTCATAGTTGTCTTGTGTATTGACAACCATTTCACGTATTGTGTCACTGTGGTTGTATTGTGTGTCCTTGTGATCATTTCATGTCTTTTTGGATCTCTTTGTGGCAATTTTGTCTTTTTGCATCTCTTTGTGATCATTTCATGTCTTTTTGGATCTCTTTGTGGTAATTTTGTGTCTTTTTGCATCTCTTTGTGATCATTTCATGTCTTTTTGGATCTCTTTGTTGTAATTTTGTGTCTTTTTGGGGTCTTTATGCATCCCTTTGTGGTAATTTTGTGTCTTTTTGCATCTCTTTGTGATCATTTCATGTCTTTTTGGATCCCTTTGTGGTAATTTTGTGTCTTTTGGGGGTCTTTATGAATCCTTTTGTTTTAATTTTGTGTCTTTTTGCATCTCTTTGTGGTCATTTCATGTCTTTTGTGGTCCTTTAGCATCTCTTTCAGGTCATTTTATCTTAACTTGTGATTCTGGTCGCTGTATGGCTGTTTTTTGTTCATTTATAGTTTTTTCTCTTTACAGTTGTCTTGTGTCTCGTTGCAGCAGACTGTTCTACTGTTAAACTGCTGTTTCTTCAGCATAAAACAACTTAAAGCTTCATTTCTCATTCATAGGATTCACTCAAGGGTGGTCGACAGAAGCCCTTAAAAATCCCTAAGGTAAAAGCTAAGGCATCTACAGAACCCAAAAACATTTTACATACATAAAATTCTACAGTTTTGTTTGCATTTACCTGTTGTCTCACAAATTTGACTTATAGACAGCAAAAATGACAAAAAAGACTAAACTTGAAGAATAATTAATAAAAGAAAGCAACAACTAGTAAATTTACTTTGCAAATGACAACAAAACAACAAGAATTTCCAATGAAAATAATTCATGAAATCTGAAATTTTCTTCATTCAGCACCTTCATCTTGGCCATGTTGGGTTTAGACGGTGTCAGAATAGTTTTCCAAGGTCTTTCATGCAATGATTTGTCTAATTTTAAGGAGTTCCTGAAGACCAAGACAACAAAAAAAACCCTTGAATATTAACGTCAAGGATGCTGTGTGCAACTTGTGAGAACAGGCTTTGGATGTTTTGTACGATCAGCCTCAAGTTTTGACTAATAAATGTTGTTTTGAAACTTTTCCTACTCTCTGATTTCTGTGTTGTAGAAGGAATTAATACAAATTAGGTGCATTTCCACAGACATCTAAAAGAAACAAGATGAAATGCAGAAGACGAGTTCTCATTAACAGGAGCTAAAAGGTTTATTTCGGCTCCACTCTTTGACAGTCTGAGTGGGAGGAAGCGACTGTTTGCTGATTCAAGCCAAGAAGTTTGCATCAGTTTTGGTTTTAAGAGACGACAGGAGCAGGATTAATGCTCTAATATTAATATTTATCACATTTGAAGCCGACAGGTGACATCTGAGGCAACACTTTCCTCCGTTCCCGTCACACCGGCACCATCTTTTCACCTTTCGGTTGACTTTCGTCCTCAGAAAGTTCAGAGGAAGTTGACAGCAGCAGAGTGTTGATGAGTCCTGGCCTATGTTAATGACCACACCGGGACTTCTTCCCCCCTCAGCTCCCGTTTGTTGCTGAAAGATTATCAAAAATCTCCTCTGCAGCTGCGACTTCCTGCCTCGAGGCTCACAGGGGGAAAGGTTCTCGTATATTCTCAGTTTCGCTTCACCGTTTAATATCCGTTAGACTGGAAACTGATCAAATACGTGTTTCTGTAAAATGAGTCTCACTGTGATGAATCCTCAACAAACTCTTCTGGTTCAGCTCTCAAAGTTCATCATTTGCACGACTGCAAGCTTTACTTGGATATTTCCAACCACTTCTAAGGCAGTTGAACACCTAGTTTGTTATCTGTAATTCTAGACAACATACAGACTTGTTGCTGTTAAGGTCGAAGAAATGGGCTTCATTAAATCAGCTGCAATAGCTTATACAATGTGACCACCTGAACAGAAAAACAACTGATTAACCAACTACTTAACACACAGTTGGGTTTTTCTGAAATCCTCCAAAAAGTTAAAATCTTAAATTTGAGGCAAAAAACAGGAAGCGTCATAGATCTTCAAGATTCCCCACAAATAAATGGATTTGTGTGTTTTGGTTGAATAAGTAGAAATGAGTTCACATTCATACAGATGTGTTACTAGATGAACGTTGTTCAAAAAAGAAAATCTGCTAAATGGCTCTAGACGTTTTCCAGAACATGTTGGATTGACTAGATCAATGATATTGTCATAAATAAATAAATTGCGATACATCACAAACCAGAGAACAGGATTCTGTCTTTTCATTGCTTCTGTAGATGCTGAAGAACATGAATGTATGTTTCCATGGTAACTGTGTCTACTTGGAGGTTTCCATGGAAATATTTCTGGCTGTAGGTTTCCATGGAACCATTTAAGATCCCCATGGTAACCATGACTGAGTGTAGGTTTCAGTGTTTAATCGTGTCTGAATGTAGGTTTCCACTGCAACAATGTCAGACTGTACATTTCTATGGTAACCATATCTGCTTGGTGTTTGCATGGGAACCATGTCTGACAGTAGGTTTCCATGGTAAACACAGGCGACTGTAAGTTTCCACGGCGATTGTTTCTACATATATGTTTCCAGGGTAACCAAGTCTGGCTGTAGGTTTCTTTGGTAATTATGTCTGGCTGTCGGTACTACGGCAACTGTGTCTGACTGCAGATTTAAAAAGTAAACATGTCTGGCTGTACATTTTCACGGCAACTGTCTTTGGCTGTAGGTTTCCATGGTGACCATGTCTAATCATATGCTTCCATGATCATCACGTATGATTATTGGTTGTCATAAATATATTTATTATATGCTATAACAAATAATAAAAATGCCCTTTAAGGCTTCCATAGTAACCATATCTGACTGTAGCTATGAATGTTTAAGTCTGTCTGAATGTAGGCTTCCGTGGCAGCAGTGTCGGATTGTACGTTTCTATGGTAACCAATACTGAACTTGTAGGTTTCCATGGGACCGATGTCTGACTGTAGGTTTCCATGGTAAACATATCCAAATGCATGTTTCCATGGTAGTCGTGTCTGCTTGTAGGCTTCCATAGCTAACATAGCTGACTGTGCGTTTCCATGGCACCTGCTTGTTGGTATGCGTTTCCATGGTAACCAAGTCTGGTTGTAGGTTTCCATGGCAACCATGTCCGACTATAGGTTTAAAAAGTAAACATGTTTTGGTGTACTTTTTCATGGAAACTGTCATCGGTTGCAGGTTTCCATGGTAACCGTAATCTAACCTGCTGTTCAACCAGATGTAAATAAACTGGTATAAATATAGACATACATCCAGTATCCATGGAAACACATCAATTCATGGTGAAATCTGAGTAAAGGTCTGAATATTTCTTCCACTATTTTTAAACTGCCAGTTATTTGCCACAAACATTTTAAAGTAAAATAATTATTATCAGACTGCGGCTGTCGTTGCAGTTTTCTCCATAATTGGGTGAAAATCTGCGTTTCTGCAGCTTTAAACTGAAACCCATTAACATTGCACTAAGGAGGACGTAAAAAGTGGATTTACTGCAAAAAAACTGAGCAGGAACTTCTAATAACTTCATCTTTACTGACGTTAAGCATCTGCAGAATGTATAGTTATGTTCTAAATGTTTCTGAGTGATTATAAAACGAAGACGTTTAACCTTTCAGCTGAACGAGGTGGAAAACAGCTCACTGAAATAAGAGACAGAAAACGATTAGATTCTGTTGTTCAGTTTCCATTTCTTAGATTCAAGTCACCTCATCACTTTGGAAAACTTATACATACAGTAGAGATATTTATTTATTTTTAATTCTTATGTCTGCTTTTCTTCTGTTCATATAAACAGTCTTGCTTTGTTCTATTTTAACTGTAAATCCACCTTCTGCTTTTCTATTTCCTATTTCTTGTTTTATTTTGTATTCATTAGAGTGTCTGTGGTTTATTTCTTCTTTCACGTCGACTCTGGATCTAACTGTGTTTTAAAGTGCTTTGTCTCACTGCTTGTACAAATAACCTTTATCATTATCATCACGTTGTTTTATATTTTAATCCCTGCTGTTATCTGATATTAATGCTGTTGTATAAAATGTGAGAAGGTCCTTTGTCTTTGTTCCTGCTGCTCCTCTTTCCACTGCTAATTAAAGAGTTTCTGACTTTCAGATAAGAACTAAACTTTACTGTGGAAGAAGAGCCAACTGTTGTGTGTCCATCTGTGAGCTAAGTCTAATGTGTGAAATCACAAGAAGACGGACGGAGAAGCAACAGATGGAATTCATTAAGGAGGAGCTGCACAAACTCAAATTAGAATGGGAAAAAAAAGCTGGAGATGAGCTTTTAGCTCAGAACGCTTCACTTCCAGGTGGAAACACTCAGTAACGATGTTTACTGAAGATTTCAGCCATGAAAGTCTCCCAACGTATAAAAAGAAGAAAAAAAATGGATTTAAACTCGAACTCAAACGTTTTTAAAACAGACGGAACACAAGATCCTCGTTAGAATAAATAACAAAAACAGTATTTCCGGCTGCCGTGGTAGCCACGTCTGATTGTAGGTTTCCATGGTAACAGTGTCAGACTGTATGTTTCTATTGTAGCCATTTCTGGTTGTAGGTTTCCATTGTAAACACAGCTGAGTGTACGCTTCCATGGCAGCTGCTTCTAGGTATGTTTCCATGGTAAAAACAGCCAATTGTAGGTTTCCATGGCAAGTATTTCCAGGTAAATATTTCCATGGTAACCATGTCTGACTGTAGGTACCACGGCCACTGTTTCTGGCATGACAACCGTGTGTGATTGTAGGTTTCCATGGTAACAGTTTTTAGGCTGTAGGCCGCCATGGCACTTGTTTCTAGCTACAGGTTTCCACGGTAACCATGTCCGATTGTAGATTTCCAGGGCAACTGTTTGGGACTTTAGGTTTCCATGGTAACAATGTGAAATTGTAGGTTTCCACAATAATGTAACTGACAGTAGGTTTCCATAGCAACAATTTTTTGGCTGTAGGCTTCCATGGCAACCGTTTCTTTGGAGCTATAAGCTGTCATGGCAACTATGTGTGATTGTAGGGGGACTTTTAAATACACATAAAGTGAAACAGGAGGAATATTCTATGTGATATTTAGACACAGAGGTTAATAAATTATGAATGAAATATTGTTACAGATCTATGAAACACGATGCTGAGCTCTGAACACTCTGTAGATCAGTCATTTATACAGTTTGAACATCCAGCTACTCGACTGTTTCTATTTCTTCAGTCTGTCTGTAATAGAGCAATAAACATTTGATCATAAAAATGTGTTTCAGAGAGGATAACTCGACTCATAGCTGATGAAATTCAGACAACGTTGTTCTTATTGAGTTTTTAAATGAAGCAGAAAGTGAACAAATCTGACCGGGGAGGTAAAGAAGATCAACAGAGGAGCAGGTTTTGCTTCCAGCTTCTAGAAATACTCAGGACTGACTCAGTGGCTTCATGAGTCTGATGAGGAAGAAACGATCCTCAACGTAGTGGCAGATAAATCTGGCAGCAGAGAAACACAAACCAGGAGGGCAAAAAATGAAACGCCGTCGTAGGAGGAGAAAGGGTCGCATTAAAGGAGTTAATGTAGTTCAATGAAAACGTCATCGTTGGTCTAATTTATCTACAGGAGGATTTATAAGCTCCTGAAACCAACAATAAACTGAATGAATCAACAGTTTAACAGCAGATTAATCAGTTTGATTCATTATTTAAAGAAAAAAAATGTCTAAATTCTGCGATTTCAGCGTCTTCAGTCTGCGACAATACACTGAAGATTTCTGGACAAAACATTCGTCTTCTTTGGCTTTGGGAAAAACTAACAGCTGATTGGTTTTATTGAGGGGGGGCATCTTTGCTGGTTTGTTGTTTTTGTTTTCTTCTGTTTGTTTTTGCTTTTTTCGTTTGTTGGTGTTGCCTTTTTGTTTTGTTTTGCTTTTGCTTTTTGTTGTTTTTACCGTTTGTTCGTTGTTGCTTTAAGGTTTGTTTTTGTTTGTTTTTTCTTTGTTTTTTTTTGTTTTTATTGGTATTGTTTGCTTTTCCTTTGTTTTTTCTTCTGTGGTTTGTTTTATGTTGCTATTTATTTCCTTTTTTGGTTTCGTCCTTTTTACTGTTTGTTTTTTGCTTTGTTGGTTTGTTTCTCATTTTTTCTTTGTTTTGGTTTTTGTCTGTTTTTTGTATTTGTTTGTTTTTGTTACTTTGCTGTTGCTTTTTGCTTTCTAGTTTTTTTTGTTCTGTTTTTTCGCTTTTCGTTGTTTTGTTGTTCTTTGCTTTTTATTTTATTTTTGCTTTGTTTTTTGTCATTTTGTTGTTTTTTGCTTTTTCTGGTTTGATTTTTGTTAGTTATTTGGTGTTGTTCTGCTTTTAAGTTTTTTGTTTTGCTCTTTCTTCATTTTTTTTTTACATTTTGTTTTTTTGTTTATTATAGTTTATTGTAGTTTATATAGTTTTCTTGATGCTTTTTGCATTTTAGGTTTTGTATTTAGTTTTTTCACTTATTTTTTATTTTCCTCTGAACAAACATGTTTTTTTGCTTATTTGGTTTGCTTTTTGTTTTTGTTTGTTCTGTGTTGTTGTTTTTTGCTCTACATTACAATAGATAATAAAATACCCTTTAAGACATTCGGACGTTTTCTGGACTCTGAAGGACTCGGCTACTCTGAAGCTTCATCATCGACCGTCAGAAAACCAAACGTTGGATGTTTTACAACTAATTATTCTCCGGCTGGTTTCAAACGCTCTTCCACCCAAATTGCAGTAATTTGTGGAGCTCCGGTTCGCTGTGTTCTGCAGAAACAAACTCATTAAAGCGATAATTAGCCGTAGCGCCCCGTTTTGCTCGGATACGACACAAAAACCCCAAACAGTGACATTAAGCTTTGGATTTAATTAAGGCGGCGCTACCTGAAGGCAGCCGCTGGTGTCACAGTCTAAATACCACACATAAATAATGCAGACGCCTTTGCTCCGCCACCTTCGGCTCGGTTTCCTGCTCAGATGAACAACGGCTGAAGATGGGAGGAGGAAGACGAGGAAAAACTACTTTGGGTTCACCTTCAGCTGCAGCAGAAACGGGGCTGACATTTTGCCGGCGGCTCAGCGAGGCTAAAAATAATCAGGATCCGTTATGGAGAAGCTTCCTCCAAATGAGCTTTTCAACCACAAACACCAAGCTCTGAGCTCAAACTGACGGCTTTGACCTGCTTTGAGAAGATACAGTCATAAACTCAAGAAGTAGAAGATGTTTTGTAGATTTTTTAGACCAAATCTGTGTTTTTGTTTATACCTGATGTAAACATTAAATGCAAATTTAAAAAAAAATGTAATCAATAATTGAGAACTTTGTACTGATGTTTGGATCAGTAGACAAACTATTTGGGCGACCAAGAAACATAAACGTTTTAAGAGTTGATCCCAATTTTGTAAACACAAGTTCTGGTCAGAGGCCATTAAACACCACAGGAGTCTTTGTCATGGTGCCCCTCTACCAGCTAAACTCCCACAATCCTCTCTGCTTCAACGGTAGTCTGAGTGACGCCTCCTCTGGTCTCTACAGGATTAAACAGGAAGAGGCTCCACCTGCTGGAACAACCAGGAACTACAGCTGATCTACATTTACTGACATCATGGAGAGTAAACAGGTGTACTGCAGTACATCCTACCATATAATACTACATTTAACCTCTAAGACTACATTTATCATCTAGTACAACATTTCCCCGCTAACACCACATTTCCGTCTAGAACTACATTTACCCTCTATTACTTCATGCTACTATCTAGTACTACATGTACCATCTAATACTACATCTACCCTCTAACGCTCTGGTTGGTTCTAGAGTTCCACTGGTTCTCTAAGTTCTAAGATCTTTGTTCTGGAGGTCCATAAACACTAATAGAATTCTAATACAGTAACTACTAACCTCGGGTACCAACAGGTTTAGTCTGAATCCACCAATGCTGCCTTCATGGTATAAAACTAACAGATGTGTTAAAATCTGACCAGTTTTTGTTTCGTTTCTTACCGAGTTTGTTCCCAGAACCTGCAGGTCCGGTTCTCTGGACTCCAGCAGTTTGGCCACCATGTGGAGGAAACTCTCCACGAAAGGTTTGATGCTCTGAGAGTGACAGGCCATCAGCAGCTGGTCCAGAGCCTCCATCGCTATCACCACATACCTGGAGGTAGAGATCTCCATCATCATCATCATCATCATCATCATCGTTATTACCATCATCATCATCATCATCACCATCATCTTCACCACCATTATCATCATCACCATCATCCCCACCATCATCATCATCATCATCATCCTCATCCCCATCATCGTTATTACCTTCATCATAATCATCACCACCATCATCATCCCCATCATCGTTATTACCTTCATCATAATCATCATCACCATCATCTTCACCACCATTATCATCATCATCATCATCCCCACCATCATCATCATCATCATCATCCCCATCATCGTTATTACCTTCATCATCATTATCACCACCACCATCATCATCATCATCATCATCATCCCCATCATCGTTATTACCTTCATCATAATCATCACCACCATCATCATCCCCATCATCGTTATTACCTTCATCATAATCATCATCACCATCATCTTCACCACCATTATCATCATCATCATCATCCCCACCATCATCATCATCATCATTATCATCATCCCCATCATCGTTATTACCTTCATCATCATCATCATCATCACCACCACCATCATCTTCACCACCATTATCACCACCACCATCATCATCATCATCATCATCATAATCATCATTACCATTATCACCATCATCATCATCATCATCATCATCCCCACCATCATCATCATCATCACCACCACCATCATCTTCACCACCATTATCACCACCATCATCATCATCATTACCACCACCATCATCTTCACCACCATTATCACCATCATCATCATCATCATAATCATCATTACCATTATCACCATCATCATCATCATCATCATTAAAGCTAACTGACCCGTATCGGTGTCGGACCACGTCTCTGCTCAGCCTTTCGGCCAGATAAGCTCCGATCCGGTCCAGTTTTTCCGGAGCCGAGACGGCGTAGAAGGTGAGCTTCTCCATGTCGGATTTACTGAGTCCATCCTGAAGGAAACAAAGTTAAAGTTCAGGATCAGCAGGAAACATCATTTTGTTCATTTCATTTTTGGTCATTTTGTTTGTGAGTTTCAAGTAATTTTGGAAAAGTTGTGAGTCATGTTCGAGTTTCGAGTCATTTTGTTCAAGTTCATCCATCCTCTATACACCGCTTTATCCTCACTAGGGTCATGGGGGTGCTGGAGTCTATCCCAGCTGACTCGGGTGAAGGCAGGGGACACCCTGGACAGGTCACCAGTCTGTCACAGGGCTACATATACAGACACACAATCACACTCACATTCACACCTACGGACAATTTAGAGTAACCAATTAACCTCAGCATATTTTTGGACTGTGGGAGGAAGCCGGAGTACCCGGAGAAAACCCACGCATGCACAGGGAGAACATGCAAACTCCATGCAGAAAGATCCCAGGACCAGGCCGGGATTTGAACCGGGGATCTTCTTACTGCAAGGCCAAAGTGCTAACCACTACCCCACTGTGCAGCCCAAGTTCAAGTCATTCTGTAAAAGTTTAGAGTCAGTTTGAGTTTTGAGTCATTTTAGACAGGTTTCTTGCCATTATGAACACATTTCAAGTCATTTTGTTCACATTTCAAACTATTGTGGACACTTTGCTCCTGATTTCAGTCATTTTGTCCCTTTTCCAATAGTTTTTGTTTCAATTTCAAGGAAATTTGTTTAAGTTTTGACTCATTTTGTTTAAGCTTCAAGTCATTTTGTTCACATTTTAAACTATTTTGGAGAGTTTTTAGCGACTTTGTTCAAGTTTTGAGTCATTTTGCTCAAATTTAAATCAATTTTATTCCATTTCAAGTCATTTTGTAGCTTGAATGGTTCCAGTCAGGTTTTTAAATGATCTTTCAGGCCATTTTTAATTCTAATTCAGTCCATTTCAGACAGATCAGTCAAACAATAATACAATAAAATTATATACATTTTTAAAAAAGAAAGTACTAAAATTTCAGCTAACCTGAAGTAAAATGCTCTTTTTGCCTCTCTTAAGGCATTTTTAATGAATTCCTTTCATTTTACTCGAGATAAAACAACTTCAAAGGATGATATAGTTTAATTGAAGGAACTCCGATGCATTTATTAATCTCTATCAGAAACTCTGGGTGACAACTATCGGTCTCTGCAGGCGTATCAAGGTCCTGCAGCACAATTAATGTGATTATAGATTATTGATCAGCTCTATGTTCATCTCAGAAACTCACCTTTGGGTCTTCGGGGAAGATGTTGTCCACCAGACGTTTGTATCTTGGCCTCAGCGGCCCACAGCAGCCGCAAACTCCTGCAACAGAAGACAAAGACGAGAAAATGAGCAAAGAGGAACGTTTACGACGGATTAAAGGGCTCAGGAAGACTCAAAGATCTTCAGTGCTTCAGGTTAGAGCAGGTTTAAAGAGCAAAACTCCTCCTCCTTCTGCAGATCTGAACAGTACGATCAAAAACATTCAGTAGTTTCTGAATGAACGCAGCTTTTTGTTTCATGGACAATATTTTACTGCAACAGTGTCAATATTTCATTTTCATCTCTATTTGAAATATAGAAATATAAAAGCGGGTGAAGGAGAAAACAGAAGTCTTTTAAGAAAACGTACAAAAACAGAATAATAAAATAATAATAATGAAGTGATGTGAAGCAACAAGAATTTCCTTCCATTTGAATAAAGTTTTATCTCAGCTTTATTTCATATGTTTTGTTTTTTAAATAAAGCTGTAAAAATAGAGTGAAAGTCATCAAAAGATTTTCAAAATGAATGAAAACAACAACAGCGGATACAGTAAGAGAACAAATGGAATAAAAGGAAATAGATAATAGAGTAAAACCATAGAAATAAGGTTATTATAAGAACAATAAGAAGAAGAAGGAGAGGAGGAAGAATGAGAAGAAGAAGAAACCCAGGAAGTAGTAGAAGAAAAAGAAGAGGAAGCAGGAGAAGTAGAGTACTCATAGGAAATAAATAAAACAAACATGTTAAGTTAATTTAAAAAGATTAAAACAAATGCAGAAATCAAATCAATATAATCAACTAGATAACATGACATAAAATCAATCCTATAAAATGTGTTCTGATCTGATACATGGACCCTGACCACCTGCTGGTTGCCGTCTTTTCTCTGACTCGTGAAACAAACCAGCCTCGTCTACATTCTGTACGTTTACGTTCAGCAGCAGATCCATCGATTAGCACCAATCAGTGAAACCCGCAGCAGCCGGCCGATCAATAACGGCTGAATGGGGAAAAGACAGAATCCAGATTCTGGATTCCACCGAGGACAGTCTGACTGTGCTGCGTTCACTGACACGGTGATGAAGTCGTACATTCATGGAGGCCAGTGGAAAAAGCTCATTTATTACTGTTCCTGCTTCATTTTATGGATTCTTCCGACACGATTTTCGGAAACCCACAAAAATTAAACGTCAAAACGTGCGGCTCAATGAGGAACGGTGTGCTGTGATTTTCAGGAGCGATTCATCGTTTGATTTACGAAATTCATAAAAAACTGTTATATAATTCCAATTAAAACGAACACAAACCACAAAAAACCTGAGAAACTAAATATTTTATTCCACATACCGTTGTGAATTCACCAAGAACTTTTTTTGAACAGAAACTAAACGGTATCATCTGCAAAGAACTTTACATTTGATGCTTTTGATACCGAGACACTAAGAACTTCTTTTTTTTAAACAGAAATTAAATTACATTTTTGTGGTTATTTGGATATTTCTGTGGTGACGGTGCATGTTTTTGTGTTGACTTTGTATATTTTTGTGGTAGTTTTACATGTCTTTGTATTGGTTTTGTATATTTATGTGATTGACTTTGTGTGTTTTTGTGGAAATTTGGGTTTTTGTGGTTATTTTGGATATTTTTGCAGTGATGCATGTTTTTGTGATGACTGTGCATTTTGGTGGTTATTTTGTATTTTTTGTGCTGATTTAGTATTTCTTGTGTTTATTTTAAATATTGTCATGCTGATTTTGTATGTTTTTGTGGAAGTTTTGGGCTTATTTTGGATATTTCTGTGGTGATGTTACATGTTTTTGTGTTGGGTTTTGTATATTTATGTCCTGATTTCGCATTGTTTTGCGGCGATTTTGTGTCTTCTTGTAGTTATTTTGGCTATTTTCTGTTGATTTTGTATCTTTTGTGGTGATTTTGTGTATTTTTATGGCGATTGTGTGCATATTTTTTGTGGTGAAGAAACTCGACGAACGCAAGAAGTCGAACTAAAGGGTTGAAAAGATTCTAGAGCACAAAAGAATGGTCAAAAAAGTGAAAATCTATTAAGAATCGATCTGTTTGCCTGTTTTGTTTGAGTGAATTGTTTAGTTGGATTTACATGTAAGAATAAATAAATAAAGGTGCAAAAATTGCTGTCATTTACAATAAAAGGAGAATCAAAAAGCATGAGAGAAGTTTAAATTGTATTATCAGACAAATTACAAACAAAAGAAGTGCCTTAAAACAAAGGAAAAGGTCTGCAAACCCTTCAGAATAAGAAAGTAAAGTTCTTATTAAAATGCTGCCCTGAATTCACCAAGAACCGTTTAACAGACATTAAACTGCATCATCCACAAAAAACTTTACTTTTAATAGATTTGATTCTGTGCTGAGATTATTTATTAATAAATACACAACTTTGGGCTTAAAACAAATCAAACACTTTGATTTTTCCTTTTACAAGAAGAAAAGTTCTACATCAGCAGCCTTCCAGGATGAATTCATTATTTATTTTCACAACTTTAAACCGGTCCAACCCAGTGGAGGCCGTTTTATTTACTAGAAACCATCTTTAACCGAACCGACACCGTGTGGACGAAGTCACACTTTAGCAGAAAACACACAACCAGGCAAAAAATACCACAAAGACACAAAATAACAGTTAAAACATGCAAAATCTTCACAAAAAGAAGCAAAATCACAAAATAAAGATGTAAATTCTTCACAAAAACAGACAACGTTACCACAAAAGGACACAAGTTCATCACAAAAAAGGAAAAATTTCCAAAAAAAAAAAATACACAATATCAGCACTAAAATATACAAAATCATCACAAAATCATTTTTAAAAAAAATCACCACAAGAAGATGCAAAATCATCAGGAAAAGACACCGAATCACCACAAAATGACAAAAAAATCACCACAAAAATACACAAAATCACCACAAAAAGAGAAAAAGATGTGAAGTTACCAAAAAAAGACAAAATTAGCACGAAAAAATGCAAAACTGGCACAAAGTATACAAAAATCACCACAAAAAGACACAGAATTACCACAAAAAGACACAGAATCCCCACAAAAAGGCAAAAAAATCACCACAAAAAGACACAGAATCACCACAAAGGAAGGAAACAGAATCTCATGTTCCCACTGATTCTGAGGGAAATAGAAGTCGAGGCAGGTTTCTAGAAGTCCACGTTCAGCAGCGTGACGCGGAGTTTGAGTCACGAAATTCTTTTTAAAAGTAAAAAGAAATAAAACACGAAACAGTAAATCTGTCAGAAAAAACTGAAATAAAACAGTAAAAGATGTAAAGCTACAAACCATTTAAATCCAGTAAAAGTTTAAATTCACTTTCACACAAAAATGCATCTTTTGTGTTGATTATACATGCTTTGTGGTGATTTTATACATCTTTTGTGTTGATTATACATGCTTTGTGGTGATTTTATACATCTTTTGTGTTGATTATACATGCTTTGTGGTGATTTTATACATCTTTTGTGGTGATTTTGCATGTTTTGGTAATTTTGTGTTGATGTTCTATATTTTTGAGTTGATTCAGTATTTTCTTTGTGGTGCTTTTGTGTATTTTTGTCATGCTTTTGTATTTTTTTTAAATAATTTGTTCATTTTTTGTGGTGATTTTGCATCTTTTGGTGGTAATTTTTGTGTCTTTTTCTGGTGATTTTGTGTTTTTTGTGGTGATTTTACATATTTTTGTGATAATTTTGCATCTTTGTGATGATTTTGCATATTTTGGTATTTTTTCTGTTGATTTTCTATATTTTTGTGTTGATGTTTTTGTGGTCCTTTTGTATATTTCTGTGTTCATTTGCATAATTTCTGATAATTTTACATTTTTTATGTTGATTTTACATTTTGATTTTGATTTTGCATGCTTCTGTGATAATTTTACATGTTTTTGGGCAAATTTTGTGTCTTTTGTGATAATTTTATGTCTTTTTGTGTTGATTTTGTATATTTTGTGATAACTTTAGTGATTTTGTCTATTTTTGTGATGATTTTATGTATTTTTATGATTATTTTGCATCTTTTTATGGTGCTTTGGCATCATTTTGGGGTAAGAAATTCTTGAAAATACCAACCATCTTTAAAATACATAATTGTTCTTATTTAAAAAATAAAATTTCTTTAAAATAGGCTCATTCAAAAGAAAAAAATCCATACTGTGCAGGATTAGATGCATAAATCATAAAAAGTAATGGATATTCAGACTGGGTGCGTCTTTCTCGTCGAAATGTTTGTTTGTTCGGAGGCAGAAAATGAATGAAGGCGGCTTGGAATTACATTAAAAGGCGCTCAGGCTGAGAGCGGTGAGGCTTCAATACCGTAATAGAGGCGATGCATCAGGTTAAGCGTCCGGCTATAGATCTGCAGCTGCATAATCAGGCTGCAGAGTCGCTGATGAATTACCGCCCGGCAACAAGACGAGCACATCAATCATCCGGCTGCAGACCAAACGGGAAAGAACCATGTCGCTGCTTTCACCAGAAACATGCAGGAAAACAGCAGAACGTCTACATCCATACAGTGCTTCTGTCTGAGCAGCGTGTTAACACGAGTTTCCATCAGCGTTGCATGCTGGGAAGAGATTTCCTGAACAACATGATCTTTATGTTTTATTGATCGTCATCAGAGGACAAAACCCAGAATAAAGTGGAAGAAATGCAGAAAAACCAACTACAAACCCTGGAAACAAAGTCAGGATGATGTCAGATATCTGTAAAACAGAGTGTCTGCTCATTTAAATGCTATAGTAAAGTGTAATTTTAGGGTCATAACTTAACTCTTTGCGAATGATACAGTTTAATATCAATATCTCAAAGAAAATGATTCAAAACTCGAATAAAACAGCTCAAAGTTGAACAACATGACTTGAAATTCCAACAAAAAGACTCAAAACTTGAAGAAATGACTCAAAACTTCACTTTTGAGTCATTTTGTTTGAGTTCAAGTCATTGTTCTTGAGTTTCTGGTCATTATGAATACATTTTTACTGATTTCTACATTGTATGTTTAATTCTTTGCGGATGACACAGTTTAGTATCTGTCAAACAGTTTGTGGACTTTTCTTTTGTTCCCTGGGCCAATAATAGAATTTAAACTTCTCTCGTGTTTTAAATATTCCTTTTGTTTTTTCACCTTTATTCAATCTTTTATGTGAAGATGTACCTGTTGTTGAACATAAAATCCACTGATATGCACATGACCTCATTCTTTCTGATTTTAGATTAACCTGCAAAAGGAGAGTTATTTGGAGACACGATCAAATGATT